>NC_134183.1:28885843-30093547 GCF_964188355.1 Buteo buteo
TGTGTATTTAGATAAATATCACAATTTAATTTAGTACTTATATATGGTAAATCTGTCTGTAATTAGGTTAAGCTAAATTTATTGGATGCCTAAGAAGTGTTCTAAATACATGTATTTTAGTGAATTGATGTATCCAGGGAGTACTTGAGGATTATGCGTTCCCTGAATATCATATTCATAAAGATTTTTTAATGTAGTCAACCTAATCACTTTTCACTTCTTTATATTTTAAATTATGAAAGAGTAGCCCTTTTTTCCCCATTCCAAACTTTTTTGTCATCTGCAGACTGTTTTGACCTGACCTTTGTTTCAGTGGTATAGGGACGACTCTTAAGATTTAAAATTTAGTGTGGCACACCAAGGAGATGTGTAACCTCCAAATCTTTCTGGTAAGATAGGAAGCAATGCTCTGGTCTCATTGGGTGCATCTACATTAGTGCTTTGGTTAGGATCAGGAGCAAATTTTTGAAGCAAATCTATTGATGGTTATCCTGTACCACATTGCTGATCTAGCTCAGTGCACAAACCAGTCTTTTTAGATAAAATGGAATTGTCATTTGCACTGTAGGAGATCATCCAATGAGTTCTACCTGCTGATAGGCGTTCAGTCCATAGGAGCAGATGAGCTAGTCCAGAGTAAATCCCTGAAATGCTTATTTTGTGTGCACCCTGGGGCCTCAGCAGCAGCTGTCTCATTCAGACTCGCTCTTGGATTTGTTCCTGTTTGTCCAAATTACTAGAGTAATACAGATAAAACCACTAAGAACTTGCATTTCAAAGTTGACATTCCTTTAGATATATGTGGACTAAAAGCACACCTGTGCAGTAATTCTTGGGTTTGTACATCAAGGTAATGAAATTGAGAGCTTTTTCCCTTTAAGTACTGTTAATGGAGTACTGTCACCCTGAAACCATTCTTTTGTAGAAATCAGCAATTAATATCCAAAGAGGCTTTTCTTAACTTGCAGTGAGTTGCTAACTCTTTGAGTTAATAACTATTGGAGTAATGTCCCCAGTGTATTAAATGCTCGGCTGATAAGAGATTTATTAGGTTTCCATTGCATCGAGCACTTCTGCTGGAAAATAGTGAAATAATGGGAGAAGGTCTGCAGATTTCAGCATTTAGCATAGATTGATTGCAACTGGTAGCATTTTGGCTTTTTTTGAGTAGCATTGGTATTTGCCAGAAGTTTTTATTGGTCTAATAGCTGTGCAGTGAGTTAGACTTTTTTTTTTAACTTGGTCTTAGTAACCAAAATCCTAAGTTTGTATGCTCATTTATGTGCCCTAATTGCATTGTGTAGATACTTAGAAAATTCTTTTTAGATGTGGATGTGTCTCTCTGAAAACTTGGCACTGCTGTAGTTTTCTGATTTTAAAGAGTGGACTTCTTATGTCGTGCATTTGGAAAGGGAAAATGGTTCGAGATATGACAAGTTAACCTGTTCTGAGACTCTGAATAGATTTCTTTTGCAGAGTTGTTTGGAGGGCTTGATTTGGTTAATTTGCAATTTCCTGTCTACTTCTGAACCATCCCTTAGGAATCCTGCTGTCTGGAAAGCTGACAGGAATGGGAAGGAAGAACGCAGGTTAAAATTGCAGAATACCTGGTACAAGGGAGGGAAGTTGAGGCAGAGGAATTCAGTAGCTGTTCCAAACAACTTCGCTGATTCTTTCTTCTAAATGAATATTTTAAAATGCTCATTTCACTTATAGTGGAAAGAAAGCTGATTAATTTTTAGCATGGAAATAATGATACAGTAGGAGGACAAAACAGCTTTTTCAATCCAGCAAATATGTTAACATGAGGCAGTGCTGATTCGTTTGGAGAATGTAGGTCTTGGTCAGATTTTCTGTAGTGACTTTGCCTCAGCTTTTAAGTCATCTGGCAGATGTGTGATAGGGTGCCCAGTGCAGGCTGCCATGCAAACTGCTGAAGTGAACTGAGAGCACATAGAATTTGAGATGATACAATCTCTTTTCTAGCCCCATTTATTTTTGTATTTAATGTCACATGCATCAGTATTGCTGGTGGTTGTCCAGAGCTGCTTGGTGAAGGAGGGAAACACTACTATGCAAATAATCCTATATAGTTTCATCTGCTACTTCAATCTGTAGGGTGCTACATGCTTCTTGGAGCTGAACAATAAATTGAGGTAGAGAAGCTGTATTTCTACGTACTCCAGCTAGACTGGTACTGAATATGGATGCTGTTTATTATTCAAAATTGACCTGCTGTATAGGCCCTTGTAGTTCTTACCCAGGGAAGCTTCAGGTAGTGCTAAAACTGTACTATAATTTCAATCATAATACAGTACTCTTTTTTTAATTATTATTTTTTTAAACAAGATTACACTGCTTAACTGGCAGGTGATTTTTGTCTTGAACCTGACAGTACTACAGGGTTTCAGAGTAGAATATTAATAATAAGTGGTTCTGGCCTGTAAGATCTCTTGCTGAGCTAAACCACTACTGTTTTTATTAATAAGGGACATATAATTCAAAGTGAGGTCAAATATTGAATTAATTTGGTGGATCAGTTGAAAGGGGAGGATTGCAGTATATAGTGTACATATTAAAAAAAATAATAATAATAATAGGGTGTTGCTGTAGAGTACCTCATTCATGGTGAAAACATCCTTGCAAAAGCTTACGGTTAGGTTGCTTTATCTGTGTGTAGCAGCTCTGTAAGTCTTCATACACTACAGCATTTTTGAGAGCTCTTCAGATTTATTATCATTCAAATTTAGAACTTCAGCCTTTCCTCTGTTGTAGGAGATAATAGTCTTCTACTGAAAATAGCTGCTCAGAGCACAAAATTTTCACATGCTTTCATACAGGGTTCAGAATTGTTTGAAGTTAAAATGGCAGCTTGTATTTTCTCTTGGTGCATAGGTGCACATGAACTTGAACAGATGCAGTTGATTCTAGAATCAATTCCTGTTGTACATGAGGAGGACCGTCAGGAGCTTCTCAATGTAATTCCAGTTTACATTAGAAATGATATGACTGAGCCACACAAACCTTTAACTCAGTTGCTTCCAGGCATCAGTCCTGAAGGTAAGTGATTCAGAAAAAATACTTCCTGTATTTCAAAATCATAAAATACTGAACAACTTTACAGTGCATGTGTGCGTTAAAAGCAATTTTCATTTAGAAGAATCTGTGCATTCTCTGAAGAATGTTTGTCTTTTGCTGTAATAAAAAAATGTGCTTACATGATAGCTACTTGGTCATCTTTGGAGTATTTGGAATTGTAAATCTTTGCTGGACCTGTTTGCACTGGAATTGCTCTATTTTGAGACACTAGCCTTCTAAATATAAGGGAACATTGGAATGGAGTCAGTGTAAAACAACTGTCTTTCAAATGTTTTTAAAAGAAAGTCCCCTAATCAAACTGACAGCCAAGCTGTTGGTGGATACTGATTCAGCTTGAAGCATTCTGTCTCTTAGTATTTTTTCCTGCTTTAAGTTGATCTTAGATTTGACCTGTACTCTTCCAGCTTTCCTATGGCTACAGAATGCATGTTTGGCAGTATACTGTGAGTAGCTGATACTTCACAGGTGGCTACTTTTAAGCAAATGCATATCTCTAGAGCAAAGCACCTTAATCTTAAAGTCTAGATGTCTGAAGTATCATTAAATAGGAGAAAAATGACAACTTTTTCTCCACAGCACTGGACTTTCTGGAACAAATTTTGACATTTAGTCCCATGGATCGATTGACAGCAGAAGAAGCTTTGTCCCATCCTTATATGAGCATTTATTCCTTTCCAACGGATGAGCCTATTTCAAGTCATCCTTTTCACATTGAAGACGAGGTTGATGATATTCTGCTGATGGATGAAAGTCACAGCCATATTTATAATTGGGAAAGGTAAATTTATCACTTACTGTGGCATGTAACATAACTGAACGGTTGTGTGCTTGAAGTGATGTTGCTTCATGGGCATAACTTTCTTTTCTGTTTGTTTCTTCTTCTTAAGTTGACCTGAGAATGAAATTTTACCTTATAGGCAGTGCATTGTCACTGGGTTTGTAATTCATTAGACTGACTTGGATATGCTAGTGCACTCAGGACTCTAGAATCTAAAGTTAATCTCTCCATTACTTTTTTCCCCAAAATATTTCTCAAAAAAAAAAAACTTTAAATGAAGAGAGTTTTAAGTGTGATTGTCTTGTCCAATGCTTAGTGCATATAATAGTAAAGAGATTCACTGTAGTCATCTCATTTTAAGGAAGAGTTATGTAAATGGAGTGAGCTATTGTACATAATTCTGGACTCAAGTCTTTCAGATGTGCATATTAGGACTGCTTTATGCCAGGTTAAATTAAAAACCCAGAAAAGGTACCCAATTGGATTGAGGAAAAACTTTATCTGTGTTGAATTGTCATTATTTTGTAAGGGAATTTCTAAACATAACTGTCTCTGTCTTGGAAGCTAGAAGACTGTTTTATAGCTGCTAACACTTAGGAAATTGTTTTACAGATACCATGAAAGTCAATTTTCAGACCATGACTGGCCTATTCATAATAACTATGAAGCTGATGAAGTTCAGCGTGATCCAAGGGCTCTTTCTGATGTTACTGATGAGGAAGAAGTGCAAGTAGATCCTCGCAAATATTTGGATGGAGATCGTGAAAAGTATCTGGAGGATCCTGCCTTTGACACCCACTTCTCTACTGAGCCTTGCTGGCAGTATTCAGATCACCATGAAAACAAGTATTGTGATCTGGAATGTAGTCACACTTGTAATTACAAAATGAGGTCATCTTCATACCTAGATAATTTAGTTTGGCGAGACAGTGAAGTTAACCATTATTATGAGCCCAAGCTTATTATAGATCTTTCGAACTGGAAGGAACAGAGCAAGGAAAAGTCTGACAAGAAAGGCAAGTCTAAATGTGAAAAGAATGGGTTGGTGAAAGCTCAGATAGCACTTGAGGAAGCATCACAGCAACTCGTTGAAAAAGAAAGGGAGAAGAATCAAGGATTTGACTTTGATTCATTTATAGCAGAAACCATTCAGCTTAGTTTACAACACGAGTCTACTGATGTTGATAAATTAAATGACTTGAATAGCTCAGTGTCTCAAATAGAGTTGAAAGGATTAATATCAAAGTCAGTAAGCAGAGAGAAGCAGGAGAAGGGAATGGCTAATTTGGCACAGTTAGAAGCTCTGTACCAAACTTCGTGGGACAGTCAGTTTGTGAGTAGTGGGGAGGAGTGCTTCCTCATAGACCAGTTTTGTTGCGAAGTAAGGAAAGATGAACAAGTTGAAAAAGAAAATACTTACACCAGTTATTTGGACAAATTTTTTAGTAAGAAAGAAGATGCTGAAATGCTAGAACCTGAGCCAGTAGAAGAGGGGAAGCTTGGGGAGAAGGAAAGAGAAGAGAGCTTTCTCAGTAACAGTGGAGAACTCCTCTTCAACAAGCAGCTTGAGGCTATAGGTATTCCTCAGTTTCACAGCCCTGTTGGTTCGCCACTGAAATCAATACAGGCCACGTTAACGCCTTCTGCCATGAAATCATCTCCCCAAATTCCCCACAAAACGTACAGCAGCATTCTGAAACATCTAAATTAAAACACTCAGCAGACATTTCTTTTATATTCATGAGATGTGTTTGTCTTTTTTTATTACTAGTGTAAGTAATTTTTTTACTTGAATCAGACAGTGTAATTTTAGTATGGATTTCATTAGTTTTCTGTTTACCATTGTTTTTACAATCCAGAATTACTTTCTATACATGAGTTAGTTTTGTTTTTAAACTGGCATGTCGTTTGCACACAAAATTAAAGAATAGAGCAAAATAATGCAAAATGCAGGAGGTAACAAAAAATGCACTAAACCAAGTAAAAAACATTCTCTCAGTAAAACAGTGTCCATGTTTTGCAGAAAAAGAACCTTGCCTTGAAATTTACACAGTGAGACTGTACATAATTGCATGAAAATATCTATTTTTCCCAAAACATTTTTTCATTCATGCGTATTTTAGAGTTTTTCATACTGTACACATTTCTTAGACACATGATACCAGCAGCAACTGAAATGAATGCAGAATTTGGTACGCATGTGTTATCTACCTCAAGGTAACAGCAGTATGTGGCAAAACATTAACCACCCATAGTGCTTCTCATTATGCACTTCTATTTAGCCAGCATTATTGTAGTAGCTATTCTTATTGAAAATCATTCAATATTTATAAATGTTCTGGTATGCATTCTTTATAGTGAAGTGTTAATATGCAGCACTTTTATTTATTTTAGCAAATAAGTATATTTCTGTAATTATAGAAAGTCAACTTAATTTTTTGAGTTACTTTTCAGATAAAAGTTTTTGTTTAGCACTATGGTTTTATTGCCTACATAGCTGGATATATATTAACATCGGCTTATTCTGAGGCTATCCAATACATTTTTTTTATTTTTATTTTTTAGTTTTCATTTCAAGTAAAGCACTCACTGTGTATAGGAATTTGTAATTGGAGGTGCTTGATCTCTACAAAAGAAATTAGGAATTGCTTTATTATCAAATGCTCCTAGAAGTCTTAATTGTGTTCATTTTTAAAAAATTTTGTAATGTTAGTTGTGTGCATGGAAATAATTAAGGTACAACATTACTGTAGGTTAAAGTTCTATATGGTGAGACATTTTGTTTTTACTGTATGTTTTTACTGAATGATTCCTGTCCCACATCCCAACCCCCCTCAAAAGCAAGCATGAATAAAATTAGGTTAAATATAGCATGTAGCATCTCGGTCTTCTGAAAATTTGTTTTACCTTCTGATTTTTTGGAATACTGGATGTATCATTGGCTCCCCTGTTTAAAATGAAAAACAAATAAAAACATGGCCAGCAAAAAGACTGTTGTTTTTTGATGCTTTGTACACTGGAAGATAAAGAGCTGCTACTGTAGTGCAGCTGGCTGTACTGTGAAGGCAGGCCTGCTTGCCTGCACTCCCTAATACAAGGTGCTCAAGGAAGCATGAGAAATTGTCTTCCAGTCTACCCTAGAAGTGCTGCTGGGGGTTCAGCACCCTGGAAGGAGGCTCGAGAAGTACGCTTCTGTCCCAGTGCCTACAGCCTGTATTGAAGAAAATCCTCTGTAATGGTATGGCTGTGAAAGTGTCAGAGTACAGTAATGTCAATAACCATTTTTGTTGAAACTATAGTTGACTTCTAGAGTATAAGTGAGCATTACTGGTTTATCAACTTTTTAGACAGAACAGTGTTAAAGTGGAAAAGCTACTGTGAGCACCTTCATGTTGCTGGCAACCTGGAGTGAAGGTAATCATGCAGGTCCGTCGGCCAAGAGCCTGTCTGGAGCACTTTTACAAGGAAATTTCAGGAGCAGGACCAGGTAACTCCTATGGGATGTTTCAGAATGGGCAGTTCGGGTCTCTGTTGCAGCAAGCCCTACGAACAGTATGTATTTCTCTGCCAGTTCCTCCTGTCAGAACCATTCCTGAGGGAGCTAATTAGCTGTACAATAAAGCTACATCTTTTGGCAAACTCCTACAATTTTTTCCATGACAGTGTCTTAGTTCCTCCAAATTTTTCCATCCCTCCTCCCCTGCTCCTCTGGCAGGTAGCACAGCTGCAGCTAGCCTACCACAAGGAGCTGCCCCTTCCTCAATGGCAGAAAATGGTCACTTGGGGAGATGGGACACAGTGTATGTTCCAGGGCATGGTGTCTGAAGGTTTACGTAGCCACATCAATTTGTATGTTACAGGGCTGTAGGGAGGAGGACATGGCTGGTTGCCCTCTCTCCTAGGCAAGGGACTGTTTTGAAGTGGTGTGGTAGTTTTTTTGAGATTGGATGAAAGCGGTGGGAAGAGCTTAGAAACTGGAAACAAAATGCAGCTTAAAAACACATCTTGTGCAAATGAAGTTTTTGGGGGCTTTTGTTTGTTTGTTTGGGGTTTTTTTTAAGAACACCAATGAAACTCAACAGTACTTAAGCCTGTAGTGGTAGAAAGGGAACACTTTACACTCAGGAAGGGAGAGTCAAGCGTTGAGCCTAAATCCAGCATGGTGCTTCCCTGCCTCTGACTTCTAGTTGTGCTGCAGAGGAACACTGTACAGGCACTGCTGGCTGCTTTGGTGAAAGCCATGCTGGTAACAGGCTTCATCCACGGATCATCGGGGGGGTACAGCTAGGCAGTCTGGCTTATTAAGTAGAAGTAATTCCTTATGTGGAGATGATTAAAGAAGGTCAAAGGGCTTTGTAAGGACCATGCAAAGTGAAATCTACTGCTAGAAAGTGAAGATAACTCTTGAGTGTGGTGTTGGATTCTCCCTTGGTAAACCGCAGGAGTCCTGCGTTGGGAGAGCAGCCTGCAGAAAGTGCAGGGTTTCAGGGGGTGTTCGCAGTGGGTGGAAGATGGCTTCTGTCCTACGCTCATCAGCAATGGCCATCCCTGAAAGAAAAGAATAGGACAGTTAGTTACACGCGTAGCCCTTTGGCTGTGACCTAGCAACTGGATTGTCTTTAAAAAATTATGGAAGAGGCTTAAATTATAAACCAGATAAAGGGACCACTGTTTCATGCCAGGGTGCTTGCCAAGTAAAATGGGACACCCTTATTAAACAAAAAAGCAAATAAGAAATGAAGATGCTAACCATCTTTTAAAAATACCTTTTCTTCTCTATGTGGTCTTTAGTTAAAAGGTAGCATTTTAAAGTATATCTAACAAGAACTTCAGCTGGAAGAGGTGATGTTTACCGTTGCTGAACAGACCAGGACAGAGCATTTGACATGTACTGTCATCACATGAGATCTAATAATTGCAAAGTGGCACAATGCTGAACAGTTTGTTCTGATCAGGAGTTCTCAGCCATGGTCAGTTAACTTTCTCACAATTGTATTTAAGTTTAATTAAATAAAGAGTTGCTATATATGTATAAAATCTCAGCTATTTATAGAAGACTGCCCATGCTGCTGTTAGTGGTGTGATTACCACATGAGTAGTGCATCTTAGCTAGTCTTTGCCTTGAGCACAGCTGGTCTGCTGGGGCTGTAGGCTGGCTACCAGGTTCTGTAAACCAGCTGGGAACTGGGGCAGCCGGCCAGTCCCTGCTGCTGTATCTTCTCTGCCCCTGGTCAGCAGGATAGCCTGCGTCTGCCGCAGTGAGGCCACTGCCTGCAGCTGAATTTATACACCTTGACTTACTTTGTTTTTCCATCACCATGCTATTTGTTTTTCTGTGCTGTAGAAGTTCTCAGAAGCGTGCCTGGTACATACGTTTAAAGCCTTGCTAAATTCTCGCTTTGGTCTGGCTTATTGCCTGGAGGCGTTAGTTTACGAACAGGTTTTTAATGCCTTTTTTACAGGGGGGAGGCTTCCTCCTGGAGAGGTTTTCTTCCATATGGAACTAATGTTGCTCTGGAACTATTTTTGCTATTTTTTTCTGTCCCCTTCTAAACTCTGCGATAGTCAGGGGTGGCAAGTTTTTCCACGTGTGGACTTTCATCCCCTACTCTACAGGCATGTATGCTACAAAACAGAATTGTTCTTGGGGTTCTGAGGAATTCAGTGACGCACTGTGGTGCAGATTATTTCTGGGTATCGATAGAGGGGAAAAGCATCCTTGAACTAAATCTGGTCTCACAAGTCTTATTTCCTTTATTTATCCTCGTGTTGCTTTTCTGTTGCTGAGATTTGGAAATGCTTGTCAAGGCTTTTGTTAGGTTCTACACATAATTAAAGAGTAAACTGTCCTCGTCCTTCCAAAGATGCAATCCTGAGCAACAGCAGCCCTGAACCAATTTGTTCCTTATTCCTTCAGTTATTTTGGTGCTTACAAAATGCTGCAAATTCTTGTTTGTTGTTCTGCCACTGTTTGCGTCAGACTTGAGCTGGACAACCTGGGAAGTAATGCTGTGGGGTATTTAGTAACAAGCAAATAATCCAGATCACTGCTGGCACCCAGCACTCTTGGGCTTCCATTCCAGCGTCTCTATATTTAAAATGGTTATCTGCTTACTCCGAGTGCTATCTGAGAACTCCTTAAAATATTGACTGTTGAAAAGTTCAATGGCTTCTTTCGACTGAGAATTAGCATCGCTGATAGGGTGATTTGCATGCACCAGACCATGTGTGGAGGGAGCTCTGCCCTGGTAGCCCGTGTGGACGTGGTGATAGCCGGGTACGGCCGCGCTCTGCAAATAGCTGTGTCAATAGCTGGCAGCAGTCACATCGTGTCATTGGCTTTCCTCTGGCATCTGTTGCATCCTGACTGCAAAGCAGCCCTTCCTTCTATAGTGAACTCTGATAATAAAATTCCTCTTGTAATCTATGTGCTGGTCTACCACAGCCAAAATTACTTTTAACCTTTATGTCACCCAGCCTGGATGTTATGTGTGGTATGAAATACGAAAGCGTGCTTTTTTGCAGTTGGGTGTGGGACGGCGAACTTACGACTTGTCCGGCTTCGGAGCCAGCGATACCGTTACCTTTCACAACCCGCTCACCGTTCCCACCTTCGGTTCCCTTGTTGATAAAATAAAGGTGCCGGGCCGTGATTACCAGCAGGACCGCAGGCGGTGTGGCGGGGCTCCCACTCTGGGTAGCGCACCCTGCGCTGCCACGGGGGCAGGGGTCCCTTGCTGTCCCCTGGGATGGAGGGACGCTGAGTAAGAGCACGGCTACACGGAAGGCGACCTGGGGAAGGACTTCTGCATTAGTGGGGGACTGGGGTTAACCTGCCCTTACTGATAATACACTCGATCGGTGTTTCTAGGGTGCAGAGTCATTACTAAATTGGTGGCTGATGGTTTGTTGGGGTTTTTCTTCAGCTTTAGCATTTGTTTCCTAGTTGATAGAAGGCTGATACGCTTTGTCCTAATTCAGTATAGTTCTACGTTACTTGTGTCTTCGCTTACACATTTGATTTTTCCAAATTTCTCGTAACTTCTGGTTTAGGCTTATTATATTCTTCTAGTAATCATTTGTGGCCGAGTACAGTCCAAGGCATGTGGGTGACCTCCTGCCTGCTTGGTTAAAGATTACTGGCCACTCAGAATAGATGTGAGGCCTAATAAAATACAGGCTTTCCTTTAGAGCTGAATTTTGCCATGTTCCTCAAGCCATACCCCAAGGCTCTGGTGCTGTGCAGTGTGGAAGCTTCTTTGCCCCATTAATCCCACCATGGCTGGTGCAAGGTAAGTATAAACCTAGTCATTTTTCTGTGTCATCGTCTCCGCAGCATCTTCCCAAGAAGGTGTCTCCACACCAGAAGTATAGCCAGGGTGCAGTTTCTGCCTTACAAGATGGTTGATCCTTAGTCACACTTTCACTCTGCAGCTCAGGCTTCAGCTGTGGATGCTACAAACCCAGACTCTAGCAATAAAAGGACATTTTCTTATTCTCGTTCTTGCGGATGCCGTTCAGAGTGGATTTGAGCTTAAATCCTCAGTGCTAGAGGCTGTAGAGAAACAACATCTCCATTTAATGTCTGTCTTGAGTTTTATCATTTTTACTCATTTAAAGTGATAGACCTAAATAACAGATTTATTCTGACTTCTGTGTTTGTTTGGATATAGATTTAATCAGTACAGCTCTTGAAATAGCTGGATAACTAGCAGAGACATTTTTAAAGCCTATGATTAAGAAAGCAGATAGGTTTGGTTTTTATTTTGTGTTATGTCTGCCTCAGATTTTTTTTCTGCTAATGCTACAGAGTCTCTTAGCAAGTTTGATGTTGACATGTACTGAAAGATTAAGTTACTTCTACATACTAAATTATCTTTTGAACCCTCAGACATTTCACTGATTTTTCCATGATTCTTTATATTCTTTTTACTTGCTTTATGCAGAGAGACCCTCAGTTGTTTGAATCTCTCAATTTTACATCATGCCTAGCCCTGTGAAGTGCCAGTCTATACAGCTATTGAAGTGCAGAGCGGACGGGAACGTCCTTTGGGTACTGCTGGCACTTCCATCCGTATTTCTATTGACCTTGCTAACTGCATCACCTAGAGTACAGCATCGATTTCCAGCGAGACAAGGTATAAAACCTCACCGCGACTGGCTTAGGGACCTGTACAGGGCAAGGAGATTCATCATCCAGGACAGAGTAAAGCAAAACCTGCAAGCCTAGGTGGAGCCACGGCAAGCTGGGCAGCCACTGAGCAGCTCACAGTTCGCAGCTGCCAAAAAATCACCGCTAGCTAGGAAGAACATGAAGGAGTCTGACTGTCCATACCTGTATGGCTCTGGGATAGTTAATCAGTACCTTGCATCATTTCTCTTGTCCTGACAAAAGCATAATTATGTCAGCAATGAAGCATGTTTTCTGGTTCTTCAGCCATCATGGAGCAAAATATGGAAGCACGGGGCTGCTCGAGCAATTTAGTGGCTGAGTGAATTCAAAATGACTTGATGTGAAGCAGGCGGTCGGCCGTGGTGGGGTTTGGGGCCAGCAGCAGGTACCAGCGCCGGCAGCGGAGAGGAGCCAGGCGCGATCAGGGGAGAGTCCGGCTCATCTTCCAAAACGCTGGCGCAGCCCGGGGAGGAGATTTCCGCCCTGCCTGCCAGGAATTACAGTCTGCATTGGCATGGGCAGGAGGAAAAATATGATGGGAAACAGGGAGATGAAAATAACCCGGTGAAAACAGGATGTTGGAAAGCTGGTAACGGAGCGGGGCTGCAGGGCTGGCTGGCTGCGGAAGGCTGCCGAGGGCAGGGAGGCTTTCGCATGGGGTTTGTCTGGGGGAAAACACCCAGTTCTTGCATGTTTGTAGGCCCACACCAAACCCCCGAGGCAGAGGCAGCACGGCTATGCTGGCAGCGGGCTGGCGTCTTGTGTTCTCCAAAATATGACTGATTATGGCTATTAAGACAAACGTGTTCATTCACCTTCTCTCAACACCTGCCTGCTCTCTTTTCCATTGGATGAAGGTCATAAACCATTCCCTACAACCCATCAGCCTGGCATCGTATTTATTTAACTGATATGACCTCACAGGCGCTGCCAAGCAGCAAAACGAAGCTCTATTTCACAGCCCGGCTGTCACTAGGGAGCTGTATTTTTCTCAGCTGATCGCAGCCTGCTCTCCGAGCTGTGATCCATGGCTTCCTTCCAGCCTAAGACAAAATAAAAACCACGGTGTTTTTCTCTTGCTAACTGGCTCTTCCTTTCAGGGGCTGACAGCTACAGTTACCGGTGTACCTTTACAGGAGGGGTCGCTGGTCCCTGCAGGTGGGGGAGCAGGTTCCCGTCGCCTGTAGGCAGTTTGTGAACTGCCCGAGTTTTTTGGTGCAGCTGGCGAGGGGCTGCTGACCGGTGCTCCGCCAGCTCATCAAATCCCTCGCGCACCCATCGCTGAGGCGTTTCTGCTCCTTTGCGAGTGGGGAGAGCTTGGGTGCCAGAGGCTGGTTTCAGCCTGGGAGAACGGGGCAGGCTCATGAGAAGGCTTTACATCGTGAAGTCTCAGTCTCCAGCACGTGGAGACCGTGCTCAGAAGCAAGCATGAACTCGGCCTTAACCCCATAATTTATGAGTTCATTGAGCCATTAGAAAATGCTTACTTAAAATCTCTGAGGCTAAGCCAAACTGCTTTATTCTTTAAGATAAAACAAAAATTGCCGTCTTCCCTGAGTCCAAACTGCTATCTGCTTACTTGCCTTCCATGGTCGAACTGAATCTGCTATATACATTTCAAGTCACCAGTGTTTGTCAATACAATGCAGACTCAGACGGATGCAAAACAGTCCTTGGGTGAGGACCGTGTCATCAGTTTTATTCAGCTGGGCTGGTTAACACAGAGTGATTGGTCTCGATCATCTGGTCTTCTCCCAGTTAGGTGCCACAACCGGTGCTCTGCAGCCTTTCGGCAGAGGAAGGAAAGCTCAGGCAACGGTGAGCTCCCCCAGGCTCTGCCCAGCACCGTGCAGGTCCCGCAGCAGCGAAGCTGGGCTCCCCTGGGTTCCCCAGGTGGATCTGCAGGTTACTTTCATCAGCAGCATTGCGGACGATCTGGGTCCTTGGGCTGCCAGCATGACTAGTTTTTCCGATGGCCTCGGTTTCTCTTCTTCCACGTTCAAAAAATGAGACGGATTTGCCTTCCGGGTCCATAAAATAGTTGAAATGCTATGCTCATCCATGAACATCACAGATGTTCACTACGCTACTTGACTTTTACGACAGGTGAGAAATAATAGAAGGTGATGGACTGCTTAAAGCGAAATAATCAGCTGGAGTTAGCGGCCTGCCCGCCCCGGGAGCTCAGGCAGTTCCCCAGAGCAGGGGGATGCCCAGCTCCTTTAACAATCAGCCCCAGAAAAATTTTGTCCAAGCAGAAATGAAAGATATGTTTTTCAGCTGAACTTCTTCCCTGTTGCAGGCTTTGACATCGATTTTAGCATCTGCGGGCAGTGTCGCAGGAGAGCTGGCTTCAAACCCACGGAGCTGGAGCTGGGGAGCCCCCCGCACGCTGGGGGGTGGGGGGGGCACCCCCGTGGCAGCCCACAAAACAGTTCAAGTTCATGTTAGTTTTAAATATTTGGCTCTAGAAATCTCTCCAGGCACCACTTTAATCCAATTTACAGTGTCTGGCTAAAGTGAAGTATGAGAAGAATTTGCTTAAGCTAATTGAGCGGCGATGTGCAGCGGTGGGGAGCTGGGCGAGCAGGCAGGGCAGCTGCCTGGCAGCGAGCCCCCGGCCCTGGGGGGGTCCGGCAGCCCGGTGTCGGGAAACCTTGGGCTGCCCCCACGCCGCCACCGAGGACAGTGGCAGCAGGTCAGCGGCAGACCACCTCGGCCCTTCCCCACCTTCTCCTTAAAACACTCGCGAAGCTGCTGTAAAAATCAAGCTGGAGACCCCTCTGCTCGTGCCCTTGGGTCATTTGCCAGCGGGGCACGTTTCCTCCAGGCGTCGGGGCACCTGGTTGCCATCTCGCTGCCACGCGCCTCCCCAGCCCCATTGCCGGCCCAGAAATTTGAGCTCACAGAAATTTGGGAATGAGATCGGTTTCGAAGAGTTTAAGCCACCTTCGCTTCCTGGTGAGGGAAAGAAAGCCCCAGCAGATTTTGCAGCATGCTCAAATGTTAGTTGCTTTACTCCTGCACCCCTAAGAAATTTGTGTGTTGTTTTTTCCACTTTATGGCAGGGAAAATGGAAGATGGAGCGGTTAAGGCTCGCCCTGCTGGAGCAGGGTGCTGGCTGGGGTGGGACAAACTGGGCTCCACCAGATGCTGGAGTTTGAGTCACCTTGCGAGAAGCCTTCGGGTAAGGAGAAAAAGTCACTTACGGCTTTAGCTCTTACTTTGTCCCTGAAATCTATGCAATGTCCTGGCCATTTATAGAAACTAATGAACCATGTCATCTGAATATGGAGCAGCTGCAGGGAGAATTGGAGTGGTGATGGTGATTAAAGGTAGCGTCCAGATGAGAAAGCAGCGGGAGAGCTCAGCGCTGCTCCTTTCCGAGAGCAAAGTGCGCCGGTGCCGGGGAGCGGTGTCATTTGGTAGAGGTAGCACATCCCGCCTGGAGACAAGGCTCCGGCCGTGCCACCTTGGAAAGGCGAGTAAGGCTGCTGGGCTGTGCTGGGGTTCGCTGCCTGGCCTTTGCGGCGGCAAAGGAGCGGGGCTGGCCGGGACGCACGCTGCGAGGCTGGGGTAGCTCCCGGCCTCGGAGTGGACGGTGACCGCGGTGCGCGCCGTGCCCAGCTGCGGGGGTGATGCCGGCGGGCACGGCGGTGACCACATCTCTGCCCGGGCTCTCGGAGCTGCTCTGCTTCGTCAGGAGTCCTGCGGGAAACCCCACCGGCCCCCAGGCTCTTACCATCGCGTGGCCCAACGACGCAGCGCGCTGCAGTCTTACCCCAACCCTGGAGTAAAGCAGTTTGTTCTGGCATATGATGGGAAACAAACCTTTTCACGGCCTTGGCAGAGCGGCGTGAGCTGGCCCTAGGGCCGACTTCTGCAGTCACGTGGCTGTGTATCCAAAGTGGTTCAGCTGCCTCCGGTGCAGTTTTACATGTATTTTATGACCGCTGTCACCGTCTTTCCTGCCTTCCCCTCAGGAAAGGGCTTGGGGAATAATTAGTTCATTAGAAAATATTGTTGCGTGAATGCCGAGGTAAGTCATTTTATATTGCTAAATAGTTGGTTCCAATTAATGCTTTTTTTTTTAATTTCTGAGAACGACGCTGCGATCACTCAGGTGATGTCAGGATTGTTCCCGCGCGCTGTACCAGCCCGGACTTCAGGAGGCTGGCCGGGCAGCGCTGAGCTGCCGTCTCCGCCGTGTTGGCAAGACATCCGGAGCATTACAAATGAAAATTTCCAAACATGAAGGCAGCACTGAGGGAGAGGAAAACTTCCCTCCAACGAAGCATTCTGCTATTGTCAGGGCAGTGTGGAGTGAAAGCAAAAAGGATTCCAAGACCAGCTTTCGGCTGCCTGTTGAGGCTCAGATTATAAAACGCCGCCTGAATGCACCATGCCTGAACCAACCCCTCCCCCTGCCCAAACCTTAAGCCAAAGGATTTAAACGAGCTCTTACGTAATATGGTTTTAGTGTTTCCAGTAGAAAGAGGTGTTCTAAATATAACTGATTTGCAGATAAAATAGGCTTATATAAAATGCTTTTACATTTATATAACCCTATATTGGCATTGCACCCGACACTTCCCTCGGCCACCAGCCCGGCGGCGGGGCGAGCGTGCCCGCTGCCGGCCGTGCCCGCTGCCGGCCGTGCCCGCTGCAGGTGCCTGCCTGCCGGGGCACGGGCTCGGGACTGCCCCGGCCTCTGCGGTCACAGGGCGATCCCGTCCTGTCCCCAGGCGAGCAGCCAGTGCCCCTCCGGGGACGGTGCCTGCTGGAAGAGAGGTACTTGGGCTGGTACTTCTCCCGTTCAACTCCCTTCCTTCTCCCTGCCAGGGGTTTCGCTCGCAGCAGCGATCGCAGGATGCTCCCGTGGTGGTCCCGTTAGCGTCGGCCCCCGGGGCGAGGGGGGCACCCCCAGTTTGTAGCAGCAGTGCCGTGGTAGCGGTGATCGGCCGGACTGAGCAGCTGGACGCTGCAGGTACTGTCCCTTGGGGCCAGCTGCTTTGGTCCTTTAGGCGAAGAAAGTTGTTTTGAACATTGAGAGCTGGAATTCTTCTCCATCCCGACGTGCACGCAGGGATGGGTGCGTCTATAGGTATGTACGTATTTATACATACATACGACACAGTGAAAGAGCTGACCGCCTTGGGCTCAGGGTTTGCAGCGTGGCCTCAGGCTGTGGGTTCTTCCCGAGCCGTGGCCACAAGCCCAGTCAGCAGCCAGGCGCAGCTCGCCGTCACAGCGAGGCCGCCTCAACGCTTCAGGCTCTTAAGCTAAATATCTCCTTTGCCGCAGAGCGTGCCATCAAAGGGTGAGCCCTTGTTTGCGACACCTCTTCCTCCAAGGCCAGCTTCATCAAGACTGTAGCTGATCAAAGCCACTGTGCTTCTCGTCCGGCTCAGTAGTGCATCAAGAACCATGACAGCAGCCACTAATAAGGCTAGGAACAATTAGCTTGGAAATAGCGTCTTCTGAGCAGAAAACAATGGTTGCTACGTTACAACCTTTATGTATGGGAAAGATACTTAGCCAAATCTTGCACAACAGCCTTCAGTGCATCACACCAACCGTTTGCTCTTAGGAGAAGGACTGATCACTAAGTATTTTTGGTTACCAACTTGTGTACAACACATACGTAGAATTATACACAAATGTATAGACATATGAATAGATATGCATATCTTGTTTATACACACATACGTATTATCATTCGTATGAGAAACAAGAATGCATTTTTCAGCTACGGTGTATTTTTACAACAGACCAATATGATTTATAGCTCTTTGCCATTAACATTTCCATTCAAATAATGCCTTATTTATGCCCATACCAGAGAAGCTCTTTTGACAACGTGGGAAGATGCTTTTTATTGTGAAGCCAGAACTGTCAGCAGCCTCTATTATTTCTGGTGGGACTGTCAGTTCTCCAAGTAACATGACTTCATTTTTAATCCAGGTCTGTTGGAAGACACTTGATCTGTCCTGCTTTTGTCCGTCACAGAAGGCAAACTTGCCATAAAGAAATGGTATGTGTGACCTTCGAAAATGACTGTCGCCCTTTCCGTCTTGGTCTGTGCTCTATTTGTCATAAAAGCCTGTTTCTGTGGTGCATTACGGGGGAAATGAGCCATTCATCTTTGTCTGCTTCTGCTGGGGGAGTCACTCCCTGCAGACATGTGGAGAGTGCTGGGTCAAGCAGCACTTGGGCATCTTCTAGAGCTGGACCTGCAGCAATTCATCAGTCGCTTTCTTTTTGGAAATCAATAGTCATCTGTAGTACAAGCACTTCTGGCCCCTGAAAGTTATTAAATCAAGTCATGCACAGATTAAAAGCAAAAAACAAAACACAAATAGACCTACAAAGTGGTCACAGAGTGTTTTATGCCTCCCAGCACTGAGACCACCGTAGCAGCCCTGCCGTGGAGGCTGCGCTCGAGCCTCAAGTGTACCTGCAGGTGCAGCAATGTAGCTGGGGTGCAGCAGCTTTTTATATTTAAACTAAAGGCTGTCATAAGTACACAGAAGGCTTTTGGGAGCTTAAATAGGAGGTGTCTATGTAAGGTATGGTTGTGTGAAAAACAGCATAGCAGTGTGAGCTCTGGAGATCGCCTTTTGCTCAGGATACTGACATCACGGCCGCGTCGATGCAGCATTTCGGAGCAGGCCTGCTGCCGTGGCAGGTCCTTCTCCTCTCCTCCCCTCTCCTCTCCTCTCCTCTCCTCTCCTCTCCTCTCCGGGGAGGAGGTACAATGTGTTTTGCAGCTTCCAGGGGGGTCCACAGACCTTTGTAGTCAAACCACCTTGACACAATATACTTAAGCTCAGATTTTACTTTACCCTTTCATCAGTTTTTGTCTCTGTGGTTTGAGTTTCACAGCCTGCCACTGGCTTTTGGGCATTTACCTCCCCGTATGAACTGTCACTGCTGGTGTCCCTGGGGCAGTGGGCTGAAGAGCGTAGCATAGCATAGCCCTTTAAAGAAGGGTCTTTAAAGCAAAGCTGAGCCGCTGCCCAGCTGCCTGCAGCAGCACGAGGATGCAATCCACTGGTGAAACTCGCCAGTCTAATTCTAGTCCTCCGTGGGACAGCTTCACGTGCATCCTTAGCTTACAGAAAGAGGCTCAGCACGCCTTATTCTTCCGGAGAGGGCTATCGATGGGGCTGGGGCTATGCTTTCTGCGAGGGGTGGGTGCCCTAACCTTTCCCTCGATGGCCCAGCGCAGGGTGAGCCGGCAGTGTCCCGGGAATGGGGGGTGTGACAGTGAGCGGGGGACACAGGGCACACGGTGGAGCTGGGACACGCTGGTGGCACCAGCTCAGCACGGGAGGGCGAGACCTCCTGTACCCCTCCAGAACGAAACCTCTCCTTGCCAGCACAGCTGCCTGGGGGCAGCCAAGAAACACCTATGGTCTCCGTGGCGGTTTGCTGTGGGGAGCTCAGCAAATTGTCTCTTTCCTCCCACTTTCCCCCGGTTTAGCACACAGACAGGTCGCAGGCTGCTGGAGCAGGCGAAGCCACAGGCTGTCACGAACGTGGTGCTGAGCACGTGGAGTTTGTTCCTTCGTGAGGGAGAAGATAGAGCGGCATAAACCACTGCTATCATAATGGAATTGGAACCTCCTTCAAGTTATAATACCTCTGTATTAGTATTGAAAAATTCCCAGGGCAACCAAGGTAGAGAGTTACCATGGGAGAAATAAATACACTCCAGTGTATAATCAGGGCCACAGAGAAACCTTCTCTTCCCCCCCAAGTGCCAGATAATACGCCAAAAGCAAGCCAGGAGCAAAACTGAGTTTGCTCTTCGTACAGTGACATGCTGGCTCCCAGGTAAGGCGGCAAAGCATGAAGAACTAATGACCCTTGGTCTAAATGCTTGGTGCTGTCATTGCTGTTTAAACTAAGGGCTCTGCCAGTTCCCACATGCCGCGGCAGTCAGTAAGGTAGAGCAACCCTTCTACCAAACGTGCTAAGGCTGAAGAACATGATAAAAAACGCCACAGCTGCAGAGTGGGCTGCAAACCAGGTACATCCCCTGAGGCTCCTTAGGGATGGTTTGATCTCAACAACAAAAAAAGTTATATTACATATATAATATATAACATTATATATACATGTATATTATAGCATTATACAAAATGTAACTTTATATTATATATACACATACATATATATGTATATGTAAACGTTATAGATGTATAACATGCACATACACATAGATGTGTTGTATATGTGTATATATACATACATATAATGTCTATATATACATATATGTGTATGTCTATAAAATATATAAGGTGTCTATATACATGTATGTGTATATGTGTGTATATACATAGACATACATACAGACACGGAGGGAAGTTGACCTTCTGCAGAGCCCTGGCAGTCTGTAAGCAGGCGACCCAGGCAGCGGCACAAGGCTCTTGTATGCCGGTGCTTGTTCTTTTCGGAGTTTGGTGGTGATGCTTAACCCAGGGGCCTTGCAATGGAAAGTGAGTCCCAGTACCTTGATGCAACACAAACCTGCATTTGCACTAATGACACTTTTCTCCCCCACTCCTGTGAACGCAGACGGTCGCCGCTGTGTTTTCAGCACCGTGCTTGGGTGACACGCTGCAGAGCCCCACGGGGTGGTAGTGACTGTGTTCGCCCTGCTGAATCAAGGGAATACAGTGTACTTCCCACTTTATGGCCTTGACTGTTCAGTGCCCCAGTATGCAGCAGTACCTAGCCGGTCGCTCTTCCAGAGGTAGCTGTCACTTTTGTCTGGCGCTTTTAAAATAAAGTAGAAAGGCAGCCTGAGTGTTGTGCAAACACATGGCAAGTTCTTTCCCTACTGAGCTTTATGCTTACAATTCATTAAGGAAACTAAATTTCGGTTACAGTGATTGGCCCACAAACTAAGCCATCACTAAAAACCCACCCCTTTCCCTTTAGACTGTTTTGCTGTATTTCTGAAGAAGAAGGTTATTAATGTGCCACTTTTTATTTTTCCAGTAAGTATGCAAAAATAAATGCTAAAAAAACTGCTAGAATAATTTTGCTTATTTTTCCCAGTTTGAAGCTGGGAGATAGAGCACATGCCATGAAGATGTACATAAGACTATGAGCCGCACTCATTAAGACTTAAGCCAACTTCAGCAGCAGCTCCTGGCAGCAGCCCTTGGCAAGCTTCGGTCTGTGTGGGTCGGCGCCATTTCTTCGGACATCGCGGAGACTCTGCTAGAGGCCTTCCTTTGGGCACGGCGCGAGCGCTGCTGGGTGACAGCTCAGGTTACTTACCACGCTTTTCCTACTGTGCTGTATTAGCTTATTTTTAATGCTGTGCTCCTTCCCAGCCATCTTGCTATTCCATAGTCCTGAACTTAAAACAAACCGATAGCTATGTGCTGCAGAAAGGCAGGGTGCTGGAGGGAGCGTGGTGTGCTGCAGCAGCGGTAAGGCTGGTTTGAGGGCCTGCATCGAGTGTGCATGAACCCAAGACAGGGCAAAAACTCTGCCCAGCTGGAGTCAGAACGCTGCTATCCTACCCCTGCACGCATCTAGTGTCATCAGAGCTGCACTGCCCGGGTCAGAGGGGTTTGTCTGAACGGCGCAGGAAAGTAGCCCCCTTCCCACCGCAGCAGGGACCCCGGTGCGCGGAGGGGAAGGCATGCCTGTGCCCTGCCTGCACTGCCCGTGCCCGGGCTGGAGCTCACCAGGCACTCGTGCTGCCTGCGTCGGGGGTTCAGCTCAAGCTGCCGCTCTTCTCTTTCCTTGCACAGGGCTCCCCAGGTGCAGGCTGACTCGGTGAGTGGTGGGGACTGCAAGGGGCAGGGGAGAAACTGAGCCAGAACCCAACCGTGAGCCCGGGGGAGCATCACACCCCTGCAGCGTGCACGAAGGCAGGGACCTCCTTCCCCATTTCAGCTTCATTTTCAATGAGGAAAGCCTGTACCCCCAGGTACTGCATTGCCTTTTCTAGCAAAGGTCTCTTGCAGTCTCTACACGCATAGTATGAAATTGTCAAATGCCCAGCACACTTCCCACCTTTCTGTTACTTTCCCACAGAGTTAACCTGTCGGTGCTGGTCTCTCCACCCACACCCGCACATATATGTATATAGACACGTTCCATAGATATAGGTATATGTGGGTACATACACACGTATTAATGTTTATATACACATATATGTGAATATATAAAAAAAATATGCATCTAAATATATAATGTGTATACATAGACATATATGCATTTATGTGTATGTATACAAAAAAATAGAGAGAGAGAGACTTTGCAGTACTTGCAGCCAGGTAGGAAGCACCTGGAGAGGTGGTGACTAAACTCTGGGTTTAATGTCTAAAACTGCAGATGGAAAAAAGAAGTCATTTTACTGGCAAAAATATTCAGGTGCGTACTTTTGCAGGCACAAACCAAGCAGCTGCTTGGTGGCCAGGTAGCCAGAGGACTGTGTGTTGCTGTGGAGGGTGCTACTGAATTCATGCTCATGGAAAGCTGACAGCCACATTTCTGAACTAGATAGACATCTCGGCGGAGAGGAAGGCAAAGGCAGCTGAAAGCAGAGCTGACCCTTGTTAAGGGAGTAGATCCTATCTGTTTCTGCAAGAGGAGTGACATGCATACTTCTGTTAAAGTAACAGCACAAAGCACCAAGAACAACCGCTGAAAACATGCCAGCCTGCTCAGGCAACGTGGGGCAATTTTAGGAGATGAAAGACAAAAGATGAAACGGAGCTACGCCCTTGTGCTTTGTATATGGTGTGGTGAGAGGCTGGCCACCACGGTCCTGTGCTCTGCAGGCTGGCTGGCAGCCTGCTTCTTCCCCGGACACTGGCCAGGCTCCGCTGCAGTCCCAGCATCCCCAACTCAGGAGCGAAGCATGCCGGAGATGTTGCCTTGATTTGCAGACGAGATGGTCTCTTGCTCACCAGAGAGCGCTGCTTGCCCTTGACCAGCTCAACTTGCCTTTCCACCAGCAGGCAGCAGTCCCAGCCTGCTCCTAACAGAGCACCCAAGGTGCAGGACTCCAGCCTTACCCACTGATCTGAGTTTGCAGAGTAGCAGCAATACAAACAGGCGAAAAATGACCCCAGCAACAACCTCAGCCTGCGCTTGACTCGGGCTGCTTTGGTAGTTTCTCCTGAACGACGAGATGAGGGCTCCACTCCGCCTGGAGCAGACCCCTCACTGACTCCCGGGAGCATCAGCACTAGCAGGGCTCCAGGGGTTCAGCCCTTTACCAGCTTCGCCCCGGGGGCATCTGGGGCTCGACCTCTAACCACCACAGCAGGAGCTGGTGTTACAGACAGGGCCTCCTTCACTACGACCTTCACCTCCTGTTCTTTGAGGCTATACCGAAGGAATTTAGATTTAAATTAATCCTTTGGCACCATCAGGTTCAGGACTTCCACCCTGAAGACTAATGAGCTGCATTAAGATTAAATCCCATCAAGGAGAATACCAATGTCTTTGCTCCTCAGTGCTCGTTCAGATCCTTCCGAAACCGCTGTTGCCGTGCCGTGGGTCACACCGTTCAGGCTCAAGGGGCTCATTGCCACTGAGCAGCCCGATGGAGCTGGACCCACGCTGAGCAAGAGGGAGGGCTAGATGGCCTCAGGAGGCATCGTCCAACCTAAGTTTCCCTGTGGTTCTGATACCGAAAGCCATCTCATGGAAATAACAACAAACTGAAAAGAAAACTACCCACAACAGATGGAGACTCTGTCTTCTGTTGTCGGGTTTGTGTATACCGTGGTCACAAACAGCACTTTCTTCTGTACCTGTCTTATCAGGAATAAAAGCGACAGAGAAAATGGACAAGAAAAGAGTCATTTTCTAGTAAAGTCTTTGGCATAAATGAAGAACTGTGACTTGCAGGGCTTTTACTTGGACTCTCGTCTCTCTGGCCGAAGTCCAGAGGAGCTGTAAGCCCAGCCACACTCACCACAGACCACACGGCCAGAAGCACCCAAAATTCATGGCCACTTTCGAAATAGCAACTGCATGAAAGCAGCTTTAAAAAGAAATGAAGGCACAAACCTACACTATGCTCGGGCATCACACAGCTGAACCAAAACCCTCCACCCGCCTCTTGAACTTTGGGAAGACTGTCTCGGGATTTGGGCGCAGATTTGTGCCTGAACTTTGTGCCTCTCAGCCATCTCAAACATGCAGTTTAAACTCTTCAGTAATCTCCGATCTTTCAGGGTTAATGATCAGACGCAACTTTGAAGCCGCTGAACTTGTGAACCAGGATGTGCTGGGAAAGGTCGAGGCATGTAAAGATTAGCACTTTCTCAGGAGGAGAGTGTTAGCTGAAGCGACGGGGAGGGTTTGCGGTTGGCAGGGATTTTGCTAACTGGGGGTGATGCCATGGCCCTGGATATCCGCGGCAGGCCCTGTGCTTCAAGAAGCTCAAGCAGCTTTTCCCCCTTTGGTCTCTTCATGCTCATACAATGCTGTGCAATCAGCAGTTGGCATAAATCCATGGCTGCTGCATTGTGCTATATAGGGTTGTTTGGGGTTTTTTTCAGTTTGTTTCAGTTTGAATGAGGTCAAACCAAATCATTTATTACAATTTTTCTGCAAAGCTCTGCTCTCGTCACCCTGCAGCTACTCACCCAAACCAACCTATCCCCTCCCCTTGTGAACCATTTGGACACAGGTGGAGGGTACCCTGCCTCGGCTGGCCCAGAACTCAAGCCTGGGAGGAGGCAAGCGAGGGGCAGCAGCTCTGCAAGCCCCGCTGGGGGCTGCGTGGCCATGCCCGTACCCCCCCCACCAGGCTGCTCCAGCTCCAGCCTGCTGCCACGGCGTGCGGGTCCCGGTCCAAGCCGGGACAACCCCTGCTTTACCTTGGATTCTTTTGCCCTTCGCTGCTCCCGGGCACAGCAAATATTTCCCAAATGACTTCAATTTTACAAGCTATTAGGACCTTATCTGGTAGGAAAACATAAGCAGAGCAACTCTAATGGGATGCAAGATGTGTTTGTGTGAAAACTCGTTTCTGAAAGAGAGAAATTTGAAAACGGTGTACTTCTCCAGAAGGGGTTTTTTTTTCTTCCCATTTCTGCACGACATACTTGAAAGCTGAATCACATCATAAGATTTTCAAGTATTAATCTTTTCAAAGCCATACTTGACCTGGCATCATGCCCACCCTGTTACCTCCTCAGCAAATCTAGATTTCACCATGGGGTGACCTAAATAAGAAGGGTAGTATCCTTAGGGTTGAGAACACCCGTGCATGAACTGAGATTGCTGGATTAAACATCCCTCTCTTCCTCCTGTTCTCCCCGGGCCTCTCCTGCAGCGCCAGGCGTCCCGCCGCCCCAACGCGAGTGCCATCTTCGGCCAGGGCACCTATTCCTTCAGCCCGGCGCTTCTGCGGTCCTCCCCCAGCTCGACGGCTGTGGGAAGGCAAGAGCTTCCTCCCCTGGAAGAGAAGGGAAAGCCGCAGCCCTCCGGCCGGCGGCGGCCGCCGCTCCGGCAGAGGTTGTGCCGGCCGACAGTGACACCCGCCGGGCGAGAGCGGAATGGCCGCCCCGGCAGCCCCGCTCCCACCCAGCGCTCCCCAGCGGCCGCGGCTGCGGGGGGGCACGGGCACACCTGCAGCCCGCGCGGCCCTGGCGAGGCCCACCTAGTATTTACCGAAGTATTTAAGTAGGTATCACCGTTTGTAAATAGGGGGAGAACTGTGTACCTATACATGCGTATGCAAATCGAATACATAGAGGCATTGTGTGCAGCACATGCACGGGAGTATGTGGGTACATACACGCAGATACGGATGTACATAGTCATACGTGTGCATATGCGTGCATATGCATATAATTTGCATATGCACATATGTCTGTGTGTACACACACGTATATATGTGTGCATATGCATGTACATGCATAGAATTTGTATACACATACGCACGTTTACGTATATATACATGCATAAACGTGTGTGTGTCTCTCTCTAAATCACGTGTGTATGTATATATAAATTGTTTGTGCACGCAGCTGGTGCGATGACGAGTTTCACCTCTCCGGGCCAGGCGGACGGTGGAAGCCGGCTCCCCTGCAACCGCGGCGGGGTGCCGCTGCCCTGCAACCGCCCCAGCCGCCGCGGGGGGGCGGCTGCGCCCGGGGAACGGAGGGAGCCGGGCACGGAGGGACGGAGGGACGGAGGGAGGGAGGCCGGGGTGGAGGGGCGGGGAGCCCGGTCCCGCGGAGGCCGGTTCCCACCCCGGCAGCTCCGCCGAGAGCGGAGGGGTTTAAAGCCCCCTAATGCCATCACTCGGCTGCTGCCTCGGCTGGCTCTCCGATACCAGACAAAATACTCTCCTCGTTTAGCTGTTCTCTGGTGCCGCCGAGGCGGGAGCTGACATAGGTGGCAGGTGGGAATGGAAATACGAGCCTCCATGATTAGCAGAGCGTTCATTTAGAAACACTAATCCTGCCAGGGCAGCCTTGGTTCGCTCCTGCCCTCAGCCACTGCAAACCCCGGCTCGGGCAAGAGGGCGAAGCCCGGCTTTGCCGAGACCGGCACCCCAGAAAGCTCCTGCTGCGGCTTGCAAACCCGGGCGGGCTCCATCCCGCAGGACAAAGCCAAAATGCCGGCCCCGTCCTGCCTGCAGGGATAGTGCCAAAGGCACCCAGGCAAAGCACTAAAGGCCCTTGGAAAATTAACTCCCTGCAAGCACATAAGATCTTCGAACCTGCAAAAAGGAAACGGTGCAAAATTAAGAATTCGGGAGGTGGTGGGACCACCCCAGCCTCTGCCCTTGCCATAACTGGGCTGGAGTCAAGCTGGACATTCAACTGGAGGCCTCCTGCTACAGCACGTGAAGGCTTTAAAGTTCAGCTTCCCTTCACCCGTCACAATAAAACACGTACTTTTAAGTCCAAAGTGCAGCAGAACATCAACGCTAGCCATTAGCAGTCGCATTGCCTACAGCCAGCCTCCAACAATATCAGGTTTCTGCCATTACCTCTTTGGAAAGTCCAAAGACTCCCCTGTGAAGAAGTGTCTCATTTATTTTAGAAGCAGAAGATCCCTGTACCCAACATCAAACACTTATGTCCCACAGTCAGCCTTTAGCACTTCAGAAAATTTCAGATCACCTGCACAATATTGAACTTCTACAGAGTAAGGGGAGGGGAAAATTTTTTCCTTACGTTTTGCTTTTGGCATTGCCAAAGCCCTTTCATGTCCTGATTTTCAGTCACTTGATTACTGCTGCAAGATGCACCATATGATCCAGGCTTATGACACAGCATATGAAGGCAGGGACCTGTTGGCTCTTGTTCCCACAGTGCTGACGGCCCCGCGCTGGCCCTTGACACAGATGCTCTGCTGTTGCGGTGGCGGTGGCATTGAGCTGGGTAACTCTGTCCCTGCAGCACGCTGTGGGCGTAGGCAGAGCACGGCTGGAACTTGGGGCTGCAATTCATTATGGCATCTTGTGAAAGCCCTAATTTCTTGTGCACGTTACCTGGGCTTTCCTCTCCCCAGCACCGACCTGCTGCCCAGCCGCCAGTGGCTCACCCAGGAGGGCTGCGGGCGTTGGAAGGGGCTGAGCTCTGGCTTGGCTCACTTACAGCCAAAAACGTGTGGTAAGCTCTAGTGAAAGAAATCTGCAGTGCTCCCCAATATGTCGCACATGGCATCCTCCACCCCAGCTGCACCGCAGCCCAGCGGCACACAAGGTTTGTCGTGGGGACTGGTGCTGATGATAAGCCATGCGGTGCCTCCGGCTCGCGTCCTCCACGCAGGACTTGCAATAATTATTAAACTTACTACTTTAACCAGCAGCTTTGCCCCTGGGAAATACCCAGGGCCTCCCAGACTGCCTGCCTGCCAGCCCCACTCATTAATCTGCACCACTGTCCCATTGCAGAGACAAGGGCTGGGACAGAAGAAGCTATTGGGATGCAAGGAGCTATTGGGATGGAAGGAGCTATCGGGGTGAAACACAGGCACTGGCAGTGGGGAGATAGTGGGTGCCCTGCTCGCCTCGCCCCAGCGGGACAGGGTGACCCCGAGGGGTGCTGCTCACCCGATGGGACAGGGAGCGGAGAGCCTGGGATGGGCTTCGCAGTCAGCTCCGGCTGCGCCTCTGCTCAGCGGGGCTTTGGCGGCGGCCCGGACCCTCTGCCTAGGCTCTCTGTCATCGTCAGCTGTATTACTGCACCCATTTGCATATGGAAAGGCCATGTCAGCCCTCAGCAAAAAGCCATGTCATGGCCAGTAGCAAAGGCAGCGAGTACCCTGGCCGCAATGGTCACCAACTGCTTTCACAGGCCAAGGCAAAGAGTCTGCAATAAAAAGAAATAAATCCCAAAGCAGCAAACGGAAGCATCTCTGAGCGACAACCGTCTGCCCCGCAGGAGCGCTCAGCAGACCAGGCACCCTGGAGACGTGCAGAGCTGTGCTGGTTTCGCTCTGATCAGATGAGGATGAGGTCGGTTTTTGCAATTTGCGATAACGGCAATTCTGCAAGCACGATGAAAATGTGCGGTAAACCCCAGGCGAACTGGAGCAGCCTGCGCGCACATACCATGCGACGTGGGCTTTTTAGCGGAGTCAGGCTAAGGGCTTTAACTCCGCCGTGCCTGTCCCCCGCGCTCCTGCGGCACAAGGCAAGCCCCGCCGCCTGCGCCCGGCCGCCAGCCACCTCCCGCGGCTGCCTGGCTTCCTCTGGGGCCTTCGGCCGTGCCGCCTCGGAGGGGACCCGCCGTGCGGGTGGCCGCGGTCCCACGGGGCCACGGCTGCGGCTCGGCACCGGGCAAACCCCACAGGCAGGCCAGCGGGGGCAACGAGCCCCGCGGGAGCGGGGGGCTGAGCGCAGCAAAGCGAAGGGCACGCTCGCTAGCTGGGCAAGAACCTCGCTGGTGGCTGCCCCAAGGCTTGCAGCGGGTGAGCAAAACAGTAGACAGAAATCGATTTGCTTTGACGGCGTGTCCTTACTGCCCGTGAACTGTTTTGTACTAATAAAATCATTACAGCAGGGTAGCGAACTGCTCGTTTGTTTGCTTTGCTCACAAGAACCCGACATTGAAGTATCCTTCGCACCTACTTGCTTCGCTCCTAAAATACACGTTGTACCTGGAGTAATCGAGGACATCCACGCTGGCAGAGGGAGCGGCTGTTTATCCTGCCCTCACTCTGGCTGCCGAGGGACTCATCTGAAAGAAAACTAAGATGCCAGTACTTTGAAAGAGTAAACAGGAGAATGCTAGAGGCAAGTCACCATGACCCAGGCACATGCTGATTAATTCGGTTCCCCTCCCTTAAATAGTTTATTTCTGCTAATCAAGAAAGGTTTGCAGAAAACAGGTCTGGTCACAGTAACTTGCTGATACAGGATGCTTACATGGAGTACACCTCTTGCTTGGTATTGCGTTTCGACTGAGAGCCGGAGTAATGCAAAAGGTAATACAGCACATAGCAACTGTGGCAAAACCTGGCCAACTCATAGGTCTGAAAACCAGTTCTAAGTTGTGAACCAGCATCAAGCAGACACTTCATCAGAGAAGAATTTTTTTCTTGCCTCTTCAAAATTTCATTTTTAATCAATGACCTGGATGAGACCACCATAATTAACACAGAATCCAGGTCCTGACTCCAGAGCTGGGCACATTGGACATGCAGTAAAAGTTTTGCTACCGACAAATATAAAAATCACAGCTAAAGCTAAGACAGATTCAGGGATGGGACGTGGCAGTTGGACCAGCCCCTCATGGAACTAACAGGGCTCATCCAATTTATGAGCAAAGACCTCTGAGTGGGAAAATCCCCAGTGGGGCCCAGTATGAGTGCTGCCGGGATGGTGCGTCCCATTCTGGTGTCCACAACCCCTCCCCAGCAGCACAGGAGCTTCTCCACTGCTGAGGGTGAGACATACAGCGTGGACAAAGCCACCTACAACCCCCCAGGTCTGCTCCGGATCACCAGCCCCTGTACGACATCCCTGCCTGCCAGTGCGCCCACACAGCTGTGAGCACACGGGGGAATCCTTGTGCTGTGGAGGCAACATCACAAATAACACTCAGCTGCTTCAAATGGACAACTACAGGTGGCATCGGCAGAAATAGACCCCATAGAAGAGCCACAGAGTCTGTAAAAGTCTTTTATGGCAAGACCAGCTAAGACCAGTCAGGCACATAGACGCTGAAGTGAATTTTAAAGGAAATACTATGTTTGGGGGATCTTTTTTTACAATTGCATGTACTTTTCAAAGTCCATGGTGAGATTATTAGAGGTTCCTCTCACAAGTGAGAAGCCACAAACCATGCAGAGCAAAAGGTACCTTGAAACCATGACCGGATCCATGAGAAAGCCTCTCCCCTGAATGGTATCCCCAGGCCCACAACAATCCCACCAAAAACACCCTTTGGTGGGACACGGTTAAACCATACTGGCCTAAGCAGCTTGATGCCTGAGATGTGGGCTGCTGTAGCCTACTGCTCTCGTGCAGTACTTTTTTCTAGTTATTAGCTAAATCAACTTTGAGACTTTAGTCCTCAAAATAGCTTCAGTTATCCCAGAGGAACAAGGAGGCAAGAAAGCTCAGTTGTTACCAAAGCAAGACGCTGGCAGCTCTGGGCGTCCTTTTCTTCTCTTTGTGACAAATAAGGGTGACCAAAGCTGGCCAAGAAACTTGTGCTATTCCCCAGTCCCAAGCCTCAGAAATAAACGCTCTTGGACTTCTTTTTTGTTTAGTTGTTATCTCCTTGAGGAGTCTCTAGGACACTTTGGAGGCTTCAGATAAGATTATGGCAAATTACGAAGGGAAGAAAGAGTTCATCTCTCGGTATCTTTTTGGACAAACAATCTGAGGCAAACAAGGTTTAGCAACCTCTCTGGGCTTGCAGGGTTTAGGATCCCAATAACTCATCCTGATGCTGTAAACTCGAAACGCAGCCCAGCCAGTTTTCCAGCATGGCAGTCTCTTATCTGCTCCCCCCCGCTTGCTCCTGCTGGCCAAACCCACCAGCCGACCTTTTTCTTGCAATCTGCCCGTGAAACGCTGTAGGGATGATGTGGTTTCTTCACCTTTTGTCCCACTCTTTGGAGCTGTGAGTAGCTGTCGGCTGCCTTGCACCCTGGCTGGGTTAGTGCCAAGTATACCCGGTGGGGACTTTGTGTCCCCAGCGCAACCGACACAAACCCTGCATGTCTCCTCTGTGACCCTCGTGCTTTGCAAAACCCCAAAACAGATGCTCACCAGCAGACTGGTGAATGGGCCCAGTTTTCTGCCCGAGAAGAAGGACCTCCTACAGAGGAGCTGCTCTTCCCGGCACCCCCCTTTAGTTGCATTACCGCCACTACAGCCCACGCCACACACCTGGCACCACTGAGGAGAAAAAGGAAAAGAAGGTAAAATTCCTGTGCCCACACAACGACATCTTTTTATAGCCAAGGGGATGAGGTTTTTCACTCTCTTCCTGTTCTCCACTTTGGGAGTAAACAGGAAAACCAACCTGGCCCGGTAGCTAATTTGGGAGCACACAGTGTCTCTCCGCGTGTGTCCTCGTGATGCTTTCCGCCCTCTCCTGCCATGCCAGGGGCGGCGGGACGGCACTGGGGCCAACACCCCGTGTCCCCAGAGCGTCCCTCGGAGGAGCCGACAGCTCTCGGCTGCTCCTGAATGGGGACGGAGACCCCACCGGGACTGTCACCAGTTACACCCAGAGCCAGCGTCGGGTGCGTGGGGCTGGTCAGCCTCTGTGCTAACGGCGGGCAAAGCAAAGGGTGAGAGCGTGAGCACTGCACCGCAGCCACTCGCAGGGTGGACAGTTTCACCTTGCTTTGCCACTGGGAATGTTTTCTCACGCCCTTACCTAGGGCAGTGCACCCTGACGGGCTGGGACGTTACTCTGCCGCAGTGCTGGGGGGGGGCCTGGCGGAGGGCTGGGGGAGCGTGAGGACACAGGCTTAGTTCAACATATGCAGCTCCCTCGTCTCCTCGGGACGTTCAAAATATCTCTGCAGCTCCCGCCACAGACGGGCTGGGACCCAGCGCCTCTGAGCGAGCTGCAGATGGCCTTGCGCTTCCCTGCACGTGGCTGAATGGGTTTGTGCACACTGGCATCCACGTAGCCAGAACTCATCCTGTACCTGTGGACCTTCACCTGTGTTCATGTTTGTGTCACCACATAATGACTTCCCGCAAAGAGGAACCCAGGATCTCCAGGGAACCCGAGTACGGCACCACCATATGTCATCCTTCCTTGACTCGCTTGGCCACGTGGCTGGGTGATGAGCTAGCCAACATCTGCCCCACACATACACACATGGGTGTCACCACCGGCTCTGAAACTCCTCCCCTTGAATCCATCCACGTGGAACCGAAGGAACACCCCATCCATACCAGCGTTCCCACCTCCCGCCTCACCCAGCCCTTCCCTGGCCACGTTTACCCCCGTGCCGCTGCCTGTGCCTCAGCACTCACCCCACCGGGGGGGGGGGAGATGGATGCATGGCCCCAGGGGGGGCGACCACCGTCACTGAGCAATTGTTCTTACAGCAAAGCATCGCCTCCTCGATGATGCTGTCCAAGAGAGAACACGTCTTTGCCTTTTGCAAGGGAAAGACATCGGCAACTGCAAGAGAGAAAAAAAATAAGCAGTAGTGCTGGCAACAAGTGGAACCCAAACTGTGGCGAGTCTTCAGGTCCTAAGAGATGTAGCAAATCTCTGGCCCGCTCAGCGAAACAGCTAGTGTAAAAGCAGGGAGCCCAGCGGAAGGAGCCTTGGTAGCAACATGATGACTTTAGTCATAGTCACAAGGCTAAAACAGCCAGGAGGGGGAAGTTTTCTCAAATACCAAATAGGAAAGTTGTGTAACTGCTGCCCAGATTCTTCAAACAGGGCCTGATTTCCCCCTCCAAAATTAGGATGACTTCCCCTTCCATCAGTTTCTAGCTGCATCTGTGGCACAGAGTGAACCGGAGGGGTTGCGGTCCCCATCCGCAGGAAGGCTGTGGAAGGAGAACGCCCACCCCACCACAGCTCAGCAGCCTCCGGGGAGTCCCACATGCTCGAGGGGGTGGAAGAGCATCTCAAAAACCGTCACCTGCAAGGCTAATCACAGCAGACAGCTTTGAAGCTCCTTCGCTGAGACATCACACACTGGTAACCAAAGGGCTGAAGCCGGGGGACACCTCCTGCGGGCACTCTGCCGCAACACCTCCTGACATGAGCCAGGGCAAGGCGCTTTGCCGGACCCTCTCCCAGGCCTGGCCTTTCGGGCCACCTGGGACAGCAGCAGAAAAGCTTCGAGAGGCTTTGTCAACAAGACTACAGTAAGGGGTTAGGCTCAGTTGTTTTTGATCCCCTTCCAAAACGGACAGCGAGAGCAAGGCAAACAGAACTCAGACGCGGGTGCAAGAGCTCACTGCGTACAAACGGGTGTTTGCCCAGCGCAAGGACATCTGTGACAGCGGCATCGGTACCCCCAAGCAGCGGGAAACAGGCTCGATGCTGGAATTAAAAAGCCGCCTCAGTCAGTGTTGCTCATTCCCAGGCACCGTTCGTGTGCGTGAATCACTGGCCTTCCCTTTGAATCATTAATCACTGCAAAATCAATACAGGCCACATACGTTTTTTGTGTATCAGCCATTAGTCTGACCTTGTGTCTATCTCTGCAGAGGGTACAAAATAAAAGCATTTCAGATCAAAGCAATCAGCGCTAAATTTACCCAGCACTAGCACCCGGTGGAGCCTGCTGATTTACAGCCACTGAGCTCATACGGAGGTTGTTTTGGTTCCCGAGAGCCCTGGGCAGTTACAAAGCCCTCGTTGTCCTCTAGGGACACGAGCAGGCAGGAGGGGGCTGCTCCAAAAGGATGTTCTTTGGGATTTGTTTCTTTCCTTAAAAACAGGGACTGCTTTTTTGTCCAGGAGCAAGCGTCTATGCCGCCTGCACTCAGGGATAAGCAGATGCATCTCCTTCCCCAGGCACTCACCCGTGGAGTGCTCCCACCCTCCGCGCTCTGCTGCAGCAGAACAAACACCTTGCACAGCAAAACCTGCCGGAGACTCACCATCACCGGTAAGGGAGGCCAGGACTGAAGGCATTCACCAGGGATGGGGCAAGGTAAACTCAGCCCCCTGCAGCCCTTGGAAGCCCCCTCCAGCCAATGCCCCAGCCACCGGAGCCAGACTGCCTACATTTTTTCTGAATGCATTTATTTCTTTTGCGACTAAGATGCCGAGAGCCAGGCAGTGCTGCCAACCAGTTACCATCACTATTGGTCACTTCTGCATCCCACTTCCCGGGTCAGGCCTGCTCTAATTTTGTTAGAGACAGGCAAAGGGCCAGCAAACCGGGAAACCACAGCGCTCAGAGATGCCCCTGGGGCACAGGGACAGGTCAGCCAGGTCCAGAAAACCCAACTCCTTCCAAACGCCCATGAGCCAGAGACAGGTATGCTGCTCTCCTGCACGGACCACTGATGACTGCACACCAACCCCCTCATCAGCCCGTCACAGTGCTTGTAACCATCTCTGGCTAATGCTACTGCAGAGGCCACAGAAATATTTGCCTAAGGAAAGAGGATGGTTTGCTTTTCAGAATAAAAAAAATGGTCTTTGCACTACGTGGGGAGATGGGAAGGTGGGTTAGGACACTGCAAAGTGCAGCCCATGCTCCATGTAGCAGGAGACACACAACTCGGACCTAAACAGTTTCAAGACTTCTCAAAACCTGCAGTCAGAAATAGCCCTGCTTACTAGAGACAGCTCTTTATTGTGGATTGCTCTGGTTTTAATTTAAAATCCTATCCTTTCCACGCTTCCCCAGTTTTGAGCCTCGGGACCGTAGCAGGTCTCTCTCGGGAACGCCGTGGTCCTGGCGAAGGTGCAGGGGCCAGCTGGCCCTCGCAGGCTGGATTTCATCCACTTCTCATTGCAAGTCCATCATTCAGCCATCCTCCCCGAAACATCAAAGTCTACCTTCCTACCACAGTAAAAACGCCATTCAGCCCATGGAAGGCACCCAGCAGACGCCCTCCCTTCGGTTAGGTGGGGTAGCTTTTCACTGCGCCCCTCTGTCCCGCCTCCCCCGCTCCCCGCCTGACACCAGTGCGCGTTTTTACTGGAAACACCTCCGCGCTCGGTCCCCTCTCGGCACCGAAATAGCTGTGGCCAGGCTGCGGCCGGGTGCGCTGCTCTTGCAGGCAGCGCTTTCGTAACTGGGTTTGTGCTGCCTGCCTCCCTCCAGCGTGACATCCACCCCTTTCTGTTCCTCCTCGCAGTTACTTATTTCCAGGGCAGCTCCAGCAGAGTTTTTCACCCTGTGTCAAGCTGGCACACGGGGTGTCACACGCAGGCGCAGCCCCTTTGGCGTCGCCCGGAGCGTCTCCCCTTCCATCGTCCATTCCCAGGCCAGGGGTGCAGGTTGGGTCCAGCCACCCAAGACCCTGCAGCCCCCTCCCCGGAGAGGCAGAGCCAGGAGACCAGCAGGCTTTAGCCAGGAAGGTATGAGGCTTACACGCCTCCCTCCTGAAAGACCACGAAGTTTCTGAATGGTCCTGGGGCTCAGCCTCCGCGGACCGGCCGGCTCTCCAGGCGCCACCAGCCCCCAGGACAGAGCGCTCTGCAGTAGCTCGTTGATGCCATCAGCCTCCTGAAATATTATGGGGCCTTTTAGTTTCGAAGGAAACCACAAGCGCCTTTCTGCTTTAACCTCTCTTCTCACTCACTCAGCTGTAGTTGCAGACACAGCCCTTGCCCTCCCGTGCTCCCTGGTCCCCACGCCGAGCCTGGGCACACAGGGACCCCCCGAGGGACCCAGCAGCGCGGGTGGCACGGCACGGCACTGCAGGACACCGACGCTGCACACGCTAGCTCAGCAGTGCCGGAGGTGAGGTACGGAGCAACCGGGGGTGATGCCAGGCCAGTCATCCCGCACGTGGCTGCAGAGGACGCCCAGCCTTGGTTCTTCCTACAAACGTGAGCGCCCCGCAGACATGCAGCCAGGGGCATCCCATGGTGATGGGATTTTGGAAAGTATGGCCATGACCCGCTGCATTTTCCATCTCTGCGTAGTTGCTCCCGGCACTGAGCAGACAGGCGCATGCACACACTGCTGATCTCAGTCTGCCGGTCCCAGAGTAATGCCTCTGTACATGCAAGGCAGGTTTGCTGCATGTATGCAAATCGTGGGCAGCGACCTCCTTATTCAAATTTGGTAGTCAACGGTACACACCTCTCTGGCTTGGAAAACAAACAACCCTGCCCCATTGCTCTGCCTTGGTCCCTCTTCAGGGTGAATGCCTCTCATGCCAAAGCCTTCAGCAGCCTGAACGCTCATTTCCCAACAGCCCCCGTGTCAGCACCGTGATGGGTTTCTGGGTTTTTTTTGGTGCTTGACAGGCATCATCTCACAGAAGTAAACATACCAAGCTGCACTAGCAAAATTCCCCAAAGACTATACGGGAGATTTTATTCAAGGGTGATTCTGGTTTAATCTTGCAGCTGGGCTTACTCTAAACCTTTGGACTAGAGTGCGCATCAAATAACTCCACCTGCCTAGCTGATTACATTGGGGTATTGTTATTAAAAAAAAAAATTACTTTTGACATTTATAATCAAACATGCAAGTTTAAGGATGGCACAGGGCCAGCACTGGGCAGCCACGCGGGGAGGACAAGCTCCCCCTGACCATGCCAGTGCAGGTCACCCTGGGACAAGCAGCCCCTGCCCACCTCTGCCGGCACACGGGTGCGCTCGTGCTGGAGGGAGGACGCCCACGCGGCTGAACACACCAGCAGTGATTGCTCTGCCCGTGCGGACGCTCTCCCCACCAATGCTCTGCCCGCTCTGATCAAAGCTCTCCATCGTGGCTGCAGCAGGCACATATGCAGCCCATCGCGCTGAAGCCGGTCTCCTGCCCTGTCCCAGCAGCAAGCACAGTGCCTAGAGCAATGCTAACCAAAAGTGGCAAGGGGGCTTTTTTTTTTTTTCCTCCCTTATGCTACTTTTTGCTCTTTTCCTCTGCCTTTTAAAATTCCAGATGAGAAAAGTAAATATTGGAAGGTTATCCTTTGTATCTCATGATCAGATCACAAGTTAGCATGTGACTTGGGAGGGAAAAACAAGTCTTTCCAGCAGATGTCAACGCAGCAAGCGAGCTCTGCTGACTGCTGTACCTTGAAGTCTGCTGCCAAAGTCAATTCTCGGTGCATCCTTGAGGTAAGGAACCTCATGATTCATCAGGATCTTATTCTAATTAAAGAAAACTCAGATGACTTTCATTTTGGCTTTGCCTGTTTAGCAATCTGAATGTGATGTGTATGTAAGGATAAACAGCAGCCCTCGGCCGCTGTTTTGTAAACAGGCTCCAGCTCAGGAAGGGCAAGGGCAGGTTTGGAGCCACCCTGTAAGTTGTGTGTGCGCTTGGGGGACTGAGAAAAAAACTCCCACTGAGCAAAGCGACCGATCAAACAGGAGCCCTGGTAGCCACCCTGCTGGCCAGTAGCCTGCAAAATGGCCTATAATGCAGTCTGAAGGCCGGGGCAGGCATCGGTGAGCGGGGCCACGCTGCCCCAGCGCAATGGGGAAGCATCTTTCCGTAGGGGAGGGGTTCCAGTGGTAACTAAGCTTGCTGCCTTCCCTCTTAAAGCACATCAGGGTTTGCCCATTCCCAGAGGCTGGTGCACGGGTGCTGCCCGTGCTCCGGCACACGCAGGTGCCGGGAGGCCCTTCCCCACCGGAGCGCCAGGGCTCGCCCGCGGCCCCGGCGCGGCTCGATAAGCCGGTGATACCGCATCTCGCTCCAGCGGCCCCGCCGCGGCTCCTGTCACATGATGGGTCAGCAGTTCGTGGGAAGTAGCAGGCTGAAAACTTAAAAAAAAAACACAACAAGTTACTTTAGCCAGCTCCCTCCCCACAGGAAATAAAAATTGGAGCTGAGCTTTAGCAATTTGGGTTTGACCAGACTTACCTCGCCTGGGGCCCGGGGTGGGCTTGTGTCGCCTCGCTCCTGACCGAGCTCCCAGCCACGAAACCTGGCCGGGAAGGGACTCGGAGAAGGGCGGGGGGCAAAGGGGGTTGCTGTAGCTCTACTGGAGCCCCACACCGGGACAACTCTGCACGGAGAAGAAAGTCTCTCCCAGATCTTCCCGTCCCCACGAGGCCGATGGGAAAACCAGCACAGCAAACATTCCCACAGCCATCATCCTCGTGCCCCGGCTCGGCCGGCAAAGCTGATCCCGGCGCATGGTACGCAGCGCAGCACCGAGAGGCTTTTGCCCTTCCTTTGCCCAGGCTCCGCGGACAATCGGGCAGCTATTTTTAAAGTGGCTTTTTCTTTTCCCCGGCAGAGGCATTTGAATGGCTTTCCCCTCACACATGGAAGTGCAGGGAGCACGGACGTCGTCTCTCATTGTGATGGGAAAGGTTATCGGGTACAAAACAAAAGTGAAATCATCCGCTGGCATTCCTGGGACCAAAATAGCCGCCTGCTCTCCAGCGCTGACGTTATCACAGGGGAAGGCAGGCTCCGGATACAGGCTGTCCCGCTCCAGGGCTCACGTACCGACCCCGCAGCAAGCCAACAGCCAGGCTTCCTGCGAGCAAAAGCGAAACGAGGCATTCTGGCCGTGACAACTTAGCGAGCGAGATCCCAAAGTTGCCATCGCTGCCAAGCAGCCAGAGAGGCTCGCACGAGCATCACGCCAGCGACAGCCCAGCAAAAAAGCTCGTCCGTCTCACGTTAGCGTTCAGGGCTAGAGACCTCCCAGGGATGGCAGAGGAGCGGGGAGAGCTATGGCAGGTACACACTCCTAACAGGGGGATCTGTGAGCTGCCGGCCCCAGCGCCTGGCAGCCTGGGGGCTGCGGTGCCCTGCCGAGCCTGCCGGCTGCGCCCGGCCACCCAGCACCAGAGCTGGGGCCGTGCAGGGACACAGTGAACTGCAAAGGCAAGGCTTGGCTCTCAGCTCGCGAAAAGCATCTTTGCTATTGGACTCATCTGGGGTTTTTTTCGTTATTGTTTCTTCCTCTTGCACAAATAGATCAAATCCAAGAGCGAGCATCGCCGCAAAGCCAGGTGCGTCGATCAGGCCTGTCCTGACAGAGCCGCTTCGGCGTTTCTCAACTGAAATTTGTCACAAAACACTGGCTTGCTGAAAGCAGAGCTTGCCACCAGCCTGCAGGCCCACGCGCTCAGGAGGGCTCTGGTGTGGGGCTGCCCAGCACCACCCTGAGCCGGCAGCGCGTCCCCGTAGGACCGAAGCTCTCCCCCTGCCCCGGTCCCCTCGTTGCCTCGTGCCTTTTTGCAGCCACTCGTGTCGAGCCCTCTGCGAGAAATGTCAGGGAAGCACCCAGCTCCGGGGGATGCCCGCTGCCGGCTGCTTCCCGGGGATCTCCTACACCTCCCACTACAGGAAACGCAACCCCTCGTTTCGATTTCTCTTCTCAAGGCAGGACCGTGGAGGCAGGGAGCTGAGCCCCAGGCTGGCCATCCCTGGGGTGGTCCCGGCCAAAACCATTTCTAGCAGCACTCTGAGGAGCCCGAGGGGGGGGGGGTCACGGGGAGACTCCAACACCCCAGACCGATTGCTGCTCGCAGTCCTGCTTGCCCTCTGCAGCTAAGCCAAAAACCTGGGTAAGGGCTGCAGGGCCAGGCCGGGAGGGCTGCGGGGTGCTTTGCAGCTGGAGAAGGCAGGGACACCCCAGAGATCCTGCAGAGCCCAGTGCAGATGGAGCGGCTGGCAGCCAGCACGCCAGAGCTACGGCATTGGCCGGGACGTGGGGAGAGCGGGATTTGGGGGACCCTTCAGTGCTGAGCAGCCTTCCCAACGTGCCCTCGGCACTTGCCAGCCTGGGAGAGGAGCTCATGTACTGGGCATCTGGACTGAAGAGGTAAACCTCCCGCAAAGCACAGAGACTTCATTGGTTAAATATCTCCCTGTGAGACGACTGCCAGGGGCGAGGGGCGAGTCGTGGCAGTGCTGAAGCTGAGAACCGAGGAACGTGAAAACTAGGGGTAAATTTTACTTCCCCCAAACACGCAGTAAAACATTTACCAAAATTGTCCAAGGCATTTTCAAAATAAGCCGAGGGCTCCGCTGCCTGCCAAACCCAGATTCTTTTCAGAGAAGATTTAAGACTCTTCCTCATTTGAATTGCAGTAATGAACTAATACTCTGAGTGCCTCCAGCTGCCAGCAGCTGGCTCGGACTTAATTGCATCCAGGAGCCTTTCCCGGGAGCTGCGGAGCCGCCCCACACCCAGCCCAGTCCAGCCCAACTCCGGGCGGCAGGAGCGGCCCACGGGCACCGCAAATGTTGGTTTATGCAAAACCAAGCAGGTCGGGAAACGCAAGCCAGCGCTGTCCATACAGACTCCAGTGGGGATGGCAGAGCCGCCAGCGTGGGCTCCGGCGCAGCTTTCCTGGCTTTGTTGACGAGTGAAGCTTTATCGCTGTTAAAACACCGTTTGTTGCTGTGACTTTTTCCCCCCTTCTTAAATGTCAACTTGAAAAGAAAAATTCGGGAAAGGTCATTTACCAGAGAGACTGGAACAACTCCAGTCACTTGGATAAACACGTGTAGGGTCAGCTGCTGCAAGAGGGGATTTTAAACCAGTTATTTACCTGGTTGAACAAGTGTTGTGTTTCTACAGGAGGGCAGAAGAGACTTTATGTACCTTGTGGGAGGCAATCAATCTCCTTACCACCCAACTATCCGCTGCCGGGATCGTTAACCCTTCAGGACACCCACGTGGAGAAGACGCTTCACTCAGGGTGGCTAATTCCATATTCTAAGGGGGCATGAGCACCCGTCAAAGCCCCAGGCTTACCCCAACACCACTGCTCTGATCCTATGGAGAGCTGCTCACCGGCAGCCCCGCCAGACGTCTTCCCCAGGCACCCGCTGGGGCTGCTCTGCGCCCCTGCATCGTACTTGGTTCTTCAAGCCAGTCGGGTCACTAATACTTGGCTGGAAGCAACACGTCAGAGGGTCCGTCAGTGAGGAGCAGCGTTACGTGTAGGTAGATGTACGCAGAGCGGATCCGGGGTCAGGCGCGCTGGGTCCTGTTCTTACCAGCAGCGTGAGCAGAGACCTGCTGCACTCCTCAGCTTCCCTCAGCTGCGAAAAAAGGATAACCGGGACATCCCGTTCATAAAAAGGCACCCATTTAGAAGATTAGGGGAATGGGATGGGGTTTTCACTACCCCCAGCTAAGGTGGGGAATTGGAAGGCGAGAGCTGTGCGCCGCAGCAGACGCAGTGAGCCAAGCTTTCCCTTACTGCCTTCCCAAGGATGCTTCAGCATCCAGTAAACACCCTGCAAACCCTGGCAAAGAGCACTTGGAACAGAACCCCTTCCCCTGCTGCCCCTTATCTCCCGTTCGGTGCCCGGCCACCTTCAGCGCATATTTGAGTGTGCCCAGCGCTCACAGCCCTCCTGCCCCTGCGAGCGGGCGGCAGTTTGCCCCTTGATTTGCAGGTAGGCATCAAATCTGGCGATTGCCCCTGCTGACAACCGTAGAACAGGGTAGGAGCTTGCCTGCTGACCCGGGGAGCAGGGAGGGGCTGGCAGTCCCAAGCATGCCCGCTATCCTTTTTGGGGAGCCTGGACAGCTTAGGTGGGGCAGAACCGCAGAGGCTTTCCCGCAAGGTCTCACCCTGCTATGCCGCTCGCCTGTCGGGCAGCGGAGCAGTGGGCATTCCCAGCAGCTCTAACTGCTCCCCTCTGCCCAAGCGCTGTTCCTATTTCAGTGCCAGCAGGGCACGGTCAGAAAATTTTTTTCAGAAAAAATTCCCAGCTACCATAGGCACGGGTGGCAAGGGGCTGCTTTCGCAAAGAGGGCAGCAGGCACGTCGTTAAGGAGCAGCCCCTACAGACACGGCCTCGTGATGCCCTTTAGCTCTACCTGCCGCCGCTGTGCTTGATCTCGGCGGGTATGTTTGTCTCTCACCTGGTATGTTTCCACCCCACCGCTGAACGTGCTGGCTGCAGACAAGTCAAGGACTTGACTAAAGTAATAAGCATTTTTCCGTTTGTCTTCCCTGTCTCAGCCTTCATCCCTATGGCTTCTCAACACGGGAAACTTCAGAAATTCATTAAACAAAATGCATTGACTTTTGCCCTTATTTATAGCCGGTATGCTCATTTATGACCTGCACAGAGTGCTCCGTAGCTCTGTAGCACCAAAACTAGCACACAGACCAGAGCAGTTCCAGACAAATCTGCTGCAAGATGGGCCTCGGAACCACCACCACCGGCCAAACCTGTTTGGTTGATGGAGGTCCCCAGACACGCGCCACCTCCATTCCCTCAGCATCCTCTCGCTGCCCGGTGCGCATCCCGCACCCAACGCTTCCATGAGGGCCTGGCTGTGACCATCACCACCACAAGCTGGGAAGGCTGGAGTTACTCCAGAGGGCTGGCGCCGACCCCACAGCAGGCGGGGAATGGCTTTGCAGGCGCCGGCTTCGTGGTCATCCCCTGCGGCCGCACCTGCCAAGAGATTTCCCGGCGGCAGCCCCGGTTTCAGCAGGGAGCAGAGCACACACCTCTGCCAACCCAGCAGCAGCCCCAGCTTGGACCGTGGAGAAATCAAGCCAAGGTGCACGCTGAGCCAGACCGAGGTATTTCGGTGTAAGCACTCTTCCCACGGCAAAAAAGGCACTGTCTGTGATCACGGTTAGCTCTGTTGACAGTTGCTGTGCTTACTCCTAAGTAGGAGCAGAGCACACAGCCTTATTCGGGACAACTGCTCGCCCACAGGAACCTGAAGGCTTATGTGGACCCTGTAAGGAAACCAGCTCCGGCCAGGCACCCCACGTCAGCCCCGTCCAAAACAACCAACACCGCTCGAACCTAACGACTCGCGTTATTGTGCGCAAAGAACGGCTTTTATGGCCTCCGGCAGCCACGCAAAGGGTACTGCAGCGGTGCGAGGTCAAAGGCATAAGGTCTCTGCCCAGTGGGAAACCACCACCATGAGGCTTTCAGAAGTTAAACTAGACAGAAGAATTGTCAGCGGTGGGGAAAGGGCAGCTGTTGGTCCTGCCAGTAAAAACAAAAAAGGAGAAATCGGCCCACCACCGCTTCCGATCGGATGTGACAGCGCTGTCTGAGGTCCTCAGCAAACCCAGCCTGTGTCGCAAGCGCAGCAGGAGACCCAGGAGCTCCCAATCAGGGGGGAAGCGGCGAGCCCCGGCCGCAGGGACGCGGGAGGGGGAGCCATGGAAAGCGGCCCCCGCTTCTGCTTTTCCCCACAGAAGCCAGCACCACGCACCGGCACACGCACGCAGTCCTGGCAGCCTTCCCCAAGCAGGGGGTGGGTTTCTCTAAGAAAACCAGGGACAGATTGTTTCCTATAGCTAGGGAAATGAAGAGCCTCTCACACCTCTGCGCTGGCCAGGGGAGACAGCTTCAGGCAGCCTGCTCCCAATCACAGCAAAGCATTCCCACTAGGCCCCACGCACCGTTGCAATAATTAATTTTTTGTGGAGTTCAGTCACTTCAAAAAAAAAAAAAAACCAACCAACCAACAGAAAACCCTTCCACAGGCTTGCAGCAATATTTTGTCTGTAAATAATCTAGAGCGCAAGGTCACATTCCCAAGTGAAAGCGGAGCAGGGGAGGGTGGGCAGAAGGATGGAGGAGGGGTGCAGTGCAGAGGGGTGTGCAGCCCGCGCTGGGCTGGGGGACCAGGGGGGGCACGGCAGAAAACTGGGGCTTGGGGGAAGGGGCAGAGCAGAAAGGGGGTCTGGGGGTAAAGAGGTGAGATGATTTCCCCTTTCTTTTTTTGCCGTCCTTCCCCAGGCTCTCCCCGCAGGCACACGACGTGCCAACCCCGGCACCCCCTCCGTTCGTGCCAAAGGTGCCGAAGCCCGCGCTTTGCCGCATCGCTGCCGGAGCGGCCACCGGCACCGCCTGCAGCCCCCGGCCAGGCCGCAGCGCCCGGCTTTGCCCTGCCAAAGGGCAGCTCCTCCGGGAGAAAGGAGATGCCAATCTCGCCCCGGCTCGGCGGTGCCAGCTCGGCGAGTTCAAAGCCCTCCGCCAGCTGCGTGGCAGCGAGGGGAGCGGGAGCGCTGTGGGAAACCACCCACGGCCCTGGATCGAGCGTACAGCAGATGGCAGAACAAACAGCACCGGGATTTCTGTTTCACATAATCTTTTGCCCTACTCGCTCCCACTTTTAACCTTTTCCTCCCACAGAGCAGACCTCCGCTTGGAAAAAGCGACGAGGAATGCTGGAAGGGTTTCAGAGCGGCAGGTGGTGTTCCGCTGGGAACATCACCAAGGACAACGCACAAGACCCCAGAGGATCTTTCTTTTCCTTTTAAAGATTCAGGCTAGTTTCGTGCCCTTTTCGAAAGAGTTTTATGAGAAATTAATTTTTTTTTTCCTAGACCGGGGCAAGGGTAGTGCTGCTATGGCAGAGAGCTGCCTACACAACTGGCAGTAAGAACATTGAAGGATGGCGGGTTCTTCATGCCACGGCTGTGAGCGGGACCTGTGCTGAGCAGGAGCGGTCCTGACGCTGGGACTGCCGGCAGGGCTACTGCAGGTAGACATTCTTCAGGGCATGTAAGGGTTAGGGGAAAAAAAAAAAAGAAAAAAATTCAAACCCCGCACATTTTACAGACTTCTCACACGCCGGGAAACTCGGGGGGTTTTGTGGAGTTTTGGGATGGAAACCGCTCAGCGACTGGCTGCCTCGGCAGGGCCGAGCTTCACCGGCGGCAGGCGGTGGCCGCGCGACAGCCCCGCGCCCCCGGTGCGGGGGACGCCAGCCCGGGCCGGCGGTGCCACCGGTACGGGGCTGCCTGAGGAGACAGGAGCCCAGGCGGGAATCCAGCCCTCCTCGGCAGAGCTGGCGCCGGCTGGACCGCATCCCACGTTCCGCTTGAAAATGCCACCATCCAACCCGGGCACGAAACGCGCAAGGAAGCACATCGCTCGCGGGCTCCCAGTACAATTAGGTTCGACGTTTAAAGCGCTTGTCCGTATCGGAGCACCCGCCACACACGTGCTGGCTGTCAGGAAACAAGCGTTTGCCCTGCGTGTCAAGCGCCATCAGCTGCCGCTGGTCTCGTCGCTGCCATTTTACAAGGTTCTTTTACACCCGACCGGTGGAAGTCGTTCTTGCTCATGCATTATAATACTTAGAAAGTCATCTAACCACCACCCAGCCAGCACAGCACCAACACGACCGCTCCTTCACAGCCTTCTGCTTGGCACCAAGAGGCGGCGTGGCCTTGCTGCCAGGGGCAGGACGACGCTGGATGCATCCCAGCACGGCCACGCTTCCAGCGGGCAGGCTGCTGGGACCTCTGAAGCTTCACAGTTAACACTTAGAAATTAATTACAACAGTCTGGGAGTCTTCTAAAGACACTAATAGCTACAAGGAAGAAGCCAACCAGCCTATTAGCTCAGAGCACTACAGTCAGGACTTTCTCTCTAGCACTTGATGAAGCCAAGCACTTATGCACTTTCACTATTACGCACTGCAAATTAAAATCACCAGCAAGAGCTCCTGGCTTTGGCATCAGGCTGCAGAGCGGGCTCCCCTAGCAGAGCTCCAGATACCATGCCTGGTCCTCCCCGAGGTGCAAGGCAGGACGGACAACTTCCCCGCCGTCACACTGAACCCGGCCATCATTCCCCACAGACCCTGCTGGGTATAAGCCACATTTAATCGGGCGGGGGGGGGGGAAGACTATCCAAAAGCTATAAGCAGGGTGTGGGGTTCCTGCTGTTACTCACCATGGGCTGAGCCTGTTCAGAGACAAACAAAAGAGCAGGTTGGGTCAAACGCAGGAACTCCCTCAAGTGAACTGTTGTCACAGGTCAGAATCATTAAAGGGATTAAATCCGGAGAGCACAAACTTTCTGCAGCGCCTACAGCGGCTTTCTGCAGACAGGCTTTTCTAATTCCCTGCGCTGCGGTGTCTCTTACTACAGGACTTCATGGATTTCAATCGCCCCAATAGCTGGTGTGGTCCCCTACTGAATTAAACCAGCCATTTTAACAGGTTTAATTCTTAGCTGACAGAAACACCTAACACACTTCAGCTCTAACACAAAATGGGTGAACATCCAGAAACCATGAGATTGCCAATTGGCGAGTATCAGTTACAGGCTGCGGGTGCTAGAAACTTATCACGGGCTGGGCAGAAACAAATGGCCTGTTTGAAAGGAGACCTATTTGACAAGGAAAGCCAGGTCCTCTCTTCCTCGTCTCATTTGAATAAAACAAACAGACCAAGCCCAGGCAGAGAAAAAAATCCAGCAAAACAATCTTGTTAGCTCAGCACAGAGTTGATTTTTAGACTTCCTACATTTGACGTCAAGTAAATCAGGATTTTTTTTTTATTATTTTTAACTCTGTTCTCATTTAAGAACGTCAGTTTGTGACAGGATAATTGTTAAAAGTTTGAAGGTAACATTTTTAAGTGCTCCCAATAACAGCAGTAGTTATGAAGGAATTACACTGACTCTTGAAACCTGAAAGTAAGCCATTTCCCAGCTGCGCTTGCTCTCCCCCCATCGAATCTTGTCATTGCAAGGATGACCTGGCTCAAGTCTGGTACAGAAAGCTGCCAGAGAAACAGAAGCGAAACCCAGGAGTTTGTTTTCATTATCTAAACTGGATGAACACAAGAAGTGAAATTATGTGAATAAATGCCACATGCTTGGTCTTTTTCTTTCCAATGATTCTTTGGGGAGTTTTTTGGCTGCCCAATGAGTAAGTCAGTTGTAACAGGGCTCTCCCGTCCTAGCCAGGCTTGGGTACCCCCCTGGAGGGCAGACCCGTGCTGCCCCCCCTCACAAGGGCAGCATGTGTGGGCAGAAAAGGACACAGCACCAGCACCAATTCCTTCAGCGAGACATGCCAGACCAGATTTTTCACATACCACAGCAAAGCAGCTCACAAACTGCCGTATAACACCATTCTGCAACTCACATTTTTTGAGCTCTAACAGCGTCTCATTTTTTCCAAAAAGAAACCCACTGGCTAGTTCAACGCTCTTAAGAAGCCTGATGAATAGATTGCTTTTTCCTTTAACGAGAAGGCAGCTGGGCTCCTGCAACAGCACTGCACTCTTTGCCCGCGGTTACAATGGATGGCCCTTCAGAAGGGAACTGCGTAGGGAGCAGGTGCAGCGCCAGCAGATAACACCAAGAGCTCCAGTAAGACGATTGCGAACGCCACCGTAAGCTGGCACGCCACCGTCTCTGCCCGTTAGCCCTGCGAGGGTCTCTGTACGCAGCAGAGCGGGAAAGACTCGCAACCGGTATGAGCAGCCAAGTGCCGGACGCGGCTCAGCCAGCACCCTCACTTCTCTCCCCTCGAACTCAAGACCCTGCCCAGCACTTGGGTGCCTCGAAGCAACCCACGACTGGTGGCTTCTGCAGGCATAGGCGCGTCGGGGTCCCAGCAGAACCCGCAGCAATTACCGCGTGCTAATCGTTAGACAGGAGGAGGCCCGTTGCATCCGCCACCTGCCCGGGAAGTACCCCGGCACTGAAGGTCTGAGAGCTGTCATGAGGATTAGACACCGCCTTGTACTTAAAACACCGCCTACTCTCCTTCTGCATTTAAAGAAAGGAACAGCAGCGTCTTGCTTCCCTTTTCTGAGGCAGAAAAGAGGATGAGCAGCAGTTTTCAATTAAAATACAGGACTTCATTGAGACAAACTGTCAGGCTGAAACTGAAAAAAAAAGAAAAAAAATAAATTCAGAAGTCATGCAAATGCGAGTGAGTCTAAACTGCCTCGCAGTCAATGGGGCTTCAGTGGTTGAAGCCCCGGTCTTCAATCCCACATCACCACAGCCCCCACCTCAGCAGAGCGTGGCTCCGGCTGGGACAGGCAGGTTACCCCCTGTGCCAGGCTCCGGCAGCCTGGGCTGTGCCCACTGCTCGCAGGGTGGCCGAGTGGAGCACCCTCCGGTGCAGGCTCCCAGCAGAGACCGGAGCAGCCTGGCTCCAGGTGTCAGAAAGCTACAGGCAGCGTTGCTGCTAGGCTGCTGAGCTGCGCTGCAGTCTCCTGACACAGCCTTACAGCTTTCCTAAATTAACCCTGGTTCTTCTAGCTCTTAGGAAACCTACCCCAGCTGCTCCCAGGCGGAGGAAGAGCAGCAGATGCTCTCCGAGCTGCACCTTGTAAAGAGTCAGCTTTATGCCAAAGGCTGATGTGACTTTAATCAAGGACATTTGCAGACCATTTTCTTCTCTTTTCCAGAGCCCACTGTAAAAACCAGCAAAATATCCCCTCTGCTATTGCTTTTGTGGGGCCAGCCAGATCAGGTTACACTGGAAATCAAGATACTGATATTTCATCTTTGTTCTGCTTGGTACTGGAGAGACAGCGAGATCCACAGCAGGACATTTCCGTGCAACATTTCAGCTCCGTTTAGAGCACTTCTTGCCCTGTCGTTTGCCATGCTTTTCAGCGCACGTCCCCCTAAGCATCCCACGTTTTGGGAACTACCTTCGCTTCCTAGCACCAGACAGCTCAACCCCACCATAGCCGAAGTTTCAGGCACCGCAGCCTCCTGGCCGCCCAGGAGGACGGGAGGCAGACCCCGAGAGCATCCAGCTGCCGCAGAAGCAGGCGCCATCCCTGTGGGAACTTGAGAGAGGAACTGAGCGTGACGGTCCCGCGCTGCGGGCTCTTAATCCTTTTGCCGAGAGGAGCCAAGCCGGAGTTTAGAGAACTGGAAGTCGGAGAACAAGCGGACATTTGTTCAGAGCGGGCGGCGTGAGGGGGAGGACCACCAGCTCCTTCCCGCCTCCGCGGGACTTACCGTCCTTGAATGTCCCTTTTTGTCCTTCTCCCCGCATCTGCAGCCGGTCGGCACAACGCCGCTCTGTCCGGCGCGGGGCCGCAGCCCCCGCCGCACGCCTCCCCCGGGGCCCGGTGGCCAGCAGAAGGAGAAGCAGGGTGGCCACTGCTGGCCACTGCAGACCTGGCTGCCAGGCTGATCTTTCCCAAGGGGAAGTCTGCCGCCCGCCGGGTGCTCTTCCCACGGAAGGGCATACCCGCTCGAAGGCCAGAGCAAGGGGCCGGTGGGCGGCCAGGGAGGGAGGCTGAGCGAGGGGCTTAACAGGTATCAGAGCCACCCGTACCAGAGAAACGTCCGACCCGGAGACAGAAGCGTGGCACTGCTTTTTAAAAGAGTTAAACCCAACACCCTCAAAAGTTACAGCTGCTCAGTATTACTAATCCGAGGAGGTTGAACTTCATCACCTATGGCTCAGTCGTCATCATAACTTGTATCAGAAACTCCAGTTTCAGTAAAAAAAAGCATGCATGTGTAAAAGAGAGGCAGCAGCAAGTCTTGGCAGAGAAGAAACAAGAGCTCTTTCGCTCTCTACAAGCGGGAGCAGCTCTTGGAGGAGCCCGTCTGTACCCAGCTATGTTAGTAAACTTCGGAAAGTTCTGGCCTACAAAACCACCCGGTTATTTCCAGTCACAGTGGTGAAGACGGGCCTTTTGGACTGGATTTTCCCCTTAGGCTGTCTTAGCCCTAGTTCTGACTGCAGGACTCCTCCGCACAAAGACTGGTATCGCACCGCTCTGTGCGGTATCACACAGCTCCTTGCTGCAGGGCAAAGCAGCAGGAAGGTGAACAGAAGCTGACGCATCCAGGTAACCACCGAAACGCTCGCCGTCCGAGTACCGTCACCCATCCGATCGAGTAAGCAGAAAGTTAAGTTTTGTAAAATAAAAATACTTAACATTTATTCACCTTTGAAGTCACCATAGTAAAATTGTACACGCTATGAGTAACCCAGGAACGTTATTAAAAGCTACCAGAAACATAAGGCCATTTGTACAACCATTGAAAGAAATACACGGCATGTTGAAAATAGAGTGAAATATTACTCAAACAAGACAACGCTTGATACGCACTAGAGTGACAAGAACCAGCATTAAGTTTTAAACAAAAATAAAGATGTCATGGCTACAAGTATTATACAGTGATAAATACTTCAAAAATATATTAAGATATACGGAAATTCTCGTTTTGTCACGGAAATCCAGAGAAATTCCAGCCTCCACTGGATTTCAATATACCAATTAAGGTTTAATATTTAAATTCCTTTCCTTTCAGTAAGAACGAGTACTGCAGCCATTACCTTCCTGTATCAATACTTATCTTCTTGTAGTGTCATGAAATCAGCCTTATGTTACATTAAGCCCTAATGCCTCTCGCATCACGGGCGCTAATTGCTCTAAATCAAACAATGAGTTGCCTTTCGGTAACAAGTGCTGTGCACCACATTTGAGGCTATAAGACATGTTAAATCACAGTCAACGTTCGCCCACTTTACAGTATTAATGGAAGGCAGGTTCGAAGACTTGCCTCCATGTAAAAAAGACGTCTCGAACAGAAGGTTTAGTAGCGAGTCCACCATAACGTTTTCCTAGCATAACATCGAGCACTCAGAAGTTACAGTACATGAACCATGCTAAAGTTTAGGTTACACCTTCAAAAAGAAAGTCCAGAGGATGTTTGGAGACGGACAGGTTTTGAACATGCACAAATGGTGGTTTAGTACACATTTGTTTGTGTTGTTACTGGGTAGCAAGTGAAGCAGTTTATAGCCAAGGATTTGGTGAGACAATTTTCCAAGCCAGTTTAAAAATATAAACTTCTTCTTAGAGGGTCTGTTCTATAGAAAATAGAGTGGAATCTGGTAAATTGTCAGTTTTGAGAGTACTTTCCCATAGCAAGATCCGCTCATCAGCCTACCGCACCACCAAGAGAAAAGCCAATCCTGCTATTCCAAACCCCGCCGCAGCCATGATCGCATTGCTTATGGTACTGCTCTGGTCAGCCGGCTGGGAGCCATGTCTGCCGAAGAAGCGACAGAAGCCATCCTAGAAAAGCAAGAGAAAGGACATTGAGTTGGTTGGCTCGCAATTAACCGGACTTCTTTTAACGAGTCTTTGAGCACAGGTTGGTTCGCATTCCCAGCACGGCGTTTGTCAGCCGCAGAAGCCTCTACTTAATCACGAAAGTCTAAGCCTGCTGCCTTGGGCACACAAAAATGCTTTGTGAGAACCTTTGCACAAGGCGACTGAAAGCAGCAGCTACCAGCGTTTGCACGGTTTGCTCAACAGTCAACTGCAAACTTCCTACCGAGATGCTCGGCACGTCATTACGTTATTTTCGCCCTTTTAGGCAAGTTTCTGATGGGAGCTGCCAGCATTGTTCCCCCTCATTCAAGTTTCAGAAAGCATCTGAAATGCAGGATATGGAAATTTCCACTTGAAAGACAGGAGCCCGAAGCCGGTCCCATCTCGGTGGACGTGGGACTGACTACACACTCTTGGAAGGGCCAGGCGGACACTGCTCAGAGCTGACCTATGACAGAGCAAAGCTGGCAGCTGCTCTCCCAGATCGTTATTTGCGATAATCAGAAGTGGCAGCAATACAACTCCAGATGGTCGTGTTTGAACTCTGCTCCACAGATGTCTATGTAAACAAGTCATACTCTTAATTTCTTCCGGAACTTTGTTCTTTACACTTTAATTTGTGCGAACGGGCAGCGCGGTTTTGCCAAGTGACAGCGTACGTTGTAGCCAACCCCTGTACTGTCCTCAGCAGTCAGATGGACCAGCGGCCACTGGAAAACCAAGTTCATTTTGGTCTCTGGAAAAGTCAACGAAACCAGCGGCTGCTTCCCCCCGCTTCCTATTTTTAGTGCTTATTTGTACTGGCATCAAATATTCCACTAGGACTGAAAATAGGAAACGTGCAGTTCTGCGGGATAGCTGACATTTTGTTCGGAAACGCAGGCAGGGCCGCGCGGACGCCTCGGAGGCTGTACTTGCCGCACGCATCTCAAGCGGCGGAGAGCAAGAGCGGCCATCGCTTCGCATCGCGACGCCCGCCAACGCCGCTGCCCACACCTTCCCGATACTGCCCACACCTTCCCGAGGCCCCGACCCGACCAGTTTCGGGACCAGCAGGAACCAGAGCAGCAGGTCTAGCCGACGGGTGCCTCCGTACACCGGCACGCCGGGGAACGGGCAACACCGCTGTTTTGTGCCTGCGCTTGGGAGAAGCCCCGCGTCGGGCCTGCTCTCCAAAATCTGGAGGCTGCGGACCTGAGGAGAAGCCAAACCTGCCGTGTGTGTGTGTGTGTGTCCCCTCCCCGAGCCAGCAGGGCCGTTCCCGCACTCGCAGGACCCCGCGGCCGGCCGCCGGCCCCTCCAGCGAGCGGAGCCGGCCTCAGCCGCAGCGCAGGACACCCGCGGGCGCCTTCCACGCCCCCGCGCGTACCCCCCGGAGCGAAGCGGGCCCCGCGGACGCCCGGCGGCCCCTCCCCGCGGGGACCTCCCCGCCGGTACCGCACACGCCCAGCGCCGGCAGAACACCCGCGCGTCTCCCGGGCAATACCCCCCGCCCGGGGCCAAGCCGCAGCACGGCGCCGGGGCCGGAGGAGGGGGGCGGGATCCAGGCCCGCCGGTACCCACCCCGGGCCGCGCTGCCGGGCCTCCCCCCGCCCTTCCTCGGTCTTGGCGCGGCCGCCCCCCGCCCCGCCGCCCCGGTCCCCGCTCACCCATCCGCCGTGCGCCTCCAGCCACTCGCCCCGCTCCTCGGCCAGGTAGGCGGCCAGCGCGGCGGCCAGGCAGCGCGGCCCGTCGCCGCAGCCCCGCTCGGTCAGCGCGGCGGCCAGCGTGCCGGCGAAGACCACCAGCGCCAGCAGCCGGCCCCAGTTGAGGCCGCCCTCGGCCTCCAGCTGCGCCGCCACCCGCTCCAGCAGCGCCGCCGCCTCCCGCGGCTCGGCCCGCGCCAGCGGCGCGCAGGAGCGGAAGAAGGGCCGCTCCCGCCGCTCCAGCTCGGCCGCCGCCCGCCGCAGCGTGGCCGCCGTGGGGCTGGGGGGCAGCGCGGCGCCGCCGCCGCGGTGCTGGAAGTAGTCCTCCAGCAGCAGCGCCGTCTCCTCCTTCAGCGAGCTCGGCATGGCTGCGGCCCCGCAGCAGCAGCTGCCGCCGACTAAGAGGCGAGGCGAGGCGGGGCGGCCCCTCCGCCCGGCCCGGCCCGGCCCGGCCCAGCCCAGCCCGCCCCGGGGCGCTGGGGGAGCGCTCCCCTTCTCCGGGGCGGGGCCCGGCGCGGCGGAACGCCAAACGCGGGGCGGGGAGGGCGGGGAGGCGGCCCCGGGCCGCCACGGCCCGCCTCGCCTCGCCTCCCTCCGCCTCGCCTCGCCCGGCCGGCGGGGGGCTGCCGGCGAGCGAGCGCCGCGTCCGCGGAGGGTCCGCCCGCATCCCCGGCGAGGGCACCGGCTGCCCCCAGCCGCGCGTTGCCCGGGGCGGTCGAGCGAAACGCTGAGCGGCGGGGTGCCGACTGCGGGGTGCTTTGTCATACGGGGGGGGTTTTCCCCCCTTGCTGGCCCGAACCTGTATTCTTTGGATCAAAGGAGCTGCAGGCTTTCGAGGACCGAAGGGCGAGCGCATCGCGTGTTTACCAAACAAATGCAGTGGCGTTTGCTTTTTGAGGGGCGTGTAGGCAGAATCTAGGGTTAGGACCTTCGCGGAGCAAAGGTTGGGCCCTTCGCCGCTGGTGGTGTAAAATAAAACGGCGAGAACACACCGGCCGAGCGGTGTCATTTGCACGGGGCACAGCACCAGGAGAAATCTCAGCTAGAGGCCTCCCCTGCATCCCAGCTGTGCTCGTCGAGCTGTGAGTGCCATCAGCTGCTCGACAGATCATCAAGACTCCCATAAAAACCACCCCCAGATTTATGGCAGGCCCAGCACAGGTACACCCAACTTGCGCTTCCTGCTCAGCACCAGTTTGCAAGCGAGGTTCAGATGGTGGCCCGGTGCAAAGCACGGCTGCGACAGCACCGTCACCGCGCAGCCCCGCGCCAGCACTGGGAGGAGAGGGGCTGCCACAGCTGCCTGGGACCAGGTCATGCTCTCATCTCTCGTCGCACAACAGGCTCAAGGTGCCCAACGCGCCAGCACGGGACTGCTTGGCTTCACTCCACCTATCTTGAGTTACAGCTCTCTGTCTCCTTTTTACATCCCCGTCAGAAAACCTAAAAATAGATGGCTGGAATCAATCCTATTGCGATTTCTCAGATCACTATCAAGAATTGGCCTGAGCTCTTCAGAGTTGTTCCTAAAGTAAACTCTTCGTTTTACGTGCCCGTGTTTGGATTTTGTTTTGTTTTTAACTGGGGAGATCTAGTCTGTGTTTATGTGCTAGAGCAGTAGCTGGACTGATATCTTTACTTTTCACCAGCACTTTACACACATGCTTTTTTAACTAGAGTTTTCCTTACGATTGTTAATCCTAGGCAGGAATTTCCTATTGCATTCCTCACAGCAGAAGAGGGAGAGGCTGCTCTTTCTCTAGCAATATCCTTTTCCACCCTTCCTGTTTATATAGCGTTTTTGTTTAACAGGACGGAGCCGTCTGACAGTGACTTTGCCCTAGCTATAGCTCCCTTCCTCTCCATACATTTAACCTGGTTATAGCCCGCTTGCGCAGCCTTTTGGGACTGCTTTTCCTTCACCTCCTGGCTTGAGCTGAGGAGCGGGTCAGGAAGGTAGGGCCAGTGCTGGGGCTCTGGGATGTGACACTGCTGCTTCACTGCTGCATCCAGAGCTGCAAGGCTGGGACATGCTGGGGAAAGGACAAGAGGCAGGTTAAAACCTCTCCCTCTGGAAAGGAATAGAGGCATTTCTGAGACACAAAGAGCTTGACAGACCAAAGCAGGGGGTCTCGAAACGCTGGGTTTTCCAAAGCCTCCCTGGTCAACCTTTAGTGACTACAAAATACAACGGATACTTCAGTGCCCTGTTCCTCTATCTTCCTTTATCTGGCGGGAAGTCGAGGCCCATCCTGGTTCGCAGCTTTCACTGTTACCTCAGGACCAAAAAGGTGATTTTCACAGGTGCCAAGTCCATGCAGCCTGACTTACGAGTCCACAGGCAGTGGCCCTGAAGTGCAAGAACCACACGATCTCTCCCTGCAAGAACAGAAGTGCAAGATGCGATGTCAGCCTCGTTCTCACTGGAGCTGGTGATGGTTTGGGCACCGATGTCACTCAAAAAGAGCTGGCTCAGCACTTTCCCTAGCCCCTCAGAGGAAAGGAAATGAAACAACGTGCTTAAGTTAAGGAGGTGCTTTTTTTCAGTGTCTAAACCGAGCGCGTCCACCAACCACCTTCATGCTGACCACAAAACCTACACTGAAGTGGAGAGGACAGCTGACCCCAGCACAGTTCTCCTCTACTGACAAGGCAGAAAGCTGAACTGCTGCATCTCAAGGTGATCTGCAAATACGGTTTACCTAAACAGGGATAGCCTGAGCCCTCAACAGCGTTTTGGTGCCCTGCTTTCACTGGCGTCCCACTGCCATGTGAGGAGAATCATCCTGTGCTCCCACAAAACATATACTCTGCATTTTCCAGTGCATTCCCGGGTATAGCAGTGAAGATGTGGAAGGAAAACACCACGTTAGCTGTGAGCCTTCTGAGCAGGAAAACACAACCTGAGTTCTGGCCTCCTGAATGCAGAAGGAGCTCAGATGGAGTTTCAGGTACTTTCAAGGACTGCTCGCTCTCAGTTGCTGTGGCCCACCATGGGTATTTCCAGCAGATATTCCAGAAGCAAATTTCTAGTAGATCTGGATTTTGCCCTAGATTTTTGCAGGACAAATGATCTAAGAAACTGTATGGTGCAAAAAGTAAATGCCAAAAACCCAGAAAAAATAGCTACCATTACAAGTACCTAACTGATGGGACAAATGACTATAGACATGTTCTCAATATGTAAAATACAATTTATTGTATTTAGGCCATTCATAAGTATCAACACAATGTAATATGTTTGAAACAAACTTCTTACCAATAAATACTATCTAAACATTAATATTAATCTTTTGATCAAATGTGTACAGTGTATTGACTCAGTATTGCACAGTGAGCTCTACATGACATTTCCATAGTGCATTCAGTTTGTTACAGGGATAGTTTGCCACAAATATTGCAAAGCGTCAGAGTTGACTTTTCCAAGTGAAAACAACTGAGCTCTTTCATTAGGGACTGAAGGCTGATAAAAATGTCAGTGTCCTAGGTTAACCGGTTATGGATTCATGGAACCTAGTGTTTTCATGAATGAGGAGACTTTGTTTCTAACACAATTTTTATAGAACTCTAAAAAAAAATCCCACCTTCAAATAGAATGAGCGTATTCCCATCAAACTTGTGTGAACAGCCAACTCCAGTGATCAGTGAGCTTGTGATCAAGCTCACTCCAGTGAGCTTGTTTTCTCTTGTTTCAATCTAAATATAAATCATGTCTTTGATCTTTTCAGAGATGTATCTCCCCACTTGCATTTCAAAGGCCAGACCATGCAAGCTCCCAGCATTACTCCAGCACTTTGCTCCCTATGTGCCTCCGCTCAGGTGAGACTCAGTACCTGACAGTATGAGCAGAGGTGACACGCACTAGTCTCAATGGTTTTCAATGTATAAATGCAAATATAATTTCCCAATGGTTCTATCATTAACTGTATCTCAGCTTTATCTGATTAAATCTTAATTCTAGAGCATCAGCTCCGCATGGGGGTAGTCCTGCCAGTCCGTATTGCATTACCACGCTCACACAGAGGGCTGGGTGCTGCCAGCAATGTGGCCGGCTGTACTGCTTCCCTGAAACCCAGTGGCTCCTGGATCAGATGGGCTTGTGAGCACGGTGTCAAATGCTGGCAGGACTGTGGCTCACAGCAGGTTTTCAACAACTCACTGTTGTTCATTCTCAAGTCCAACTGTGACAAAACTATGTCCACACCAGTGGGAGATTACTGTTAAGAGTAAGGACTGTATGATTTGCCCTTGTAAGGTTTGACCCGCGTTTGCATGAACTTACACTGCTCTGACGTTGCAGAAGGACCTTAAAATGGGCATACACTGCCTTAATACACATTTAAGCTACATTGCCCTGCCAAAGTGGTATGAACTGCTCGAAATGCAAATAAGAATCATGATCATAGAATGACTATGACTGACTTGGAAAAGATTTGACCATCAGCATAACAGTGCTTAGTGCTTAGCGTGTAGTATCCCTTAGTGCTTAGCATGTAGTATTCCTTTAAGTAAAAGAAAATTCACTCACCAAGTGATACAATTAAAAATTTCTAAGAAACTACTGGTTAAGTATTACCTCATGATTATGTAAATCATGTTTATATCCCTCCTCTTTGCAGTTTATCAGTTTGTATATATTTAGATTCTTTATATTCATGTAACAGAGATGAAATACTTATTTCTATCTAAAAAGACAGTAGGAAAAAACAGGGATTGAAAGGATTTCTTTTCTGTACAAAAAATACATTCTTATGACAACAGCCAGTACCTTCACAGTAGGTCCGTTGCTCCTCTACTTACTGCCAAGGTCCAGTCATCCATAACGCCATCATAAAGTACCAGAATTGTTTTTCTTTTCACTTTTCAACACCAAAATTCAATGCACTACTATGGAATGTTTCCAAAGTTTTATGCTACATCCCGATAAAATCAATAATCTTTTTTTCTTTTTTTTCTTTTTTTTTAACTTTAAAAAGGAACTAAATTCATGCAAATAAATACATAATGTGCTCTGAAATACTCAATTCTGTGATACAGGTGACTTCAGAGAAAAGTCCCTTTATAATTATCTAAACTAGTTCTAATAAAAGAAGATAATTTCAAAACAGAATTAAAAACATTTCATTTTACTACAAGTTGATGTTTGCTATGTGTTCAAGCAGATTACATTTTCTACCTAGCTGTGTTAATCTGTGGGTTCAGTGTCACTCTTTTGTAGTGTAGTGAATATTTGATTTTGAGGGGTGGCTTTTTTATGCAGTTTTTGTAGTCCAGGGTTTCAGTCTTCATTTGATTCTGCATACAGGATCTCAGGTTAAGCCCAGATCTGCAGAGAAAGAGAGTTGAACAATGGTTTATGACATTAACTATTCTATCAAACTTTTAATTAAAATTTGGCAAGGCAGTCAGCTTAGTGGTATGGAGTATCAGCAGCAATGATATTATTTAAGCCATGTTCAAAATTTAACAGTTCTGCTAGCACTTTGTGGGGATTTCTTTAATTTGAATTTTCTGTTCATGTTTTACACTGTGTTTTTATATCCTCATTAGTCCCTCTAGAGTCAATTTTCCTGTAACAACCCTTCCCCCTTGCCCCCTTTTTTAAACAATAAACAAACAAACAAGCACCCGAAGTAACGTGCTCCCAACACTTACTCGGAGAGTGTGGTCCCAGGAGCCTGAGCAGAACGCCGTCCCATCGGGAGAGACCCGCAAGGTGCTGACACGATTTTCATGTCCAAACAGAATGGATACACGGGACCCTTTCAGCACATCCCAGACATTTATGGTGTAATCATTATAGCCTGCAAACAGTAGGCGACCTACAAAGAGAATGAGGTTTTACACAGTGAGGTCATAAGCAGGTAACATGTCCTGACTGCAGCAAGGGCCTTCGGCAGGACATTCATCGCCCCGTGAGCCACAAGCCAGCTTTCCTGTGCCACCCTCCGCACACAGCGAGCCCTGACCCCTGCCTCCCGCCGGCTAGCTGTGCTCCCCTTAGACACCCCTGCTCCACTGCTGAGCTGTCCATACTAAATGCTGAATCAATTAAAATTTGCTAGTTTAAAATATAGTTAAAATTGAGTTAAAATATAGAGAATCTGTTCAGTCGTTAGAGACAGGGGATGCCTCCAAATGATGACAGACTGAAGAGCACTTCAACAGCTAATGCAGGGTGGTAATATTTTGCTCAGTCTTTACGCAAGAAGTTGAATACAAATGGTTGAATGATTAGTAGACAATTTGGTAAGTGATTCACGGTCCCCAACGGGACATGCTGTGGTGCTTGTGACCATGACAGAGACATTTGCCTCTGTCCCAGGCGGAGCAGCTCACCACCCACTCATCCCCACACAGGGTGACTGGAAGAGCTCTGCATTTGTTCTGGGGCAGGAGAGAGAAGACTTGAGCTCATGTCTCTGGATCTGTAGTGAAAAATGGTAATCATCTCTCTGTCTTCATGCTCCTCTAACATACTTCTACTGTCTATTAATTATTTATTAGCCTTTTAAAAACTATTTATGTAAGTGTGCTTAATAGTCAGTTACATTTCATGTTTCCTTTGAAATCTTTTTAATCATTATTGTGAAATTCTAGCCCAGCTGTAGTTAAAGGCAAAATATTTCCTGCCTTCAGTAGGGCCAGGAAAATACTTTTGATTGCTACAAAGAAACAATAGCCAGCTAGGTTATTTAAAGAGTAATTATTTTTATGGAGGCAAAAAAAGGCTTCCATGCATTAAATTTTTCTTTTGGTACTTACTATTACTTTTAATAACTTTTAATAACAAATGCTTCATCAAATTAAACTGGCAAAATTTTACAGTTCCCCTCAAATCCCAACACTAAGATAACCTCCGAAGTTCAGGTCTCACCACTGAGGGAGAAGTCCACACTGGATGCTCCAAAAATGATGCTCTCTTTGGAATAAATTGCTACTTCTCTGTCTGCACGAAGGTCATATAAACGACACTAGGATTAAAACAAAACCAACACGCGTGCCTCAGTAAAGGCTGGAGTCAACAGCTACTACGTTTCATTGAAAAAATGGGAGTGGGAAGGACCACAGCCTAACAGGCATCATGGGAAGCGGCTGTTTGGCTTCTTTCCTTCTGCTATTTCTGCCCGCTGTAACTGGCACTCCCCTGGAGCCTAACAGGGATCTAAGCAACACCAGGCTGTGTTGTATAAACTGAGTGAAGAACTTGCTTTTCCAAACCGCTTCTCTAAGCCTCCTGCCCGTCCTGCTATGAAGAGATGAATGGTGGGCTTTGGACCATGGCTACCCACTGAAAGTCCCCCTACCCTCTTGCTTCCCCACCGTGGTTTCCTGCATATGAGGGCATCCTGCTGCTGGGGAGGTGCATGGAGAGACAGTCTCTAAAGACGACAGTTTAGCCACAGCTGGAGCCTGGGAGACACAGAAGATTAAATCTCTAGTCATCTTTGAGAACACGGACCACATGGCACAGTGCTCAGACAGTCCCTCAGCACCGGGAACCTTAGATGGTAGTCCTTGCTCTGAGTAAGACAGGATAGCAAACAGCCCCTGCCCTTCCACGAGGCCTCTCTGTCTGAAAAACCTACGGGAAAATAATTCAAGTGAAATAACACATTTTTATACAGATCTTTGGTTTTCATTTCTCATGGAAAATCCCCAATCACCTCTACAACCTGCACTTCCTGTTTTTATCACTTGCCAGTGTACTTAGGCTTGTTTGACATGGAAATAATGTATAGACAGACCAGACTTCATTGCCATGCAGAAAGGCAGTCTGTTAGCCCTGAAATCAAAATGCACTTTTAAAACTATTTGAACTGAAAACCTTCCTTAATAAGTTAAGTTTAAGCAAACACTGGCCATATGGATTTGCTAATATTAAGACTTTACTAATGAAAAATGGCTGGTATTCAAGCCTGCACATAAAGAAGAGGCTGTTTCATTCGTAGGGCGGTGGGGAGCTGCCAGGTATGTGAAGTCCAGGTTTCCCAGTGCTCCATGCTGGTGAATAATTCCATCAGACTGTCCTGATAGGGAGCTGGGGTCACCGCAGGTGACAGCACTGCCACGTGAGCACGCTTTTATGGTTTCCCTCCAGGCAGTCAGGATTATCTATCTGTTCCTCAAAATCCCTAAGTATATAAATCAGGTCAAGGATATCAGTCAGTGTATCAGTCTGTGAAGCTGAAAATACCAACCTCTTCATTTAAAGAATGAAGTAGATGGAAACTGCCAAAACCTCTGTCAAAAGTACGGAGATGGAATTTCCCATTCTCCTGCTCAAGTTGGAGGTGTCAGGAATAGTTAAGAGAGAGAAACCTCATCAAATAAATTAATAAGCACAGGAGCCCAGAGCCCATGGTACTGGGTATAAAAAGAGAGTGCTCTCATTGGAATTTAATGATGGACAATTTCTCCATCTCACTCCCTCAGCATCTCAAGTGCTCAGAGTACCGCATCTGAATGTGCAGAGAGCCACTGGGCTCACCACAGAGCTAGAGGTATTAATTTATAATCACAGCTTTTAAGACCTAAAAGCAGTGTACGTTTTCTCCAGAAGAGTCTTGGAAGGTCTCCACATCCAGTGAAGACAAAGGGAATGTTTCTATTGAGTTTAGCTAGTATTGGAGCGGACTCAAAATATGCTCTGAGGGCAGAGTACTTTAGAAAGAATAGACAAGAGAAAAAAGGTGCCAGGTGCCTCCCAAATGTCTGCTCTCCTCAAGTTACACCTAACTGCCAGCTCAGTCCCTGCAGGGCTGTGGTACAGGCAGAGCCTGGTCCCCCATGGGGACCCAGCAGCTGCAGGGAGAGCCACCAGCCCTGTGCATCGCTCAGGGGCCCGAAGGCACCAGGAGGTAAGTGGCATTTTACATACAATGTGTGACCAAAATTACCTGTCAATACATACTGTGCCCCTCCTAGCAGCTTGCTCATAGATAAGATCCAGTAAGAACTATTGTATCATCTAGGATGACCTGGATGCGGTGGTGACTCATTGCAGTGAGAAGTGTTGGCAGTGAGTCAGGCTGACAGGGAGGAGATGTTTGTGGCCAAGGCCACCCTGGGGCTGCACTCTCAAGATGGACAGGGCCGTGGAGGCCAGCTGACCAGGTCTGCCCAGCTCTGCGCTGAGCCCACGGCCCCTCTGCTTGCCGGGGCGTGCACACTCACGTGCAGGCTCCCTTCGTGCCCTTGCACTGTGCTGCTCCTTCTGACACAAGCTGCAGCATTTCCTCTGGTTCCTCCCATGTTGTGACCAACAACTACATGAAGCCAAAACTCTTCCAGTAAGACAACTAATTTTGACCACGAATCTTCAAAACACAGAAAATCTGAAATGAATATTTGGACAGTACCTCAGGTAGAAAAGTTTGCAGAGGTGACCTATGAAGTGTTACTAGATTTTTCCCTATAGCATTAGATGTACTATTTAATATATATTATATTATAGCATTATTATTTCTGCAACTTTGGTGTCACAGGCCCAGTTTAGTCACTTCAAGTCCTCTGTGGATGTGGCCTAGTCTTTTAGGAAAATCTGACTTGGGAAGTAACAGACCTTCCCTAAATTAGGCTGCTGAATTAACATACCGTGGCATCGTCTGAACCAGAGGCAAAAGCATCTCCACTTGGGTAATATCTGTGCATGAGTAAAAAAAGACCAGAACACATTACATTACTTGGATGAGGTCAGACTTCAAGAATAGAACCAGTGCATTGCTCAACATCGCAAATGTGTCCTCTCCCAGAAACATACTGACCTGACACTGTTGATATCTGAATCATGGGTTTCAAATGACTGGATGCACTGACCAGACCGCATATCCCAAACCATGGCTTTCTTGTCACATCCCTAATAAGACAAAAAAATTCACTACAGTTGTGCAAATGGTGACATTCACCCCTCATGTGCCTGATACACAGCATCAAGCCCAGCTACATTCAAAGGCTCGGAACATCACAGCTCTGAGGGGACGTAACCAGCAAAGCAGCCCCAGAACTGGCTGCACTGGTACCCCCAGGCCCGGTGCAGTTGCAGTTAGGAGCAGAGTGCGTCGCTAAGGCTGGAGCCTCAGCAGTGCCACGGAGCAGCACAGGCATAGCGCTGCCGTGCAGCACGGTGGGGTGCAGACAGGCCTGGGGTGTTTGTGCGGGCAGTCCCACACTAACCGGCACTCGCAGCCCTGCTCTGCTTGCACTGCTGCTATACCTGCATCTGCAGTCTCCCCATGCCACAGAGCTGTATAACTGGCTCATTCCCTCACCACTTAACATGCCCAATATAAAAAATTAATAGCCAGCATTTAAAGTTTTATAACTAATTCTTTTCACACACTGAAACAGAAAGTGAAATAAGTGTGTCTGGAGGGTCTCTTGCCCAGCCTCTTACCAGAGTTAACGCCTGCCATGGCTCCACACCCACGTGCTCAATGGTGTGGTTGGGATGAGAAAAGAAGTAGAACAGCATTTCATCTCGTTGTCAAGCTCTAACCTGCCCTTCCAAGCTGTGCTTTGAAAAGATCATTTAACACTTGGTGCTTGCTGTGAGATGCTCATCACCCTGAACGCTTTGGGCAAGGGGCTCAGCCCATATAGTCTGCAACGTCCTCGGGGCAGGAACCATCTCATACCCCTAGGGCCACGCTCTCAGCTGCTATGTCTCGCTGCTGTCATAGTGACAGGAAAAAGAACACGGACTTTTCTTTTAAGAGTGATGGAAGATTTTAATAAATATGACCCTGCTGAGGGGCAGGCTGTAGGTAGGCTCAGCTCTGGGGGCCTCAGGCTCTCTGAGGCTGTGTGGGAAGCACAGGGCAGGCCAGGCGGCTGCTGCTTCTGCCAAGCTAGTGCATCCTGCCCAGCAGACCGTGCCACACATGTTATTTATTATTAAGCAGATATGATTGCTAATTAAATTAAACAGTGTCTTCACAATCCACATCTTTCTCTCTTTCTTTTTTTAATTCTCTTGTTAAAATGAAATCCTAGGGTTTTTACTAATGATGTCATTATTTAAAAGAGGTAATGTTCCTTTGTACCAAATTGTGGTTTCTGCACTGGGGAAACCAAACAGGATAGAGGACATTTTGGACTCAGCATATTTCCTTCTCAAGCCCGGCCACAGCCCAAACCCAGCCCTTCGAATTGCTTCCATATGCACTGTTCTTACTGACCTCTCTGGGAGTTTGGGGGCAAGACCAATCTGACAAGCTGGTGCTTTGACTCCTAAGGTTTTGAAGGAGAAACCAGCAACCACCTGTGGAGAGATGGGCTCCCTGAGTGCTATCCAACTCACCCCAAGAAGCAGTGCTCAGAGGGCACTGAGCACAACAGCCGGGACGCAGACCTGAGCTCACTCAGGAGGGCTGGGATTTTCAGTTAAGTTGTTAAATGTAACAGCATCCAGGCTGCACGCTGATGTATTAGCGTTGCTTATTCCAGCTCAAGGTTACTGCATTACATAGGTACAATATACAGGGATTCTCTCTATTCCACTATACCTTCAGGTTGCACTGTTCTGGCTATACCTGCATTGACACAATATAAGACAGATCTTCACTGAAGCGGTATTCTGCATATGTGATGAATTAAGCGAGTCCCTGTAAGCACGGACATGCCCAAGCTGCTACATCGACACAAGTATGACATATTCTCTTAGCAGTACCATAGCTGCTTGCGATTCTTTGCCCTATAATAAGCTGAGCTGTTCCCAGGGAAAATGAATCTATCCTTTCTGGGAAGCAAGCTTGGTGACAGAAAAGCCGGGGAGGAGTAATGTACTCGGATGGAATTAGCTTTCAGTCACGCTTTGGAGCAGCTGTGCTAGCAGCAGGCAAACTGGGCCAGTGTGCTGGGCTCTGCTCCTGATGGGCCAGCCAAATTTGATAAAAGAGCCATAACAGAAGAGGTCCAGGTTTATTGTGTAGGGATGGGACCGTGACTCCGAGCACACGTGGAATCCTCTAATCCATGGTCAGCACCCTCTGGCACAAGGGCCACTTCCATCAGCAAGCACAGGACCAGTCCTGGGCTAGTGCTGGTGGGGCTCAGAAACCAGGTACCTTCAGCAAAGTTACTGGTAGCAACCTGCCTCCAGTAAGAGAGGTCATCTCTCAGCTCCTGCCAGCCCTCACCTGCACACTGAACTTCTGATGTGAGAAAGATAAGGACCACCTCGAAAAGGAGCTGAGCCCCATCTCACTCACCTTTATGCCTTGCCCACCTCACTGCCAGGCTGCATGCCAACAGCTCGGCTGCCTGGGAACAGCAATCCCTCAGCAGCAGGACAAAGATCTGGAAGATGCCCTGGGTACTCTCCCAGACCAGTCCTGCAGCCCCAGCGAGGTTTGTGCGTTCCTCTGGGCCAGAACAGGGAGCAGGCACTGACAAAGGGGCTTTAAATGCCTCTGGTACCGCTGGAAGGCACAGGGGACTCTGCAACAGCTGAAGACGTGGCCACACCTCATCTCCCTGCTCCAACTTGTACAAGGGTTTAGCCAGCGTCCACGCTACCCCTTGGCTTCTTGGGGAGCGGTTGAGGGACACAGTGGCACGCACGCTATTTGCACCCCCACTTCAATGCCCTGAGCAGCCCCCTGGTCCACCCCGTCCAGCTCCAGAGAGCTGGGCACGAGAAAGGAGCCAAATGCGGGAAATCGTCCGCTGTGCTGGGCTCCTACCCACAGGGGCTCACACCTCTGCTGTGGTAGGAGCCCGCTGCTCTAACTCTGAGCCTTTCCCTTCCCGGGAGAGGCGTTGTTTTGATCTTGGGCTGGATTGCTTTGTGGAGTGGAATTTGCTAAGTAAGCAGAACTGCAGTCAGACTGGCTGGGTGGGTTTGACCCCACAGTCAGGGGTTTAATTTGCTCCAGCTTGGAAAATGTGCTTGCAATGAGTGGATTGCACTGGGGCTTCCAACACATATTCCAGCACCCTCTCAATAAGATCACGAGCCTCCTGCTTTGCTGCCTTTTCCCTTCCACAATCCTTAATTTTGTATTATGATAGGAAGCTCCTGCTTACCCCAGAGACAAATGTATTTCCCGTTTCAGAAGGGGCCAGGTCCAGGCACAGGACATCAGCTCCATGACCATGGAAACTCTGCAGAAGCTGCCCACTCTCAACGTCCCACAGAGCACAAGTTCCATCTCCACTTGCTGTCAGGATCTATAGGAAGTGGCAAGAAGAGTCACAATAAAAAAATCAGGAGATGATCTTCAAGTTCACAAAGAAACAACTGACATCCTATACATAGACCAAGGACAGCTTTAATTTAATGAAATACTATGCAATAAATCAAAGCCATAAAAACAATGTGAATCTAAGCACAGTTTATGGTTTTTATTTTTAAGGAAAGAAGTTCGAGCGGAAAGGACAGCTGTATTGACACAGCTATACCTATACGGTATTTCAATAATGGTCAGTTTTGTGCAGGGGGGTTTGGAGAAGTGATGGCAGTAAGGATCTGCTGGCATTTCCATATCCTCCAAAAAGGATGTAGAACCAGACTGTTATTCCTGTCTGCTCCTGTATTTAACCCTACCCATATTTAGGCTGCTGGAATTCCACCCAGCTAAAGAGAAGAACTGTTGGAGTTAAGTATACCTGTTTACTCTCTGAATTTTTTTTCTGCTTGAAATAGCCAGGTTAAACCCAATTAATTGGGCTTAAGACATGGATTTTCTGAAAGGGAAGTAAGCCTGTCTAGACAGTTGTTTGATAAGTCCATCACCTCTCACTTGTCCAAAACCATTTGTGTGTGAAAGGGCTTGAACATACACTGACCGAACATAGCTCACAGCTTCCCTCATCTGCTACAGTGCTTGTAGAAAGCACATGTGATCAGCGCTTGTTATTGTGGCTAAATCCTGATGATGCTCAATTGTTCAAAATTTCCCCTTGGCACTCGAAGCTGTTACGCAATCTCAAAATCTGTAGGTTGAAAGGGTCCCTGTGCGCTGGTGTGGAAGAAGGCAAGGGTGAACATAGGAGGGCTCTCAGTCTTGCACACAGGTTTTTCTCACGGTTGGTGAGGAAACTCAAGGAATCCCCGTGGGTAGTCAGAAGTTAAAAAGAAAATATCGTTCAAGAAGATGATGATCACACAATCATGAAACCATTCACAGAGTTGCATAAAGGTTAAACACTGAACATGTTTGACAGATGCTCCAAAAACTCCTCCCACAAACAGAGGTCTGCAAAGCTGCAGAACAGCCTGTTCTGAATCCTGCAGTAGAGAGACGCTAGTACTCTGAGATGATAATAGCAGAAGAAAGTCCCAACTTCTTTCTGGCCTAGATCAATGAACTTCTCTGTTCTGAGGCCTATTTGTACCTGGCTGAGGAACGAGGGCTTTCAGCTCAGAGGATTTGCTCTTGCAATAGGGCATAAGAAAGATACGAGGGGAATCGGAGCAGCTCGGGGCGGATGGGAAGGGTCTGTTGGCAACCCGGAGCTCCAGCTAATGCCTAAAGAGGAACGTTACGGACGCACCTTCAGGGTATTGCCACTGCAAACCGCACCAGACCGAAACCCCTCCCAAAACCCAAACCCTGAAGGGAATTCACAGTCTTCGCCATCAGCCCCCGGCTTGCTGCAGGAGGGACTGGGGCCGCGCCGGCCGGGGATCCTCGCCTGGCGCCTGGCGGCAAGAGCCGGCACTTGCAGCGGGAGGGGACAGCGGGGACACGGTCCCCGCTCGCCGGGGGCACACGCACCGCACCGGGGCCGCCCTCGCCTCGGCCTCGGCCGCCGCCTCCTCCTCCTCCTCCATCGCCACGGGCCTCATCCTGCTTCTCAGCCCGGCCGCACCGGCGCTACGGCTGCCCGCCCTGCGCAAAGCACTTGAGATCCCAATTAACTGCTGCTATTAATACACGCGGAGCACTGCCGCGTGGGGAGCGTTATCACACCGCAGAGCTGCAGATAGACCTAATTTAGGAAGCGAGGCTCCCCAGCTCCCTGCGCACGGAGGCGGGGGAGGTTCTCTCTAGCGAGACTGGTTTGGGGCACCGAGAGCAAGGTGCGCGGGTCGCCCAGCCCTGCAGCTCAGCGCTTGTCTCGGCCCGGGGGGGGCACACGATGAGGAGCAAGGATGGGACCCCCTATTTCAGCACCCACACGGCCCGAGAGCGGCTTTCATCAGTGACGAACCACCCCCGGATCTCCTGCCATCGCACTGCCAGGCGCCCACGGGCACAGCAACGCCTGCCCTGCCTTTCGCTCCTCCGAGGGAAAACCGAGCTGTAGTTTAAGAGAGCAGCCAAGGCAGAGCAGCGGCACTCACAGCACCTAGCAGCGGGTGCTGCAGGGCGCTGGGCTGGGGGACGCACACCAGGGCTGCTCCAGGACAGGGACCACCATCCCTCAGTGACGCAAGCCAGGAGAGCAGAGCTGCTCCGCACGCAGCTGGGAAGGCTCCTGCACAGTGGGCTTGTTACGCTGCGCACCCCCAGAGTTACTGAGTAATTTTAATTCTGTGGCCGCTATGTAAAAGGAAAAAGATAAGAAGTCTGGGATTCTCTAGGATCCTCTACATAACGGTGTCCTAACGGGAGCCTGGCCAACCCACTTGCTTGTATTTATTTCAATAATAACATGCGGTGCTATAAATGATCACTTATAAACCTGTCAATCACAAGAAAATTTCTTTTTAAAGTCTTCAGAAAAATCTCTGAATCGCTGAATATAAGGCACTTCAATCCACTGTGGTATTATTTAACAATAGTAATACATTACCTTCAATATCAGTGCAGTTTGCTGTATTTCACATGGGAAAAAAGACCGAATTTTTCTTTCTTCTTTTAATTATGAAAGATAACTATTTTTTCCTTTCATAGGATTCAATAATGATGCATATAGGTATGGACGAGGAAAGAGAATACTGGTTTTCTATCTCGTCAAAAACATTCCACTTAATTTAGACTGCTCTAATTACTCAGGGCTCCTGCACAGTGAGGTCAGGGCTAAGCAAGCCTTAGTGCTGGGTACCTCCACCACTTGTTTCCATGGCAATGGACTTAAATTAGCACCTCGGAGTCATTACAGAAACCATAGAACGCCAAACAACATACTCTTGGGCATCTCATGTCCTGAAATAGAAGCAATGAGAGCTGGTATTTCCTTCAGAAGAGCTCCAAATATCTGGAAGAAGGGGACAAGGTATTCCCTTTCCAGCAGCTCTGCTGATACAGAGAGTAATGAAAATGCTCCCTTTTGCCACGTACTTTGTTGCAGACCTGCACTGAGCAGAGCTTCAATTAAATTAAAAAAAAACAGAGAGGACAAGGCGATTATCCTGGCTCCTTTCATCATCTTTCATATTCCCAGAGAAAGAGATCTTTTGAGATATTCACTACAGAGGAAGGCTGGCCTGGTCTCAGAAGATCTGCATTTAGTTCCTGGCTTTGCCATCGCCTCCCTCTGTGGGCCTCTGCGCTCCAACCCCCCCCCCCCCACCGGGCTGCGAGATGGGGAGAGCATCACTCCTTTCCCTGGAGGGAACACACCACTGCATGTGCGGAAAACAGGGCTGGCTAGCCATCCTCAAGCTCAGATATCTCACTGGGTATAAACAAAAAATACTAAGAACGAAAGCAAAAGCAAAGTTGGCTGGGTGTCCAGGACAAAGCAGGCAAACAACACGGTCGCCATTGGCTGGCATAGCACATACCCGACCCAGTCCTAGCTGAACTGGGTTTTTAGCTATTTGTATTAGTTTGAGCTCCTAAAAGCACCAGCCAGCACGGACCCAGTGAGCAGAGAGCACACAGGTACCAGCGAGCTCCCTCTGCAGAAGTGACAGGCCTTTGCAGGGTGCAGGCGCGACAGCCTGGCCACAGGCTGTGACAAGCATTTCCTTACAGCAGCTTTTGCAGCACCTTCGTTGCCCCCAGTGAGGGTTTTCCAGCAGCCGCTGCATGGAGCAGGACATGGCCCCGGGTGCCTCAGGTGCAAGGAAGGTTACCTGCACTGCACACGAGTGCAGTTCATGTTAGGTGTTGCTGGACAGCGAGCAGCGGGTAGGGAATGCATTTACCTGCATGTCTGAGTTAGTGAAGCTGCAGGCAGACAAGTAGTTTGTGTGCATTGCAACCGATTTCTTCTTTGCAGCCATATTTTCATTTTTGTCAAATGTCAGAGGGTACACAGAACACTTGTTGTCCAGGCCACTAAAGAGAGTAATAATAGCAATAACAGAGAGAGGAGAACTGGTTAAAACTGCAACGACAAAAGGCGAGTGGTGATAAGAAGGAAACCACCTGTCAGTGCTGCGCTGCCAAACCCTTACAAGTACCGACTTCCCTGTATTGTGCTGTCCGGGATCTCCCTGTGCAGGGAAGCCCCAGCTGCCTCACCAGGCTGGCTACTTTACAGAACTTGAACAGCTGCGCCTCAGTATTTTTTAACCTCATCGAGTTTATAAATGGCACTGAATGAAACCTCATGAAAGTATGAACTGGGAGGTGACACAGTAGTCACCTCAGGGTTAATGTTTCACATGCAGCCAAACTGCCATCTTTCTGTTGACATCCATCATTGCGAGGATCAGTATTTAAGCATCATTATTTATCTACCTTAATAAATTTGACCTAACTCCTATGGAAGAGACGGTATAGCAAGTAGTGGGTGTGAAGACAGGGCTTTTAGAAGAGTTTGGAAAAAAGGTAACAGAAGCACTGACCTCTGTAGCTGGTGTGCCCCTCCTGGACAGTTGCACCAGTTAAACTGTGTCTCCCAGGCCAGATGCGGGACTCTTTTCTAAAGGGTCTGACTTGTGCCTGACCCTTTTCCAGAACCATGGTAGATCAGCCCTGCCCTGGTCCCTGGGATCCCGGCATACCACCAGGTGCTGGTTCTCTGCCTTATATTAGGTGCATAGCACTTAACTGACAGCATAACAAATACAGAATTAGGTAGTGCAATGCATATATGCCCTCCCTGTCTCTCTTACAAGTGTGAAGGTAGAGCTTTCTTGCCATTCTTCGAGTTTTAGTCAAAAACATGCAGTTTCTGGACTCCCTCTCCACACACATTTATGGAGTCTGCATATCTGTCTCAGTCTGCTGCTTTCTAGATTTGCAAGCTACACAGTGAAGTCTCCCTTTGTTCCTTTCTCTTGCCCCAAGCTTGCTTTGCCTGTCTGATCCACCCAGTCTCTTTTTAAAAGATGTTTTGCCAACATCTTATCTCTTTGTTGTCTCCCCTGCATAAACTCAATTTTTTCAAACCTGAGCCCTCAGAAAACTTGGAGAAGACTATTGAGGATGGGGTTACTTCTCCCCACCCTGTCTTGGCAAGATCTATCCACGTGCTGGCAATCATTAGTGACTAACCTTCTCTACATTGTAGAAGAAAGAGTACAAAGTAAGAACAGGATTAAAACCATTCTCCCTCAGAAGATATATCCAACACACACAACCAAACTGGAACAGAGAAGTTGCATGCATGCGGAATTCCTAACCCATGATATAAATGCTGAAAGAGGATTACTTTCCATGCTTACACAACAAATGTTATGGCACTGAAGTCAGTGGAGATAATGTGTACGAGCCATTATGGGAATAGAATCAGAGGCACTGAATGTAGTCCTTCCACCTGCAATCGAGGCACGCAAACTTCTAGCTGTCAGCATCTGAAGGCACCGGACCATCACTACAAATCAAGCTTCTCTGTGTAAGCAGCTGTGGAAACTGGGAACTTACCCACAAGCGATGGCACATCCAGATGGGGCATATGCACAGGCCATCACCCAGGTACATGGCATCGTCACTGCGTGTTCCTGAAACACAGCATTTCTTTAAACTGGGATCTCATTGTTACCCTAATCAGTGCAAGGAGAACAGTGTAGAGTAGTAAGTTCAGTATTTCTGTGGGACATTCCTTGGGTCAGTGAAAGGTACAGGTGTTTCCCCCAGCCATAACTCACATGGAAGGCTGGGGCAACCCTTACCCAGTGGAGCAGCAGGGGGATGGCTTGTCCCTCCTTGACACTTTCCACCTTATTCGTGAGCCCCAAACTGATCACACAGCATGTTTTATTTGGGTTATTCAGTGCTGTAAAAGGTCCCCACTGCTGCAGGTGTAAAAGTGAGTTACAAACAAGCTTTTTTTTCTCAACTGTGTGGGGCAGGATGCCACAAGACAGCCCTGGCAGGGCTTGGAGGAGCAGTGGCACCGTTTCACAGTGACCACTACGGCTGAAGGATCCTGGGTTATCACACACAGCATCTAGTACAGAGCTTACCCAGGGAGGGCCTCTGTTTTGTTGACTGGGTTTTGTCACCAGCCAGGAGCCCTCCCTGTCAGCGAAGAGGCAGGATCGGAGCCTCCTGCTGGAGATCACAACAAACCCCAGTGCCCTGACAGGGACTTGCTCAGAGATGGGTCAAGGGAGGTGGTTTGCCCTGGGCCCCTTGGTTGGAGGTGCTGGTGGAGGTTTGCTGTTATCCCATCATCCCACTGCCTCCCGTGACACCTGTGAGCCCTTCAGCCCTCCCTCTTACCCCACCACCATTTGCCCTGTGCACAGAAATCTGACTTTTGCTGAAGTTTCACTTACCTTGTTGGTAGTGAAGGAATCCCACACAATCACCTTCCCATCCTAAATGAAAGCACACAAACAGAGAGAGAAATTGAGGGCTTCCAGAGACATGGCTGTCAGCCTCCTTTCCAGATTTGAGGAAAACTCTGCTGCTCATTTCCATCCCCCAGTCTGTTATGTCATGAAATTTTTGTCTCCATTTTAACAGCAGCACAACGGTCACAGCAAAGCACTGAGGAGACACTCCTCAGTCGTGCCAGTCATGTCTTTGACCAGAAGAAAAGCGTATCTCCTCCTCACTGAGATGACTGACGTCTGCTTAAAAGACCAATTTATTTTTTTATTTTTTTCCCTTCCCTCTTAGAGGGTTTACGAGAACTCCTCTCACTTGCAGCACACACCATGGACAGGACCATCTCCTCAGGAAACTGCCACTAGTGAGCCCTCGCTTGCCTCCTTTCAGCCATGATGTGTTTCTCCCAGCCTGTAATCACCAGCTGCAAAGCTGGCCACCTCTCCCAAGTGATATCTGTCAGTGGCTCAGTACGGGGCCTTACAAATACAAGAGGTGACCTGTATTATAAATCACTTGCCAAGCTGGCAGCACTCACGGGGACTATTTATGGACATTGCACTGTTTATTCATCTTCCCTTTCCTGTCTTTTCCTGGTTTTCCCTTTACTTCTCACTATACTTACTTAACCTTCAATTATCCATTGATACAATCTGCTAAATAGCCATTGTAAGAACCCTCCACAGAGAGCAACACAATCACTTTGTGTATGCCAGCTACACTCATGCCAGCTACTTTGCCTTATGCGCACAATATTGTTATGCTCCCCGTATCGCGAAAGCGAAATGTTTATTACTGAGCAACAATTGTTGCTGTACCTGGACTCACTACGGTTCTTAAAATAGAGTAAAAAATGCAAAAATGCATTACAACTTGCCCATTCAGCTTTCTGATCTACACACTGACATTTTAACCACTTTAAAAAATGTGACATGATTTAAAATTATTCTCTTTGCTGAGATCACCATGAATGGTAAAAACTCACAGTAACTGAAGGTGGCTTGCAATGCAGATTGCCTATTTTTATCCCTCAAGTGAGACCCCTGACAGATTTCATATAGGTCAATGAACAGCTGTGAGATGCAACAAGCTCACTCACTGCCATACTGGGCTCAGGATGAACCAGGGGATCTAGAAAGTAATTATCTCATTACCTCCTCCAGCTCATGAGACTGGTCTTGAGCAGGTGTTAGGACTATTTCTCAAAATGCCCAAGTAAATGCAGTAATTTTGGCAAGATGTTTGAGGCTTTCAACGTCGCACCAATCATACAGACTGCACAAGAAATTTCTTTGCACAGAAATCTCTAGAAGAATCAACATTTCTTCCTTTCCATTTTCCTGATTATTTTCTCTGAACACAAAACCTCAAATTGTTACTAAATATTTGGTCTGTAAAGAACAAGGAAATAAAAGCGGCCTCAGATGAGTTCTCTATTTTCTATTGTAGTAGGGAATATGGGGAAAATCTGTATATGACTGGACAAGAAATATTTAGGGTATTAGCTACCACAGGTGTAGCAATGATCAGAAGCTTGGATTTATGCTCTCGGAACAAATACATTGCCAATGAACTGCTTTAAGGGTATCTTGAAAACATTTACACTCTACACAGGTATCATCTGCAAAGACTGGCACATCGCACAGCCAGAAGATTAGTATAGTGCCCAACAGTAGCTTTGAAAAACATGTGCCCAACAGCATACCTGGGAAGAGCTCACAATTCTTCTCTTGTCTTTGCACCAGTCCATACAGAGAACTTTATTTCCGTGGCCCTTCAGGGTCCTCCTGGTCTTCATCACAAACTGGCCCAGCGCCTCCACACGCTCTGCCACCTGATGAACTGCAAACAGCTGATGGTTAGAGAGCCCTGCATCAAAGCTCTGCCCTGGCAAATCTCTATGTTTATGAGTAATGTCACTTGAAGGAATTAATCCATGAAGTTTGAGTTATGGTGCAAGCCAACAAATTCTGCTTCAGAGCTGACAGGTAGTAAAACCAAGGTGGGTGGTGTATGAACATGTTCATCAGATAAAGATAAGGATGAATTCACTCAGGGCTTGAATTCCAGGGCTGTAGCTGCTGAAGCTCTTGCAGATCATCACACCCAAGTATAACTGGAAAATAGATTACCCCCTTGCCCCCTCTTACTGGGAAATCCTCAGCCTGACTGAGGCTTGAAAGTGCACAGACAGCCTCCAGGCTAACACATGCCTCAAGGTACTCAGCAGAAGTGAAGACCACTACTGGGTCTTGGAGGAAAAAATCAGACAAAAGAAGGGGGTAAGCACCAAATCTCCGAAGTTTCAACGGTAAAACACTTGTTTTATGTGAGGCTGTGATGTGAGCCTCTGGATGTGAGGCTCCCAGCTGCCATCGGTTCTCGGTACTGCAGCAGTGGTGCAATGTGATACAGGTACTAGCCACTGGCGCTTCTCTGCTGTGCCATCCCTTCTGGTGGCCAGGGGAGCACTGGGGGCCAGGACACAGCTCTGAGTGAGCAGGGAAGCTTGGCATTTGCTGCAAGAGTGCGCTACTCGACTTCTCAACAGTGTCTACGGACATCGAGGACTTCATAGGGACAGCTCTTTCTTTTATAGGAAAGAGAAACAGAGAGGGCTGGCAAGCAACTTTCCTGAGTAGCATCGTCTGGTGGTGGAGAAGTCTGTTCTTTGATACCTCATTTAATAGCAGTACTTTCAGCTGGTATTCTTAAAAACCCAACAAATTTACACTTCCAACTGTGCAAACTCACTTCGACATAAAATTCATCCCACTGCAGCTGACAACTAAAGGTGTCTCATGTAACCCTGATGCCTCATGCTGGGGTCATCTGCCCGTGTCTGGGAGAAGGCGTCATCTGAGGAAACCTATTTGCTCTGCTCCAGCGTTGTTCATCCAGCATGGAGCCGAGTAGGGCCATGATGTATCTTGGCATGCTGTGGCAGCTCTGACACACTTCACACGGAGCATTAGGGAGGGTGGGATCTGCTTCAAGTCTCACAGTAGAGTAGGGGTCCTGGGGCAGGAGACCCTGGCACCAGAATTAAAAATAAGTCTGTCTAGAGAAGAGCTAACAGGATCCAGTGCTTCCCCATGTTGTGTGTTTGTCCACGCTGAAACCTAAGATGATCCAGCTGCTGTTAGCTAAGGGGGCAATGCCTGACTCAAACCTTTTGAAATAAATGCAGCAGCTCACATTGTAATGAGCTGGTGGAAGAAATCTTAAGCTTTTCAATGCCGTGCTGGAGGCTGAGCTCCACACGTCACATGGCAGGTGATTGCTCTGGAGCTGCATTGCTGCCTCACCCTTTGTCACTTTTCTAGAGCTGCAAGAAAACTCATGGGCTAGGAAGGGCTGCCACAGCCAGAGAGCAGGCACCCTTAACTTTGAGATCATTCCCTGGCACAGGGTCAGGGGAGCAATTTCTGCCTAAGGCAGGGACTGATTTCTAGTGGATTAGCTTTTTAAGAGTTGTCTTTCAAAACCAGCAGCCCCACAGGCTGTGCCAGAATTATGTTCTCATCTGAAATCTCTGCTCAACCAGTCTCACCCAGCCAAGGGACAAGTGCTGTCCACCATTCCTGACAATTTGTCCATGTCACCTCTAACAGGAGGTCGAAAGCAAGTTTCTGAGAAAGTACCATATAAACCCACTGAGGAAAAGATAACATTTCCCCCTACTTTTGCCCATGGAAACCTGCCAAATGATCCAATCAAGAGACATGAAAACACAGGACAGGAGGTTATTATGGCAGCTGGAAAGATGCTTGTGTCCAGAACATATCTGAAAAAACAAACGTTTCACAGACAATGGACAAAGTGTTTCCATTATGTCAACGCAGCTGAGACTCTGTGGAATTGCCTGGTTTAGCCTTACTGATTCTCTGAGGACACTTATCTCCAACCACAGCCATAATAATCCTGCACCCGCCTAGCACAGGTTTTAGAGTCAGATAATTATTTTGAAGCATTCTCCAATATTGTTTCAAGATAGTTGAAAATTATGCACTCAGGCAAGTAGATCAGCTAAAGCCAATAAGTAGCTTGAGTGGTTTTACAAAGATCCAGATAAAACAGGCTTTTTTTCTAAAACGTATTGTTTGGCCTGAACAGGGGATGTGGACTTGATGCAGATACTATTGGGTCTTTGATCTTTTCTGTGCTGCAAAGTCAGTTGGTCCTAATGGTCTCTTCTGGCCTTAAACATCTGTGGATCTCATGAACAGAACAAACTGTTTTAGCTACACTTAAAATTCTCAAGCGGTAGAATTGAATCCTTAAAATTTTAGATTGCAGATCAAATGCATGTTTGGTATTTCCTTTTTCTATCCACATTTTTGAGAGCTGCTGTTCAAAACGAGTTGAACAAATAAGGGCAATCCTAGTTCAGCCAGCTGTTTGTTTTGGGAACCACAGAGGGAAAGTCATGATCAGAGCAAAAAAATGCAAAAGATACAATTTTAGATTAGGAAAAAACCCACCAAAACAGAAGAGATGCTTTATTCTGAAACTTACAATCTCTGCAGAAATAGTTCTTGGGGATAATTTAAGTGCAAAAAAGCTCTGATACAGAATCAATGATATAAAATATCATAAGGGAGCATTATTCTACAGCAGCATAAGACTTTTATCTTAGAAATCATGCCACGGCTACGCAAACACAGCTTTCCAATGTAAGTTTACAGATTTTACATATGACAAAGATATAAATATCCTATGACTATCAATGACATGCACAGTTACAGTATCACTGCAATCATAAGTAAATCTCTCTGTGAGCAAAAATGGATTTAAGCATATGCTTAAGAGGTCTGTTAAGCAGAGGCCCCACTACTTCTGATACAGAAATTATACTGTAGGAATATGACGATTTATGGTAATGTTTCTGTAATGAGGCCATCTCCGTTTGTTTAATGATTCCTATTAATAGGACACTCATATAACATATGATTGTCTAATTTAGACAAGAAAATGCTCTATTTACTCCAGAAAAAAAATCTTTTAACCCTCTCCCACCTGAAATTTAAGAATGTTTGCCGGTCCTTCAGTCTTACAAAACACTAAGAGCTAAATCACTGTCTACAGGCTCAGATTCCTTTTCAACATTTAAGTCATCAAAAGGGATGAAATAATGACCCACTAATATTTCTAATAAAGCGAGTTATGCGATTTCAGAGGAGTACAGTAATTTACATGTTTTTCTCAAAAAAAAGCCCTGTAATATATTGTATCACTGTAATTACAAAAATGAAATAACAAAAATAAAAGGATTTTTATATCTCAGGTCAGATGAATTAATACCTAGTTGAGAAGCTCCATAAAAATAAGACTAGCTTATTTTTTTGCTGAACAGGGGTGGGAGGGCACGGGGGGAGGGCAGGATTGAAATCTGTCCATGTCATTTCTGTTACGTTAACCACGGATCTTGAAACCGCAGCTGATAACGGTGAGTTACGCGTTGACAGCTCGCGCATTGACTCACCCTGCACCTCTGAATCAGCACTGGATCCCTGCAAGTTGTTTCCCTGGGGGGGAGGTGTTTTTGGAAACAACGTTCCTTTTTAAGCCCTTCCACCCTGGGTGAAATCCCGGCCTCGTTAAAGCAGATTCCCATCAGCTTCCACAAGGCTGGGTTTACTCTTTGCTCCTGCCACTAAGATGTCCATTAAAACGATGCAACTAAACCTCAGAATCCGCCAAAAGGGGTACTTCACGGTCCCTTCCCCTCCCCGCCCCCCGGCCCGAAGGCAGTGCAGGAAGCACAGCTGCCTCCGCGCAGCCCCAGCGAGGCCAGAAGCGCCCGCGGCCGGGCGATGGGGGCCGGCCGGGGGCCGGCGGGCCGAGGCGATGCGGGGCTCCGGGGCGGCCGTCCCCGCGCCCGGCCGGTGCTGCGCGGCCCCGAACGCCCGGGGAGGCTGCGCCGGCCGCACTCCCCGGCCGCTTCCTATTTACACCGGTGCGGGGCCGCGCAGGATTTGAGCAGCCATCGCGCTGTCGGCTGGAAAGCCGACTGTCGTGACACCAGACGCGTGCACCGGGGTTGGGGGTGGGGGTGGGGGGTGTTAGGTCTCTCTGCACCCTGCTCCGGAGGGGGATGCCTGCTTTTCCCAGGCAGGCAGAGCCGGCTCCCAGCGGCGCTCCCATTTTGGGGCGGCAGCAGCCGCGTGTTTTCCCGTGGACCCGGCGAGGCCAGGCCCGCGGTGCCGGGCGTGCGGCAGCCGCGCTCCCCGCGCAGGGCGGCCGCGGCGCCCCTGGCCCTCGCGCCCCGGCCCCACTCACGCTCCACGTCGTGCAGCTTGGCCCGCTCCTCCTCCAGCTTGCCCTTCAGGCTCTCGGCCTCGTTTTTCAGCGATGCCAAGGTCTCGTTCTCGCGCAGCCCCTCGGTTGCCATCTTTGCAAAGGAAGCGGGGAGAGAGACGAGATGAGAGCGGGAGGGAGGAGGAGTTTGCTCGCCTGGCTCTCAGGGATGCTGCTGAGGCTCCTGCTGCCTCAGCAACGGCGCCCGAGCCGGCCAGGGCTCCCTCCCCCTCCCCATGCTGACGTCCAGGGCCAGGCGGGATGCTCCTCCAGCCCTACGTGCAGCCAGCACCTGAGCGCACACACCGTGCGGAAAAACACCCGCGAGAGCCGGCAGCCCTCGCCCGGACCCACGCGGAGAGGCAGCACGGCAGGCTCGGCGTCCCTGCCGGCCTCCAGGCAGCCGGCCTCGCCTCCCACCCTCCTCCTACACACAGGCTTCCGCTTGCTGGGCATCCCAAGCCATTTTCACAGCCCAAAGGCTTCGTTTCCCCAATACGCGCAAAAGCGTGCTTCTGCTTTGTACCCAAACTTCTTTGTACCAGAAGTTGCATGCTCTGGGGGGAAAGATTAAAAAAAAAGTCATCGGTCACCCCAAAGGCATTTTAAAATATCAGACTGGGAAGACAGTTCCTGTCCAGGCTTAGCAAATCCCAGCTCAGCTCCATCGTTCCCTTATACTCCTATGGGTAGGGAGCACTAGGAGACTCGGTCACTCAGAAGGTCTCCGGCCCTGCTCTTGTGCCAGCAGGACAGATGCAGCGAGTGGTCTGAACCCTCCTCTCTACTATGCTTTGAATCCCTCATTTTTCAATTCGGTGTTGCCAGAGTTTCCTTCCCTTTTTTCCCCCCTAAACACCTCTTTCCCCTGCACACAGATAAGCACATTAGGGTCCGTGGCCTTCCCAGCCCTTGAAAGGGACCAGTTTCCAAAACCCCAAAGGGAACAAAGAACCCTCCGCTTTGGTGCTGGTGTGAGCCCAGGGCACAGCTCCACTGCTCTGCGGACTCTGCTTTGGTGCAGATCGGGAGCGTGTGCTGAGCGCACGGAGCAGCTGATGCTTCCAGAGAGCGAGCCGTGGCACATGGCCTTGCAGCTTTTTGCTCCCTGGAGTTCCTTGAAAACGTCCTCTTCTTATTGCAGTCATTGTCCTCGATCTACACGGAGTAACTCTGCTCATATTGACTCCCATTGTCTCCCTTTAGCCAGAAAACAGACAATCCAATGGCTATTGTTTAACCTGGAGATGTGCCAAGATCGGAAGGGGAGATAAGAAAATACGTGTTTGCAGCTGTTGTTTAGACTCTGGGCACATCCTGGACACAATGTGGGTCTCGGAGAAAAGAAAAGTCCTTTCCCACACTGGGCTTAGCAGCAGTGTCACTGTCCGACCAGGATGCACAGGCAGAGCTGCTGAGCTCTGCCCTGTCACTCCAGAGGCTGAATTCAGGCCCTGGTCTGGCCGTGTGCTCCAGGTCTCTCTGAGTTGATGGATCTGCAGGCAGGAGCTGGGTTACTTTGCTGGAGAGTCAAACGCAGTGGATGTATTTCCAGTCATCTTGTTTGTCCACAGAAACTGGTGTGACCTAACCCCACCAGCCTGATGGCCACGTAAGCAACCCTGGACTTGAAATTTTGAATCCCGAATCAAATTGATCCAGTTACATTCAGTATCACGAAAGAAAAAGTAGGCAGTATACTCTACGGAGTTCACAAACTGCTGGATATGGCAACATCCTTCAAAGCCTCTCAGAGTAAACAGCACATAGGAAATGCTTTCCAGCACACTCACAGTGCCAAGGAAATAAAAAATCAGTATATTTCAAGTGATACCAAAAGAAAAAAACCCACCATCTTTTAGCAGGAAAGTGACAGGAAGCTTCTAGTGTGTTATCTTCATGTCTGAAAAATTAAACCTACTTATACTAAACTCAATAATGCAGCTGTGTCCTGGGCGAGTGGCAGGGGAAGATTTTGAAGAAACTTCATTTTTGAAGGATTTTAGTCTATGACAAATGCCCTACTTCTGACACCTCGTAAGTGTGAAGGGGCCCAGAAGTTAAGTCTAACAAAAAACATAGGAAATTTCCTTGCCTTGATAGGAACACATCAGCTCTAAGGAATTTGGCTTAGATAAAACCTGTATGTCAGATAGTTGGCACAGTTCTGACAGTAAAAACCCCAGATTTTCTTGCCTTACTGATGTGAACAGTCTCGCTGCCTTGGGGAATGGGATTAAAAAGTCTACAAAGAACAGCATGGAAGGTGAGATTCTCTGGGAACCATACATGTTCAGACTGATACATGATACTAGTCCCAAGATGACAGGGATAAGCAGAGCCATGAGGTGAAAGAGAAGCCTCTACCAGAGTGAGCTACAGAAGTGTGTGATACTTAACACGTATTTCATTAGTTTGAATGAAAAAAAGAAGTATTTAGCTCATCTGACCAAGCTACTTAACTACTCATGTAGTTGTTAGCTAACCATGCGAAAAACACAGGTTAGAGTAAGGCCATTTGGGAGCTTTAAGTAAAATGCACCAGATCAGATGGTAACATAGTACTAGGTCAACTAAAAAAGAAAAAAGGTTTCCATTTAGTAAACAATCAAGGCTTTTTGTTTCTCCCTTTTCATAAAATCTAACCATACTGAAGGCTAGGTACTTTTAATAATGTATTAGCAATTGCAATTTGAAAAAAAAAAAGTTAGTAGTAAATCATTTGTTAACACAGTTTAGAATTCACTATACAGAAGGCACGTTTAACCTGAAATGGCAGTTCAGTCAGCAGCAGTGGATGAAGAATAGGTTCTCTTAGTCTGGTCTCTGCTTTCAGATGAGTTTCAAAACACATCAGCACTGGACAAAAGGCTGTGAAAACATCCTGCACAGGAGGTATGGTATGCAGAATATATGGAAAAGCACTAACAAGTAGTTGAACTCCACTTTGTAATGTTATGATCCATTAATTGTGCAGTAATGACTGGCACATAAAAGTATTTGTTGCTGTGGCTTCATACTGACCACCAGCATTGCCTAGGAAGCTGACCACTTCCAAACTGGCTGCTATGTCCTCAGCAGCACTGAGCTTCCAAGTTGCCCAAAACAAGGACAGCTTCTTATAAGACAGCTTTTTTCTCTGATTCTTCCCAATGGAGCAAAGGCAAGCTGACCCTTGGTTTCATACATTTTGAGGCAACCACTCCGAAAGTAGTCAGCTTTCTATAGGGCATTATTCTATAGAGCCGCTACAGAAACATTAATCACCAAGAACTGTGGCAAAACCAGTCGTTTTTGCAATCATAAACCTACCTTCCGCACATGGCAAATACACCAGATGGGGATGCATGGAAGAATGTTGGTAGTGTTCCATTAATAAGGACGCTGGGGAAAATGGACGGTCTAACAGTGTGTGACAAATTGTTGCTTATCTCAAAAGTTAGGTCTTTAAAGTAAGTCTCACTCTCGCTAATTCACCAGCTGAACTCTTTTTAAATTGTAAGCTAATTTACTAATACTTCTGTGGGGAGACTAAACCAGCAAACACTGACGGAGTTTCTACTGATTAGCACCAATCTCCAAAGCAGGCAAAACCCCAGAGAGAAAAGATTATTTTGTCTAAAAGGCAAACAATTGAAGTAGGATGATCTCAACACCGGGAATCAGCAACTTCTAATTCTGTTATCCCTCAATATATGTTGGTTTTGCGGAAATCACAAACACTGGCTGATGAAAATGCATGTGTGCATCTGCTGGACTGAAATTAGGAGTTGCATGTGCAAATCAGGAAGTTGCAAAGAGATCAGCCACTTATACACCACATTATGCACAAGCATCCACAAACACGTGCACAAGAGCGGCAAAGATATATTGTGCATTTTGATGTAAGTCAAAGCATACCCACAGCTCTGAAAAATCAATTCCATAGAGGCTACAATTTCCCTACCCATATGTATTTTCAGTGCAAAGAGCTCTCTGTGTTCTGAGTATTTGTTTTTAAATCTTTTACAAAATAAATATGAAGAACCAAGCTAAAGCCAGATCTACCAGAAAGCCCAAGATCCTGCAGCAGTGCTAATAGGAAGCCTAACAGGCTGTTAGGTACTGACGCAATTCTTCCTGAAGTCTCAGCCTGTTTCCACCTACCAGCTGTTTCAGTTGGTAAGAGTCTAACTTCCATAATGCGAATAATAAGGAGAAAGTTGCAGGAACTGTAAATAATAAACAGGCAGTTTCCTGCAATTCCAGCATGCATTTATCAAGTCATGCAAAAATTTACTGGATAAATAGCTATTTATAGGCTGTTGGCCAAGAATGACCTGAACAAAGCAGCAATTTCAAAGTCAGGAGAAGCAAATAAACCGGGAAGGGACTGTCTTTTGTCTTCCAGTCATTAAATCTAAATTTCCTCCTAAACAATGTAACACATGAACATGTGCTGTGTCAGTCAGTGAACTGTACACAGTGCACCACCTACAACCACCAAATCAGTGCTCTCATTTGCCTGTAAAACAGTGTTTTGTAAACACAGCTAGTTAAACCTTTTAGCATTCCTGCAGAGATCATTTCATCTGACACTCAAATACAACAAACTGTTGGACCCTACCCAGTCATGGTAGAGACCAGTTCTGGGGAGGAAACAGCGAAGGATGTCTTCTCCAACTGATAATACACAATGGTTCAGGAAGATAAAATAAAACTACACCAAGTTGCAGTATAATCAGGACAACAAAATTCTTAAGTTTACAAAAGGAGTTCTGGAGACCGGCTCTTCGGTAGCCACATAGGTTCATGACCTTAGCTTTGTATTTCATCTAAAAAACCCCACTGTGAACTCTCTAGAACAGTGCTCCCTAGCAGGAGAGTGGGATATCACCTCACCAGTAATTGCTGGAGATTAGAAAGCCTCCAACATCATCCCTTCTTCATGCAGGTATTCTGGCAGGACCTGCTGGTCAAGCTAGTAGGTTTGCTAATCTCCCCTATTACAACCTTCTGTGGTGATGCAGACACATGGTGACAGAATACACACCACTGCTGTGCAACCTTTTCCCACCTTATCCTCATTGTAGCTACTTCCAGCTCTCACCCAAGTATTGAACATAGCCTACGAGACGACATGGTCTCAGTATGAACCGTGGGCCACGAAGGAGTTCTGACAGCACTTCACTTGCGTCTCGTTTTTACTGAGACAGACTAGATGAACTTTGTATCCCCTAGTCACTAGTGAATGAGTTTATTGCAATGGTTTAATCTTTTTTTTTTTAAGTTCTGTTAAAGGTAATGGGAAACGCTCAAGATTGTAGGCCAAGCAGACTTGCACACATATACCTCAGAGCAGAGTTTAGACAGGCACATAACATTTGCACAGCTGAGGAATGTGGTACCCTAGGGAAAAAAGCTCATGGCCATTTTTCAATCAAGAATCATAAAAAGTATCCCTGAACCCCCAGGCCACCTCTGTTGCAGGCTCATGGAAACACCAGGTGTCTGCAGAGCTGTTTGTTTGGCAGTCCACAGGCCTAGCAATGCTTATTTGCTGTCCATAAAAATCCAACGTAACAGACCATTAATACATCCAACCCCCATTTTTTGCAGTCTTTCCACATTCTGGCTGATAAAATCAATAACGTACCATTTCCACACATAGCGAGCAGTAGCTGAGTTGTTCTGATTTGATGTAAACAGCCCTAAGGGGCTTCTCTTTGAAGCATTTGTCACATGGACCAAATACAACTGCTAAAAAGGTCTGGTCACACATCTTTGCAGTTCAAGAGAGCTGAAAGAGAGAAGAAGGAAAGAGTGCATTCCAGGCCAGCGCAAGGCTTCCCACTACAGCTCTGCTAGCTAATGCACCTTAGACTGTATATAGACATCTGTAGGCTGGATAATCTCTCTCTGTGACTAATCTCTTGAGCTTGATGAATCATCACTATACAAAAGACAGTCACGTGCTCTGCAGATTATATTTTTATGAAGAAAAACACAAAGCAAAATATATATCGTGTTATAATGTGCACTGATTACACATTGTCAAAACGTGCACTGTGCATATGGATTCACCACATGCAGGAAATTACTCTCAGTTTTTACTTAACTACTGTCAGCAGACAGTAACCAGAAATGCATAACAACAGCTGGATTTCTGAGAAATCTGCACTGATCAATATTTATTGTTTTTCCACTGCATTATTAAGTAGTCAATATTATGCACTATTTTTAAAGCTGAAAAGATGACCTAGGATTCAGTCAGCAGCTACAAAAATTTTATGAACAATGTATTGCTTGAGCAGAAATTGATGCTTCAAGCACACAGAAAGCTGGGTCATTATGAACCCACTTTTGTTCTCCAGTCAGGTATCTCTAGGATCATAGCATTATCATCAACAGAGAATTAAAAACTACCTGAGAGTGAGAAAAACAAACAAGAATAACAGTGTATAGTGCCATTTTTTCTCTGTACATTTTTCACAGGGAAAATGGGACCTTTCACCACTTCTAAAATGAAAGCTTTTAACGTTATTTAGACATATACATAAATAACGAGTTTATGGTTAACCATTAGAAGATATTGCAAGGTTGTTTTAAATAGAGCAAAAGAAATTCAATGAGCTATGCAGATTTTAGAATTTGTTTGGCTGGACATTATATGAAAACCAAACCAAACTTCATTCTATGCACCTGCCTGAATTCTGCTGCTTATTCTTAAGTATTTCAGTGGACTACTTGAAAGATGAGATGATAAACTCAGAAATCCTGCCCATACTGAAATCAATAAAAGTTTTGCTGTTGTCTTCAGGAGATGCATAACTTCATCCCAAAACATGTGGGAAGCAAGCTCTCTTGAAAGGAACTACAGCGCATTAATCTGAAATTTGCAAGGAGCTTTCAATTAGCTACATGCAGTCAAGGAGATTTATATTCCATTTGATGAAAAGCAACAAATATGTTCTGAAGTTTTTAATGCATTCTTTTGCAAACAACGAGCTTGAGACCACAAGCTGCCATCCTTTCAGGGAGCTTCTCTGTGCTAGTCTTGCTTATAGCATTAAAGTGACTACAGCACCAGTGCTCAGTTCTGCCAGATTCTTAAAACTGGACATTTACAACTGAATAACCTGTTATTCCGAGGTTCTTAGAATTAGTATTTCCCACTGAGGGCACCTCAGGTGAAAATCACAGATTGATATACTTGGCATAAAGCCTCAAGACACTAGGCTAACTAGACTTTGGGAAGAAAACTTTCACTTCAGAAGAAGTGTAAAATCAAGGTAATACAGGGGAAAAATGCCATCTTATTTGAACAAAATATCATTACTAGATCTAGAGACTTTAGACAAGGACCTATTAAGTTTGGAATAAATAGTCCGGGCAGAATTAAAATTTGATAAAGTGTGAGAATTTGCTGGAGTAACACACAGGGTGAATCATACCTGCTATCAGTATGTTATTCAGATGAGATTATGATATATTACAAAATTTTGCTACAAGAGAAACCAACAAAACTTCTGAAAAATTAAAAAGCAGTATTATTCCTGAGATTGACTGTGATAATGATGGATTTCCATACTATTTTATAAAGATATAAACTATTTAAACAAAAAAGGTCTAAAAATATTACAACTTCTTGCACTTTAGTCTGAAATTTTAAATTTACTAGGTTTTTAAAGTTACAGCAGAAATTTAAAAATGGTAGCATGGTAAAACATTAAGAAATATGCTACCTACAGAGAAATTCTGTAAAATGAATCTTGATAAATATACAAAATTACCCACCTTTTCAAACAGCAAGAACCTGGAGATTCTCAAGAGGACTAAATAAGCTGTGTTCAACTGCTAACATAGAAAGGCAACCTTCCTATTAAGTCTACTTAAAGGGTATTTAAAGCTCAGCCTCTCTGGTCCTATCACCTCAGGTCAGTTATGTGCTGATGATTACAGTTTAAAAGGCTTTATTTTAACTGCCCTCTTTCAGAATAAAGAACATAAACTATTAGGCAAACTACATCTTACCTGCCTGTTCCATATAGCAGCAATTTTTGGATGGTTTCCAAATGTTAAACATACTGGGCAGGTGACTGACAACTGATTTTTCCAACTATCAAGTTGACATTCTGACAAATAGCACTGTCCATGTTAAGTTTATCTCATATTCTTAACAAAATTTAAAAGTCAAACAAATTGATTAGTGTCCATGCTGGTTCTTCATTGGATATACTTTTACTATTCACCTGTTTTAAGACAATAAATTTAAAATCAGTGAGATTAAAAATTGCTGCTTTTTTGCACTCTTTGAAAAAACTCTGGCAATATTTATGAAAACATGTCTGAAAAGTTTAAAAAGTGCTGAAGGTCACATCTACTATTGAGACTCTACCGAAGTCGCTGAAATCATGCCATTAAATGTTTGCATTTGATAGCCAAGAGGATCTAAGACAAAATGGGGGGGGGGGGGGGGGGAGTGAAAGGCCTCAGCCCAGCAGAGACTTGGGTAGAAGTAACCTGTCCTAATCTTTTCTATTAGAATATAATGGGAACACAGGACTGAAAGGGACCACCTATGCTGCTGAGTCCTACCCCAGAAACTGCAGGAGCCACATGTCTAAACACATCCAAAGATGCCAACAGCATCTTACACATCTCTCCATAAGTCATTTCAGTGCTTTCCCACTGCAGTAATGATCATCATTTGACATTTTCCCATTTGAATGAAATACTTTCTCCTTTAATACCATTCTAGGAAAGTTAACCTCAGTAATACCTCTTCCATGTATCTGCCTTCACTAAAACTGCTCCTTATATTCAGAAAAATTACAGATAACAAACAGAATTTTGTAGCTACACACTGGTTGAACACATTAACGTCAGCAAAAGCAAGATAAGTTTCTGAGAGCATACAGCAGACACTGATCATTTTCAACTTTCTTTTACAAATGTATTTTGCTGATTGCATACATGATGTTAATAGCATACTTCACACAAACCTCTCAAAGTAACCTAGCATCAAATTGTCAGAACAACTTTCCTTGATCAACAATTTTTGTCATAAAGACATACATGCCTTCTGCCACTTCTATGCGATATAGACTTAAGAGCGGGCTGTGATTTTACTCATACCGTCCCAGGTAACAGACATACAGCTCCAGTAACTGTGAAAAAAGGCTATCTACAAATTACAGCAACAAAACTTGCTTGCATTAAAATATTTACAGAAATTCCTGAGGAGCCAAGGACAGCATACCATTCTGACAGGAAGATACAATGTTACAGGAAAGCAACTAGACCATGAAATAAATGTTTATGGTGCAATACAAGACTGACAGTATTAGTTAATGTTCGCATAGTTCCAGGTAACTTCTTTCAAATGATCCCATATTTAAAACATAACTGTTGCATCACTCAAAGCACTACAAATTGATTTAAAACCTACTTTATTTAACAGATTAAAATACTAGTCTACCTACATGTCTGCAATATTTTGTACAGCTTCTATTGTTATTGAACAAAACACAAAATTTTTCCTTCATATATTTTGAATATATCTCTGTGGATATCACCGTGAATATTTCACTGTACATAGTAAACACCAAGAACACTAAAGAGCAAGAATGATTCCTTCTTTATATTTACAGATAGTTCTGTGAAGTTAAACAAACAGTACTAACACTGTGTAATAATAATTAAAAAAATCAAATCACTTATTCCTTCCTATAATATTTAAATTAACTAAATTAATTAGAATCCTTTAAATATTTCAAAGCTCTAGTACTTGATTTTAATAACTATGTCTAACAGACTAGCTAAAAAACTAGCATTATTTACTGAGGAATTTCTAAGGACAGTCAACATTGTGGTGAGGCGAATGCTGTTTCTCCAGTTGTTCTGACAGGGTCCAGTACTAAATAAAGTTACTGTTTGTTGCACTCTGACTACAGGGAGCAGGCTGAACAAAGCAAAATGGGGACCACTTTTGCTTCTAAGGATCCTGCAATGGAAATGAAATAAAGATGAAATGTAAGGAATTAAGCTTGGTTTATCAGTAAGACCAGACCACAGTAGCTGCATTCACTCCTACTCAGTGTCTGGACTGGAGAAGGGAAACCAGCAAAAAACAGAAAGGGAGAAAGATGATGTGCACATGTGTGCATACTCAGTGTATACTCTGAAATACACTGCACTAGAGATGGAACCAAACCAGGATATGACTCCAGTTTTTTAGAGAAACAAGTCTGTAATTCAAACCTGGATCATGACATGAGTTTTATATCTGACTTTTCTATTATAATGACTGATACGAAAATCCAGACTTGTCACTGCAGAGAACAAAACTGAAATCTGTCTTCAAGAAGAGCCCCTGAGTCCTTCCCCTGGCTGAAGAGCTGCCTAGTGTGCCTGAGCTGCAATGCAAGCATTCAGTGAGCTAAGCCAGCATGCCTGCAAAAGGACAATGTGGGTTTGTAACAGCAATTGTCTTTGATTGATCTCAGTTCCCCAGTTTCAATGTAGCTATTTATATTAATTTTTTTTTAAACAATTGTGGAAGGACCTTCCCTTCCCTCCTGCCACAGTCTTCTGGAGGAACTCTTATAAAAGACTTCTCTTACGAAAGGAATAAAGGTATAAGAAGTACAGAAGGGTGAAAGCTACTGTAAAACAGAACCAGTATATCAAGGCAATGAATTGAATTACCTTGGCAAAAAAAATCTCGTTACAGGAAGTGAAGGCAAGAAAATTGTAAAGTAGTAACATTTATCACATGGCAGTTTTCCCCTCTGACTGGTGCTGACAAGGCACCAGTGCAAGCTTGTCAGATAAATGCTTTTCTTGACAGGTTTGGGCTAAAAAACTGTATGGTTAGCTTTGTGTCCAGCTGATGATATAAAGTTATCATTGCAGGACTGTAATGAAGGGAGAAGAGTAAGAAAAGAGAGAAGGAAATCACAAGCTGAAATTATTCCTGCTTTTTAAGTCTTGACTCAAGAACAAGCTTTTAACAGTTTAATTCACTGCAAGCTGCTATACTATTCAGCAGCTGGAGGAATGAACCATGAAAGTCAGCCTGTCTTTATATATTCTCTGACAAAATACCATTGCATTGGTTTTATTAAACCCTTGTGAGAAAGCCAAGTTTGAAGCTGCTGGGGACTTGTATCATTTCCAAGGCATGTGGAGAAGGGGTGAAAGGAAACGTCACTTGAAAGAGGTATTTGGTATCGAGCATCAACTGTGGAACATCCTCACGACTGTTTAGCATAGCCTGAAATTATAACAGAAAAGGTAAGAAAATATTGTATTAAGAATCAAAGCAAAACCAGTATATTGTTTACTTCCCATTGCAAATCTTGCTTTCACATGATGTTAAGGAGACTTGTTTTGGTCAGTTCCAAATGTCTAGAAGCTGAGCAACTTAGTAATAATATGATGTAAAGGTCAAGTATAACTAAGTAGCATCAAAAACTATGCGAAGTATCATGCAACTTGAATATGAGAAATAATAGTTGTCGCTCTTACCTGGACTTTACGAACAAATGATGGAGTCACTCTTTTCTCAAAATCATCTATTGGAGTGTATGAGTTGAGGATCTTAACTATCTGTTCAAAATACAAAATACTATTTTACTATGTCACAAAAAGTAAGGAGAAAAAAAGAAGAAAGCATTAATATGACATCTTTATTGATATTTAATTAAAGTTTCAGTAAAGAATTTTACAATAAAGAATTTTGACTGGTCATGTAAGGAGTTGTTACATATATGATGACTGCTATGACTCATTTCCAGAGGTGTCAGCAGGATCAAGGAGATGCAGAAAAAGCTGAATCGATTAAGGGAAACAACAAAAAAAGCCTGTGACAAGGTAAAGAAAATATACTGTGGAATAAAAACATGGGATAGAACAAAGCAGGCAAGTATTCACCACGGGAGCAGTTAAAATGCTAACAAACAGGAATAAGGAGTTAAAAATTCAATTTAACAAGTGGTGACGTGGAATGCTGAAAAATGCTATTTTTATCAAATGAAAGGCCAATAGCTCTTTGCCACAAATTATTTCAGATAGCTAAGATTCTGCAATTGGTGCTGCCAGATGAAAAAAGATGGTTCATTACCTGCACAGTAGAAAGAGATGTGCAGTGTTCACATATTTCCTTGGCATCATCATCTGTGATCTTTTTGACCTGAAGGAGCCAGGCTGCTTGAGATAGAGGCTCCAAAGTTTCTTTGGCATTGCTGCTTTGAAGATTCTTGTCCTTAAGCCATTCTTCCAAGTAGCTGATATTACATCTGGGTTAAACCATGAACAGACAAGAGAAATGTCAGGTTCCCCCTAACAAGCAAGTTACATTAAAGACTTCTAAAGAAGGAATGCTTCTCTAATGCAGTGTTTAAATTCATACATTTTAAGTTAAAGACTATACCTGTAGATCATAAAAATCAAACAATAGCTCATTGATCTGTAAGTTTAATGCTTTGTATATTTCAATTCTTTTTATGTTTTTATTTCTTAAAGCTTGGATAATAGAAAGCAAGTTGTTAGTTTTGCTGTTTTTTACAGAAAATTACTAATATATATATACTGGCATTGCCTAGTACACTGTAGCACTATATGTCTTTAAAATATTCATTTACAACTGAGCTTGTACAGAAAACGAGAACAATCTTTGCACATTACAAAGCAGAGCTGGGCTTATAACTGATGACTTAAAGGCTAAAGAAGCTTTTTTCTAGTAATGTTCCCAGATGGGTCAAGATTTTACTGATTTTCTTTCACCTCAGTCTGCAGACTGTCTAAATGGAGAACAAATGAACAGTTATCTTCTGCAAAACTGTTAGGAGCATGTTCTCTTGATGCCTGTAACAAGACAGGTGAATCCCAATCTACACCCTCAAAGGCTCTGTCTCAGTGCCTTTCTCATCACTAAGCATGAAAAATGCAAGTCAGCTTTTGTCTGTCTGCCAGCCAGGAGATGTTGCACCTGTTCACTATTGTAAGAAAGAATTAAAAATACTATTTGTCACATCAGGAGTGAACTAGCATGGAAAGAATCCTAAACATGTCTGACTTTAAACTCCAGACTGTAATTTTCTGTCTTTTCTTCCATTAGTGTTTCCATGGAAAGAACACTTTGTAATATGTTATGTTGAGAAACCTGAGCCCAAAATGCAAAGATCTACTTTTTCAAAAAGAGTAAAAAACAGTTGGCTACTTCCAGCCAAACGGTTACAGAATATCCAGTGACTTAGAGATAAAAGACATTACACAAAAGTGTTAAAAATTCATTCCCAAGCTTGTTGCGACTTCACTGGCTTTACCTTATCTGCATTCCTTTTCTACACGAGCACATGTCCTTGCGGAGGAAGAGACTATTGAGGGTGATAGCTCCAATCAGAAAGAAAAGCTGCTTCACTGCCTGTTTTAGAAGCTCAGGGTCCAAGCCATTCTGGCACATAGTACTATAAAAATAGCTGAGCTGTTGCAGGATAGAGGTCATTGTGTAGGTATCTGTGTCGTCTATACTAGAAGAACGTTTACGGAACCCTGTAGGTTTCAAGCCAGAAATTCCCTGAAGACTTTCATATTCCAGCATGCCTGGTACTGAAATACAATAGAAAATAACTGATAAAACCAAAACTCTTAAGGCTCCTTTCAGTTACATTAACTTTATTATTGAACAACACCTACTTTCAGGATATTTTAAAAGTTAAATGATACAAGAAAAATAAGATACTGACAAAGGCTTCTAGAGCACACAAATTTTAAAAGGCCTTTTGTTTTTGTAGAATGTTGATTGGTTTCAAAGCATTATCCCACAGCAGGAGATGTTGTGAGGAAAGAGTCTTTCCAAACCCTGTGGGGATATACCATTCAGTGGAATTTATATGTGCAGAAACACACATGCAGGTACACATGTATAAATCAACAGGAGAAGGAAGTCTGTCCCATCCTTTGCCTCCCTATACATGCTTTATTTGTATACTTTACAAGCTACATTTAAGTCTATTTGGATTGCTGCTGTCTTACCGATCATGGGCTGAATGTTGTTCTCCATTACAATAATGAATTGGTGATAGATACAAATGGCCAAATCACTAAGGATTTGTCTGTATTCTGAGAGATCAAAATGCTTCAAACAGTTCTTATTCTGACGTGGAGTGTTACACTTCATAAATCCCTACAAGTAAGTTGTAAATATAATTATTAGAAATCACATAACATTATAATTATAAATTGTTACTATAATGTAATGTATGTATTAGAGCAACTCATTCCATCTCTGGCTGAACAGTCTCAGAATGAGTCAAAGCTACAGCTAACTTCAATGGATGCTTCCAGTTCTGGGCCTCCTGTACTTAATTTTTCAGTCTGTGTCCAGTTTGTGTTCACGTTTACTCTGTTCCTAAAGCCTGCTGAAGCCAAAGGAAAGACATGCATAGACTTGAATGAACTTTGGAGCAATTCCTAGATCACTTAAACAGAAAGTAAACATCCCGTGCCCCCCCCCCCCCCCGCAAAAAAAAGCCAAAACGCAGCTGTTTAAGCTATGTTGGCCAAAAAAAAAAATTACATTTTATTGCTGCAAAGGGATCCCATTTTTGGACTTTTCATCAGGAAAGTTCTGACTTCAAAAGTCTAGACTGAATCCTAACTTGTGTGAAGTCTTGGGTGTTCATTAGCAGTATAGATTAAAACTCTAAATTGTGGATTCAGACCTTTCTCTACTGTTGCAACTAAATTGTAAAAGACTGTTACTAATTAAGTTTAAATGTTTTCAATCCTCCACTGCTCTTTAGATGTTATCGATATGACCACAAGAGGGAGTACTGCTGTCTAGATAGTACAAAGTTACTGTGATTTCAAGGCTTTAGCCTACCTCTTTGCTTTAATCCTGAAGACTATATTCTTATGTGTCTATGCAATTTCAGTTCAGTCTACCTAAGTTTATAAAACCTAGCAAAAAAATATAGTAAGAGTTTTCAATTTAAAAGAATTAAAAGAATTTTGAATGTCAGGATAAAACTTATCTTAAATAAGCAAGTGAAATAAGGAAAAATACGCATTTTATTGTTTTGCTCCTTTACTGAGATTTTCTTCTGTAACCTTACTTTGGTAGTAGTAGGTGTTTGAATGGTCACATTATAAAATAGTAAAAATGTTTGTTATATATATACATAGCTGGATATCTGAAGTCCAGCTCGCATTAAGCTCATGTGGAAGAGTTTAAATTAAGCAGCAGTTTCTATGTCATGTCTTTAACCTACTTTAGCACTTTAATGTCTCCTTGATTTCACTTGCTCCATTAGTTCTATACTGTCTTATTATTTGTGCAAGACATATAACACCACTGCAGAGCACTGTGAATATGTAAGTATCTGGAAGGAACAGTGGTGAGCTGGTGAATATTTATGTATCTACTATCACTGTTTTTAATTCCGATTAAAGTCTGTCAAAGGTAAAATACTGAAATCAATCCTACCTCTTCCCCACTGTACTGCTTCAAACAGTTAAGAAAATAATGTGTATTGGAAAGCCAAAAGGACAACATCTCAAAGTCTTCTGAATGTTCCTGAAAATGGTAAGTAAAGCAGTCTTATAATGGTATTGTCTCATGAAGTTAATTTAATAACTAAACTTAAGACCATTACCTAATTGGTATAATAGAGCCTATCTATAGCAGAATGAGCATACAGCATCTATAACATGCTAGCTGAACAAATCATTCTGTGTTTTCAGGCTAATATACACATAGCAAAGATCCCTCTTCTATTTGGTAAACGCTATTTAAGACTCATTTATATGACAGACTGGCTACATAAATTATCCTGAACGAAACAGTTCTACACATTTCTGTGCATAGTGTTGTAGTGTACTGGAGGCCTTCCTGCAAAAAAAGTGTGAACAACACCTGTGTACACAAACGAAACTGAACTACATATAAGCACAATTCTAACTATGTTTATGGGTTTTTTTTTTTTGCTAACTAAACACAAGCTTTTCTAATGGATTGTCTTGCTTTTGGCTGGGATAGAGTTAATTTTCTTTCTAGTAGTTGGTATAGTGTCATGTTTTGGAGTTAGTATGAGAAGAATGTTGATAACGCACTGATGTTTTCAGTTGTTGCTAAGTAGTGTTTAGACTAAGTCAAGGGTATTTCAGCTTCTCATGCCCAGCCAGCAAGAAGGCTGGAGGGGCACAAGAACCTGTGAGGGGACACAGCCAGGACACCTGACCCAAACTGGCCAAAGGAATATTCCATACCCAGTATATAAACCAGGTGGGGTTGGCCAGGAGGGCACAGGTCACTGCTTGGGAACTAACTGGGCATCGGTCGGTGAGTTGTGAGCAATTGCATTGTGCATCACTTGTTTTGTATATTCCAATCCTTTTATTACTATTATTGTCATTTTATTATTATCATTATTATTTTCTTCCCTTCTGTCCTATTAAACTGTCTTTATCTCAACCCATGAGTTTTACTTTTTTTTCCGATTCTCTCCCCCATCCCACTAGATGGGGGGAGTGAGCGAGCAGCTGCGTCGTGCTTAGTTGCTGGCTGGGATTAAACCACAACATGGATAAACTGTGGTATAAATTTATTTGTGAAAAAACTATAGGCATTCTTTACACAACAAATTCAACTGCATAAACCATAGTCCATTCCTGCCTGTGCTACAAAGCATGCTTGGTGTTTTATTGCATTATAAATCCATAATAAAGCATTCACATGGCTGAATTTGTCATATAGATGAGACAACAGGCTAACAATTCTTGTTTATAACTTGATTTTGTAGACTGGCTGGCAACATAACTTTAAGCATTTGGGTACTAATGCTGCAGTACCAAATGACATGTCAAAAAAAACATTACACTAGTAGAACAGCAGTGTAAAAACCTCTTAAAATTCCGACATCCGCCTGCTGCCAGACATACGAAGCTTTATGTCCATCTGACTTTTACTAGTGCTGAAAGCACAGGTGCAGTTCACCTGATTAGCTACTCCCTGTAAAATGGAAATACTTTAAATGATTTTGTCAACGAGCTCTTCAGATAAAAATAATTTATGTTAATGCATTCTGTGTTCAGCACAGTAGAACCTTAGCTGGAGGCTTTACAGGGATACTACTACACACTTCAAAAAGAGTGTCACTAATGATTGTTATTCTATTATAGGAATACTAGGAAAGGAAAGCATCAGCATTCCCCAAGTCCTATGCATGCATCTTGTAAACCTTACATTAAAAATCAAAAAGTACAGTACAGCCAAACATAATTCCTACCTTAACAACTTGTTTGATACCATCAATGGTTACATGCATGAAAGATTTCAGCATGTCAGCATCATTCAGATAATCTGCATACCTCACACACATGAATAGGATGTGAGCTGGAAGGCCAGGTATCATATTAACTACAACTCCACGTGGCTTTAAATCTGCATAAAGGAGAGTCATAAGGTTTATTATACAAAAATTCAAAGATTGGATGTATCATTCTGAAAAAGACAAGCACTATGGGGTTCATTTCTTCTGTGACCAGTCACTTGATAATGGATTTACTCATTAATTGCTTATTTCTGAAAACTTCTGTAACAGTATTGTTCATATAAGAGTATTAATTAAGTTTTCCAGAGAGGTAGGAGAGTATTGTAGCAAATTCTAAGGTCCAGCATGGGCTATGCCAGACAGGACAACTTCAAAAAGCAATTTGCATTTAACTACTCAGTGGAGGTCCCACCAAATTCTGGCATTGCTTAATGATGCACCTTTGTTCACAAAGATATAAACATTCACAAGACTGAAGTAGGTGAGAAGAAAAGGAAGATGTTGTTTCCAAGCAGTATTTAATAATGGTACTAATGTACATGGAAAATTTGTTGAGTTTACTATTAATTGTAAGCTAATGCAAAAAGCTGGTTTGGCAGTAAGATTGATATTGTAAAGTAACTCAGAGGAAGGACAAAATTCCTCTAGAAGAGAAACATGAAAGTACATTCCCTTCCAGTGAAGAGAATGATATGGAAAGGACAGACAGGAGAGTAATCCATCACATGTGGATACAAACCCAGTGACTTACAGACTTAGTAGATGACCAGGAAGAAAGTAAATTCAAGTCCCTGTTGTGCTCTTGAGATTTATAGCTTTATAAGTGAATAAATAATAAGAAAGATAATAGAGTCAGCATTATGTAGAGTCAGACAAATGGTTTTTACACAGATAAAGCACTTCTGTACTTGAAATGTCTGGCAGTAGAAAAAGAGCAATATAGAGCCCCCAAGTTGTACTGGTGGTAAGAGAGTGGGAAAAAGGCAACTTTGAACATAAGTGAAACATGGCGCCTAGTAGTTCTTGTTGCAGTGTTCTACACTGAATATCATTGACTACTGATAAAATACCGAGGATCAGATTTTGAATGATCCTTTCTTCATCCTCTTTTTTGTACTCCATCATTCCAATATACTCTTTGGACAAAGTTGGCACATGAGCTTCAGCTGTCAAACACAAAAGCACTGTTACTTGCAGGTAAACAGCTAAGCTAATGTTCACATTAGAACAAACTATTGGAGAAAAGAAGTTTTCTCTGTAATAAAGAGTATGGTCCCTGTTCACAATAATGTTCTTAGCTTATGGTACCAAGCATTACGAGTTAAATAACATTTCTATTATTCATGTGAATAGCTTCACTGGATTCAGTGGAATTACTTGCATTAATAACACAAATAAACAGCAACAATACATGTCTACATTAGTCACCTCTGCAATGTTTTTAAGAGTATTCTACAACTACTTGCTATATGAGAGCTTTGTACAAACTAACTTCCTATCAGGAACCATCTGCCATTTGAAGGGTAATGGGAGGAGTTACTCATCTGATGCAAAACTAACATTCTGCTGGCTCAGAGATAGTTTGTGTGAGGATATGTATTAACTTTTGTTGACAGAACCTTATGCCTCTGACTTAACCCATGTCGTATAGTCTAAGTCTCATATGTGCCCATTATTTAGCTGGGAAAAAAAAAATACAGGAAAGGACTTTTATGTAATTTCTGTTGATGGTTGTCCTAGCAATTTTTTCTGAGGTGTTAGGTTTCTAACCCTGCCCCAAACCCTACCTTTTTCCTTTTTTCAAATATACTTTCCTTCAAATATACACTGAACGTTCAACACTATTAAAAAAACCCCAAAACATAACAATATCTTACCTTTTTCAATGGTCTTGGTAAGAGTTTTGATTTGATCCTCCAATTTTTTTATTATTCTATCTTTCATGTCTAGTTTTTCTTCAAGATCCTGTAATAATCAAAGTCTATGAGTTCAGAGCAGCCACAATTAAAAAATGTCTTCTACTGCTACATGTTATTGCCACAATTAAAGAGCATTATGATGTGGTTTTACTTATATTTGATATCTTTTTTTCTCCCCAAATGAATTGAGAAAACGTCCTGTCCTGTCCGAAAGAAATCATGATTTCTTTCTTTTCATCCTGCGTTTCAGATACAGTTTCTTAATGATGATTTCATTTCCTCACCATGTTTTCCACAGTAAGTCGAGTCGTTTCTTGCTTTATTTTGCTTTGTACTTCATCCTGGATTTCATCTTGCATCAAACCATTGCTCAATCCCTCAATTTCTTGGGTTGTGACTTTCAGCCTCTCTTTTTCTTTTATGTCTACTTCATTCTGGGCCTCATTAGTTCTAAAAATAGATAGATAAGAAGCTTTGTCTTTTATTCTTCTTTTGTTAAAGCATAGTCATATCATATCTGTCCATTACTTATTTACTGTACACAAGGCGGTAAAGCAAATCTTACATTGCATGTGGTACTTTGAAGAGTTTAAGTGACTTTGTCACCACAGCTTATAGCAACTACATTTCTTACATTAAAAAAAAATAATATATTTACCGTCTTTGTGTTCTATCTCCTTCTAGCTCATAATGCAGCCGATTAGACATCTCTTTCATTTTTTTCAGTAATAATTAGCAACAAAGCCCAAAACAAAAGAAAAACAACAAAATCAGATTTGCTTACTGTTCTGTACCAGTATTCAGTAAATCTCTTCTTACACTTACAATTTTGTTCCATCTAAGGAAATTGAATGACATGCCAGATAATGTATCAGAGAAATATCTGACTACTCCACACCACACACAAAATTATATGGAATGAGGAATTTTGACACTACTAACTTCTTGCAGTTGGCAGTAAAACTACTTGCAAATTTTAAATCAGTTGCTTAGGAAGGCACTGCAGTGAGAGAGACTCAGAATCCTCAGCAAAGTATGCTTTCCTAAATTGAGAAGAACTTTCAAACAAGCAAATTTAGCAAGAACTTTTCCCTCTGTCTCTCACTCTGAATTTTTCAACACCCTCTGAAGTCCACCTCACAGAGTACGCCTAAGTTCCAAAACATCTTTCCTTTTTATCACTGTTTCCAAAAGGCATACTCCATTATACGTATTCTTAGCAGAACCCTATTGAATACACTTGCAGACATCCAAACCATAGAGCTGAATGACCTCAAAAAAGTAAAAAAGAGAAAAAAGCACACATACTTGTAAACTATACAACACTTTTTTTTGTTGTTTTTCTTACATTTTACTAGCAAGAAAGTAAGTAATAAGGCAATGAAGTTATCATGTAATATTGCTTCACCTTTAAAATTTCAAATATAGGGACTTCATCATGTTCATCTTAAACAACTGAAAGACTAGGGACCATACTGGTACTTTACCTTTCAGCTTTACAGTCTGTTCTTGAAGACGGTTTTCAAGATCTAATTTTTGATTTTCAAGTTCAGAAACTTGCCGTTTAAGATCTGGGATCACCTTTTAGAGGAAAAGCAGATTTGCATATTTCAGCACCTTCCTTCTTTTCAAATTTCTGCAACAGTTCCTATGACACTGGAAGACCTTCAACTGCAAATAGTCACAGATGGGGGAGAGCCTGTGGAGGAGTACTGCTACCTGCTTCCCTGACTTGTTTAACTTTTCTGGAAGTACCTGCTGCTGGCCACTCTTAAAAATGAAATAGTGAGCTAACAAAATGTTTGGACTGGCTCAGTACTACCATTCTTCCGTTCTAGTTTAAAAGGAAATTACACTTTAATTTCCCTAGCTCAACTAACGTTGGAAAAAAAATCAGTATGTTATAAAATCATTTTTTGTAAAATCACATTATAAGTAACTTTTCCTTATGTTTTCAATTTTAGTAACTTTGTTTTGAAGGTATTTCTTTAGTTATTTTTCACTCAGCAGAAAAGTAATACGGTATCTACTGCCTTCTGGAATAGCACTTCCTTGTGTTAGGTAGGTCTTACACAGTACTAAAAATTAGACTTTTAAGCCTTGCCTGCAATTTGTTAGCAACTTGGTGCTTAGCTGCCCTCTGGTGCAGAGAGCCTCAGAACAGCACAAATGTGTAACCACTGGCAATCCCACAGGCAGCTGGGTTTTCACTATTAAATCATAAAACTTGTCAGCCTGAGAGACAGAAATAGCTTTAAAGAGGCTTCTGAGAAAAAGATGCTGATTTCTGTCCTCTGACTACAGGGAAAGAATGAAGTAACTAAATTCTCAGCTTGAATGCCTCAGTACAATGAAAACTGAAGCTGGTTGCTGTGGTTTGACCCCGTCTAGCAAGCAGCTGAACACCCACAGAGATGCTCACTCCCCTGCTACCCCCACCCCATGCTCCCCATAACAGGGAAGAGAATAAGAGAATAGGGAGAGCAGAAGCAAAAAAACATCTGGGTCAAAATAAAGCCAAACACAGCTTTCTTCCTCCTCTACCTCAGTTTTTAGAGCTGAGCATGACATTATATGGTAGGCAATATCCTTCTGGTCTGCTTAAGTCGGCTGTCTGGGCTGTGCGCCCCTCCAACTTCTTGCCCAACCCCAGCTTAACTTGCTGAGGTGGGGCAGAGTAGGAAAAAGAGAAAGCATTGACACTGTGCAAGCTTTGTTCAGCAACAGCCAAAACACTGTCATGTTATCAATACTGTTTTACCCACAAATCCAAAATGCAGCATCATACAGACTGCTACAAAGAAAGTTAACTCCATCCCAGACAGACCCAGTACACTGTTATTAATACTGACCCATAGAAAGTTACAGTATCACAAAACTGCTTTTCATTAAGGCTGAAATACTGAAAGTGTTCCATCAGAAAAATGTATGGCCTGACGAAGAAATAGGGTTTTTTTTAATTAAGAGGTGAGAAGTTTAAATTAGGTAGGTATTAAAAAATATATGGTGAGCTAACTTTCTGGTCACTGCTAAACATCTGATTCATTTCTAGTTAAAAGTCTGTGTAAACAAAAAACCTAAATAAATGCTTGTTTCTTCATGACTTCCAGTATAAAGCTGCATACCTGTAGAAATTATTATGCCCTTCAAAAGTTCCTCACATTGTTGAGAAACTGCAAAAAGCACAACCAAAATATTTGTATGAGCTCAGCAATGGACACCCTGGCAACATTTTGATGTTTGAAACATCTTTTATAAAAACTGAACATTCAGCCACATAAGCGTACAAGGATTCAAATGTATTCTAAAAACTCTCAGTGTCTCCATAGCTATCAACAACAGAAGCCAAAGCCCGTGTGTGCACTACACACCAAGTCAGAGTTTGTAAAATGGTTGCCATTCTGTGATTAGAATCAAATCTCAATTCAGGTTTACGCAAAAGAAAAAGCAAAAAAGCTTCTGTGAGGCTGCCCCAACAAGCTGTACATTTGGACAATAAATTTGGCTGCCTCCTTACGCACCATGCCAGCATGTAGGGAAAGAGCCTGTATGGATGTGCAATCTTAGATGGCCATATCTGTTCGAGCCTTGAGATTTCAAGGATGTGACCGCAAGATTTTGAGGGCTTTGTGCCACAAACATATTTGGATTGTATTAATAAGTAACAAAAACATACTTTGCTTTACTACACCTTGATCTTACCAGGTTTTCTGAAGTTAGCCTGCTAACTTCAAGTCGAATACCATCATTTATGTCATTTTCCTCTCGAAATAATTTTTGTAGATGATTAATATCTTGGCTAAGATGTTCAACTTTAAAGTTCAAACCTTCAATCTCCTTTTCATATATTTCTTTCTGAGACTGGAAATGACTTTCCAATACTCTGTTAAAAAAAAGGAGAAAGAACATGGCAGATGTAGTATGACCTCAATGCAATGGGTCAAGTTTAAGACAAAGTGAAAACAAAGTACTGTGGTTAACAGGCAGGCATTCCATTACATCACCTGCGCATTAAAGGAGTTGAAAGTTATGCATATCTCAGAGGAAACACATTTCCGCAACTGACACATACACACTTATCTGACTGACCTAGTAAAAGTTTGTTAAACTGATTTTAAGCTGCTCAGCCAGTCATATAATGTATTGTTTGTTCATTTCTTAAACATTTGTTCAGAATTGCACTGTCAAATTAGTTACTCACTGATCTTTCCATTTATTTTCTAGATCACAGCTTTGAGTTATGAAAACACTGAAGTAGTGAACTAACCTTGTAGCTTTTTTCAGGCCCTCGTAAGCAAACCACAGTTCTCCATCCTCATTTAAGTGTTCCAAATCCTCCGTAGAGAGTCTAGAATACAAGGCAGTATCATTAGTGTGCAGGTGAACAAAATGCATTTCTTAAGCTTTTTTAAAGAGACCTCAGAACAAAATTACCTGCTTCTTACGTCTTCAAAATCATAGCTTTCAAGAAGCTGTTTTGTAACTTCTGACATCTTTTCTGGAAAAAACAAAGTTTACTACATGAATAATTTTCTCCGCACATTTCAAATTAAGTTTGATTATAAAGGTCAAACCAACCTCTTCCTAAATCTACAAGGTTCCTTCCTGGTACTCAGTAAATGTATCTGATTTACTACATGAATATGACGAGGGACTTGGTGCTACTTCTGGACATGCACTGGATAGGTATACCACCAATATTTTTTTTTCTAAACACATTAAACTTTCAATGCAAAGTTACATCTTTCTGTTCTGAATTTGGACAACTCATAGAGTTGTATAGATGATCTGTCATCTACTGCTAGGTTAAATGCTGCAGATATAGGTTCGCTCTATGATATTGTTAGCATTAAACAAAGTGCACAACAGTACTGATTCTTATTAACTACCTTTTCCCAAAGAGAACCCAACTCAGCAAGTTATTTAAGCATATTTGACATTTATTGCACCCAAGGCTAAAGACAGGATGAATGAAAGCTAGATAATGTATTGCTTCCATATTCTTGAGTCTCTATAAGCTACTTGTTAAATTCTAAGTGAAGTTTAAATTATTAGTATTGATTTTTAAACACAAAGGAGAAACGTTTGAAATCAGAGCTTCTTCAAAGGGGTACCCCAGATCTCAGTATTCAGTGATCACTCTGTAAAACTCACCTATTGGGGTTTTTTTTCCCTTTGCAAGTAAAGGTATGAATAGAATGAAATCACTACCAGATGGGAAAGAGAACTGGGGTTTTGTCAAAGCTAACATGGAAAAAATCAATTTAAACTGGCCTGGTTCACATTGTACTTGGTAAGTTCTCTGAATTATCTAGTATGTAGCTTACCCCTCAATTCTCGCTTCTGTGACTGGGCCTGCTTTTCGACATCCAATTTTTGTGTCTGCAGCAGTTCAATTTCCTTTTGCAACTCAGGTATTTTCTGAATCAGACAAAAAATTACAGACTGAGACAAGGAGTGAATAACAAGGGCTGAGTATCAGTTAAATCATAATTATAATTAAGAACCAGTTCATTTGGTAAAAAGGCTTAAAATGTGCTGTGTTTGAAGCATCTGGTTCTCAGGCATCAGAGCAGAACAGTAATGTGATGTAGTGAAAACATATGTGTTTGTGTCATGGAATTCACTCAGAGAAAAAAATGTGACTTTACACAAAAGTACTATTTTCAGGTTCAGTTTATAAACTACATTTATGAAAAATCCCCTGAGAAACCAATACTTTCTTGGAAAAAGGAAGAAAAAAAGATCCACACATTTAAACGTATAAATATTCAGGCACAATTACTCTTCAAAACATGCACTTATTTCTGCGAGCAGTAACTTACTCATATTGTGTACTGCATGAAAACAATGCAACATAGTGGTGTATTAAATACAGGTTACTAACTACTTCTAAAAATGCACTGGAGATAAAAAAATTAGTGAAGATAATCTATAAATAAAACTCCCACATTCTCTACTTGGTTTATCTAGCAAAGACTCCAAAATGAAATGCATCATACTTCACCTGTGCTTGTTTTGTAAGTTGTCCTATTTCCATTTTCAAGCCATCCTGAATGACAATTTCTTGCTGAATTTGATGTTGTAGCTGAGTTTTTTCTTCTTTTAGAATCTTAATTTCTCCCTTGAACAATTCAATCTCCTTTTCATAGTCCTGCTTCTGATTTTGGAAATTTTTCTCAAGTATCCTGAACAAGACAACGAAAAGGCGGTTTTATTTTCCTACATTCATAAGTGAAAGAATGGGCTTTGGTTTCATTTTAATTTGAAAGACAGGTTTCATTGAAGAAAACACAAACTAACCATAATTACTTGAAAATGCTATTCTCCATCCTCCAAATCAATCTGCAAAATGGATGATAATGGAATGAGAATGCATCCAGATTTCCTTACATGTAATTCAGATATTGGGACTGAATTCAAGGCAAAACTGAGTTCTTTCCACTTAAAGGCTAATTTTCTAACTGAGAGTTAGCCTACCTGAGCAGCTTTGCACTACATTTATGGCCGCAGTCAGCACTGAAAAAGGACATAGCAACAGAAAGCCCTGCGTCCTTCCCAGTAAAACGTTGCAAGAAGCTTTCCATTTTCTACTAGTCCCTGCTGGAATGGACTGGCTTCCAACATAATACAGCTAAGGGGCAAAGCAGAAAAAATAGCAAAGAAGTCCTCTTAGTATAGTCTGAAGTTATTTGCAGCTGAAATCAGACTGAGCTAGAACACCACACAGCTTCGAACCCTCAGGAACAGTGACTGACTGCACTGTTCACACGTCAGAGAACAGCATTTATCTGTACCTAAGGTTCTCTGTCTTATACTGGAGAAGAGTTACTGGAAAATAAACACTTGATCTGAGAAAAGCACGCTGCAAAGCAACAACCATTTATTGCTAAATAATAGGATTTTTAATACTGCAAATGAAATACCAAAGGGGGAAAAAAAAAAAGTTTTTCCCCTGTATTTTTAACCAAATGTCCTTTACAAACACTGCCTTTCCTTCAAGCTGAATCTTTCTATTCTGTCCTTTAATATTCACTTCACAGGAATTCTGACTGGTATGGCCATCAGCTGCTCCTCCAGTCCTGACTGAAATCTGAGGATATGTCCAAAGAAACCATTATGATCAGGGTTGCCTTTCAATTCTCGGAAAGACACATGGAAAGACAGGAAACTACAAAAGCAAGAACAGTCTCAAGTTTACAATACAATTTCCTGCATGTGACTGACCCACAAACAAGCATGTGCTTTTCCTCAACTATACATGAAGTACTTCAGTACTAGCATTAATGCCCAAGAACACTCACAGATTCATTAGTGATGTGAGCATAATACATTTTCAGCAGGAGAAAGAAAGGCAGGGAAAGAGAAAAAATGAATGCTGTTTCAAAGCAATAAAATTCTGATTCCATACATTCTCTGATTTTCTTCTTTTTGTACATCATTGAAGAGTTGCTTCGTGAGGTCATCCATTTTCTCTGTCAAAAAATATTTCAATATTTCAAAGACCTTCATGCAATTATATGCATTTATTAAAACAGTATGGCCACAACAAGAAGTTTTGCTTTAATAAGTAAACCTTAACATATTTTAAGGCTGAAATTACTCTCTCAAGTGCCAAAAATTACCACAGTAAATTTTACAAGTAATGCTATAGAATAAAAAGGTTCTAATACACTGAAGCGTAATTCATCTAAAGTATACTCAATCTCATGGGCTGCTTGTGTTCTTTAAAATTAGATTTTTAAAAGCAGTATATTAAAGGAACCAAGGACGAAGTGACACTTTGAAGGAATGCATGTGCATGAGACAGGAAACATAATAGAAGAGGTTTTGCTACTGAAAGAACAAATTTAATTTAATTATTAAATTAAATGCATTTGTACTACACATTCTCAAGCAAGAGAAGCTTAGGACCAACTTGGAATTTACTGTAAATTCAGCATTTATATTGCTTTTATTAGAACAAAAGTCATTTACCTTTGCTGAAAACCTGACTTTACAACTTTACCCCACTATAACTCCTTTGTAACTCCTTTAAAACTCCTTTTAGTTATTGTACCTTTCATTTCCTCAGTTTTTTCTTGGAGCTTTATTTCTAAGGTCTCTTTCTGTTCTTGTAATTCTTTATTCTGATTCTCAAGTTTTAAGATTTTCTGTATATACAAAAAGTAAGCATAATATACAAATTACAAAGGAGGAAAAAACAGGTCACAGGAGGTCTTACATTTTAACAAGCATATATGGACTCCCTTCCTTCCCTGCCACCTCCCCTAAAAGTGAAGTTACTTAGTAACTCTCGAATCATACACTTGATAAATTCAGTAACTGAAGAAATTATTTAAACTAAAATAAAAGCACCCAGACGGCAATCAAAATTTACCTGTTCACTGTCCTCTTTATATTTTTTCCATTTCTCTTCATATGTTCTCTTTTGAGCAGTTAACTTTTCGAGATCTAATTCAAGTTTCTGAATTGTATCCATGTCATTCATATGAGTTGAAGCCAGACTGGTCAATCGTTCCAGCAAACCATGATTCTCTCTATTCTACAACGAGCAAGACAGGTTAAAAGAAAACAGAAAAATGCACACCTGAAACTGTTTAATAGAATTTTGAAGGAAGCACCTGACCTATTTCTGCTCACCATCCCATATCAGTCATGATTATTTCAACCAAGGATTGTTTCCATTAGATTAAAGCTACCATCTTAAAGATGATTTGGCTGGTATGGCTCTCAAAAATAAGCTGCAAAATAAACATAATATGGAATTCCCAAAAGTTACTAAATATGTTGCACCAGAGCAGTACCTCCACATCCTTCATCCTAATACAAGTAACCCCATCCAGAGACTGGACAGACTACTCAAGAAACAGTAAAGAAAAAGTTTATTGCAGACTCTTCTCATTGGAAAAACTAACCCCAAAATAAAAGGAAACCCTAGACGATTCTTTTTACCCTGGATGTAGGAAGAATAGTAGTGGTTTATTATAGAGGACCGTATACCTTATGTATTCTCCCACCTTGTCAAGTAAAGTATGGCTATTGTAATTCACATAAGCCTCTAGTCAACATGAGAGCTCTGAATAAAACATATATGATAAAAAAATTAGCACAAATCATAAATTGACTGGTGTCCCTCACCTGTTCTTCCATCTTTTTCTGCAGTTGCTGAACTCTGTATGAAAGCTGAATATTCAATACAAACCGCCGAATATTCTGAAATCTGCGTCTGGCAAGCCATGCACGGGCATATTTCTGAAGGATCACAGCCTTGTGTTCTTCAAGCATCTTTAAAATATTAACATCTGTCTGTAATTATCTCTGGCTCAATCAGCATCAATTATAACATTCTGTGGATCTGCATACACTGATAATGACAATGCTTCTCACGAAATATCAAAATACTGAAATACCAAGGCTGCAGACACATTTGAAGCACTGTAGTAATCGCACTAAATGATCTGCATCAAGTATAAACCAGACAGAGTTCTTGGTAACTCGGAGATTAGATCTAAGCTACTGTGTATCAGTATTTTTATAGTAACAATATATATATAAAATATATAAAATACATAAAATATATAAAAATAGACTAGAAGATATGAGAACCAGACATGTAAAGGGTAGGAGTCATTGCCCTAGTTTCCATCTTCCTTATAGAGCAATAGTGGCTTCTAGTCACTGAAATAAAATTTTTGATAGGCTGTACCTTCCGGTATTTCTTTCTTGCTAGAAATCCTCTTGTATAAGCTTGAATTGTTACAGCAGCCACATGGATGAGCTGGCAAAGTCTCCGGACCAGGTAACCCCGACAGTATTTCTGAATTATTATAGCTGCCCATGTTTGCTTCAGAGTTCTTGCAGTTATAGCTTGCCTTAATTCAAAAGACAATAGAGTTTACTTAGGTCACATTAGATTTCTCATAATCATTCCCTCAGTCAGTCAAATCACACACACAAAAAAGATGATGTTGAAAACAGGCATGCACTTTCTAAACCACAGCTTTTTCTTCAATCAAAGTGAGAGGGAATTATCCACAACCTTTGAAATCTGTTCCACAAGTAATTGTTCTGATGGTCTCTCTCTCAAAATTTCAAAGCCTACATAGTGACATCTTCCTCTTAGTCTGCTCTGTGAAAGACTGGTGCAGTTTCTCTGCTGCATAACTCCTCATAATAATTTGTACACACTAATTTGTAGACCCTTGTAAATTGCTTTTCCTTTCTGCTACCTGATTTCTTCTCTGGCTCTGAAGCTAAGCAGTAAGCCAGCTGACAACTGGGTCACACATCATTAGCTAAGGACTGAGCTTACATGTAGACAGTCCTCTCAGGAATCTGGCAGACAACATCTGAAATCTGCTAAAATACTTTCTTCATATCATCTGAAGAACTTGAACATTTTCAATCCGTAATTACAATCAAGAGGAAATGGAAATAAAATCTGAATGGCTCTTTCATAAAAATTACACTTCCAAATTAGTGTTGGGCATTAGTTTGACCTTCTATATCCCTTCAGCCATGCCCTAACTGCAAATTCATTTATCAGCCAAAAGTACCGCACAGTCCGCTGCCCCCGGAAATACTGCTGTATTATAATAGCTGCTTGTTTCATGCGAAGGAATTTCTTCCGATGCAGCCAGCCTCGAACACTCTTTTGGATCATGATGCATGCGTGTCTCAGTTTATCTGATCGCAGTTTTTCTAAGTAAGCAACCTGTCCTGCTCTGAAGAAAATTTTTGTTCTCCCAAACTGATATTGGTTATGATCCTGAAAAAAACCACAATAGGTATATTAAGTTTTTGGTTTATTATTGTAGACCAGACACTCTCTTCCTTTTATAAACTGTCACTTCAGGCAAGCTCTTCTGAAATTACATGATCTTGGTAAATAAGAATATCCTCTCTGCCTTCTTTGTAGATAGGTGTATATGGGGGGGAAAAAATCCACTTAGCAGGAAAGAACCAGAGGATTACATCCGAAAATCGCACCCTAGTGATCTCAAATAAAATGGAGGATCTGGATTTATCAATCTTCAAGACCTTGAAAGCAACCTCTTCACCCCCTCCTACAAGTCTGGTTCCTTGGGTTCAACAGTACCTTTTGGTGCACATGTCTGGCCTTGAATCAGTGGGAGAAGCTGCTTTCAAGCTCAGGCTCCCACGCTTGGTCTGTGCTGGAGCTATGTGGCAAGTACGCCTGTGTTTGGCCTTATATATCCCTGAGTCTGCATGCAGTCCTGATTTGAATCACTGGCTTGAGTTGGACCAGCCTCATCACTACAGGCTTGTCTAACAAATAGGAGCAATATGCAAAACAGCATGTTTTTAGAACAGTTCTCCAGTATGCTGCATTCCACCATCAAAAGCCCTCTTGTGTGCATAAACTTCTAATACTTGACAAATGTATACCATTTACTGTTCACTGGTTTGTAAATATAGGTAGAATATCTTCCTTTTTACAAGCAAAGATACTAAGCACAGAGAGGTTAAATCATCTGTCTACAGCCACATCATGACTGTGTCAAACACAAGTTTATTGACTCGCAAGCCTATGTGCAACACACTACATCAGGAAAGATAGTAATAACGTAAATATCTTTCCTATTTGAGGAGTGAGATACTACTGTTGGCAAAAGAGACCTTTTATTAATAATAGATGCTATAATACATAATGTGTCAGTGCATACAAACCAACCTGGATTAGCCGCTGCAAAACAATCTTGCAAATCTGCTTCTTGTCATTTATGGAGAGTTCCTGCTGTGTCATAAGAATGCTGTAACGGCTGAAAAACTCAATGTAAGTCCACCTGGAAAATTAAAAGTTAGTAAATGCAATTCATTTAAGAGACACCTAAGTATTTTTTGACATATGGAGGCCCACTGACATCCCTACCTGGAAGGGTAGCTCTGTGCACTAATTCGAATAGTTTCCAAAACACCACAGGCTCGCAGTTGCTGAGCAACTCTCTTTGAATCAAACCTAAAAAAGCAGAGTTATATTTTACATTTTGCTGGGTTTGGCATGCTATAATAGTTAGAACCATTCTACTAGCGGGATTTCTATTTCTGCCCGTAGGACGCAGAGCTCCCTACTTTTTATATGGTGTCTTGGTTTCGGTTTTTTTAAATATGTGATAGGTAGTATCTGGGTTTTCTTCTTCTTCCTCAAAACAAAGGAAGACTGTATTTATTTCTCTCTTATGAAAAGTCCTGTTTCCTTTCAATATTAACCGTGACAGTTCGCATCAGGAAGTGGCAAAGAATCATGCCACTCTCAGCACAAAACATACAGAGAAATAAATTCCCTCAGCAGTCTAAGAAGAAACTCTCTCTACGTACTCTTTAGCACACTGATTATGAATAAACCAGGATTTACTCATTAATATCTGGGTTCAAGATTATCAGCACAAAGCATGGAAAGACCCTTTCCAATGCTGGGCCAGAGCTGATATGCCCACAGAGCACTATGCTACAGTGTCGATCCAGTACTAGCTAAGAGATCCCTGTGGCTGACAAATGACTGTACTGTTCTTTCACAAACTTATGGTATATTCTTCTAGTCTAATTCAGACATGTTTTTATATTATCCAAGCTATTTCCCCCCTCATTTCTATTACACAGAATAATGAGGTCTCACTGCAGTGTCAGTGAAACAGTGCCATCTGTAACATGTTTTGCATGGACAGATTTTGTCTGGCTTCAATAAAATGAGCTAACACACTTTAAAAGCTTAATTTAGAATCAAAGTTTGTCTCTTTCCTCCTACTCAGATATGATAAAAGCTTTTATTTAATTTGTCAGTACACCACTTTCCAGCTGAAAGCTGTATAACTGAAACCAGAGTGCTTCCACGTCTGCCCACAAAACAGACCAATAGCTGCATCAGGGTTAACTCATACTTACAAGTTAGTAGTTATCAAACTGGTCATAGGAATTATGCAAATTATCTGGCATATGTGATTGTATTATAAGATTAAAGTGATATAAAGTTGTGGGAAAAAGCCAAGGCTATGTTCAACACTGGTCATACCTTTTTTGACTTCTAAAGCTCTTCTAAGTATTTCTGTGAACAAAAGGGAAGTTCACAAAGAAAATGGCATTGGCTTTTATCCCCTAAATATTAACTGGTACTAATCCATACTGTACAAGAGCAAACATACCTATACAAAATATCCATCAACTTGAATCAAAGGTGGACAACCTTTCCCCTAAAAATGTTATGACAAATACACAAATATCCAGCTTGAAAAATTTTAGGATAATAAAGAATTTGAAAGGTATCAATAACTATTACTGCATGATTCTATTTTTGTAAGATGACAGTTGTTTTTTTTTTTTACTTCAGCTATCTTGAAAGGAAAAATATGTTCTGTATGGGAAGTTGTTCAACAATAAGAATTTAGCTTGCTTACATTAGCTACTTTGAAATAGAAAAATACTCTTAATTTTAAAGGTAATATAACAGCTCAACACCACTAACATACTTACTCAAAAGGCAACTTCTCATCATTTGGCTTTATGCATCGTACATAATGAGGGGTGGTTGCATTGAGTGTCACCATAAGTAAAGACAAAGAACTCCGGAACTAGAAAATATCAGACATAATAGTTTTGCTAATGAAACATTTACAGCTAAGTATAAAGTCAAATCTTAGGTTTTTAATTATTTGTTAGGTTTTGGTTGGACACTGGGAGATTTTCTTAGGGTTTAGATCTTAAACACAGGAAATCTAAGAGTCCTACTGTACCTAACAGTCTCCTATATATAAATTAACCACACCTACTTATACCCAGACAGCACTACACTGTGGCTGGCTCTTGCTGTCCTGAAAACTGAATAGTCCCCCATGAATAGTAATAGAATACAGTATCATAGTCTCAGACTGCCCAGTACACTTCTCTGAAAGTATAAGCATCACAGAATAGCACGTTTATGTAGTACCTTACTACCAACAGTCATCCGGAGTTGTTTGTTAGGTGACTTTAGAACAGGTCTTGCAGATTTGATGTTTATACTTGAACTGAAAGGTGAAATGGACACTGGATCGTCTTGAAAAAAATTTGCACACAGATGAAACTAAAAGTGTGGTGAAAGAATCACAGTTAAATACTGTGTAACTGTAATAACTTTTAAATAAAAACTACAATTACTATAATGTAAAATGCAAACTCCATCCATCTTAATGCTTAAGCCAGTACTGCAGGATGTTGAACCAGATCTTCAAGCTACAAACAAACAACAATTGAGGAAACAGTTGCAACAGAGTCTACTGTGAACTAACACATTTCACAGACAAACCTCAACAACTGTTGTGTAGGCTTGCAAAAGCTCTTTCAATATGAGCAAACATGGACATAAATACAGAACAGAATTAAAAATAGAACCACTTAAGGTTATATTTTCACAATATTTAATTTAAATTAAGAATATGGTTTTTGGTCAGATTAAGTTAGCTTCTTAATAATAAGCCTGAAGTCTCAAGGCTGTAGACTTGAAAGGGACAGGGCCCTCAAGCAGATGGGAAGTGGCAGGCACATATAAGACATCTGATGTTTTCCCTGCCCTGGCATTCTCTTAATCTCTTTTGAAGAATAAACAAAGGCTGCTGTTAATGATAAACTACCTATCAAAGCTACATGTAATGACTATAGGGGAGAAAAAATAAAAATTAAGTGAATCGATTTAGGTACAAGGATTCCAAAATGCTCTTCTAAGGAGATATTAAGGAAAAAAAATTTACTAAGATAACTTAGTAATAAATGCACATATACAAAAAAGTTGAATACTATGTTTTTCCATCTTGTATGTTATTTTGACATTAAAAATAAACACTTGTAGAATATAAATAAAAATTAAGACTAAACTAATTGATTCAACCTATTTAATAAAATCTTTTTATCAGAACAAATCTTTTAAAATCAGATCTGAACAAATTCCAGTAAAATCAGGTATTCAGAAAATTAATCGTTACTGATTGTTCACAAACCTTGCTCTCTTTCAAGATTTCAATCAATACTTCATGTACTGTATCTCTGTTTTTTTCCAGAAATGCTTCACATTTATATTCTACCTGTGCAAACAGGTGAAATCATTAACTTGTCAGCCAGACATGAACAGTTAGCAAAACAATAATTTTTATTCTCTAAGCTCTGGTGGCTAACAGCTCTCTATTAGTCTTAAACATGATGACTGAAACTCTGCTTTTTCCAGTTTTGTTATAGCAAGTATACATGCATGCATGCTGCAAATTTAGAAGCAGGACAAATTGTCAGAATCCACTATCAACTGCAATTTCCTTCTGCCTTCCTTAGGAATTTCTTTCCTCCTCTCTTCATTATTCTGTGATTTCAAATTAAAATACCCAAAAAAGGAATACTACACTTGAAATGTAAATAACTGAGACTAAAATGTGTATGGACTACAATCTTAACCTTTTTATTACACATTGTACTCTTTTTCTGCCTCTTTATCTTGATGATTTATTTTTATACTCTGAAATTCATTAATCTTAAGCACTTCTTATGTTTAAATGGCATGTTATGGGCAGTATTACCAATAAATAAATAGTAGTATGTATTGAAGATGAATTTTATAGAAGTTCCAAACAAGTGTGGTTAATACTTCCTTTATTTCTTAAGTTTGTTTCTTTTCTGAATGAGCTACTGCTAGAAACAGGGTAAAATAATACTGGGTTGTTTACACTCTACCTTATCAGCAAAGTGTTGAACGATGAAAGACGTGTTTGACATCCTCGGCTTTTCAAAGAGTGCATTTTTATTGACAAAATTATTATATAGCTTTTGAAGCCAGTTTCTATCTGTTCCATGAGGTAACTGTCAAAATGAGAAAGGCAATCTCTTTAACAAAACTCTTTTGGACTGTTAAAAACAGCAAAAATGCTTACTGTCAATAAATACTCTCTGAATAAAGCACCTTCAGTGAGTTATGAGGCCTGATAATAACCAGTTTTTGTGTTTTCAAAAGACAAAAGTGGCTCCCTGTAGCAAATCATTTTAAGAAAGAAGGTTGTATTAATCCACAAATTTGCTGACTAGAGTTAATTCTCTGATGAGTCATAAATCATTGGTATAATCATCATAATTTTTAAATTACCAAGCACTCTTCATCCAGAAGTTCTAAAATTCCCATTTTAGCTTCAATAAGGTCAATGACAGGCTGGTTGTCATAGAAGTCTATTAAAGTCCATGGGATATCTTCCTTCATATATTCTTCTTGTTCAAGTTTAAAGACATGCTAGATATGTGAAAATTATGAAAATGTAAGGTTACAATTAAGGAAGAAAATAAACACGATGTGTGCATGTGTGTGATTGTACATGTAAGATAGAAACAAAGTATTTATATATTTTGTAAGATACTACATGTCTGCCTTGTAAGAAAATAAGACTCAGAAATTTTCATTTATATGTATGTGTGTATGTATGTATATATATAAAAATAAAAACATTTTTATCTATTACTGGATAGCCATTATCCAGAAATATCCATTACTCAAATACAATTAGCATTTGCTAATATCCATTATTGATAATCTCAAAATTGAAGCAAAATAGATAAAGAACTGTAACAAATAAAAGAACATACCAGGTTAAATTGCTGCTGCAGTTTTTCATTAGCATAATTGATGCAAAATTGTTCAAAACTGTTCACATCAAATGTTTCAAAGCTGAAACACATGTCAAATAAGAAAAAAAAATTTCCCTTGACATCTTAATACAAATGGTTGTATCCTTGTGAGACTTCGGAGCTATCCTAATATTTCTAAGAAAATTAAATAGCCATAAGACTAATGAAGGTGCTAAGGCATTTGAAAACTTCCCTAGAAGTTAATGTTACCAGACATAACAGAGGAAATAAGCCAGAGTTAAGTCTAACAGTATCATATCAAAAGCTAAATTTAAACCTCATTCACAAAAAATACTAGTATTTATAGTGGCTGAACATATTCATTACTCTGGATGCTAAAGAACTTCCATGACTGTGACCTTTTAGTAAAACAAACCCCTCCAAATTCATTACCAGCACAAACTAAAAAGTGCCTCTTATCAACTCCAAAGAAAAGGCACAACTTAAAGTAAATTTGTTTGACATTCTTACCCATAAATGTCCAAAACACCAATAAAAGTATGTTGTTTGCCAGGAAACTGCAAAGCTTGGTTAATTCTTTCCACAATAAAGTCAAATAAATGAGAATAGATCTTCTTTGCCAGAGCATCCCTTGCATTAACAGCCTGAGCTCTTGTCATTGGCTTTATTACAGTCTCTGAGGTAGTGATAATCTTTCGGTGGCACAACCATTGTGCCATTTTGTCACAATTTAAATCCAGAAGTTCACAGAATATGTTGAGATGTTTATCTTCCAGCTTTAAAGAAGATAAATAAATATTATTAGATTACATTTAATACTTTAACTGTTGTGTAGACAGTGAAATCCTGGCACCCCTGACATCAAACTATGACTTTTACTTTTAGATAGACAAGGGGCTCTGCTCACTTCATCTGGCAAAATATCAAGAAGAGCTAAAGCAAATAAAACTGGATAGAGCTCCTCATATAGGAGAGAAAAACTTAGACTGGATGACATGCTTTGGATTAAGACACTGGAAGAAAAAGTTACTTTAGTCTATGCTTAGGTGTCCTTGCTTTTTAGACTTGCATAGTCTGCTGGGACACATTCTGAGCAGCTCTGACAATGCTCTGTTTCCTGTATCCTGCAGACAGTCCCAAATGGCTTTTCCAACAGCTGTCGATCAATTGGACATGGGGTTCCAATAGCCACATTTTGCCTTTTGTTCAGACTTTCTGAGCTTGGGCACAAAACAGGATTCGCATAAACACTTGCTGTGATTCTATACAGATAAAGATGGAGAAATCTCTCAAGTTTAGTATACCAGTTTTAATGCTACTCTGAGCCCCAAATATGAGAAAAAGTATTGCTAAAGGACTTTTGGCATAGAATATAAAAGAAAACATTGGTATCTGAATGAGCTACTTCCTTACACTGATGGATGATTTTTCATCTCCAACAGCTGTTATTTCCACGTTGCCTAAGTGCAGGATTGCTGCCAGCATTTTAAAAACATCCATCTGAAAATCCCCCTTCAGACCTAAAAAAACAATTATTGATTAATTAATTGTACTGTTTCTGAGTATTTAAAATAAAATAGCACACTGCTGGATTACTTGCTTTGTTGTGTAGCCAAGAATTGTATAGCATCTCTGCAGACTACTATACTACTATGCAAAGCCTTAGTTCTGCCTACTTTCTGCCTGTCTGATCTGATGAGAGATCAGGCATAAACTCCCTGCACCTCCCCAAGTGCCAGCTCAAGTCTCATCTGGTTTCACATATGCCATATAGGGGCAAAGAAGCTTCCAATTCCTATGGCTAGCGTTCATTGTTAATGGTCAAAATCACTAAGGCTGGAGTCTTATTGGCCCTTAAGCTAACATGCTGTGACAGAAGTGGAATTGGAAGCTTCTTTGCTAACAGCCATTTGCTCTTGCCTAGTACTTCTAAACCAGACCATCAATGCAATGGATAAGGTATGAAAGAAATTATTTTGGTAATTACTAATAATGTTTTGGACATTTCAGAAACAATCCACCCTTGCACATTTCAGAAAAAAATCCAATTTTTAAATCTATTGAAAAGGTACACCCAAGAATTTACCCAGTAAGGCAAATGTCTTCTGAGTCTCCACCATATTTGCTCTGTCATCAACTCCTTCAATTACTGTGCTGCCGCCCATTCTTGTGTAGTTAAATTCTTCTGCACTTCCTATAGATAAGAAGCAAAATCTGTAATACTGGAAAATTCAGGGCTGGGGATAGCCATTTCTTAAAGACTCTTATAACACCAGAAAATTAAAGATTCTGTCAGACAACAGCTCTTCAGCCATGAGCTGGAGGTCCTCTTTTTCTGAGACAAATTCATGTGCCTAACTCGGTTAAGCTGACACAAATTAGTATTCATAATTCCTAGCAATCATAATACTTGATCTAATAAACAAACAGGAATGAAGACTGAGTAAACATATACTTAAGGTCTGTTCCTCCCAGGTGGCATTAAAGCTTCTCTGTAGATAAATGAATCAAGCCCCTAAACTGTCATTATGGCATCTGTCACTGCAGAAAGTATTAGGATAAGATTTTCAAAGACACTTAGGTACTTACTTGATCATGCACTATTCAAGTTACTAGGGATTTGCTACCAAGTTCAATACAAGCAGGATTAATAGCTAAGTGACTTAAAAATGCAAGTCCCATTGTAAGTCTGTGAGATTGATGCTATAAAGCACTTAACATCCTAGCATTTGAAAATCCAATCTTCAAAATACTGCACTGCAAAAATGAAGAGTAGGTTATTTTCTTGAGACCTACCCAATTTAAGATGCTTAAATTCAGGTTGCATAGCAGATGCACACAACTGATAAAATATATGGTAGTTTCTCTCATTCTCTGACTGTAAATTAAGCAAAGAATACCATTACAGAAAGAAAGAAAAAAAAACAATGAAAAAAAACAACAAAAAACCCCAACAAACAGAAAAATGTTCAATATTCAACACTACTGTAAAGACACAATGATACTTGAAGGCTAAATTCTCCTGCAACATAGTTTGGCAAAGAAATTGCCCAATATTAAAATGGCACATCTTAGACTTCAACAAGAGCTTTGAAAGTGATACATTTAATTATACTTTATTTCCATTACCGATATGCTGAGTTCTTTCCCCAAGGCTGTTACTCGAATAATTTCTTCAGCTTGAACAACCATCTACTAGTAAGAACTGAAAAATACTGTAATGAATAACTGTGTAGAAGTGGCAGCTGAAACACTGCACCACGGTAACTCAGAAAACTCTATTTCCAAACCATCCTTTAGGCAGCAGATACATAGAAGTATTTTTCATAGAACTTAAAAAGTTACAATACTACTAAAAAGTAAAACTTTGTAAAAACAGTTTTATAAAATTAAATGCTTTCTTCAGTAGATTATCACAATTACGCTCTGACACTGTAACAAGTCACATGCAATAAGCTCTAGCCTTGTACGCTGTTCCTTTCCAGATACAATTGGCATGTGTTACTATTGTGACTGAAAGTCACAGATTTCTCAAATACTCTTCACACTTAACTCAGGGAATTGTCCCTGAGATACATTCTCCACTTAACATAAGGAAGAACATGGAATAAATTAGTTTCTTACTATAAGTAAGATTAGTTCCTATTAAAAAATACATAAAATGCTAATTAGGTATACTATTCAGAACTTCACATAACATTTTCTATATAAAACTAGTAAAGAATAGTACTTTAGTAGCTATACTGACATTGGCTGTTTTTAACTTTATTTCACCCACCTGAAAGACAACTCTGGATTTCTCAAGAAGGTATGTTCTCATGTTAGCTCCAATGATTTGATAACTCTGATCAAAACTGATTTCAGTGTATTTTCCAAATCGACTGCTATTATCATTCCGCGTGGTTTTTGCATTGCCGACAGCCTACAAAAATTATAAACTTTTAGAATTTGTTTTACTTGCATCTTTCATAAAAATAAGTTTGTCAAAACATGACTCAACTACAATTTCCTAAAATCAAAGGTGGTCAAGGATCAATCTCAGCACTGAGCTGTGAGATTTAAATTTTGAGGCCCAAATTTGAAGATAAGCCTCAAGTCAAATAGTATAACACTACATAAACTAAGAATCAGAGAAAGTACTTTTTCCCACCATAAGGAACCTTAACCAGTTTCTATTCCAATTAGTAAAAACAAACAAACAACTGTTCAATATTGTTTTCTCATCACCTAGTTAACTGGATGTGGTAAGAGAAAACTATGGAGGCAAACTAGTGCCTCCAAAGGGCCACTGGTAAATTAGGCAGAACCTGGGTGTTCCTGAAGCTGACTACCTCTTTCCATCAGTAACATTCAGAGGCTAAACTTCTAATTTAGATATCTAACTCAGGCAGATAAAACATTCCTAAAGATTCCAAAGATTCCCGGCAGCTCCCAAAATTCTTTCTTTGATGAGTACAGACTTGAAAGATACTCTCTGAAACTTACCTCAGTTATTGGATTGGATGCCAGTACTTTATCCTCCACATCTGCATTGCTGTTTGACTTACTCACAGTGGCAAAGTATCTCATAGTGTATCTTGCAGACACAGTCTTTCCAGCTCCTGATTCTCCACTAACTATAATAGACTGATTTTTGTTATTTCTAAAACCAAATAATCAGACAGTTTAAATCAGACATGTCTAAAATGTATGTGTAAATGTAAGTATTATATATATGAAACAAATGTATGAAAACACAGCTGTGGTCAACTGTCATATCGGTTCCATCTTTCATCTGTTCTTCTCTTACCCCTCTTTGGCTGTAACCTCTAGGCTGATGTCATTGCTATTCACTCAGCTAAGACAGTGTTTTGCCCCTAATCAAGAATGAAAATAGTTATGAGTTCTAGAAACTCCTCAGCTGGTTAAGGAATTACTCCTCCTCTAGTTAAGCCACCCATTCAAAGGTATTCTTAATAGCCAGTGGCACATACACAGTTAAATTAAATGACAAATAACACTGACTGCCACTAGTCTTCAAGTGTTATTTATGAACATTAAACAACATACTGAACCTTGCCATTTGCTTGTATGCTTCTTCTGCCACAGCAAATATATGTGGATCCATGTCCCCCATGTTTTGCCCACTATATGCATGGATAATAGCATCTCCATATATTGGCAACTGTTTATAGGGGTTTATTGCAACCAAAATTATTCCTACAACCAAGTGTGCAAAACAAAAATAAAACACAGGTTAGTTCAATGAAATGCCAGTTTTTGGCAACAACAGTTAAACTGATTCAAAGTAGCAATATTTTCTAAACTAGGTAGGAGATCCTGATCAACAAACAAGTCTATACTCATATAAAAATGAGTTAACTTGAATGAGTTAAAATACACTTGAGGAAAACAGTACTCACATCATATTGCAAACTAACCCAAGATTATTATTTTTTATTTTAAGAATTTAAGAAAAACTCAAGAATTTTTTTTAAACCTTGCATTTTACTTTGCTTACCACTATAGGTGTAGATTAGCTTAGACTCCACAAAACGAACTTTAAGATTGTGTAGAACAGCTGGTTCATGGAGATAACTAAGTGCAGTGAGATCATTTTCACCAACAAGTATGTCAGGATTTCGTAGGGGTGGCAGAGCAGTTGGATCAACAGGGTAATTCAGTTCCTGTCAACAAAAATGACTTGAAATATCCTAAAATGCATTATGTTTGCATAAACACAAATTAATCTTCTATTTTTTAAACGGAGCTACAGGGTTGACAGAGCCCTGTCTGATCTTGTATTTCATCAGTTGCATACATTCCACTGAACTTAGGGGACTTGGAGATCACAAAAGTAAGATGGAGCTCTTCATCATTTATGAAAAAGAAAGCCACCTTCTCTTTATTTACAACATTTTGTATTGAAATCTGTAAAAATGAAAACGTGTTTAGCTCTCTAAATGCATGCATATTTCAAGTACAGATGAAAATGGTAGACCAGCTGCAACTGAATGAAAGTAAGCACCTGGTCAGAATTTAAGTCAGCTCTAAAACCATCCTTGTAACCCTTCGGTTTTCTTAAACCCTTTTCTTAAACCTTGTAACCCTTCGGTTTTCTTAAACACTTCGGTTTAAACTTTTAAACACTAAGTTTAAAACTCACTTCTGTTTCTTTCAACAAATCCATTTAATCATATATTTAATAGTTGTCTTTACAGAACAGGAATGCAGAAATACAGAAATACTGTTTTCAAAATATTAAATTTGTAAAGAACTCAGATACTAAAATTAACAGATCTTACATAAAGCACCAACTTTAGGGAAAAAAAAAGCAACAGCTAGTTCTGTGAGAGATAACTATGCCTGCCTCGCACTTCTGATTTACTTCGACTTGAGTTTCAGCGTTTGTTTCAAAAATGAAGTGATCTTCAAGGTTACGTGTTCTATTCTAATGTTATACAGATAGTAGAATTACACTCTTCATATTTTTAGGTAACAGCTGTTTACTGTACAAATTTCAATATGATAAACTTCTGGTCACTGCGCGATTAGCATAAAAGAAAATATAGACAAGTCATTTAGATCCTGTAATGGTGAGTCCTATGTTTCTACATTAACATATCTCAGCAAACCCCACAATAATTAAGGCTTTCCTCCTTACAGTTCCATCTTCTAATTGCACATGGAGAAAACAGTCTCCAGTTTTGTAGTTTTTTGTGATTTCCGCAGACTGCCAAACTTCTTCATTATCAGGGATCCAAACCCTATTGTACTACAACAGAAAAACAAGATAATAGTTAGCTTAGCTATTATCATAATACCAGACTAGCATAAAAAATAGTTTTCAAATGTCAAGGGCAACCTAAAAGCTGAACTGGATGCCAGAACTTTTGGGGATTATTATTAGCTCTGTACAGCAGGCTGTGTTTTTGTGTTTTAGTTATTCTTTGTGAAAGAAAAAAATGAAAGCAGACTCATTTCTCAGACATGCTTGTTCTGCTCCTGGTTAGTGTAGAGTCTGCAGAACAACACAGTGTGCAGGAAGGTGAAAAAGGGCCAGACCGTTGCCAGGCTCTTCAAACCCTCTAACACTGAACAAAGAGAGTAAAATACACTTAAGGCAGAGCCCTGATTTCTAGGAGATTTCAAACGAGCAAGTACCAGAGAAAGCATCTCGCTTACCAGAATTTACACAATCACTTCCCTGAAATCAAGTATAGGATACTGAACTTAGAAAGCATTTTGCCATAGGCACAAATGTATACACAAGGAAGACCCTGCACAGTTACCCTTCTTTTAATGGGACTGAAGTGCAACCTCCAAACATCTTCCCCTCTTCTAGGGCAAACTTCAAAGACTACTGGCAGGTTTCTTTCTTTACAAGCAATCAGCTGGCTTAACTGAGCTCAGTCCCAGTAAGGTACTTCAGCTCTGCCTCAGGAAGAAAACGCCCTTCCTAAAAGCACTTCTTTCCAACAGAAGCAGATGAGTTGTAATTTTCTTTTAGGTATTTGAAGAATTGAGACAACAGAATTACCTCTAGCTTTCTGAAGCATAAATGTTTGAATGTAGATTACACCATTCAAACCATTTGATTCTCCTGTGTTGGAGTTAAAATGCTGAAGCAGTAGCAACATCTTTAAAGCTCTGCCCTAGAAGCTATAGGAAACACCCTAGAAACTATAGGGAACAGCATTCCTTAAAAGGGCATAACACAGCTGGCAACGTCAATAAGTCAGGAATTTCTTCACTGATGTGGAGTGTGCCCTTCTCATCCTGCCAGAGTTTAACAAAGCAGCAGCATCCCTAAAAGCCTCCCTAATGCATCAACTATTAACATTGAAATCACTTCTGTTCAGGGAATTGCAGTTTGAGACCACTTCTGACATGTCACCATCTTCCTTAAATCTTGGTGCAAAATTTTTTTTATACCGTATAGTGTTTATCTCAGAAGGCAATGAAGATAACATTGAAGACTATATTTGGATGTAAGGAGAGGACAGGAGGAAGGACAGTGATGTCAAAAAAAGCGCCTGAAAATCACCAGTACATGCTAGTACTGAGTTTCTTACTGTCCATCTCTCCTGTAATTTGTGATAAAGTAACACTAGAGAGCACAGAACCATTCAGTCCCTACTTGCGCAAGCACCCATGCCATATAATCTTCTTCCAGCATCTTTCTGTTTTGATAGCCAGAACCCTTTGTTTAATTCCCTTACCCTAGCTATATTCACAGTCAGTTGAAACTAACTGTGTTTAAATAAACCTGTGAGAACTGCTGCAGCTGCTTACTTGAGAAATTAACATTAGTCAAGGATTTCATGAAGTGCTAGCATACCCACAGATACCTTGGAGACTCATATACCTTCTCATTTTGGTGTTGCAACTGTTGTTTTTAGCATAAATGACTTTTTTCCTCTCTAATTTGGAGGAAGCCCTGGAAGCTCCAGCAGATCCTCAGAACACGAGGGTCTCTGCCCCAAGAAGCCCACTGAAGACACTGCCAATGGTGGGTGCCTACAGAGGTCCCTACAAACTGCACTGTACCTCAACAGTAGCTTTCTCAACTCTAACCCCTGAGGATCAACATCAAACTATTTAGGGTAAGATGGACTTTCGCAAGGACATCCTGCAAATTAGCTTGGGTTGCTCAGTGACCTCTCCAGCTGAGTTTTCAGTTATCTCTAAGGATGGAGATTGACATTTCTGGTCAACCATATGCCAACCTGGCATGCATGTCAGGTGATGAACACTAATCGAAACCTCAGCCACTTTCACGATACCTCTTTGCTGATGCCTTCAGCATGATGGCATTTTTTCACGCAATATCCAAAATCACAAAGACGTCTTCTAAACAACCCCAACCCACAATGATGACAATGTTTTCATCTATCTGACCAAAGGGAGAAAAACCCAGCTTCGCAAATATCCATTTAATGGGCCTATGAAAGACATGGTTAAATTCAATCAGTTTTAACTTTGCTTTTTCCACGTATATCTGAGTACAAATTGACTTTTGTGTCATTCCTATGCTACATTGGTTTCCTGGCTTATAAAAAATACTTATCTACTCACAGCTGTTAAATTGAATTCTTTACTTGCTGTTATTCTATGCGAGTCAAGAATACTGCCACCAAATAGCCTCAGGGGCACATAGCGTGTTCCCATGTAAGAAGGTGAACTGCACGAGGTCACGGACAAGAAAGGGAGGGAAAAGCATGTGATCGAAGTACTGATTCTTCAGAAAAAGTCTCTGCAGTTCCAGGAGCCTCCATTGGCAAATGTACCCAGCCTACCAAAGTTTGCTTTCTCCAAACCCTGCCTTGCAAGTAAACAGAAGAGAGTTTGCTCATTTTCGTATCAAGTTACACCCACACTCCTTCCTCCCCTTCACCTGCCTAACCTCATTCCTGCTTAAAAAAACCCCATTTGTTCTTTCAGCTGCTCCGAGTGTGGTACCACGACAACAAGTGAATAAATACCACTGCAGCACAAGGCTGAGTAGGAGTTTATTATGGCAGCTGCTTTTGCGATAGAAGAGACACGGGCTTATAAAGCAGTAATATATGCACGTTAATTTTGCTATGTAAAGCTAAGCAAACAAATTACATGTCACAACGCTGGTGACTACAGGAAAAGTGGGAAAAATTGCGCAAAAAATACAGCAGCCGCATTAAGGAGGAAAAACCTTTGCTTTTGTACCAAGTTCTGCCAAAGGTACTCAATATTCGCGTAACAAAAGCGAGCACTCCGCGACTGAGCGGCTGGGCAAGCGCTCTGAAACTTTAGAATTGCCTAATCGCTGGCTAGCGCATCAGAGACCTCCACCTAAAGACGGAAAGCCTCAAAAAAAGAAGTATTTCTCTCAGAAAAGAAGTATCTTCCCACGCTGCCCTGGGATTTCGCAGCCCCTCCGATGTGCTTCAGCTCCGCTGCCCGGTGCGGCTGACGCGTCCCCTCCCGTCAGGTCCAGACCCGCCAACTCTGTCAGTAACGCAAGCGGCTCAACATTTTACCGCACCGCCGCCGCAACCCCAGAAGTCGCAAAACCCACAGGCGCACCCCGGCGAGCCCGGCGTTGCTCGCCCGGCCCGGTCACCCTTTTCCCCTTCCCCTTCCCCTCACGGGGCGGCCGTCGCCCCCTCAGCGGGCGCGGGTCAAGGCGCCGCCGCTTCCCCTCAGGCGCCGCCCCTGCCATGGCGGCCCGGTACCCCCGCGGGCCGCTCCCCGCCCCGCTCACCTGGGTGTAGAGCTCGGCCAGCGCCATGGGGCCAGAGCCGCCGCCGCTGCCGCTCCGGGCCGCCCGCGGGGGGAGAGACGTGGTGCGGCAGGTTCCGCAGGCGGCAAGTGGCCGCGACCCGCCCCCGGCCACCGCCCCCGAGGCGTGGGCATGCGGCCCGGCCCGGCCCGGCTCCTGCGCCTGTCCCAGCCGGGGCCGGGCCTTCCCCGCGGAGGAGGGAGGCGGTTCCCCGCCGGAGGCACGGCTGAGGCGCTCTGCTCGCCTCGGTGACCCGCAGCGCCCGGTTAAAGCACTCCTGTGTGCGGCCCTCTATGCGGACAGCTTGCACGCTAGCTCCTCATTTTGACAGGTACGGAAGCATGGTGGAGATGAGGAGTGGCCCCGGTTACCACATTGGCAAAGCTGGCATCTTGGATGCACCCCTAGGGGTTAGGAATAACGGCCGCTCCAGCTGCCAGAGGGATCAGAGGGGAGCCATTCCTGACCGACGAGGGAAAAACAACAGAAACATTCGTCACCTTCCGTAAGACACCATGAAGGAGTTTCTCCAGCAAACTTGGAGAAAAATAAACAACTCGGAATGCATTTAGTAAGCTTAGGGCACTAGTAGGCTTTATCTTTAAATAGCCTTCCCGAGGAAGGAGATTTGAATAAACATCATACCGGGTTTTGGCAGGCGGATACGTGCCCACGGGCCCACCAGCCCTCCCTGCCTGCCTGGCACCAAAGAGCTTTCATGGCGCAGAAGACAATGTCTTAGAAAAGTACAAATCTTAATTCTTATTTCAGTAACAGTTAATATTTGGTGACCAAATATCCTAGCGGAAGTGGGTTATGTCGAACAAAATATTTTCAAATAATTTCACAGCAGTTTATGGCACACTGCTGGTATCTGGGTGTGTATTTATGCAATCCTCAGATTTTAACCAACTCCGGTGGCAGTCAACGCTAAGTCTGCTATGAAGGCAGAGCAAACCCAAGTGATCATCTGGGGACTATGCCAGCACGCAGCTTATGAACAACCAACCAACCAAAAAAATCCAGAGCAAATCTTACAGTTGTATTTTTATTTGGACATTTTCCAGTGATAGCTATTAAGCTACAGTTTTTATGATGCATACATTTACTAAGTACAACATCAGACACTACAACAGATCAGAGCTCAGGTCATTCTGACAATGTTTTGGTTTTCATCTATGGACTGTAGTGGCATCGAGTGAAAACCTATGTTTAAAGGCTTTTATTTATCACATGATGTATCGGTATCTTAGAAAACCCAAGTGTTTACTCATAGTTTTTGTACGCTATTTGAAATGTGTTCAGTTTAAACCGAATTACGCAGACCTTCAAATTGCAAATGCTGGTGTTTCCAAGTTGGGAACGAATGTTATTGGATATCAATCTACTTTTCAGCATTGAAGTTGATCCTATTTTTTTCTTGTGATAGATAGAACAGACTAACCGCATTTAAGGGACTTAAGCACTTTCACATTCCATCGCAAACTGAAGTCTGAGAGACTTTCAAAATCTGGATAGAAGACTGTGTCCTAAATATCAGAATAAAATGATCACTGGAATAAAAATACACCAAACTGAATGAGGTAATTATTGTGCAAAATCTCTAGAATAACTGTATATAATTCTAAGGGGTCATTGACAAGTATTTTTCCAGCATCTGATAAAATCTATCATAGCAATAGATAATAAATTAAAATATAAAAGATATGTCCACATTAAAAGAGCATAACAATGATTCAAAGGAAACAAAAGTTGTTAAAATAATTCTGCATTATATTCCATGGTTAAAGAGATATTAGTCCTAAGGTGAAGGATATATTATACACTGACACTAAAATTTTACTTCTGAAAAGTGCATGAAAAATACTGCCATGTAAAATGTTAGATGAATTACCAATTACACATCTATTCCAACTTAAAAATATTTTCCTTTAAAACATGTCAAGCAGCATATACTTTTAATGTGATATAAAAGTAATACCAGTCAAACCACTGAGTTTAAGGATAATAACTATAAATTACTAAACACTACTTTTTTTAAGGAAACAAGATACAATAAGGCTTTTTACAGGTAAACAAACTTAAAAAATAAACAAAAATACATTTAGGCATACATTTTAATAGAATAATGCTTAAGTAGTGGATACATTTCTTGATCTACAGTATGAACATACTGTAATGCCAATTGTTTGTTTTTCAATAGAAGAAAAAATTTGTAGGTCAGCATGTTCTCACGTATTTTCTTTCCTAACCTCGTTACTGGATGTGAAGTCTTCCCCATTACATTCTTGCAAGTACAGTACCCCTAACAGCCTGAAAACTACATTATACCTTCCTTATTTGGAGCCACTTAACAGTAGCCGTAGTTTCGGAAAACAAGTAACATTTGAAAAAAGAGTGTTTGGTATACCATGCACAGGAAAACAATCTAAATCATTTAGCAAAGATCATTCAAAACATTTATGCAATGCAGTATTAGGTTCTTGGAAGTACTGGCATGATCCATCAAACATAATATGGGGCATACACATTTGAAAATAAGACAACATGAGCATCTTAAAATGCTACTGACAAAGTTTAGGTTGTCTTTACTACTGATTTTAGCAACCATACAAACAGCATGTCTACCTCTCAAGTAAAACATAACTGAAATGTTTCAGTTTGCTTAACAGCAATTTTTTTTCTGTGAGTTTGCAGGCAGATTAGTACCAGATAGTCTGATAGTGTACCTCTAGATTATTTCTCAATATATTCAAAGAAATGAATGTTAATGCTAAGCTGCTAATTATTATAATACATAAAAAAATATTGCACAATGCAACTGAACAATGTGTGTGGCTTTCTTTTACATGTATATTTGAGCCATACACCACAAACTACCTGTTTTAAAGTTCAGAACTGGAACCTTAAACAAAGTTTCTATGCTTATGTTGCACATTGTGAAATGTGAATTCCATATAGCAGATCCAAGATGTGCGAGACAGAAAAATCTTTCCAGTAAGATGTGCAATATCCAAAGTAACTCAGTTTCTCATTATGCACTCTGGATCTCCAACCATTAAATCAGCATGAATCATAGTCAAATGACAGCATCATAGTCAAAACCTACTTAATGTTCTTGTTAGTCAGCCTTTCAAAGAATGAGAGCCTTGGGCTACTGCAGAAATTTTCTATTAAAGTTTTTAATCTCAAATTCCAGTATGAAAGAATACTTTTTTTTTCTTTTTTTTTTTTTTTTAAGTGGCAACAGAACAAAAGAGATTCTACTCAAAATACACACAGTCATCTCTGGGGTCTACAAACAAGTAACATTAGACAGACTACAAAATCTAAATAAATACTAAAATCATTATTGACTTCTGATCATTTGCTTCAAGATACTGTATTTTTAGCTAACTACTTTTAAAAATAACTAAACATGTAATTTCCAGTGTGCTACTTGTGCTTAGTTACCATTTTCCTCTACAGGTGTTAATTGATACCATTTGCAAAAATCCAGTTAAAGTAACAGACTGCATTGGACTGTAAATAAGGTTGACAACAAAAAATGAAATATCTTATTTTTAGTGCTTAGTATGATACTGTCATACATTTAAAAGAACACAATATGCAGCAGTGATTTAGTATGCTTGGCAAACCACAGTACTAACAAATGAACACCTAAGTTATAGCATATAGTGAGCTATAAGACTTATCACTAGAATTTATGTCAAACTGACATAAATAAGGAAGTGGTTTAAGAAATCATTTTAAATATTGCCAGTTTGTGTTTCTCCATTCCAGTTTTTACAAATTAAATGTAACAGGCTCCCAAGTGACTGTGTATTCTACTACAAAATGCCTTACTTTCAAGTCTCCCATGTTCAGGACTGTGACTGTCCCTGTTGGTCCCCGCCTATGAGAAGACTACATATGGAGTTTAATTTACATTATTTAAATATGTTACTAAAGATCTAAAAATGTCTCTAGACAGCTGAACACACAATTTTTGTCCAAGCCCGATTTCCATATTCTGGAAATGTATGGATCAGTGATGTCCTCATAAATGCAAAGACTGAACATAAATGCACATCTTTCTATTAGCCTTCAATCTGTGGTGCTGTTATGTAGTTTTCCAGCTACTTTTACTACAGATCTGGGAAAATATAGACTGTTCAAAAAATGTGTTTTCAGTGGCTCACTATGTTTTAATGGGTAAAGATATCAGGCAACCGATTCTCCATCTAACACTGATGGTACATCCTTGGGATCAGACACGTGATATGAAGCCCAGGCCCAAGCTGGCTGGGATCTGAATGGTTTCTAGTGCCAGAGAGGATGGATTAAAAGGAAAAGTAACAGGAAAGATATGTTTAGCATCCATGAGCAACTGAGGAGAGTCCTTCCTGTCTCGCAGACGCATCTGGAAAGATAAGAAAGTGATTACGTGAGCATTTAGCCACTTAATTGATAATAATAATCTTGTAAAAGGTAGTATTTCATCTGTGCTTACAGATACACCTGTGTTCAGACACACACTCTATGCTAACTTGACCAGACACATTTGCAACAATTATGCCATTAAATTGTAGTTACTTTTGTCATTTTCAGTTCTGCATATCTTCCCCTTACAATGCAATCTGAAGATATGTAGATTCCTTGCAAAAGGAAGAATTTGCCCACCATCTGATAACTCCATCTTTTCAGTAAGTGCAGTTATAGTTTTATCTCAGTTCTACCTTCCCAATCTCCCTTATCCTGCTAGTAATATAATTTGCTTTCTAACAGACCAGAAAGATCATCTTTGTTTCTTTCATTTTGCTCTACTGGCTGCTTTTCTTTGGAATTTTCAAAATGTTTCATTTTCATCAATATATATAAAACTAGAAGGGCTAAATGCAGAACTTTGGAATGAACATAGGCCTCAGTTTTCAAAGCAGTTGGAGCTTCTCATGTAGACACAGGTCTCACAAAAGCAAATTTGCATATATAAATATTGCCACTTGAAAAGTTGGCATACAAGCATGTTTACATACACAAAGATGTATAAGCACAAAACCCTTTCACCTTCCAAAAATCTCATACATATTGACAGGGAAACTAACATTTTCATGCAAGTCTTGGAGGCAGTAAATTGTGATTGCTTAAAATTTTAAGGCTGACATCACCTTTTCAACATAGCTAAAAAGCCTAGTTTACATCAGATTCCTGAATGTATTTCAGGACACAAGCTATTTTGGCTCATCAGAGGGTTTCTTAGAAATAGTCAAATGATTTTTGATGAAAAGATATAGCCATACCTGTATTGTACGTATAAATGATACCAAGACTCTCTCTTCAAACTCATTTACTGGAGTATACAAATTCAGAACTTTTACAATCTGTGAAGAACAACAACCATTCTTAGGTTCATTTTACCGATGAATCAACAGATGCATCCATGGTTACTAATAATATACTTTTAAAATAAGCTATTTTAAAAAGAAAATTCTTTACAACTATTTGTTATTTTTTTGCTTTATTGATTCATACAGAATTCCATCACCTGCTTAATGCTATGTTATACGACTGACTGCTTCAGAACATGTGTTCTTTGGAGGCAGAAACTCTAAATTTCTACATGTGTGTGGAAAATACCAAACTATGGAAATCAGATGATAAGTAACTAATTGTGTTCCTAACCCCCCTGGAAACATGCTGTATTTCTCACCCTAATTTTGACCCTATAATTATGACCTTCTGTAGCTTCCACTCAAGAGAGTCTTACGACTTCACTGTTTTTCAAGAGAGTGAGCTATTTCTCTAAATATAGGGCTAAAACCACCAAAGGAAAGAACTGCATCACAAAGACTTTAAATAATAATACAGGTTAAACTTGTAAAACTTATAAAAAATTCTCTTTGTTTTTTTACATGATTCTCTTCCAAAAAAACCACAACACTTTTTAACAAAGTTAAAACACTTGAAGCATATGGAATTCTAATTTCAGTACACAACTAACAGGTTTTCCTGCAATGTGAATTACTAAATAAAAACAGCTATATCAATCCAACCACAAGTGCTGACACCATTGTGAAAGAAATAGAGAAATTTCTTTCTTTTCCTGATGGCAATATTCAGTAATCATCAAAGATGTTGTATTGGGTCTGGCTGAGATGGATCCATTTATTCCTGTACATGCTCTATGCAAATGTAGCATGGTTAAAAAAAAAGCACAACTTATCTGTACAAAATCTAAGCTTTCATAAATAGAAGCCTTCAGTTGTTTACTGAGATACACTTGGTTCAGCCTGCTGAGGCTAATGGGTACAGTAACTTAACACTTTTGTTTGCAGACCCCGAGACAACAGCTCTGTGTGAATTGTCCATTAACTTAACTGGGTACTAACCCTGATGGCAGAAAGATCATTTCTTAGTATCCTAGGCAGAGCTATCCAGAGTACAGAGACTTCTTTGAGTGAAGAGTATTCTCTAAGGATTTTCACAAACTGAGAGACTATGTATAGTACTACACACTACACTATCTATTGAGACTTGTTCAAAATAAATCTTGAACATCAGACTTCAAATGGGTCTGACCCTTTTTTTACCCCTGCACCTTCAACTGTTTTAGTTGTACTAATGCAAAACACAGTAAGAAATCTTTGATCCATGTGCAACAGCAGTGCAGGCAGGCATAGCAAACACCAACAGAGCAGAGAACTGCTCAAAAGCGATAGCAGAACAGATAATGAGAGTTTGCTTACCTGGGCAGTAGTCAGTGCATTGCACATTGAACAAATGGCTTCTGCATCTTCATCTGTTTTCTTTTTTACTTGCAACAATTGTGCAGCCTGGATGAGGGGTTCCAGTGTTTCTTTAGCCCCACTATTCATCAAATTTTTATCACGTAGCCATTCCTCCAGTTGACTCACATTGTATCTGTACAAAGAGGTAAAAGTATCAAGACATTAATGCTTGATTATGGCTAAATTGAAAGCATGTGCAATTTCTTTCCCAGTGTTTCTTCTTTGTTCTTACATGTTTTTCCTTCACACTTGTCATTTCTTGTAATTTTGTCTTCATACTGTTTCCTTCTGATTAAGGCAGGAAATTTTGATTTTCAAAACAGTTAGAAACTATGGCCAAAGACTTCCTCTAACTAACTTTTCCTATTTGTTTTTGTTCCTTTTAATTGCAGGAATGTGATGAGTGTAAGAAGAAAGGCAAATGAGATTTTATCCGTGCAAATGTACAGTGAGGCTTTTCAAGGGACTGGAAATGCCTTGGCTAAATTTCCTGGCATATGCCAGTAGAACGCATTGGACAACAGATGCCAAATGCAGGAACAGAATAAGATGGCTTTACTGCAGGATGCAGCAAACTACAGTGTGGATGAACACAGCAGGGATCCACTGCACCGCGAGCATCCAAAAAACACAGCAGGCATGTTTGCTATTCTTCTCTAAAAGCTCAGAAAACAACTACCAACATTTCACCTACAGTTCTGATTCCTACTTGATGATGAAATACTTTCGTTTTGCTTCTACCACATTTCCTTGAAAGCCAGGTAGGATTTGGCCTAAGTTAACCAAACTCTTTTTAATTGAACCTCACAAAATCAGTTTAACAGCATCTGCAACTGTTTGTGTGTGGAAAAATAAGTAGTCAAAATGTATCTGCTATTCCATTAAAATGATGTTCAGCAGTGTCAAGAGTTCACTAAGATTTCCAGCGGCACATTCAAGAAAAGTGTAACATGAGTTCTCCCACCTTATCTGCATTCCTTTGCTCCACGAGCACATGTCCTTGCGCAGGAGAAGATTATTAAGTGTTACAGCCCCAATGATGTAGAACATCTGCTTGACAACCTGTTTGATCAGCTCTGGATCCATTCCGTGCTGACACATCACTGAATGGAAAGAGTTCAGCTGCCGAATAATAGAGTCCAAAGTGTAGGTTCCTTCATCGGCAATGCTGGATGTTCTCTTCCGCAGCCCTGTTGGTTTCACCCCTGAGACACCTTGGATAGTCTCATGCTCCAGCATTCCTGAAACTGCATTTGATTGACAACATTATTATAATGACTGAAAATTGCTGATATGCAAGCATATTGTGGAAGACAGCAAAACAGTATTTACACAGGAAGAGCAGGCTGGGCTTTCTGCTAGCCACACTTTACCATGATTTCCAGCAATTCTGTGTCCCACTATGTTCTGCAAAATCTAAACTTACAGGGTTTTTACAAAGATTCCAGCATGTGTGTTTGAAAGGAAAGTCTAACTCTAGCTCAGCAAAATACTTATTTCCTCCCATGGTCATATGAGCAGCAGAGTTAGCAAACCAAGAGCTGTTCCATTCTTCTAAATGTTGTGATTAGAAAGCTTAGTGAAAAGTTGTGTGAGAGTACTGTCTGACAAGAAAAATGAAAAGTACTTTTAATGAAAAATATAACTCTGAATGTGAGCTTCATCCCTGCTAGCTATTTCATTGCCAACTGCTGTCCGTAATAACAACAAACCATTTTTCTCCATATTCATTTTAATTATGAGTTCTCATGTAAATAAAGTCTAATTTTTCCATGGGATATTTCCCAACAGACAGGGCAGCAAATATCAGACTGTCCTAACAGTTTCTTCCTGTAAATGCATGATATATGACAAGCTTGAACAGGGTATATTGATTTGTTCTGTTACTGGCAGAAGAAACAGCCACAGTTCACTTTTTCCCTCTAATCCAACCTGTCCAGCATAGTCCTTGTCATCTATAAACAGAATACCACAAGAACTGTTAATGAAAGTCTACTGGTTAGGAAGAACTACAAGATGCAGTGTATTACCACCATCACAATTTTCCTTTTGGTACTATGGTGTGAAGTTTAAGGAATTCAACTTTGCCTTACCAATCATTGGTTGCAGAATGTTTTCCAACACTCGGACAAGTTGTTGGTAGATCTGAATAGCCAAATCACTCAGTACTTGTCTGTATTCAGCTAAATCAAAATTCGTGAGGCAGTGTTCATTTTGACGAGGTGTATTATGCTTCATAAACCCCTGAATTCATAAAATATCAGAAATGAATGCTTCAATGGAACACAATAATATTACACAAACCCAGTATTTGTATTTTTTCATGCAACTGACAAATAATACTTTCAAAATAATAGTCAGAGACCCTCAAAACTTTAATTTGGAACTTCTTCTGATTGAGGCCAATGGTAGGATTTGCTTTTCAATTGTGATTTGTGCAACATCTGCTTCCTTGACTTGAAACTTCAAGTATCTGACACAGGAACAAACTGCCAACTTTCTGGCAGGTAAGACCCTTCCCTCTTACTCCAGCATGAGCGTTCTCACCTGACCATTTATGGCCAAAAGCCCAGTTAAGTTTGAAAAAGGAATTAGGCAGACCACAGCTTCCAAACGTAAACTGGTCTGCCATACTATGGTTAAAAGACCTAACATGGCCTTCTTCACAGGCAGTGCAGTGAACCATTACTAAACAACATAATGCTAGCAGCCAGATTCTTCTACTTAATCTGAGTTAGCATTTTTGGGAGCACAATGTCATCTAGCCTCTGGGCCCCCAGCCTGCAATAAGGGAAGCTGGTTCAAATCTTACCTCCCCCTGCTTTCCACTGATGTCATCACCATCATCCCAAAAAGTATAGCCCTTTTAGGAGACTTTGACTAGTTTTGAGATATTACAGGAATTGTTTAAGAGCAGTGTTCTCAGTAGTATTGCAGAGCAAAAGAAACCAGAGTAGGAGCACAGCTTACCTCTTCTCCGCTATATTGCTTCAAACAGTGCAAAAATCGGCAGGTGTTAGATAGCCAGAAGGATACTGTTTCAAAGTCATCACCTCTTTTCTGAAAATAAAACCAAACACATTTCAACAAAGACTGGTAGGAGAAGTAAACTAATAAAATGTTAGCTAAGCAATTAAACACTTGAAATCCACTTTCTTATAGCTACTTAGATTCTGATGTTTTGCAAAACTTTTGTGTATTTCAGTAACGTATTAGAAAAGCAAGGGGTTTGGCAAAATACCATTAAACACCATCCCTGTTTTCTGTAGTATTTTTCAAGAACTTTCAGAATATGATTTCCTCCACAGATATGATCTTTCTGTGTTTTACAGACCCATCCTAACTGCTCTGTGCAGAAATCACAGGGCAATATGACTGTATTCCCAAAACACCCATTCTGTGGCCCAATGGCTCTTGTGAAGAGTCCAATGGGGAGGATGGGAATGATGCAGACCCAGGAGGAAGAGCAGAGAACAATTCAGTTTTCATGAATGTCACTTATATCATAACCATTTTGGCAGCCTGGTACAGAAAACAAAACAAAACAACAAACCCTCCTCACCAAAGAACACAGGATCTAGTATATGTTGAGTAATTAAAATTTCTAGAGCTCTATAGCATGCACTCCATTCACTTAAAAATGTCCAAAAGTATCTATGAATATCTAAGCTCCTGCAGGATTGCTTACTAAACATTTTTTCAAAACTTGTAGCTTGATGAAATGCTTGGCTTTTGAGCCCATCTGTCTTATTTAAATACTAAAAACCTCCATGAAGCATAAAGCATATTTATGTCTTAATACTGCCTTCAAGATACCCCTGGCCTAAACTCTCCTAGCCAACTCATTGCAAATACTTTAGGCAGTAACATATTATCATCAATGTAATCTGTAGGTGAAGCAAATGAGGAAATCTGTGAACCAAAACTGCAAATGAAACATTTTAATTAAGTGTTCTGAAGAATCATAGAATGGTTTGGGTTGGAAGGGACCTTAAAGATCATCTAGTTCCAACCCCCCTGCCACAGGCAGGGACACCTTCCACTAGACCACGTTGCTCAAAGCCCCATCCAGCCTGGCCTTGAACACTTCCAGGGATGAGGCATCCACAGCTTCTCTGGGAAACCTGTCCCAGCGCCTCACCACCCTCACAGTGAAGAGTTTTTTCCTAATACCTAATCTAAATCTACCCTCTTACAGTTTAAAACTGTTATGCCTCATCCTATCACTACACTCCCTGTTAAAGAGTCCCTCTGGCTTTCTTGTAGCCCCCCTTTAGGTATTGGAAGGCTGCTATAAGGTCTCCCCAGAGCCTTCTCTTCTCCAGGCTGAATAACCCCAACTCTCTCAGCCTGTCTTCATAGCAGAGGTGCTCCAGACCCCTGATCATCTTCGTGGCTCTCCTCTGGACTCGCTCTAACAGGTCCATGCCCTTCTTATGTTGGGGACCCCAGAGCTGAACACAGTACTGCAGGTGGGGTCTCACAAGAACAGAGAAGAGGGGGTGAGTCACCTCCCTCGACCTGCTGGTCACGCTTCTTTTGATGCAGCCCAGGATTCGGTTGGCTTTCTGGGCTGCAAATGCACACTGCCAGGTCATGTTGAGCTTCTCGTCAACCAACATCCCCAAGTCCTTCTCCTCAGGGCTGCTCTCAATCCACTCATCGCCCAGCGTGTGTTTGTGCTTGGGACTGCCCTGACCTACGTGCAGGACCTTGCACTTGGCCTTGTTGAACTTCATGAGGTTTGCATAATTAACAAAGACTCACTATGCAAACTTTGACTACATCCAAAACCTTATAAGCGTAGGTTCAGAGGAGGAAGACTATTCAAAATAAAAAGAAGGTAGTTCTTTTTCCACTAATTCAAAGCATCTATGGTATCATATGGATAAAATGTTATCAATGTAATTTGTTGGTTATTAAGACAACTTTTTTGTGACATCAGTGGGAGGAGTTTACTGATCAGAAATCCAGAGCCAATTCATTCAAAGCCATTTCCTCAGTCCTCTAACATAAAATCAAACCCACATTTTAAATTAACATTTTTCTAAACCAAGCAGACTAACTAACCTTCAACACTTTTTTGATGCCATTGATAGTGGAAGTCAACAATGACCGCACTTTTTGGTCATCATTAAGGTAATCCGCATGGCGTACACACATGAACAAAATATATGCTGGTAGTCCTGGAATCAGGTTGACAGCTACCCCACGTGGTTTCAGCTCTTGGGAAAAACAAACACACATTGTTTTGTTAAGTGTAAAGTCATTTGAAGATGTTATATGAGGTAATCGCAACCTCCCCAGTTAATAGTGCACACGTATCTATACATGGCCGGTGAAAACTAAGAACAAAACTAAGAAGAGCCCCTTTCTTCATAAATATCAGAATGGAATAAAAAAAATATAACTGCCTGCTAAAAAAATATGCAGACACATTAGTATGTACTATACTTATCAGGAAGGATGATTAGATTACAATAGACACTTAGGAATTTTAGATAAACTGAACACTGTCAAAACCAAAATAAGCTATTCATTTCATAATGCAAATTCTGCGTTCTTATCATTCATTGTTCAAAGTGTGTGGGAGCAGAGGCTGCAAATGAGAAAGATGCTTACCTAAAATAAGATTCTTGACAAGTTTTTGTTCATCTTCCTTCTTATATTCTAACATCCCTTGGAAGTCCTTTTCTTTCCGTGGAATGTTAACTGGACGAATAGGTTCATCAATGATTTGTCCAGGTGATATGTTCTCCATCTGGCCCACTTCAGAGCGGAAATAGAAAGAAATTATATAATATTTTCCAGTGAAACCAATGCATACCAGAGGAAACTATGACATTTCTAAGGAAGAACTCCAGCATATACAAGTAAGAAATATTTTCTTTGGTTCAGTATAACACTTACCAACAAAACTCCCATTAAACAAAAAGACAGATTGTTGATAAATATATCTCGGGGTGGCATTCTTCCTTTGAAGAAGAGTGGCAGTGTGTGAATAGCACCCATTAATACAACCTTACTGCCGATTTCCCAGATTTTATCATATAAAAGCACAAAGGCGAAGCGATAGCTGTTAATCACTTAATCCCAGATTAATACTGCAAAGGTCACTGTTAATTGTTCTGCAAAATGCCAGTATTTTTCAAGCTTCATGCCTATTGTGGTAGATTTACCTCTACCAGCAGCCAAGTACCCACACTGGCTCCAGCAGGACAGGGGAGAGACTATTGAGAGCAAAAGTGAGAAAACTCACGGGTTGAGGTAAAGATGGTTTAATAAGTGAAGGAAAGGCGGGGGGAAGCAAAGCAAAGGCAATCACTCACAACCCCCCATAGGGGGGCCGATGCCCAGCCAGCCTCCAAACAACTACCTTGTATGCAGAAAACGCCCTCTTCTGGCTCCTGACGTTAAGTAGTATGGAATATGGAATACTCCTTTGGCCAGTTTGGGTCAGCTGTCCTGGCTGCGTGCCCATGTGCCCTCCCACCCCCCAGCTTACTGAGAGGGCAGAGTGGGAAAAAAGAGAAAACCTTGACACTGTGCAAGCTCTGTTCAGCAATAGACAAAACACCTCTGTGTTACTGTGAGAGACTGAAAGAGTTAATGTCTCAAACATTGTGGTGGGGCAAGTTCTGCTTAAAGACAAACCCTGCACAGCAAGGAGCCAAGGTGAAAAGCCCATCAGCTCAGACAGCAGCAACAGGAGGGGGAGGGCGTGCTGGAGGGTGCGCAGCTCCCTGTTCTGATACAAAGATCAAACTATGGCCACGTCTGCAGGGAAAGAGAAGTCACTCCCCAGATGACCCCCAAGCCCAAAGGCTCACAAACTGCTCATTAGCCTGACGAGTTCAGGTGCCCACCTGAAGGAGGGGCAAGGATGATAAAAGGACACAAACTGAAGCCCTGGGGATGCAAGCCCACCGGGACTGGACCCCTCGGCTGACTGAACCAACGCTGGACCCAGGACCAGTGAAATCTCTCTCTCTTCCTTCTTCTCTCTCTCCTTTTCCTTTTCCACAATCCCTACACCTCACCCGTTTCAAGATATAAACCACTGACCATGTCTGAGACTAAGAGTGGATCCAGCCGCCCCTAGACCCTTTTCTGAGGAGGAGTCTGGAAAGCAAGGGAGTCTGCTCTGAACCTCGGGACTCGACGGGAGGGATCTCCTTATTCCCTGAATCGATGTGTATGGTTACCCTGGGTTACAAGGTTTACAGAAGTAGTCTTATGCCAGTTCCCGTTGTGAGAAACCCTGCCATCTACTACCACGCCTCCCCAGTTCAGTTTGCTTCTGTCATAAATAAAATCTTTAACTGATTGTTTGGTGTCGTTTCACCTTAATTTAGCCCGAGGGAATTTCGAATTAAACACAACTCCCTGGTCTGTCCAGTCTGGGTCGTGACAGACTTTTAAAGACTTTTTAAAAACAAACCTAGTTTGAGTAACCTTTCAAAAGGATGTATGAAATATCCAGCTTGTTGTGTACAGTGCCTCACGGTATCACATTCAACACCTACGCTCCACCTGATTAGGTTGCTGCATGCAATTACAAACTATTACACCTCCTGTAAGTGTGCTAAATGTATGCACCTGTCAAATGGGGTAGAAAATGCAGAAATCCAAAATGGAGCTCAAGGAGAGTTCCCACTAACTAAAGGATAATATAGTCCTGTTAATCCAGGTTTAACTTGGTATCCCTGTTCTTTTCAAACACTGAAGACTACACAGTCACTGATCTCAATCTTAGTACTCAATAAAACAACTCATTAGGCAGTAAGCCTGGAAAAAGCAGATGACCATAAAAAGCTTCTGAAAGGTTAGGACCAGGATTATTTAAAAACAAATTCATACTTCAACTTTATAAAATAATTAATTGCTTTTAGCAATTAAAATTACTTTACTTATACAGAGACATAATAAGCTCTCAGTCTCACCAGTCCTAAGATCCTAAGGCAAATCACACTGATGCCCATAAAAATAAAATTAGCTTAGTCCATATCTCAGCATTCTCATATTCAAGTTTGGCCAGCATCTCTGAAAGGAAACCTCAAGCGGAGAAAGACAGTCTCAGCATTCTTTGCTCCAGTGATATAGAAATTCACATTCAAAGGAAAACTGGGTCTATTATTTCTGCCTGGTTCATATTTAGTATTGCTTTTGTCTTGAGAAAAACGGATACGGTCTTTGAGTACACAAACAACCCAGGTAACATTCCTTTATGTTCAAATGTTTTCCGCCTTCAGAGAAACACCAATGTTCTTTACTCATCACTTCAAAATACGACAAATCTTCTAAAGGTTTATAAAGGAACACACAGAGCACTGAGCGTACATCCTGTTTCTGGAATCATTTAACAGACACTGAAACTACTGAAGACCTCATGCCCTCCCGACTGCTAAAACAGATGGAAATGATGACAAAGGGATCACAAAAAGTAAACTAAAATCTTTCTCTCAAAATACAGAATTACCTTCAAGTTCACCGATCTTCTTAGCAAATACTTTCAACTGTTTCTTTAACTTGCGAACAGTTTTGTCTTGCTTTTCAAGCTGCTCCATTAAATCCTATAAATTAAAATGAGATAACGATTAAGATACGAGAAAAATCCCATAATGTGTGACAAAGACAAAACCGGTGCTGTTAGAATTACAAGGCAGTGAGGAAAGCTGAACAGTGGTGCCATCCTCTGGCTGAGGTTTGCAAGCTGGTATGCTGCCTGTAACACAAGCCAAATATCGCAAATATTATTAAGTTATGTGCAGCATGACAAAGGCAAAGCTCTTAGGCAGGTATATTCTGCAGACACTCGGAACTAGGTCAGTTCTTACAGCAGAAGACATTTTGCTGCCAACACATCTCCCTAACGCTTCCTCCCTGCTCTTCCAAATGCCTCACGGAAATAATTTTCTTTATTATTCAACAGCTACCCTGTATTTCTACATCATTTATTCATGCCTTCAGGACTGACTCATTATTCAGACCTATCCATTTTATAAGACAATAAGAGAGATACCTGCAGAAAGACCATAACTTGCACTCAAATTTACCAAAATCAAACATCCAAACATACAACACTTCTTGTGATGCTCTGCCATTTCCCTATTGCTTGGTGTCATCACATTTCCTTACACTGAAACTGGTGTCTTACATCTTTTTATTCTGTACCTGAACAATATCTAGCACCTAAAGTCCTACTCTTGAAATAAACCTGTATTCTTCTTTCAAAGGAGCACTCCCCAGAAATCTATCTTTGAATAATTCTGTGATCTATGGTAGTGCATTAAAAAAAAATCATGTAATTAATAAAGGGGAAGTCTTTCTAAAGGAAGCAAAACCTCAAGCTCAAAAAACCTGAAAGCCATTCCAGGTTAAGGGTTTGAGAGCAGCTTAAAAGAAAAATGCTCTTTTTCAAGCATGGTTCTTCATGGCACTGGTAAAAACATAAGGGACCATGAGCACCTTGTATCACAAGCATCACCTGGGAAACTACACCTCTCGTGAGGTATTGAAAAATATTAGTGCAGCATGGGCAACAACTTAGAATTAGGCACAAATTGTTCTTAATCATGTAGTAAAGAGTCTACAACACAATATATTTGAGCAGTAAGATATTAGGCCTGTTGAAAGAACAGAATCAAGGCCATGCTTCATATTCAAAGCAGTGTTCAATTTTACAACAGAAATCCTGCTAGTAACACAATATACTTGCTGTCAGATATAACAATTTGTCCTGAAATTAATAAAAAAAATATATGTAAGTCCAACAGACTGTTTCAAATGTATCAAGGAAGGGATGTGATTTCTGAACAACAAATACGTAAGGAGGAATAAAGTTCTTTCTATGGTTCCTCTAAACAAATTGACCAGATTTCACATCTCATTAAGATTCAGAATCTCATAAATTATATTCTTTCAAGCTTACATATGGTGCTATCTTTAATTATTATGGAAATATTATTTCCAATTTTATCCCTCATATTTTGCATTTTTAAAAAATATTGAAAGGTTATGCATTTTGATTCCGATAGATTTATTCATTCCAGATGTCGGCACTGTAAAGAGATCTACGAACCAATTCAGGCTATGACTGGATTGCAGGCATTATTCACGTTGGTAAGTATCTTTATGATCAGTCCTCTATTTTGCTGAACTGAATTTAAATGTATCAAAGTTTTAAAGCAAAGAGTGGTTCTGAAAATGGAGCATCTTTTGCATCACGTACCTCTTTTTCAGGGCAGTATTAAGTAGTATTCAAAAAGAAACTGCTTTGCTCACAGCGCAAGACTTGTATTAGTAACAAAACTGTGCATCAAAAAGAGACACAGATTACACAGAGGACACTAAGACTAACAAAAAAAGCAGTGAGGGAAGTAATTGGCATTGTGAAGATCTCCGCAGGGGATTTCCTTTGAAAGGAAGAAAGGGAGGCAGCCTGCTTTTCAATTAGTGCTCCAGAAACAGCAAACGAGACAACAGAGAAACAGGATTCACGTGATCTACATACAATCATCCGTTTGTAAAGTGAAATCCGGTACGATTGATACTTCTTGGGATCATCTGCATACAACTCCTCACAAAACTGTAAAAATAGGTACAGGATTGTTTTTGCCCCTCCCTTTGAGACACTGGTACTTCAGTAAGCACTATATAAATTAAATCAGATTAAACCAAGATCGAGAATCTCTAATTTTTAGGTAGTTTAGTCCTTCATCGTGGTGTTCACGCCAGCCTCTCCCAGAAAGAAGCTGATGTAGATGAGTTGCAGAAGAGTCATATCTTTTAAAAATGGGCAGTATTAATACTGGGAAAGCCTGGACTATAACCTTTGTGAGAACCTGGACAGGACATTTTCTTATGCTAAGCAAGATGGGGTTGCTGTGAATACTGCAATTCTAATGTCACACCTGGAAATCCTGTAAATTATTTCCACTCTAGGGCTAGGAGTGGAAAAGCAGCATATACAAGACTTGGAGTAGACTTGCAATACTCAAACATCAGAAGTGAAACAGCAAGGAATGAGTCTATATTTAACAAGTAAAATTACATTCACTGTATTTGAAAATAAAGAGAACTCCTCTGGGATGTAATTACATGACTGTGTTGTCTTGGGAACACAGAATGTGATGAGTAGGTCTCTGGGGGGAAAAAAAAAGGCTAAAAATCGTAACATATGACTAAGCAGCAGGAGGGAGCTGTGAGAGACGGAAGCATTCACCATTTACCTTTGCCAGTGGGAGACAGCTGCTGCTGAGGCAAACTTACAATATACTTTCGATCAGTTTTCCAACATCTATTAGCGGAATTATCTGATGCTTTCCTCAAAACCTTTGGTACTAAGACAAGAGCCCGACAATGGTAACTTCTGTAACATACATAAGCAGGAAAGACTACACCTTGGCTTGTTTAGAGGAAGCAATGACACTCAGAGCTAGGATTTTTCTTCCTGAAGTAGCACGGTTCCCTTTACCAATAAACAGTGATAAGCCAACGACATTCCAACATGGGCCTCTCTGGAAAATTTCCCCAGGAATGAACTAGCCTGCACATGATGAACATACTCCTTTGCGGAGGTAAGGAGCTTCACCCTACCCTTCCTTCATACAAAAATGTTGTGCAGTAAACAAGGAATACCAATTATTAGCTAACTGACTTCTGACCAAGTTTCTTTTTCTGGAACTATTTCTTTCTTCAAAACATACTGAATAGTTGGAGCTCATAACACAGTGGATTATCTGTGTAGCTTCAGGCAGGGAGGGGGGAAATGGGAAGAAAGATGGCATTAAATAATTGAAGAACTACATGAGAGTTTTTCAACAAAATAAACAAACTAATATGAGGAAACACCACTACTTGGCACCAATATTTTTTATGAGTTCCCTGGATATCAGCATTCTATTTAGCGATGATTAAACTGATCAGTTGAAAGCTGGGACTCAGGAGTTTTCTCCATGCCACAAACTTTGAACGAATTCCCTGAAACATTATTACTTCATCAGCAATCATAAGTCTCTCTCTCCCATCAGCTCACCTACTAAAAACCCCACTGCACTCACGCAATTTTTTACAGGAGGCTGCCATCTGAAAACTGATAGGAACTTAGAGGCGCAGCAGGACTGTAAGTCCCCTAGCCCGCCCCTGCAGCACCATTTCCCTTACCAAGTTCTCATTAGTCAGCCGGGTGATCTCATGCTGTAGACTGGCTTCAATGCGGGCCTCTGGAGGCAGCTGCAGATTCTGTGCTAGGAGCTGCTGCTGGCGATTGTTTTCTTCCTTCAGACTTTGGATCTCACCTCGCAGCGATTCCAGTTCGTTCTCGTGGCTCTTCTTCTGCGACTGAAGCTGAGACTCCAGCAGCCTGAAGAAGTTGAGCAACAGTTGTGTGAACGCACTTAAAAAGTTACATCCCCAGTTCTCAGAGGGAGTGGAAAGCTTTAGCTGCTGCTCAGGAACAATTAGCCATGGCTTGCAAAAGAAAATGAAAAAGGCAGAGTACTCTTTAAACCCTTCAGTATGCCTTCTAATTAAATTAAGCTTGCATGATCAAAAAGTGGAGAGAAACTAGTTGTGACACTGCTTTGCATTTCCTTTGTGATTGAACACATACTGTGTACGGTGCCACTGAAGAACATGTGGCAATAAATGTAATGCTAAGTCTTCCCAGATTGTCACTGCTTTTAAAGGGTTTTTAAAGAGGTTTTACCTCTAATCAAATCAAACGAACTGTGTAAGATGAAGAAGACACTGTGTTTGCTTAAGCTAGGACCCTGCAATATTAACAAAGGAAAATCTTTTTAGAGTTACTCTGTTCAGTCAGAAACCATTTAATTGCAAATGCACATAAATAATCTTTATATTTACATTAAAACCAACGTTTTGCAGAGGGCTGTCATTAGTGCACGAAAGGTTAACAACAGAATCAAACTCAGGACTGGGATCCGGGAGCTCTATTTTATCTTCACCACTGACTCACTCTTTCCCCTTGGGCACATCACGTCTCCAATTCTTCTCATGTGAAATGGGGATAACACGTACCAGCCTCCTTCCAAGCAGTGCTGTGGGGATCTACTCCTGCTTGCAAGGCACTGTCCAAGTGCTCTGACTCATCATTTCATACATACGCACATGGAGGAAATGACATTACTAGTGACTACTAGTGTTCAATTAGACAATCTTTCAGGGTTTAAATATGCATAAGGCAGGCACATTTATTAGTAACTAGACTGATCAAGCACGCAAGGGCAAATAGTAATTTACCTGCATTGCTCTGCCATTTAACATAAAGCTTCTTGTCTCTACAGTGCTAGGACAAGAAACGAAGAGGTGCAGAGCAAACAGTCTCACATCCTGCTCTGCAGAACACTTGCTCTAAGTTAGATCTTCGCAGGCTTACAGAGCAATGTTAGCTGTAGAATTTGTTAGCACCAGAAAAGGAAAGACTTTAGTTAGTAGCATTCATTGCAAAATACTTCCTTCTGTAGTTACCGCTACCAACTGTGTATACTGAAGAAGATCAGCACTGCCTATCTATTGAATTAGTTGCCAGTGCAGTTCTAGGAACCATTTTGGAAGTCTGGGACACATGTATGGATACGGGGCCCAGATGTGCACACAGAGCCAGAACTCCATTTCCTAACAAGGTGAACCTCGCCCATTACATAACCAGCATGCAGTCTTTGCGGAGATTGCAGTGATTGCACTGAGGCTTGAACAGCACCATGATGAACTAGAGATGACTTCTGTTTGTTGGTTATTTTGTGTCTTACATTTTGAATCTGGCACGGAGAGACGTGGGAGAAGAATGTTCAATTTACTGAACTTGAGTCACAACAAGGAGAGCAAGACCCGTAGCTATTTGAAAGTTAAGAGTACGCTGAAGCTACTCAAACAATCGTTTTATAATTACTAAAATGATTGTACTTCTTTAGGCTGAAAATCTGTAAGGGACATTAATTTTGATACCCAACGTAAAGGCAGACAAATAATACATGGCTACAAATTTTTTCCTGTTGAGGAGCTTCTGGTATTTTACAGTCCACTTTTGCACAAGTATTCTTATGAATCATGTATTAGTTGTTACACCATCTTAACACTTTAAATGATAAAACTTGACAAGTAGAAAGGTTTGGGGACAAAGTTTGAGGAAACTCTTTAACTTGTGTAACTTGTGATGAATTTTTTCCTAACTGTTAAAGCAATAGAGATACTGTAGCTAAAGCAAACCCATAGCAAGGGGCACAGTTAGCTAGAAAAGAAGACACAAATGAAGAAAAAAACCATTCTGAGAAGTCTGGTAACCTGTTGGCTTGTTTTAACCCTTCATAAACCAGCCAAAGTTCTCCATCCTCATTCAGCATATGATAGTCCTGGGGAGATTGCCTTTCAAGAAAAGTATTTAAAAAAATACAAGAGAGATACATGATGGTGATGAGATGACATGTTAAGGACATTACACACTAAAATACAGTTACTATAAAAAAGAAACAAAAAATGCCCTAAAACAACTTAGCAAATTACTTCTCTTGTTTATACGTATTTCTTCTTAATGACGAAATTCAGTTCTCGGTGTTAGCCCAACTGGTTACAGCATTTCATGCTGTTACAATAAATGCATTACAACAGGTTATTGTGACCACTACTGGACAAAAGGTAACAAATCAGCACGGGAACGGCACCCAATTTGAGCAATGTAGCAGTTAAAGGCTAAGAAGATGTAAATCCAGGAAGCTTGATGCTGCATTTGCCCATTGTTTCTTAATCCTTTCACATATTGCATACAGCAATTATACTAATCAAATCAAATTACAACCCCAGCTGTAAGTGTTCTCTAAGTAGCTAGACTTAGATGGATGGAACTTACTGAATGTGATATACGCAGTGTGTCACACCAGACCCCAAGTGACCCCAACTGATCATAGATTAAAGAAAGAGAACTTGTACCTGTTTGTTTCCTTCAGTCCAATATACGCCTGTGCTATTTCTCCTTTGTCTTTCATCTTTTGCACATCCTCCAAGAGGATTGTAGAATCTGTCATGGTATTCTGGTAAAAGAATGATGATTTCCAGGGTAAATTTAACAATGCAATTGTTCTTTGAATCCATGTTTTTGTCACTTTACCCACATGGAACCCTAATCCTTGAGTAGCCACATTAAAATTAGCATGGATATGAAAGCAGGAGGTTGATCCATAATTTCTATGTCCATTTGGTGTATCTTTTAAAATGAATGCATGCAACACGGTCAAATATCAGTCTAATAAGTGGGTTCATGTGTTAACCTCCTTTCATTTGTTCATCACATAAAAGGAACCAAATAAATTTCATGAAATGACAAATTTGCGTTTTATTTCAAATTACCAGGAACAGCTGCTAATACTAAAACTGAAGAAGCATAATTTTGCAAGCTCAATTCTATTAATATTTCTTAAAAACAGCATTACATGTAGTCTTTCAAATCTCATAAATAAGGTCTATTCCTCACTTCCTATATTTTAAGTACTCTGGCGAAGCAGGAAATAATTTACAAGTGCTTGAGATTTTTTAAGTTTGATATCGTCATAATACCATTTTGTTTCCATTTTGAATGTTTACTATGGCATTTTTGCTTTTTCTTCAGTAAAACTTGAAATACTTAACAGATGTTTACAGTCACCTCAGTTAGTCTGATTTGAGTCATTGCTGTGGAATAATTACAGCGGAACCACAGGACTCCAATAAACATAAGAGTTGGAATTCTGACTTTTCTTTTTGACTTTCAAAACAATCAAATGCTATTTTCTCAAGTAAAATTTTGCAAAGTATTTACAATACCAACTTTGTGGACATAAATTTTGGAGCCTCGGTCTCTATGCCTAGTATGATTTGTGTTATCTAATATGAAACCCAATAAAATAGATAAGCTCCTCAAAGAATTATTCCCAACATCCTTATGAAACAATCGTTATTTTTTTACTGTTATTTTATTACACAGTAAAACTGCTGTATCTCACCTGCCAATCTATCAAGCTTTAGCAGTCTGAACATATTTATTATTTTTGTGCTGATGGAAAGAAATGCTACTTACTCTTCTACCTTCAAGAATTCCCTTCCTGCTGTAGTTGCAATATTTGAATTAACAGCCTTCATTTAGAGTCAGTTCAGTTTCTCATACTCCTGAATACTATGTGTTCAACTACATTTTCTAATCAAACATTCAACGCCTACCGAATATCTCCAGATCACAATGTGAGTCCTCAATGTTTGCTGCATGCTGAGGATAACAAACACTATAAAGTAAGGTAGCTCTTCATACCACAGACTTTTTTTGGTGAAATTTATGGATTTTGCAAGTTAACAGAGATCTGATTCCTGAATCACAGTGCTGCTCTTACTCTCCAAACACACTCAGCAAGATACATTGGTTGAGCCGACCAGACCAATTCCTGAATCTTTCCTTTCATGTTCAGGTTACCATAAACCAACAGTTCGAAATTGCTAAATCCACTTGTTTTGAAGTAACTTGTTCCCTTGCACGGAGCAGGAAGATGGGGATGCGGGGCACATAGGATAGTGAGAAAGGTTTTTCTATAACAGCGAAGTAAAGTGCAAGAACAACTTCAAATACATGTAGGTTACTTAATGAGAGGCAGGGAAATGACAGCTCAAGTATTGTTGAGGGTTTTTTTAGCATTTAAGAATTCTGGTTTATAACTGTAGAAGAAAATGTGTACCTTATCCTCCTGGCAATCAAGTTGGTAGGCAAGAAAGAAGAAAAACAAATCATTAAAATAAAAACAAAAATCTGTCTGTGCTGTACCTGTCCAACCTAATAAGCAGAAGCTATCTGCAAACTGGCCGTTAGCCATCCCACAGGTCACTTTCATATTTCCCTCATACTCATAACTGCTGTAAAAACAACACTTGTATCTCGCCATTGCTGAGAATAAGTTATTCAAGGATTACTATTCAAGTATTTCTCTACAATGTTCTAAATATTACAGAAAAATGAGTCTTGTTTTCTTTATAATTAATCATTTAAAACAAGCTATTGTACACCTTCATGCATCACAGACTTTCAATTTATTTAGGACAAATGTAACTATAACTTTGCAGTAGCAAAGAAAGAAGACATTCCTTGCTGCAGTTATGAAACACTAGATAGCTCAGTTCAGTGGAAATGACTAGTTCTTGGTTTTACGTGATACCTTTTCAGGTTGAATGACTCTTATCTTCAAAGCTATTACTCCCCTAAGTATTAGAGCTTTTTAGAAGATATGTATTTCAGTGGTTGTAATCTACTTTTCTCAACACAACCACATAGCACCTATCAAGCAATAATATGGAATTTATATATCCTCATAGGTCATCTTTATGAAATGTTATTGATTTGCAATCATCTATTACCCCGCACAGATTTAGAAGAAATTGTTCCTTGTACCTCCTACTGAACTATTAATTAAAAAGAATTCCTGAGACCTACTGTAAATTTTCCAGTCAAACTACATACTCACTGGAGAAATGACAGTAATCCAAATAAGAATTATTTCTGCATTGTTAAAGGAGTCTGGGGAGATCCTGGCCAGACCACTGGTATCTGCCAGCCTAGTGTACAGTATCTTTACATGCATGCTGGTAGACAAACCCAAAATTGGTTTATTACTAGAATCTCCCAATTTGGACTGCTGGTATTTGTGCACTAATAATGGATCAATGGATTACTTAGAAAGGCTTTCAAACCTAGACCATTTTTATCTGCCTTTTCAAGCACACCGTTAAACTAAATAAAGCACATCAGTGATGCAATGTAACTTTACTACACAGTGCATCTGCTGACTATTATTTACCTTGGGCTGAATAGCCTCCTTCTGGCTAACGAGCTGAGACCTCAGGATGAGGACTTCTTCCTTGCGTACTTCCAGCTCTTCACTCACTGAAGTCAGCTGATCCAGGAGGACTCGATACGCAGGGGCACCAGGAGCAGTTACCTCTGGAGATCGCGTTTCTGTGAGGGCCTTCTGCAGCTCATTCAGCTCATTCTTCAGTTTTTTATTCTCAGATTCAAGTTCTTGACGCTGCAAGAAATAGGGACAATGCCGTCACCCAGCAGCATTCCAATGTGCCTAAAAACCACAGGTACAAAACTATGGATAGAAATGGTAAGAACCATGAGTAACTGCAACAAATCAATCAATCTCTCCCGTATCCCTGGCCTCTTGGCTACGGTGAGTATTGTTTGGGAGGATTTCACTGACAGGGCTAACCTTTCGTCTGAAGCACAAAATCAGAATACATGTACACGAATCACACAGATTTCATGGGAAAAAAATTACCAATCTTTTTTTCCTCTTATTCTCCCCTTAACAAAAAAAAGTTTACAACAAATAGTGGTCAGCAAGCTAAGAAGATTCTGCATCATTCAGTGATATTATAAAACATTTTTAGTTTTAGTGGTCTAAGGTATGTGTTAATATAAATAATGTGTTTGGAAAAGAGGGCTACATTTATCACTGTATTTTCATCACACTAAGTGTTTCAACGGAGAACTCCTCCTGTTTTAGGGGATCTTTTTGTTCTGCAGCCCCAGCCACACATTCTATACCTCAAAACAGGCAATCCTACAATAAAATGATTGCTGGGGAATTTTTGTTCTAGTTTCTCTAGCTAATACTCTGAAACAGGAGGCCTGATGTAATTTTCTATGCCAGCACATACAATGGGTGGCAATATTCTCACTAGAAAATAACAGAAAGCTCATTTTTAGAATTACCTTGAGCGACTCATACTCCAACTCTGCACCTCTTATTGGAGGCCTTTCCTCCTCCTGTGAAAGAATACAGACAAGTGTGAAAGATAAAAATCCAATCCTTCCTATTCTTTAATTTAGTTGAGGCAGAAAAAGGAAAGGGAGCTGAAACTGTTTTTCTATAAAACTGGAAAACACTCATTCTGGTACTGCTGAGTGCTTTAGTTTGAATACTGGCATTGTCTCCTTTCATTCACTTATGAGTTTATGACACATAATAGGTTAATATAAATAAAATCACGTACAAATCACACAACGGGTGGCATTACCAGTGAACAAATCACTGGTAACAAAACAGAGCAGGATGAATCCCAGGACGCTCAAGAAATTCACTGGTGGAAGAGTAATAAGAAACAATTGCCAAAACTAGTTTCATATTTTTTAAGTCCTTACAGAGACCAAATCAGAGGAGAATTGCAAATAAAATGAACAATTACTTATTCTCCCCTTCATATAAGTAGATTTCTATATTGCTATTCCTTAACAAAAACAGCCTTTTTTTTTTTTTTTTTTTCCCCACGCAAAGTCCCAGCCACTTTTTGTTCCTGTTAACTTCCATCAGAGGATCTCAAGGACCTTGGAAAACTAAATAACCAGTCCCTAGTACCAAGCACCAGGCATAAAACTTGTTGTTAAATAAAGGAACTCCTAGAGGAAGGTAAGGATTTACTAAAAGCCAGTCAGCATTCACACAGCTACTATTTCACAAGAACGGATACTCTGGCATCAGCATTTGATCAGCTAGAAAGAGTCCACCTTAGCTTTAGCACGGAGAGCCTGTTCTTCCTTTCTGTCCAGCTCATCCTGCAGGGATTGCTTTTCTTGCTCCAGCTCTGTAACCCGTTTCTGCAGCTTGAGGAACAGAGACATATCCAATGGTGCCTTCTTCTCACTTGGTTCCTGCTTTAGAAAGAACAGAAGGAAGTCAAGAAGTTTTCCCCTTCCACAACACAAGGAAGCGTGACAGTGAGTAAAGATGGGAAACAGACTGGGGAAAGAGAGGAACACAGAAATGTTACTTGATTCTGAGAGTTGACTACTGACATCTAGAATATTTCATCAGCTGTCACATGCTATTTTAAAAAAGGATCTACTAGTATAAAATGTATCTAAGCCTAAAGCCTAGCAAAAGAAAGCACTAAGAGACTACCTAGCAGACAGGAGGTCTATAACTAAGCATACCTTTTATTCTTACTTGTTTGGAGGGGGAAAGGAGAAAAAAAAGTCTGTGGTTAGACTCACCTGGAAACAACTATAAATAGAGGCTTTCTTTTCTTTTTTTAAATTATTTCTACAGTAAATTCTTCAGCTACAGAGAAATCTCTCTGCTGATTGTACATTTATAGGTTTAGTGGGATGAGACATAAAAAATAGGTACCAGAAGATATATGTTATGCCTTTTTCCTTTTATTATGCTAATTATAGAGCCTGTTCTGAGCCTAATCCACTAGCTTGTTCACTATTTTTGGGGCAAGAACCAGCATTTGTAATATGAAAGTTCATCAGAAATTGTCCATCAGCCATTTTGTACTTTATGTAGCAAGAAGATCAAAGCATTTACTATGAAGTGCACCATAAAATTTTGAAGCCTAGAAAAGGAACTAGAAAATTAATATTAATGACGGTAGCAGACAAGCAAGCACAGCCGTTTCCACTTGATCTCCTTTCACTGTTGAGGGGAAGAGTCATAAACCACATCAACAACTCAGGAAAAAGAAAACAGACTTTTGAGTTTTTCTGGCTTTACTGGTTCGCATTGAGATGGACCCTATTTTTTAATGTGGTTTTGTACCATTAATCTATATTGTTAGTCTAGAGTCAAACTGGAGTTTGAAATCTTAAGGGGTTAAACAAATACAGATTTTATCTTCTTGGTGCTACATTTATTCACACTCTTGTGTGAGTTAATTTTTTTCACTTATATTCTAAAAACCAAAACTGGCTCTAGAACAGCAATTCAGTAAGTATATGAGCCAAAGGAAAAGATGACATGGGGGTCATGTGAAATCCAATCACATGTAGTTGCACTGTCCTTTTCCTGATTATCCATGAAGGTGGGAGCATCTTTCTGAAACAATTATGCAAGGTGAAAAATATAAGTGGGATGGCAAATTATGAAAGAGTCCACATAGAATATGTGTCAGCATCAATGTGTCAGGGTATTTGCATCCATAGTAGAAAACAGTTTTCTGCGGAGGCTTTCAAGAACAGTAATGACAGCCTGTAAAAAGCAGCTGTGGAGGTAACTAACCTAGACAGAGGGCAAATGGAGTGAGCTGTGCGATGGCTGACAGTTAAGAAGATCTCTAGAATGCACAGAAAAAACTTAGCATCTGCAAACTGCCAAGCACAGTCAGACCACCAACCTGATGGCTCTCTGCTGTGTTAGCAGTCACACTTCTTTGGGAAGGGCCAAAAGGGGGAGTTAACTTTGAAAATACTAAGAATGGCTCAGAGTTGCACCACAAATTATTCATTATTATTATTCATTAGCTGAATCAAGAGAGTCATCTTTCAGAAAATTTTTAAATATCCTGGGATTCATATCACTGCATATGCAAAGGGATAGCATGTTCTCGGAGTTTTTTCATCTCTATGAAACAGAGGAAAAATAAATCAACATGAGGTTCTCACCCCTAACAGGGGACTCACTCCATGTAGCTACTAAGAATGTGTCTAGCCACCTTGCTACTTTTAATCCTTGAATATACAGTATACAGACTTCTCAGGAAGCCTCACTGGTTTTCTGAATTCCCACTTTGTGCCGAAAAAGTGATTGTGCTTACAAACACTGGCAAGCAAATGTTTTACAGATGCAAATCAACGGGATGGCCAAGTATCTAGTCTATGTTTACTGTAATACCAAAGAATTCAAAGCATATTTTCATAAATTCTTTTTACATAGGACCACAACTAACTAGAGAATGAGCTATTTCCACAAAGGAAATGGAAAAAGTTGGATTAAACTGTTAGATATCTCCATATAAGCATATGGTGTTCACAAGCACATACAAAAAAAAAGAGATAGGAATGAGTTCAACCATTGATCAGTGAAAAGTTGGGGGGGGGGGGGGTTAACATTACCTCCATCCTCACTGGTAAGTCTTCTGCTTCTGTGATCTCAGAGCTAAAAGTATATTCAGATTCATTACTACTGTGAGTTGAATCCGTTCTTTTGTGTCCAGGCTTGGGGATGTTCTGAAGTGCAAATGAAACAAGTCAGTACCACTATATGGTTTTCCCTGTGACTGTCTTTTCACAACCTATAATTTAGCTTGGAATATTTGGTGTTATTTCACAGCTATCAAAATTTATAAGAAAAGATTTTTGATTCTGGTCTCTCATGCCACCTAAAGCCTATGAGATGTAGTTCACAATCAAATCTATGGAGCAGGTCAGATCCTACACCATCAAGTATTGCTGCAGAAAGCAGAATCAAGCAACAATGCAGCATTTTGTGGGAAAGAAAGGCTTGGTTTACAGGAAGCACAGGCAGCAATTCTCTAACTTCCCAGACATTGTACTGAGGAATATTTTTTCTTCCTGCCACATAAAATATTCCCAGAACTACTTTAAATTTAACACTAGATGAATGTGGCAGAAACAACCCTAGCACATGTGAATAACTTCAGGGCAAAATAAGGGCGGACAGTATGTGCAAGACCACTAGCAAAGTCACAGCAGAAATTTAGCTTTCTTCACAAATACGAAAATAAAAATAAATTTTTTTAAAAAAATCAACCACAAATTTTAGATGTATTTGTTTGGGCTGAGCTAATCTAATCAACCACATTTAAAAGGAAAAATTCTCTTTTCCGGTACAATTCACCACCACACAGCTGACAGCAGAAGCAGTTACTAACGTACACTACTAGATTCTGCCTAAACACATTTGTGAACAGCTTTTGATTTCTCAGATGTTTTGACACGTACCACCATTAAGTTCATTTCATCCTTGAGATCATCATACCGCTCCTCTAAACGGCTGAACTCATTCAGCAGGTTCTGGTATCGTAACCGTTCATCATTCAGATCCAGCTCTAGCTGTTTTGTTTCCTCCACGAGCTTCTTTTCCATCGTCTCTGCCATGGAGAACAGGAATCCAAAGTGAGAACCCCACTTCTACCTACCATGCAGTGCATCCATCCTGGAGGTACAGGCATGTGTCTGTACCAGGAACACAGATGGTGAAACAGTCTGCTGTGTGCAGCTGGTGTGTGGTATTTGTGCTTCTGTAGGCAAATATTAAGCCAAATATATGAAGGACCAAAGCATTATTGTGGTAACCACAGAAGGGTTCACTCAAGTTAAGTTAGTTATTCTGCTAATACCTTGCATTAGTAATTCCAGGAGGGAGGAAGAAGGGGCACCAGCCCAGTGCTGCATTATGTAAAAAGCAAAATGTGAGATGTTTTATGCCTCATGCACACTGACCCTCCTCATCGCAGCTGCCTCCTTCACAGCCTTCACATCTAGAGTTACGCTCTTCTGGCTGCTGTCTACCTAGTCACAGCAGCCAGAAGAGCTGCAGTAGATTAATTGTATTAAATATCAGAGCCTTCTTTTAAAAAGTAAAATGCTTTGTAACAGTCACCCTCACCAAAAAGACCCCAAACCCTTAGGACTTCGTGGAAACTCAAATAGGAAATAATTCTGATGCACGTGAGTTCCTTGTTTTAAGAAATGAAACCATTAAGCTAAAAAGGAATGCAATCTAAGGCAAATTAGCCCAATCTATGCAGTAGAGTGTTGCTTTACAAGGTAACATGAAGTAGAAAACCTGAGTGAAGAGAACAGAGCCAACCTGTTATTTCCTTCGCCTGGTCATGGATGCGGCGGTTCAGCTCCTCCTTTTCTGTTTTCAGTAATGTGTTCTGCTCTTTCAGCTCTGATACCAGCTATAGAAATAACAGAATATTTGACTCAGAATGCAGTTCATCTTTTATCAGTAGCTCTAAGAGCAACGACATCTTTGTTGTGAGAGTTCAAATACTTAAACATTTCTTCAGAGAATGAAATCAGTGAACTAAATTATGACATCTTCATTTCCCAAATTACATTTCTTAAATAAGTCCCACTGCAGATTCCCCTGTATGTTCTGTACTCCATTTCTGATCAGATGCCAAAATTGCCTTGAACCACTCCACTATGCCATAATATCTTTCAGTAAAGTCCTAAAGATGTAATTTATTCCTTAAAATAGAAATATTCCTAAAATAGGAACAAAATTGGTTGTTCTGTTTTATATTCCATTGCATTGGGTAACACCATAATCTAACATCTTCCCTCTGCCCAAAAATTGTGCCACTTTAACCGTGCCCAAGTTTGCCAGTTACTTATTTGTCTCTGATTACGGTTACTATGCATTCATTTTGCTTAATCAATTAGTATTTTTCCTTTTGTTTATCTGATCCTGAAATGTATCACTGCAGCATCACATAACGATGGAATAGCTCTTCCAATATTTGAAACTTGCACCGTTATCAGCAAGTAATCTTGACGGGAAACAACCTGTTTGATATGTTCGTGGTTAAAGCAAAGACAAGGGGTTAGTCAAAACCTGTTGAACTAGACTGTGCACACATACATGTGTTTAGTACGCTAATTGTTTAAATTAGGTAGGATATAAACAGGTACCTTTGAATACTGTGTATGGGACAGATTTCTGATATCTATGTGATTACACTCTAGGTAGGTAAAATGATTTCTTTTAATGAATGCACTACCTCTGACTAATTGAGGAATCTTAAGAATTTGGATTTGCAAATACTTTCAATATCAAAATCTGAATAGATTGAATACATATATTTACATACAATATATAGATTTAGTATATTCTTCTACCATAGGTGTAGTTATTTAGGTATCAAGCCTATTTAGGATTGTACAGGTATAACACTGCTTAAAAACACTGTAAAAATATCAGCCACACAACTGAAGCAATTAAGCCTGGGTAAAACCTGAGTGAACACTGGGCCCTTGGGGATCTTCTCATACATCTGAGACTGCATACTTGCCTGCTCGGTTTCATGTTTGTATTTGTCTGCCCATTCCTCAATGGTCTTCTTCTCAGACTGAGTTTGGTGCAGCTCCTTCCGGAGCTTGGCAATCTCCTCCTGAAGGCTGAGGACACGGTTGGTTGCGTTCTTAGCCTCCTCCTCACTCATCCGAAGCCTTTCCACATCATTCCGCAGCTTCTCTGTCTCCGTACTGTACGTGATCTCCAGGTTGCTCATCTTCTCCAGCAGAGATTTGTACTCTTTGTTCTTTGCAAAACACAACACAGACATAGCAGTGTTGGGGAAGTTCTGGTTTAAGGGAGCCTTCTAGTTCCCTATAGAATATACCCAGACATGGGAGCAAAAGAACAGCTTGCTCATTCCAAAAAAGTTTCAGTCTCTTTTTGCAGAACTGCTTAACGAGGTGACAGAACAGTCCAGTCTCTAAGCCTGCACATTAACATCCCAAACTAAAATCAGAGAGGGAGCCCACATACATCACACCTGATCACCTCACCTTCCCTTTAAAAAGAGCAACTGACTTCCTTCAAATGAAATACTGACGTTAAGGGAGCAGATGTTTTCTCTCAGTGCTGCTGAGAGACACAAACGGATGCTTTATTGTCCCAGTTCCACTGTGGCCCCCTGGCCTCCCTTTCTCTTCTATCAATGTTCTTCAGCAGAAAAGAGAACTGATACCTTACAATAAAAATTCAGCGCATTCTTCTCTGAATGCCCACAGTGCTACTGAGAAAGGAAATACAAGATTTCTAAAGATTTTCCCTGAGGCCAGGGAGCTTTTTACCTGCTCATCAATTTTTCTCTGCAGCTGCATGATCTTGTTCTCCAAGCCAATGTGAAGCTTCTTGTAGCGTTCTACAGACCGGGCCTCTATCTTCAGTTTCTTTAGCTCTCTCTTGGCCATCATGCGCCGGTAACAGCATTGCAAGTAAACAATTGCCTTCAAGGTCCTACGGTAGTGCACTCGAGCCAGCCAGCCTCTTATATGTTTCTGAATAATAATAGACTTGTGCTCCCGAAGCATCTACAGTTAAGAAAAAACACCACAAGGGGTGTTAGAATTGCAAAATGCACCTGCTCAGTTAAACAGACTCCATAATGAGAGGTGTAAAGATGATGTACATAGAGACACCTTAGTCTGAAAAGAGAAACTTCTGGTGAAGAGTAACAAGAAATGAATATGGAATTAATTTAAACAAAAAAGAAGAGGAAAAGAAGACAGGAATAAGGAAGATGACAGGGAATAAAATGAAAAGGAACTAGAAGGAAAAACATGGAAAGGAAGAAGTGAAACACACCAAAGAACCAGACATTCCTTTCTGTTGATGTCAGATCCAAGCTAATTGCAAAAATATATGGTACCTTGCAAATACAATCCCTTTTTTTCTTTAATACATCTTTTCTCTTGAAACATCTTAGAATCATTGACATATGCTGCATAGGATTCATCAATATACAGTTTAAAATTACCACACTTGATACACCATGCAGCTAGTACCCACCAGAACCCAGAGTACATTGTAGCAGCTATTAAAAATAGCAGCCGTAGTCTAGCTCACCAAACTACAACTTCCAGTCAGTGTTCCTTTTTTAAATTTTTTTTTTGTTTTGCCTTTTTTGACATATCTTAGACTTGCCAGCATGGAAAAATCTCCATTTATTCTGATCAGAAATTTTATATTGTAATAATTCCAACTTATTTCATGGCAGAAATGTCAACCAAAGCTTTGAGCTGTAAAATACCCCAACTTCATAATAATTTTTTAAAAATAATTTTTAATGGAAAAGTCAAGAATGCCAGCAACCTTCATCAGTGTGGTGGCCAGAGACTTCCACTAGGAAGAGTCTACCACTTGTTTTTGGATCCTTCACCCACTGATTCAATCAGAGATCCACCTGGTCTGGAGCACCTGAATTCCAGCAGACCACAGCTATGCTTGAAGAGCATGCCCAAACCCACAAGGCTTTCAGGGCTCTGAGCTTCTGCAAATTGAACAGTTTATTATAAAGAACAAAACTATTTAAGATTTTATATTATTTCTTGGATTTGGTAGTTTAAAGATCACATTCTTACGCTGTTTTACCACACAGCTGATAACACAAACTAGTAGGGCAACAACAATTTTATTTTCTTTTATACTTCTTCAAATGAACTGAAATGTGTTAGAATTGCACATTTAGAGATCAACGAATTTAAAAGGTTCACTAGCAAAGTGGCAAGATTATAAGGCACACAAACCTTCTCCCTTAGTGTTTATTTCTGAAGAAAAAAAGAGACTTGAAGTACCAGCACTCAGTTAAATAGCACACTGAGGTAAGGAAATAGCTTTCTCAAAAGCATAGCAAGGTCAAAAGCCAAAGTCCTTCTGACTGCCTGTCGTGCAGTTGGCATTCCTGCCTCCTGCCTCCTTCTTACACGTTTCCTGGAATAGTCCTTCAGGTTACCCACAGGCGTCTGAACAGCTCGAACACAACTAGCTTTCAACAACGTTTTCACCTCAAGTTTGGCAGCAACAAGTCACATAAAATACCTCCATCGTGCGGGGACGGTCCTCATCTGCCAGTGAATTCTCACACCCATGCAGTCCAGGGAGGAAACAGGACACTCCAACGTAAGGTGAGAGTATCAGAAAAGTTACTTAATTCACCAGGTATTTCCCAGGAAAGCTTATGTAAAAGCTGTGGAGGAACTAGACTCCTCGTTAAGCCGAGAAGCACATCGCAATGTCTCGGGCAGAAGCTTTCCTCAGGATGTGTGAAATAGATGATTCAACCATTTTAAATTCCTTATATTAGTCATGTGACTGCAACACATGCCCTCTCTTCTAACAACAACAACAGGTACATTTCACAATCCTAACGAACAACACGTGTACCATCTATTACTGACAGAGTCACAGCTCAGCCCCAGTGTGCGGCCATAAGGCAACCTTTTAGTTTCACTCACTTGCAATCATCGTGAACTTCAGAACAACTGTGTTTACCTTCCCCTGGCATGCAGAGCTTCCGCTTCTCTCTCTGGCCATCCCTGTATCTCAGCTTTAATAAAATTCAACCTTAGGAGGACAACGTATACACAACACACCGCAGGTGCGTCGTCAGAACTTCATGTCTCGCTGCGGTGAACAATTCACTGCTTGAGGGGGATAATCCCTGACAGGCAAGTCTGACCACCCCTTACGGGGACCCCTCCAGCAATCTGCCATCTCTATTAAGAAGGAATATAACAGGTTTATAAAACTCTGTGCTACAGGACAGATGGGGTGTGTATCACTCATGCAACTAACTTCAGGCATTTTCCTAAGATGGCTTTTAGTCCACATATTGCTGTGACCCATTTCTCACTTTGTCACATCTGTCAGATCACTGTTAAAAACACATCTTACATAATCTCACAACATAAAAAAAAACAACCCATGCGTAAGTTTTAATCTCCTATTTCTGTGGGTATCTCTTTGCTAACATTAATCTCCTTCAGTATATTCCATCAGCCATTTCAGAATCATTGAAATTAGGGATGGAATAGGAATAGTAGTGCATCCCATATGTATATTGATGTGAGCAATACCGATTTGGACTCATGGAGGCACATTCACACAAGGCCATTTTCAATATGTATTATTTTAAGTGTCTCAACATTCTATGTAACAAATGAAAAAGTGAGAAATGCTGTAAATCCCTGTTAGATTCTCCACTGACTGCACTGAAGGTCTAGGTACATCCATATTAGATGACATGAATATCTCTAAAATGACAAGTTCGTTGATTGCAGTATCAGATCTTTCTAATTTCCAGGTGCTGTCCTTCAATCCATGCTGTGGTATTTTGTTTGTGCATTATGTGTAACAGCATGCACACAAACATTTCAGATTCCCAAGGGGACACCACAGAGCAGCTTCGTCCTGAAGGTATGTGGAAATAAAGCTAGACTGAAGAAGTAAAACATTATGATTTCTTACCATTTGGTACTTGTTCCTGGCCATGTAACCTCTTAGGAGAGCCTGAAGAGCAATAGTAGCAGCTCGCATGCATTGGTATCTTTTGCGGACCACATACATCCGCTGGAACTTCTGAATAGTGATGGCAGCCCGTGTTCTCCGCAGGAACTTGGCATAGCTAAACAAGAAAAAGATTACAAATAATACCTGTAATTATTTTCCAGTGCTTGAATACTATTTTTTTTACATCCTGTAACTTTATCCTCTTTCTCAAGAGCTACATTTTCTACGTCCATTTCTTCCTAATGTTGTGAGTGATCCAGAGTATTTTCTTGCTACTCTACTGTGTGGCAGTTCAACAGAATGATAAATTAACAGAAACCTTGCAAGATTTTACAGGGAAATATTTTCACTTCCTCTGAGAACTGTGCTGTAGAACTGACAAGATAAACTCAGCTTAATTTCTCATCACCTTTTCTCCAGCTTTAAAGCTATTTCCACTATGCTACCTTCCAGATCTCCTCTCCTAACCTCAACCTGTAGAAAATGTTTGCTCGTTCTTGGCCCTCTCAGCAAGACAATTACAAAGCATCTTAACATAAGCCTCTTTCTGAAAGTTGATTCTTAGTCTTTGTAACTACCTTGTCTTTGAATAATACCACCTGTACTCCTACCCTTTCCTCTGGCCCATCCACAGCCATCCCTCAGAAGTCGATCCAAACAAATGACTCCTGACTGATGTACCTCCCTTCACAGCTGCACCCTGGATGAGCAATGGCTTCTCCAGAAGGACAGACAGACCCAGCTGGGAGGGCACCCAGCAACTGGGCTATAAGGACTCAACCAAGAGTCCTGCTTTACCTCACCTGCAACATATCTCCTAGTACTACTTGTACTCTGCTCCCACTAACAAAATACTGTTCTAAGCATCATACAGCAAGGGTGCTACTGTCCTCTCAGGAAGGTCAAAACCAGGCAGGACAGACACACTCATTATATTCAATTTCCTTAATTTCCCTGGAAAATCATTTCCTCCCAGCCAGTATAGGAAGGAGAGAACAAATGTATCACATTTAAATGTCCTACTTAAAGGGATCTGAATTGAGGCTAGTGTGGGTTTTCCCATGAGCGTTGCTTACCATCGTGCTTGGTACCCTCTGACATATCTCTGAATGGTGATGGCAGCCTTCCTCATACGCACGTACTTCTTTCGCATCAGCCAGCCTCGGATCGTCTTTTGGATGCGGATACAGGCAGCTCTCAACTTATCTGCCCTTATTTTTTCCAGATAGGCTACTTGACCAGCCCGGAAAAATATTTTTGTCTTACCAAACTGGTACTTATCCTTGTCCTATTTTCAGAGGTAAAAAGAGCATCAGTTACAGCATTAAATGTTAGTGGATAAAAAAAATGCATGAAGGGCTAAATGAAAGTACAGTTAGTAAAGAGGCAAAATTATATGTGGAATTTTTCAAGTAAACCTAGACTTAAATTATGTAGTGGAGGAGAGTATTTTCTCTGTATGATTCTGCTAACAAATTAATACAGTAAGGCCACAAGCATGGCCTAAATGAGTAATGTGAGATTTTTGCTTAGACAAGAACGCCACAAAGATTGTAAGAGACGTGGTAGGCTACAGGAGGTGATGAAGGGGCCCAGAGCATGAAAGCAATACAGGCAATGCACATGTACAATTTCCTGCTTAAATTGTAGATGATCCCTCTGAACAGTCCATCTTCAATCACATTACACAGTACAAACAAAACAGCTGGGGCTTCAAACATGTACATCGTTTAAACACATCGTTTACAGCGTCAGGACTAAGCCAGAACAAAGCTTCTCCCTGCTGCTCAAACACATCTGAAATTTCAGAACTAAACCAGAAAGAGAATAATACTCTATCTCTATAGGCTGTAGTACTCCTTGGAGGGAAAAACTGAGAATATACAAAGGTACATTGAAAAAAATTCATTTTGTTGACTGTTTGATGATAAGTTAAAAGGAATAGCAGTCAAAGAGCTACAGCTTAGGATACATTTAACACTATACATTAACACTATGAATACAGACACATGCATATAAACCAAAAGACTTCAGTTAAGTCCACCCAACAACACAGAATTTTAAAAGCTGAGCCCCAACCTGCCTGCACAGTATTTATTTTTTTTGTTTCCATAATCATCCTAACATTGGCATTGCACTTCAGCAAGGTAAGCTTTCTTGCTTTTGTATCTTTGTAAGCTTTGTCTCCTTCTCTTCCTAACTGACACTTCTGAGTAAGTCTCAATTAATCGTCTTCTACTGAGAACTGGCTGGAACTGGCTCTTTGGAGCCTGACTGCCCTCCGCTGTTCATCGGTCCTTAAGAAATCCCAGGAAACACATCAGTTCAGGTGCAGAGCCAGTGGTGCGGATGGCACAGCCTGGGAATGTAGGGCTGCAACTGGAGGTAGGAGGCAAAGCAAGAGGCTGCTGAGGTACGAGGACAGCCACAGTGCTGCTAGGCAGGGAGACAGGGTCACAAGGACGAAAGGAGTGAAAAAGGTTGACTTCAGCACAGGAGCTGAGAGGACCAGTGTGAAAGACACGAACGCATACACAGACAGAAACACCTCCACGTTAGAAAACCTCCAGGTAACTCCAACCTTACTTAAGATGTGGTTAACGCATCTCGCCCTTAAGCAAGTTAAGGCTCACCCTCAACCCACCCACACTTAAAATCACTGTCTTCCTTTCCTGTGATACACTGGGAAATTCTGCAGTTTCTGTGCTAATATGGGTGGTTTAGTACTTTGAAGAACTACTAAAATAGCATGGCTATGAGGGCGTAAGGGACGCTATCTTTACTCCTTCAGATTCCAAATGCTCTCAGCACTAACTCTAGTACCAGAATCAGCTTCTCCAGGACATTTTTACACGTCTGCTTTCGGTCACTAAGGACATCTCTCTGCTTCATCAGAACACGGTAACGGCTGAAGAACTCTTGGTATGTCCACCTGTCCCAAAAACAGAGACAGTGTCAGTCCCAACAATGAATAATTCTCTTAGAAAGGAGAGCTGCAGCTGAAAGCAATCTAAAAAGTGGCAAACACACCTGGAGGGGAAGCCAGCTGCACTGATTCGGATGGTCTCCAGGACACCACAAGCTCTCAGCTGCTGTACTGCCCGCTTTTCATCAAATCTAGGTAGGAATAAAAAGAGGCTGTGGGTGTGGGGCTAGTTTTGCATTACATGGGACCTGTGGCCCTGCGCACACCCAGGACAGGAGTGGCACAGAGGGGGAGCAGGGGTGGGATGTGATGGGTGGTTAACAAATCCAGCTAGTGCTTCTGCAACTCAGCGATAACAGAGGACAGCCTAACTGGGGAATTGTCCGAGCCCATCGGCTGCTGCAAGCTGCTTGTCCTGTCCTGCTTCCCGCTGGCCTGCCCAATAGCCATGGGAGACTTTGTGTGCCCAGATTCTAAGCAGACTTTTGAGAAAAGCTCTAAGCAAGTTCAGATATGAAAAAAGATAAGGAATAAGACATTAGAATCTGCAAAGCAAATTCCAGAAAATGTCAAATGAACTCAAGGAATACAAACTGCCAGTCACATTTAAAACAGCTAACAACGAAAACGCTGGTATTTTTGCTCATATATCACCAAAAAGAAAAAAAAAAGCATCAGGAAGTATTTCTCCCTCTATTAATCCCAAAACATCTCCTGCCGTAGGTACACATACACATGCACAATGAGTCCATAACAACAGAAAGGAGGCACACCACTTCTCTCCCGAGTGAGCAAGGTTTAGCAGAAACTCGATCCTCCAAGGCCTTGGGCAATTCCCTCCCACGCACCGGCTATACGAACCATACATGAACCAGCTTACGTGAATGGAAACTTGAAGTCATTAGGCTTAATACAGCGCACGTAGTGTGGAGTTGTAGCGTTCAGGGTTTCCATTAGCAGGTGAAGAGAGTTTCGAAACTTTGAAAAAGAAAAAGGGAAAAATATCAGGGAATAGCCTCAATAAGCTCAATCATGTTTGAGATAACCTCAGGAAGTGGACCTAGGGATATTTGCTTATTTGTAATAATGCTTTTGGTAATAAACACCAGCTTGGTTTTGTTATGGCAATAGATTTTAGTTTCAGACACCACCTTTGAGTGAATTATGATACAGTGAGACTTCTAAATCTTAGGCTTTACAGGAGCAAAGCTCCCGTATCAGCGTGTGATAAATTACAAAAACACGGCATAGACTGAGTTGTTTTCAGTTTTTGACTGTCTCATCTACCCTAATCTTTGTCTAATCAATCTCTTTATGACTAAACCTCATGGCATATTACTAAATAGCCATTTAATTTTAAATAAATTTTAAATCAAATTTAAAATCAACAGTGGTAAAAAGATAAAAAAGGTATCAATCTTTTCAGCTCCACTGATCCCAGTGTCAGACCTACTGAAGGGAACTTTGAAAGTCCAATATGCGAGAGTTTTAGGAGCTTTACTTTTAAAGTATCAGGACCACAAATACCTAACATACTGCAGTATATCCTTCTAACCACAGAATACTCTAATAAGTAAAGGAAACTATGAAAACACGTCTTAGATGTTTTAAGCGTATTGGCATGGATTTCCCTCTTTCTGTTAAACTCATGATTCCAAGCCAAACTCTGTTTCTACACAGAATATGATAAAAATCACTTTTGTATTAGCTTTCTTTAAAATTTATAAATTCATATACACGGTTGATTGATAGGAGTAGTATGAGAGTATTCCTAATACTTCAACTCATAGTTTCAGTCTGACAACAAAACTGTTAGGCCTCTACCAGTCTCAGGATACTGTCTGTTTGCAAAATCAGAAATGAAGTTTCAATAAAAAATGGTAACTGGGCAGGGGTTCTCTTGCATGAATTGCAGATTGGAATTTGCAGCCTGTACCACAAATACATGCCAAACAGATTTGCATTCTGTGCAGTAGCATGAATAACTATTCTTATTCCCTTGCTTGGGGAAGGTTACAGAGGAATTATGAATACGCAAATTAAACATTCTCTAATTCCCTGATTCTCACTTAGCAGTCTGACTAGCTCACGACACTGCACAGACACTGTGCTAACATCTTTGTTAGGGATCGACAACCATCCAAGGCAGCAGACAAAGCCCAGGCATTTTTGGTGATTTTATCAGAACTCTGAGCCCCCTAGAGATGTGGTTGGTTCATCTTCAAGAATAGACAGAGGACCCTGATACAAAGAACTTACACTCCCTGAGAGCTAATTTATATTCCAGGCTGTCCTACAGTAACATAAAAAGATTTATCCACACAGACCTCCTGGAAGCCCCAAGCAAAAGAAGAATGCCACTACTCACTAGCAAAGTGGTACAGGCTGGCAAGTAGATAAAACCTGAGTACTAAACTGTCAAAAAGGTTCCCCTTGGCTCCAATGTATAGTCTGAGGGACAATCTGTCATATATAAAGCACTGAGTGGGGACATAACCATCTTGAGAAAACACCTGTTAAATCTTTTGAGTGGAAAGTAACAAAGAAAAAGTGAGTTCTCCAGCCATACTGATCCGCATACTTTTAATTTAATTCTGGCACATACACGTGGATATTTTATGTTTAACCCATTGATAACTGGAACCAAGTTTCCTGGGGACTGAATTCCCACTTTTGATTTGAGTCAGACAACGTGGCACATGATCAAAAAGACCCAGTATAAGATTTTCAAAGATTCTCAGCATCCAGCATGTTAAATCTATCTTGAAAAACATGAGTTTTGGTTTTGGCACCACAATAAGAACTGAGCTCCCTGAAACTGTGGCCCAAAATGCATTAGTAATTAGGGTATTTTTGCTCCAAACTGTAAGTCATAATCAGCTGCACCTCTCTCAAAAATCACAAGGGATCCCAAGAAGCACCAGCACACCTTGAGACCTATGAGACAGAGGGAGGTAGAGGGAGAGATTACTTAATAGAGCTGCATCTTCAAACTCACCTGGTGTCCCACAGTTTTCTTATGTTCCTTGCTGGCTTGACCTGGCCTGGCCTTGGCTGGTTTTATAGCCGTTCGAGACAAAGGCACACGCCCCGAAGGGGTTGCTGACGTGGGACTGAGGACCTTCTCCTCATCCTGGAATAACTCTGGGAGCAGCTTAAACTGGTACAACAGCAGAAAAAATACAGAGGGTAAGAATCCAGCAAGTGATTGCACCCATTTGTGCTTAAGGTAGTTAGAATCCAGGCTCAGTTTTTGTAAAGCGCAGGTTTTTTGTTGAACTCCACACAGGGTCAAACACAAAAAAGCATTCAAGCTAGTAGTATAGTGAGTGGGCCATGACTTAATACTAAACACTTTGTGGGTTTGATCAGTGAGTCTCCTTCTGAAGACAAAATTCTGATTTGAGGGTTTTTTTCATAGAGCCAGCAACAGCTTCCATGTGAAACTGTTAGATACTGACAGCAGTTTCAGAAGTACCAATTGCAATTATATATGGCTGCTTTGATCTAAGGAGGAAATGACGGGGTCCTCTCATATTCCAGTGGTGCACCAGACTCCTTTGTGGTTGAGAAATATCTAGGACACTGAATAACCCAGCAGGCAACAAAGAATATTCCTGCTTTATCACTCTAAATTGAAATAATCAACCTCAAAGAGGAACCATCAACTAAAAAAAATCATTAGCCAAATTTATCTGACTGAAGATCTACTCTCAGGCCAGTGGGAGTGGAAGAAAAACTTGAAATATCTTTCCAAATATCACACAGGCCTTCCAGTTCCCTTTCTCTAATGGCTACAAAATACACCCGTATATAATAGCTGCTTTGAAGTAACTTACAACTAAAAATAACACCACCACGTCTTTCTACTGACAACTATAGCACTTCAGAAGCATTATAAGAGTAAGAAAATCTGAACTTCTCTACCTGTCAATGAATAATCTTTTATCTAGCATCTGTGCATTTTCTCCCAAGAGATAGGAGCATTCAATTTTCAGTACTAGAAAGTGCTTGGGCTAAGTACAACCTAAAAAATAAAAAAACCGGTTTTGCCTTATAAAACTTGGTGAGCATGCACGACATCCAATGAAACATGCTGCACAACAAAATGGTACTTGTGCCCTGTGGTTGTGCCAGACGGGCTAGCAGGAGGCATCAAACGTTCCTCAGTAGCATTCAGCACAGCACTCCAGCGTAATATAATGACTATGAATGCTACAAAGGTATCCTAAGTTCCTGAATTAAAAAAAGGAGTACCACAGCTTAGCTTTATCTCACCTGAGTCTGCTGGACTAGGAGCACGATCACCTTAGACTACCTCTGTAGCTGGTGGACAAATGACATTTCTAGGAGGTGATTTAGCCTGTCTCTTCCACTGACTCAACAGAGTTCAGGGTGATTGGGCCACCGCCACCTCATTCAGCTGCCCGCAGTCGGACGGAGTGAGTCGGTACGCACGGGCGTCTGAGCTACAGAGCCACGTCTTTTCGTCCCAGACAAAAACTGACCTGAATGCAGCACGCTTTCTCTGAAACTCCTGATGCTCTCACGCACCAGGGGTGGGAAGGGGATCCCCAGTGTCTTGACTGCAGGTGGCTGAGCTCTTCTAAGCTATCAGTACCTAAGACTCATTTCCTTTTCCCAACTCTGGGAAAATCTGCCTGTAAAAATGGGCAAGTGCGTTTCAGAGGTGCCACTTTCATAGACACTGCCTCAGTTACTGCGTGCAGAAGACAGGAGCAATCTATGGCCGCCGGCAGCAGAGAGCATTGCTGAGACGATCCACACGGTGGGGGCATTCGTGTTTTCCTTTGGTTTTGGTTTTCACTATCTTATAAATTTTCTTTGTTTCACAGAACACTAGGAGCGTTCAAAGAGAGGGAAAACACTGATCAAAGGGCAGATAATTCACATGGTAGAAAACAGGCAAGCAAGCATTTTTTCCCTGTAATTTTTTCAGACAACTTAACAGACATGCTGCTAACAATCTTACAGATCATTTCTTTCAATACAGAGCCACAACACAAGATTTTAACAACATGCCAGTAGCAAGCATAAAGGCTGAAGACTGTTGTGTTGCTTTCACGATACATGCATGGAAACTGAACTAGTTCAAAGAGGTCTTGTGGGTGGATTTGTAGAGAAGGCCAAAATAAATAGCTAAACACTACAGTGCCTGCCAAGAGCAGCGTGTGTCATGCACTTCGGAAAGCAAAGAAGCATGCGAGCTGTATGTGAGAGTGGGCATGGGCAGGATGACAGATGATGCAGTCAGTTTAGAATTACCTTCTGTTGAGTGTGCACAGCAAACCCAGAAAACAGTGACAACAACAACAAAATCAGAAATGCAATCCCACTATAATTACTAATAAAGAAGGCCTGCTGAAAAATAGAAGTGAAACATTCTTCTTTTGAAAATCCATTTTCTTCACAGTTGAAATTCCTTTTTTTTTTTAAAACACTGGTTTGGGTGAAATTTACCATTGAGGAAAACAATGTTGTTTCTTGGTGTTTAGACTGAATTGATTCAACCTACTGAGCCTGCCCAAACTGTTGTCATGCTCTCACGGCAGCAACGTCCCCACTGCCCCTTACTCCCTGGCCTACGTCCTTCAGAGCAGCCCTGCACCTCTGCCCTGCGCAGCACACTGCCACGCTGTGCACAGCCGGAGCTACACCGGCACCCGGTCCCCGCCAGCTCCCCGAGGATGCTACCTGCCTCCCACACACACAGCAACTGACTTCACTGAAACCACTTCAGCATTTCTCTCAGCGGAAAGCCTGCTGTGGTTTTTCATTATAATACATGTTTCAATCATTTCGCTTCATATATCTGCCCAGAATAGAAACAGAAGAGAAAAATGTTGGTTTTCCTGATAGAATAGCATAATTTTAAATAGCCTGTCCCTGATACCCAGCTTCCTGGGCCATTAGAGCTAGCAAATTCCCAACAGCCATCACAGCGCAATGTCAAGTTAATTGCCTTTACATTTCAGAAGAGCACAACTAGCATTTTTGCCATTAAAAAAAGCAGACGATGCCACTGAAGGCCTGTTCTATAATATTACTTCATGCAGTATTTTTTAGTTCAGATGGGATCTTCCTTTTCATAGACATCAAGAAGGCAAGACTCCGTAAATTCTGGTTCATGTCCTTAGGGTCTATACATTTCATTCCTCTCTCATTTTGCTTCTGGAACAGAATTTGTCTCTCCTCCAGAAATTTTCTGCTCAATTGTCAGGCCACAAACAAGGAGCTTCTGTTTTCAGATTACAAAATTAAGGGCTTAACTGTTAAGCCTTCTTATACTACTATAGTATAGTAGAAGTCCTCGATGACTTTACAGAAAATGTAGCAAAGTTTGGGGTTTTTTTCGGGGCCGGGGAGCGGAACCAAAACAAATAAAAACAAACAATGAAATCAGTGGCTAAATATAGACTGATCTCACATGGAGCAAAATTAGCCTACAGGACTTTCTAAATTCATACAGATGGCCAAGTAAAACACAAACTATGTTCAATTCTAGTTGGTCTGGTACCAAAGGCAGAAATATTTCGTAGGTGTCATGGTTTAACCCCAGCCAGCAACTAAGCACCACACAGACGCTCGCTCACTCCCCCCCGCCCTCAGTGTGATGGGAGAGAGAATCAGGAAAGAAAAAGAGTAAAACTTGTGGGCTAAGATAAGAACAGTTTAATAGGACAGAAAGGAAAAAAATAATAATTATAATAAAAAGACAATAAAAGGATTGGAACATACAAAACAAGTGATGCACTATGCAATTGCTCACCACTCACCAACCGATGCCCAGTCAGTTCCTGAGCAGCAATCCGCACCCCCCAGGCCAACTCCCCCAGTCTCTATACTAGGCATGACATCACATGGTATGGAATTTTCCTTTGGCCTGTTTGGGTCAGGTGTCCTGGCTGTGTCCCCTCCCAACTGCTTGTGCCCCTCCAGCCTTCTTGCTGGCTGGGCATCAGAAGCTGAAATACCCTTGACTTAGTCTAAACACTACTTAGCAACAACTGAAAACATCAGTGCGTTATCAACATTCTTCTCATACTAAATCCCAAACATATCGCTATACCAGCTACTAGAAAGAAAATTAACTCTATCCCAGACAAAACCAAGACACTAGGTTTATAGGAAACTTTATATGACCCTTAATTCAAGGATTGGTAATTGCAAAAGAAGAAAAAAAAAAATCTTTATACTAACCTTACTTGATTTTAGGACCTTAATTTGTTCTTCATAAACTGTGTCTTTATTCTTTTCCAAAAAGCCTTCACATTGATATTCCACCTGAAAACCATCATTTTACAAAAAAAGTAAGTATTAAAAATATTTAATAAGAATATTTTGCATAGAATTCACCAGCTGTAACTTTCATATTTAAAACAGGTAATTCTCATGGATGTTGAAAAGATGAGCTCCCAAGTGCATCTTTGTTAAATATAGATTTTCCTCAAAGAGAGTGCTTTCCAGTAAAACGTAAAACATTAAAACATATAGAGATGAATACTGTTATTGCATTATAGCAGATATATTTCAGTGCTGAGAGATGCTTGTGGTAAGACAGTGTGATTGAATGGTTACAGTAAAGGTGAAGAATCAAAACGTGTGTTGAGCACCTCCTGCACTGAAGTTACCAGGGCTGCAAAATTGCGTGAAATCCAGATGCAACTCAGAACAAAGTATCTCATCTCACCTCATCAGCTGAGAGGCAATCAGTAGATCTGCCTGCAGCTTATTATGAAGATGCCTCATTTGTACTCAGAAAGACTATTTTTACCAGAAACAATAAAAAGTCTGAATGTTGTGACAATATATAACAATCCTTTATCACAGGGCTGTGGAGTCTCCTGGACCAGAGAACAGTCAGAGCGTCAGATAAAAACCTAGTATTTATTTCGCTGTCCTAATTCAAGGCCGAACAAAACCCCAGAACTATTGTCAAAAGTCTGTACCTGAGAATTTGATATTAATTAACGTAAGGATGCTAACTGTCATGAAGTGCCTCACACTAATTCTTCAATCTTGTGTCAGCAGAAGCGCAGACTATAAAATACAGGAGCAGACCCTTATAGCAATGTTGTTCTTTCAGAGCAGACAGACTGATAGCCATCATCAGCCCCTCTTCCAGTACAGCCATTTATCGGTGCTTACACAATGACACTACACCCCAAGCTGCAAAACATTTCAAAAAATTCCTAGGGGGGGAAGAAGGCAGAGGATCTCCCCAAGGTCTCTTTACAGCTGAAGGCCCACCCTGAACATTAACGACCTGGGTACCACTCATGTCCTTACTGCGGGCGACGATGCCACGAGAGGGCAGCAGAATCTCTGCCTTCCCCCAGAGAAGACAACGTCAAGGCACAGAGGTTACTAACCTGCCAGCTACAGCTTTGTTTTTCCCTTCGAGATGTCTGTAGGCATTCACGTAAGCCCACAGGAAAGCCTAAAATGCTTAGCACAGACAGCGCATCAGAGCTTAGAGCTTTGCCAGTACCTGCTCGGAGCTACTTTTAGCTCTCCTCGGCCCTCGCTGCTCAGACTAGGCATAGGAAAGCCTTGTTTTCAAATATCAAAGTTTAGCCTAATGAACAGTACATGAAACGTTAATTAAATCCTTCTTGTTCTCTCATCCGCCAAATAAAACAGAACTCATGAATCTAAACAGTTACAGGGACGTTCTTGCTGCTTTCATTTAGGTAACACTAGACGCAACGAGAACAAGACCCTCCTTCTACACATGAATTCAAGAGCCTGGGAGAAAGCAAGTGGAGGCAAATCAAGGCCTCCAACCCCCATGTCAGCACATACAGACCTACTGGTAAGAATCCCAGCACTTCTCCAAACTTTTTTGGACAAAGGTGACAATATTCTGAGGCAGCCGCTTTGTTTAACAGGACAATTAGCTTGAACAGGATTTTATTTTAAATTGAGGAGCTGCTCAGTTTGATGATGCATTGTGGGAGCTGAACAATGCACGCACTCCACTGAGGCACGCCTCGTCCAGCTTCCTAGAAATCGCCATTCACTGACCAGCAGAGGTGAGGGTGGGAGCAGTACACACCGCTCCGGCGATAAGAAGAAGGGTGTGTTAGCCTTCTTCCTGTTTGCACATTAAGATGGCAGCAAAACCAACATCGTTTTGTTGTTGCTCTTTAGTTAAAATTACAGTAAGATACCTAATTTTCTATTTTGTGCATTTCTACATTGGAATTGATGGAATTGATACAATTATGCTGTGAATTGCAAGCACGCTAAGCTGTCACGCTTCGAAAAAGGATGGTTGGTGGTTACAGCATGTGACGGGAGCCAGGTGCTCTCATTTGTGTTCCTGGCTCTGCACAGCTGCCAAGCCAACTTTCTTCTCCTGATCGGGTGTACAGGCAGGCACACGTTTTGCAAGAAGCCTGGCAGAGCCAGGGATGCCGCTGCCCAGTCGCTGCCTGCAGCAGCCGCCCACCCCAGGATCCCTTCCCACGCACAAGCTCAGGAACACCAGCCACGGAAAGAGGTACTGGAGGAAAAGTCCTCACCTTGTCAGCAAAGTGCTTGATGATAAAAGCCTTATTTGACAGACGTGGTTTTTCAAAGAGGGCACATTTATTCAAATGAGTATTGTAGAGTTTTTGGGCCCACGTGTCATCTGAGCCTTTTGGCATCTATGGAAAAGAACACAAAGCCGTTTAAAACGTCTTGAAAACTTTTCAGTAGCGAAAGAAACTAAGAAGATGCGGGACAAGACTTCGTGGTTCGCTTTCAAACTCCAACTCCTCGCATTTCCAGCACTGCCATAAGCCATGAAGCCAGTAACCAGCTATGCGCTTGCCCTTCTAACACTCCGGACAGGGCACAGCCCAGCGGCAGGTGTAGCTGCTATGTGACACATACAACCCTACTAACGCTCCCAGTGTCACACACCTGAAGGCGGGGGTCCAAGAGGTACGTTATCTGACTGAGCAGCATCTCAGCGGGTCAGAACTCATCCACCACCATTAGAGATTTCTTGTGATGCTTTGTGATACACAAGAACCCCAAGCTGGGTTTCCACTGAAGTAGACACCATACGCCATCCCCTGTACATGGCTTGGCATAAATTAAACTAAGATAAAAGAGAAAAGGTGAGACACCGAGCAAGAAGCAATTTGGAGAAATCTGACAGGACCAAGGACTCCACTTGCTACACTCGGAAAAAAGAAAGTTGCCAGAGTCAAAACAAAGGTTGATCAGAGACCCAGACTCAGATACAGCTACATGATGGAGAGGAGGGGAAAAAAGCGTGACTAAACCCATTTTTTCTCCTCCTGGAATTGGCAATTCTGTTTGTATGTTCTCCAAATCCTTTCAACAACAGAGTGTCAAAATGATGGCTGTATGCAGATGGCTTTTCCCTGTGAGGCCCCAGAAGCAGGACGGCTGATGACCTCTTTCTCTATGAAAGCCCTTGAACACACACCTTGCACTCCTCATCCAACAGATCGAGAATTCCCATTTTGGCCTCTATGAGGTTGATGCAAGGCTGATTGTCGTAGAAATCAATCAAGGTCCATGGTATTTGTTCCTTCATATATTCTTCTTGTTCCAGCTTAAAGACATGCTACAGGGCAAAAAGAAAACAGTTTTCTGTGAAATAAAATGCAGAATAAATACATCGAACTCTCACTTGAATCCATCTTGGCACATTATCCAGGCTGTCAAGTGACACACTAGTTCATAATTCAGGCTGTCACGTGACACGCTAGGTTCAACTGAATAAACCCTTTAACAAGTAAGGGTATGAAAAATAAATTAACCTTTTTTCCTGGCCTAAAAACAACAGACTAAATTAAAGCACTTATCCATATTCTCTGCAAATAAGGTCTATTTTTTCCTATCTTTCTACTATATTGTCCTACAATTACTACAAGCTCTTTTCTCTTATGAAAAACCAACACAAAACCCAGAAAAAGCCTCAAGAGCAGGAACAGCAACTTACAAAGTGGGATGTGCCATGAATTTATGGGTTTGAAGTTATGAATACTGCTCTATTTCAAGTAAAATTTCACTATAAATACTTTTCAGTTTGCTTGTAAAAGAACAGAGCTCCATTTTCTCTTAAATGGCTGCTGATTTTTTCTAAGATAACGCATTGCATTAAAATTTACTCTTCAGCAAAAACCTGCAAGAATGACTCTAGGCATATTAGCACAAGAAATCCTTTAAGCAAAATTTTGTGGAAGTTTTATCTGGTTATGAAGATCAATAACAATGTAGTTGTATATTTATTAAAAAATATTATCACAAAATAAACTGTGCACAGGAGATGAGTTAAAACTTCAGGAAAAAAGATAAGAAGATATTAAACAGGCAAACTATGGTCTTAATAGCACAAGCACCCTTTTTAAAAACAAAAAGAGTGCTGACTCTAGTTATTTTCAATGATGTTTTATCTCCCATTTAAATTTTAATGCCTACTAACTGTTCCGGCAGGCAGAACTCAACTCAGAGCATACCCTACCAAGCAGCAAAGAGCAGTGCTGTGGGCAGGGTTTGGGGGGGCTACCACAAACACCTTTATTTGTGAGCTGGCCTCAGTTGCCCCCCGAGCTCAGTGCACAAGCCCACAAACACCTCACAGCTCTCGGGCATACGTCTGCTAGACAGCAGAAAACTACCCTGACAAAGTGGTTTATCCCTTTTATTTCATTAGCTTAACGCCATCCTTTCCAAAGCAGCGCTCCTTAACGGCGCCCGCGGGAGCCATTCCCACCCCGCCGCTTAACGGCTGCGTTACACGCCAAGTTAATTCCTGACAGGAAAGCCAATGGCAGCGTTTTATTGGCAAGCCGTATCCAACCTAAGTCCTGAAAGAAAACATAAACCCATTGCTTCACTGTAAAGGAATTAGCAATTACGTGGTGAAAAATGTCTTCAGACGTAATCTTCCTCACGGGCTGTGGGTGGCCAGGCAGGGGACGGGTGGCTGGGGAGGCCAGGCAGGCTGTTGGAGACACAAGCGGCGGCCAGGCAGCGCCCGAGCAGCCTGCCCTCAGTCGGGCTCCAGCTGCCCCGGGCGGCATGTGAAGGCTTGCTGCCTGCCGCCAGACACGGGGCTTTAATTTAAAGCAACTTCCACCCCGTGTAGCTGCACGGCAGCCCAGTGGGTCCGTGTCCACCGAGGCTGGGTTTGGTAGCCTGGCGGGGCACCAACACACAAGCCTCGTTGCCCTGTCCTTCGTGAGACGAACCCTTACAGCAACGGCGTGAAGACAGGCAAGGGAACACGGCGACAGTGATCTTTACTAAAGAAGCGACCCCTTACAATTCCTGCAGTGACTAGATTTTTGCTCGAGAGCTGAGAAAACTCCAAGATACCTTCTGCTTAGCAGTTATGACATCCCGCTTATGGAGCTGAAGCCAGTCGTGGCACTACCAGCACGGAAAGGGCACACCGGGGCTGGAAAGCCCAGCCACCACTCCAGCACCCGGCTTGCTCCCCGGCATGCATCCCTGCCGCTGGGATGGACAACGGCGCAGGGGGATCCAGTCCTGTGAGCTCACGCTGCCACGGAGGTACGCTCGTAAAGAGAGTTCAAAGCTATGCCCGTACTGCAGCACAGCCTAGCAACAGACCTGGCATAAATAACTTGCCTCGTCATTATGTAGGTAAGATACATAATTACAAACATCACTAAGGCTGAGGAAAGAGAGAGAATCGTGATGTCTCTGGAGGAGGGCAAAGAGGCGCCTCTTGCCACACGTCAGTCATCAACTTCAGGATGCGGCTGAAAACCCTCAAAAAATAACGCCAGGAGAGGAAGCGCGGGTGGCAGGTTTCCAGCAGCAAAGCCTGGCTCTCTGCTGCCCGTGCACCGGCTCTCGCTGGAGGTTACGGAGACACAGCTAACTCCAACTTCATCCGCACGGTGCTCTCATTGACAGGCAGTCTCGGGGTCTTAATTGCCAAGCACTGCTTCTGTCTTATAATTGTTACTGTGATCGGAATTTCAAATAGTCCCAGAGCAGCAGTTAGTCATAAAATCTATTTCTAGGAGATAGTCGATCTTTTCCCATCCCCCAAAGCCCACGGCCAGGACAGCTGGTTAATAGACTGAAGGAATTCATCGTAACCACTAGGGACCCAATTAGCAGGATGGACTTGGGTGAAGGGAAAGGGAAGAGGAAATGCCAGTCATTTCCTACTTACCATATTGAATTGCTGCTGCAGTTTCTCGTTAGCATAGTTGATACAGAACTGTTCAAAGCTGTTGATTTCAAATGTCTCAAATCTAAAATATGCAGATACTCAAAATTACTAGTGCAGTGAAAAAAACTGATTAAATGACCCATAATTTTAAATTCCCTCCCTCCAGTCAAATTCATTGCATTATTCCAGGTACGACCAACCACAATCAAGCAACAAAGCACACAAGGAAATGGCAAATTGCTGCACATGAGCAATTCGGTGATGCTCCCTCTTTAGGCAGGGATGAGGAACACAGAGAAGAGACTGATGTTCCTGGAGAGCATGTTTCGTTATCATTGTCCTCTCTAGAAGGGCCACCCTGGAGGAACCATGAGATGACAATTCCCTTGTAACTTTCCCCAATGCAATACATAAAGGAACTACCAACAGCAAAAATCTGAAATCCCACTATAAATGTCAAACCTGAAAGTCAAGACAAAGATCTTAGATAGCATGTCAAAACTTAACACCTACTTCCTTCAGCTGCAATAAGCAGCTGCTCAGGGTTTGGTTTTTTTTGTGCAATCCACGCAGCGCTACGTGATAAAGACAAAGATGCTTTGCGGTAAGATAATTACATAAGAGGTGTTGTATCTCTGACAAAAAGACTCACCCGTAAATGTCCAACACTCCAATGAAAGAATGCTGTTTTACAGTAGCGTGAAGTGCTTTGTTCACATGATCTACAATCCAGTTAAAGAGATTAGCATAGATATGCTTGGCAAGCGCATCTCTGGCATTGATGGCATGAAGTTTAGAAATTGGCTTGATGTAGGTTTCGGTGGCAGTTGCGAGCTTCCTATGGCAAAGCCAGTGGGCCATCTCTTCATACTCCACGCCCATGAGGTCACAGAAAATGCTGAGGGGTTCGTGCTTGGGCTAATAAAAACAATCTCATTAGGTCTTGAAACAGTATTACCAATAGCACACATGCAATCATGCAATCAGAAGAACTGCCTGCTGCAGTAAGCGGCAACAGCAGCTTCCTCAGCTCTCCCTCCTTCAAAACATAACGAGTTCCCTACCCACTTAGCACATTCACATCGCTGAAGTAAATTACTGATTCACAGTTTCCCCAGAGGCATTTTACTATACTTGTGTTCACCAAAAAGCCCCCCACAGGGAACCCACAACCTTCGCAAAAATGAATCACCTAGCTTCACAGGGATGGACTTGGTATTTTGATTTCTTATAACTGGCTGTCTCTGTTTTGAGTGAAGAAGCTACAGAAATGCAGAGGACAGGACATCAGCTGTGTGCCGGGGACAGAATGGACTACAGCTCCTGAGTGGTGCTCTCGTCTGCTCATATACATCCATGGCAGGGAGTGACGGGCAATGGGGCATCGCAGCCCAAGCCAAGAACGAAGAGGAACAAGTGTGCAAAGGCTGTAGTGCTCTGGTCTCAGTATTTAACACAGTATTTCCTCAGTGAATTCTGGAGACAAACGTTAAGAGATTGGAGCACTCAAATGACGTTCTCTAACTCTCAAATTGGACTGTACAAGTGAAAAAATTGACCTTTGTTTAACCAGGTAAAATCAACTAGCAAGGCTTGCACACTGAGATGGTTATATAAGACTTCTGCATAAAAATCCATGCAGTGTGTTTACCACTCCATGAGTGAAGATACTACACTTTGTGACTAACAAGCAAACTGATAACTAGAAATCAAGGAGGACAGACAGGTCTTTCCTCCTAAGGAACTCCCCTAACACTACTTCCTCATCACGTTCACTTTGCACCCGATGGCTCAACAGCATGCTGACAAGCAGCGTCTTGACAAGGACAGATTATAAGGGACTGTTGCTACATGCCCAGTAGCTTCAGGGTACATCAGCTTTATCTTTCTATTTCCACGTCCTTATGACTTCTCTGGGGCTTCTTCCAGTCCTTACAGCATACAGGTCCCATGGCAGTGCTGATACACCTCCAAAATCCAGTTAACTAAGCATGTTTTCTTTCAGTTTAGCCGTACAACCTTAACTGGCTCAGAAGACAACAATAAAGTAATAATAATGAACACTGCACAAAAGAGTGTCACGTTAGGGTTACTCAAGCTGACATTGAACAAACCGATTCACTCACACAGCACCACACAGAGCCCTTCGCTGAGCTCCCCGGAGCACCACCATTGCATCACCACACCAGTGCTTCCCAGGCAGACCAGTCTGCACTGTGACAGAGAGAGCTCTGCAATGACATGGCTATTGTCAGAGAACAGCACGGCTCAGGTAGCGGATGCCATTGAGCAGACATTCACCACCACCTGCTAGATAGATGTTTATCACGTCAGGATAGGATTGCACAGGAACTTGCAGCTTTGTACAAGCTCATTCAGTGGGATTCCTGCATTGGAGATACCCATTACAACACAGACGAGCTCATCATGCGCTGGGGCTCATCAGCTTTCTACCTGTGATCATTAAATGATGCTTTCTTTGTAGTGAAAACCTTTTTAAGACACACGGAAGAGCCAGACTGCTGCTGTGGTTTCACAGCAGCTATCCATTAGGTGCCACGGACAGATGGTGTCAGACCAGGCACACTCATCATCTGCAGCCCAATAAGGGACCCGTTGTCTCAGCTCCAGAAACTGCTACTGCAGATTCTTGAGAAAGTGACTGATAGAAAAATGAGAAAAAAACCCTGCAACTGTTGCTACTATTTGAAGAAAGATGAAGGCTGTGTAGTCCAGCAGTAGACGTTCAAGGAAAGGCAAAAGGAGAAACTGGACACTTGTGAATCCAAGGAATCAAAGAGTGACAAGCCAGATCTTTTTTGTTTCTCATCTGCAGAATATGGACTTCAGTAAGAAGCCTTGGGCCTCACTGGATGAGGAGTTTTTTTCAGATCAGACTATGCAGTCCTCCTTGTCGACCACCACAAAGGTAAAAAGGACTGCTAAAACCATGACACTTAGATGAGTCACAAATATCTGTATATCCTATGCTAGTGTCTAGACATCCCAGAGGACTTTGCGAAGCATTTGCTTTGCAATTATTTAGGCCATTTTGGCATTTAACATTAAAAAAAATTCCTGCAAAGCGTTTACTGTGGGCAGGGAATGTATTCGTGTAGGAATATAAAGACCTAAGACACCTGTCCAGGACTTCAAAGCAAGCCTGTCTGGTAGACTTTTCTAGGACAGATCAACTACAGTTTTGAAACAAAATTAAGGCAGCCACTGTTATAATACAGACAGTACTGTCTAAAGCCTCTAAACTGAGGAGAGTTGAATACATCTGCAAAAAGAACTGTGGAAATGTTAACAAATTAGAAATAAACACACTGCTTGTGTTTTTATATTGTTACTCCTTTTCAGAAGAGGTCCCTGCAAACAAGCAGAAGACAGAACTGTCAGAATAGAAACCATGCCCTTCAGTTCATCTACTACTCACAGGAATAGTGCAGCTGTCAGAATCCCGAGATGCAAACTCCACGTTGCCCAGGTGAAGGATGCCAGCAAGGATTCGAAAAATTCCCATCTGGTAGGAATCACTAATCCCTGAAAAATGATGAATAAACTGTTTTGAATGGAGAGAGAAATAAAGAACCACGAGCTGTAGTTGATGAAAAATTTTATTAAGAAGAGAAAAATGGTGACCGCTGTGTGTTTTTTTCAGAGACTTTGGCATTTGACAGTACTGCTTGGCTCCACTTCTGTTAAAAATGTTTTATAACCAGATACAAAAAAAATCCATTAAAATGAACGACTTAATTTGCTGTTTCAAAGTGTTTTGTCAGTGACCTCCAACGCTTTATATGCTACACCAAGGGAATCCACCATTTACATTCATATAACACGTGCTTCTCCTACACTAGACGAGTGATACCACTGCAATTTAAATACCTTCTTCATGCAATGAAAGTATCTCAGTCCCAAAGTTTATCAGACTCTCCTGTTTTTACACACAACAGAGTATGAAGAAAATATACAGAAACAATGTAGAAAACACTTGCTGGTATATCGGATTTGGGATATGACTGTGTTTTACAAATTACCTAGCAAAGTGCAGGCCTGCCTGGTGTTTACCATTTCCTTAGCATCATTGACACCATCAATCACAGGGCTTCCACCTTGCTTTGTATAGTGAAAGTAATTTGCATTCCCTGTAAGAGAAAAAACACATCTTTTACACAGACTGATGCAGAAATTCACAGCACATCTGTAAATCTGTGTAACGATTAAGTCGCTCCTGGCAGAATCCATGATTTGAAATACATCAGTATATTTTTGCCTTCTGGCTTAGAGGACCCACTTATTCTGGAGAATTTTTTCAAGATTTAACAATGCAAATAAGTATTCTTCAGCTACCTGGTTCCTACAATAGGCCCTCAGGCATATTCTCTACCTAACCTTGATTCAGACTTCCACACCTGTGGAATAATCACTTTGGAAGCAATTATTCTCCAGGTCTGAGCCAACCACCCAAGTGGTAGGTGCAAAGTTGACAGCAGCAGCACTTTGAAATTCTGTGGCAGATATTATTATGCTATTATTGCATCAGGATATTTAAAAAATTCTATTTTGCCCATTTTCTTCTCATTTCTAATTTATGGTCTGGTTTAGTCTTACGAGTATCTGTAATCTGTTCTGTCTGAGAAGTCGTGGTTGGAGAACTGATAGCTTCATACCACTGTGGGGACAGCACTGGGCTTCACTGGGAGAGCAGTAGCTCTCCTGGGTACTGTGTAAATTCCTACGGTTTCAGTGGCCATGCTTCCAGCTGCAGTAACAGACTCCTTATCTTCTGATCTGCTAAGGTTTCAAGAATGCTGAAAGAGGAGTCTGCTAAATGGCTTCCTTAGTTATAATTGCATCAGTTTCTTTCTTTCCTGTGTCAGCAGATGTGAATCCTAAATGTGCCAGGATGGTGCTGAAGAGCAGAGAAACACTTTAAAACCAGAAAGATATTTCAGAAATTAGCACTGACAAGCTGTGCAGTTTTCCCACTGTGAAGTTAACTTTAAAAAATATACAAGCAGCACTGAAATTTATATTCAATTTAAAAAATGATCAGGTGATTGCCAGTCCCAAGGCCATCATCACGTCCTTGTTTTACAAAGTACCAGTTCCTGTTAAATGAGAAACCTTTCCTTTATCAACATTTTAATTTGAAAAATGAAAAATTTCATTAACAGTTTTGTGATCACTAGGTTAGCAGAGATGGTAAAGTAATTGTTGGTTAACAGCCCAAGTGAAAGTATGCAGATGCAAAATAAAGCTTTTCAGGTGCTTATACCAGAAATGGTAAAATTATCTAGTAGCTGGAGCCATGGAAAAAAGGTTTTAAAGGACCAAGAGAAGAGAATTTCACCCTCGCCACTGGAAAACTACTCTGGAATCCAGGACATAGTAAGTCCTAGTGATTAGAACTGCAGGGTGTTAAGAGTATGCTGAAGAAACAAATGTGTTACTTTCGTTTTATCTAAAAACCACGAAGTCTGAGATCTGCCATTTTAGTTATTTTCAATATATTTTAGTATTTGAAGGTTTAAAAGTTTAGAATTTAAAAGCCAGCAATTCTTCATTTAGTTCTATGGCTCAAAAAGCTCAGAGATGCTGCTTTGTACCTACAATTGCACAACACAATGAATGTGAATTTCATACCTAATCGTAGAGTTTTAAACTCAGGTAATGCTGCAGAGGCACAAAGTTGGTAAAAGATGTGGTAATTTCTCTCCTCTTCTGCCTTTAAAAAGAAAGGAATTGATTATTTTTCACAACTTAACAAGTGCCAGAAACATCCATGAGTACAAAAGAATTATTATGTTTAATGCTTTCTCTAGCATTACATTAAAAGCATAGAAGCCACATGGAAAAAGAAAAGATAAATCAGCATCTATCATTTCCTTGTTGATTAATTTAATCCATTTTCACCAGCGAGTAGCATGCAGACATTTTCATTTCAAAAAAATGTATGATTTCACTTTTCAGAACAGTGGATTACTATTAAATATAGATCAGGATTCTATGGGTGGGTGAAATGATCATACTTAGAAGCTTTTCATTTTCCAAAAATAACTAATACCATTTGCCTCAGCATTTATAGTAAGCTGGTGAAGGGAGTATCTTTCTTGCCAAGGCAAAGCTGGAATTTTAAAATGAAGGACAAACACAGCTCAGAAGGTTATGACTCATGACCAACACCATAATTCTGAACTTAAGCACTCTAAATTTCATAACTTCAAACAAAACAAAAAAAAAAGAAAAATACTCTCTTTCAGCTAAACCATGTGCAATAAGGCTCTCATTTTTAAAATATACAACAGTATTTCACAAAACACCCCTACATAATGCAAACTGTAATTATTTATCTTATACCTTTAGGCAGCCACTCAAGGATAAGTCATTTTTACTGAGCTCTAGACTATAAGGTAGGCAAAGATGGAGGAGGAGTGTGGGAGACAAAAAGGTTGTGGATATGTTCAAGTATGAAATACCAAAATGAAGAGAGTTCAAGGAAGATGAAATTACATATTCTCATTTGCCTAAATAATGGCAATTAAGACTCATTTGTAATTATTGCAATAGCAGTGAGTTTTAACAAGAGATTGAAAGTGAGCTAAGATGGCAGCTTTAAAAACCACAACAGAGAGCTCTTCTTGAGCATGAGTGGTTTCTGCTAGGTTTTGAAGCCCTACTCTACAATACTATGGTATGCACAAACTCATACCTAGTAGTGCACTGGAAGTATTTTAATGTTTAAATACACAGCCTTTTTAATACACATTTTACAGCTACGAATAATTCATATAATGAACGGCTGACTTGGTTTTCTTTCTCTCCCCCCTTCCCACATGTGTTATATTACAAATACACTATTACAGTCATCTCTTAGGAGAGATAACTAGTATAATCAAGCAATAGCTTTCTTTTTTTTTTAGCATAGTCACACAAATATACAGTGAGATGATTACATCAGTATTACCTGAAACACCACTCTTGATTTTTCCAAGAGGTAAGTTCTCATGTTAGCACCAATGATTCGATACCTCTTATCAAAACCGATCTCAATGTATTTCCCAAAGCGACTGCTGTTGTCATTCCTCGTAGTTTTGGCATTTCCAATAGACTGAAAAAAGAGAATATTGTAAAGGTTAAACAGCTTTTAGAGATTATCAAATCTATTTAACTATCTACATGACTCATAAACACTTAACAACATTAATTTTGTCCTGGTTTCAAAATAATCAAGAATTTAATAAAGAACAATCTCCACCTGGTCAGCAAGTAACACCAAAATATGGTTATTTCATGAACGTAAGACTGGGAGCTGATCTCCCTAGCAATCACTCCCTAGTGATTTCACTTCCACTTAGTCTAATTTTCCAGGTGAAAATCCTTTTATTGCTCTCTGAAGTCTTCTAAAAAGAATCAAAGAGTCTAACAGAATGCTCACATACACCCAGATTTCTTCTAAGGACTTAATAAAACTATAATAATTATTTCACACTGTATATATTCATATACGTATGTGTACAGATATATGTATAGTACTTGCAACCTCTGTAAGTCTACCTATCATAAACCCAAAGTCCAGCAAACAGCCCCTATGTCCTGTCCAGCTAACAATTCATTATTATTACTCTACAATGAACCACATTTCCAAACTACTTCTGCAAACATATTATAAGATATTTACTGTGTGCCTAAGTATAACCTAAAAATTAACATGTACAGAATCACGTCATTTGCCTGAAACTGAATCCCTTCCATAGCAGCTTGGTTACCGACTCGGAGACAGTCTTCAATGCTGCCCTATGTGCCTAACTTTCTTAGATTAATTCCATACAGCTTCATACACAATAAACAATATTCAATGTATTTCCTCTATAATACGTGGTTTTGGGATGCCCAGGGCAAGTGATGACTGTGGCTCCTAAACGGTCTCAGTGCATGTCTGCCTTACCTCATCAGCATTAGGATTCAACCCACAACAGGCACCAGCTGGATCTATCAGAATTCAAGGCATGCAAATCGCCAAATCACAACATGCTGAACTTCAAAGAAAAGCATTTTCTCTTCTCAATTAGATCATGTTTTAGACATCACATAGCAACTCACCTTCCAAAAAAATCCTAAAGATATCTCTGTATCAAAAGGAATGGCATTTGGGAGTAATTCAGATACAGCACACTGTGTTTTATCATATGCCACTCTGTGTGTGTGTGTGTTATCAAGTACCTAACTCCGAAACTAAAGATAACTAAAGAACACAGAGTTGTATGTATGTCCTACTTTCCTAGTTCATGTAGCCATCCATAAGAACTCTGTACTGAAATAAAACTTGGGAAAAACAAATGAGAGTAAATAGCAATGCTGCGTATCGGTATTCCAAATCTGTAAACAAAAGGCGAGTGAATCAGGAAGGGCTAGCTGGGTACAGCATGGGAAGCGGGGATTAGGCTTTCAGAAACCCCATTACGGCAGCAGCAGCACACACGCCTGACCAAGCAGATGTCAAAGTGGGCATCAGATGAACAGTTGCTATAAAGGATGTAAGAACAAATTGCATCTCTGTAGTTCTACGGAATATGGAATTCATTCAAACTGAATGTACTCATACTGCATTTCTTGTGTTTGAAAATTACTGGTGCTGTGATAGGTTTTGTTGTTGTTGGTAGCAATATAATATTACAATATTTTCAGAAACCAGCTATTACTTTGAAAGGTATTACTTATAAAAATAGTTAAGAAAGTCTTTGGTATTATAAGATTGCTTACCAGAGTACATACTAAGCTGAACAATTAGCATAGCTATACAGGGTAACAAAAGAGTGAGAGGCAGGAAATTACATATAAAGATGTGGTTTAAGACTTCACAATTTCTATATCTGCAATATGAAAACTGTATGTAGTCATTGACTAGAAAACTAATTATTCAAATAGTTGCTGGAAATGTATAGTAGTCACTTGATATTACAGAGTATCTAGTAGGCAAAGATGATGTGAAATTCTGACACTAATGATGGTAGCTCATAAAATGCTGATGTTTAGGTTGTCCAAATAGAAATTAAAAAATAAAATTACCTTCTGCTCCTAAGATTTTACAATCATCTTAGCAAATGAGGAGTCTCCTGTTTCTAAAATGAAGTATTCATTTTCTTCCTAATCTACATGGGTTAATTTGTGTTTCTGCTGACTTATCAACTGAAGAGTTCGAAACATTAATTTTGCTATCCTAGAGTCTGTCTCAACAGCACACTTCACAACACTCACTCTAAAGCTTATTTAAAGTTCAAGTGTTTGAAGTTAAAAGGATAACTTTCATCCAATTATAACAACTTTTAAAGTAACTGAAATTTTAGATATACCCAGGTTCATGAAATCGTTGTTACCCCTAGAAAATAAAAATAAAGCACCATCATTGTTTTTTACTGGATGAAAAAAGGAATGGATGGAAAGTTCATTTCTAGTCCTCAATTAAAACTTCCTTGCTTTGGAAACTAAATCAGACAATTAGTGGTGAGCTGATGGCCACTGACTGGGAGGTGGGGTCCAAGGACTGAGAGAGAAGGACGTTTGGTTCAGGCTCTGAGACCGAACAGAAGAAGTGGCACAGGGAAACCTGCAGACAGTTTGTATTTCACCCATCAAACAAACAGCAAACTGCAGACCCACCCTGCAGAGTCTCCTACCGTAGCTGTCACTCACCAGACAGGCAGTGAGTACCACCGCCGCGGTACGCAGGGGAAGGCAGACGAGGCGCTGGGCACCCCCTCGGTCCTGTGAGCCACGCACCGAATCTCAAGGTGGCCAAGGACGGTGTGACACTTACTGCAAAGATTGGAGCTGCGAAAGGAGCACTCTGAGACCAGCTCACACCTGCAAAACTGCCATTGCTCCCCGGGGCCCAGGCTGCTTCCGCCAGGGTAGGTGCAGTTGAAGGCAAGGCTCAGCTCCCCGGGCTTCCTCCCGTCACTGGACATTCGGATCCCTCAACAGCAGAGCCCACCGCCACTCAGGGCACAGCTTGTTTTATCCCACAAAACAGTTTCAAAACACCACACAGCACCACAAACCAGGCACAATTACCTTGTGACAGAACACACACAACTGTGACGGGGCAGCTATAGTTTGAGTATCATGAACTCCTCAGGCCAGGAGGAAAGAAGCAATAAAACATAGTTAATTTTTAAAAATACCTGAGAAAGAAAACAACGGCAGCATTTTGCATTTCACACTTCACTGCACACACGCCATTTACTCATGTCTGCCCACTAACACTTCACACTATTGCATAGAGATGCTAAACATCTACCAAGGCATCAGCTGTCCTAAGCGTTTTCTTAGGTTGTCCACAGGCACACGCATGTGCGTGCTTATGGACGGCGCTACTTCTCTCAAGGAATTCCCCCAAGACTTTCTCTCTGATGAATCATTTAACATAGTTCCTTAACTTCAGCTACAACTCGAACCTACACACATAGGCAAAGACACAAAAAACAATTCAGATGAGCCTAAGAAATGTGTTCTGCTTGGCCACGACATCAGAATTACAGCGTCTAGTGAGCTTCCCAGAGAACAAAGATCCTGAAGCAGAAGGGAACTGCACATGTGATCTCACGGTCTAAAGCCAGCACCTATGCTCCCACACCGACGGCTTTGGGACTTGACTACAGTTAGTTACGCTAATTTCCAGAACTGAAACGTTAGTCTGAGCTAACTATAACAAATTAATATCTTCTCTTGTGTTTTTCCCCTCTGAAAGAAACTGTGTGCATCCCATGTAACTTTGCTTTCTCAGTCTATCTTCCCTAATCACATTTCCAAAAATTGAACATTAGCTTTACTCAACAACTCTCTTCACTTCAAAGTATAATCTACCTGCCCCCACTATGTGATGGGGTACACGTTCAGTGGGTAAGACCAGAAGTTTTAATCCTCTTTGGAATTTTACACACAAAAACCGTCTTCTGCACTTGCATTTGGCAAGTGGTGTGGGAACTACCAATGTTACAAAGCTGAACAGATTTAAAGCAGTATTCATACAAAAATAACTTTGTTATGTGAAATACATTACCAATACCGAAACATTACCTCCCATCTTCTCTCAATCTTTCGTAAATACTACCCAAAATGATGCCTAAAGCACCTCCTGGTAAATGGATTAAAACCAAAATTTTAAAATATATTTATTCTAGGTTCTTTGATGCTTAAAAAAAAAGCATGGATTGCTCTCTTTTGAATGCTTATATTAGCCCCAGAATAATAACTGCAGCTGGAGGGTGGGGGTTAGTGCGGTAGCTCTCTTACCTCCATGATGGGGTTGGAGGCCAAGACTTTCTCCTCAACATTGGCTTCACTGGCAGACCCACTGACCGTGGCAAAGTACCTCATGGCATACTTAGCAGAGACGGTCTTTCCAGCTCCAGATTCCCCACTGACAATGATTGACTGATTCCGCTCATCTCTGAAACACAAAGACGTGTTAATTACCAGCTGTTCTCTCAAGGACGCTTGTCCCCAACTTGGCAACAACCCTTCCACCATAAATGTTAGCAATACAGCAATAATGTAAACGCACGTGGCACAAACAAGGCTGTTAGTGACCAAGCTGCCCGCATGGCTGATTGGACTGCCTGCGCCCGCGATGCTCAGACAGGGTCGATGCTGCTGCGACAGTCCAGCCAGCCAGCAGAGCTGCTCTAGAGAACCTGGCTACAGTAAAGTACCCGTTACCACTATTCTCTACGTGCTTCTGCAGCTACTTCTAGCCAGAGTCTGTGGCACAGTGCTCCACTAAATTATCAGCGCTCGTTAGTAAAGATCATTAATGCCATCTTACAGACAGAGAAATCAACAGCAGAGTCAGCAACAGAAACCTTTCGTCCTTCTGATCTAATCACCAGCTTTTCCCAGAATTGTTCTGAATCTGAAAAATTCAAGCAGGGCTGTTCAGGACACAGATAGCAGCTCTGGAGCAAAGACAATGCCTTTGTTGTAAAGTAATTTCTTCTCATTTAAAAAAAATAATCTCCATTTGCTACTAAAACAATTTTCTCTCATCTCAAAGAGGTCTCAATCCATAAACTCCAACTGTATGACTAATAAACACACTACAAAATAACAAGGATAGAAATTAGCATTTATATAGCCTGAATCTTTTAAAATAAAGACTATGCATGCTTTATACAGTATTTTATATTTCCAAAGCAAAAGAAGTTAAAATGAATTAGATTTCAAAGTACTCCTATGAGCTGAGTGAGCTTAACTTTATCTTACATACTGGAAAGCAGAGAAAGAAGGAATAAAATTTTACCCCAAAGCTTTACAGAGCTGGAGCTGGAACACAGAAAGTATAGCCGAGCCCCAGACCAGGCTGCACCTACAGCACAGTGACTGAATGAAATTTCAGGCACGCACACATTCAGGCAGCACATATACAGTCTGCATGGCCTCCAAACGCCTGCTGAGGCCCTCAGTAAATGCTATGCAAGGGAAGCAAAGAAATATGCATAGAAAAACTATTTGTAGCCTAAAGGTCCTCCAGAAGATCTGGGATTCTGTTTCTGAGATGGTAAAAAAAAAAGCTGCTGATGAAATTATGAGGCTAAATTACAGACCATGTTGTTACTCTCAAGCTGTTACCTATCGTCAAAAAACATCACCAAGCCCCCAGATAAGAGCACAGCTCCAGCGCGTACTTCGTGTTGCACAAAAACGTAGGCTAAAGGAGCCCCTGGTTACGTCGCGCATCTGCAGGACAGCCAAGGTGGGATTCACTTAACCGAATAAAGGCATCGGTTGAAGCAGATTTTCCACATTTTGGTAAAAGGAAATAAGTTGAAATGGCTGATTTGAGTGCTGATTTAAATTTAATAGGAAAGCGTTAAGAAGATCAAAGCAACCTAATTTTATGTTCTCAACTTCCATTTAACACATGCGATAGGTGCGAATGCCTACAGCACAGTTCACACATTCACATACACCAAGCTGTCAGTCTCAGGGGGAAAGTTGTGGGAAAGCGTAACTATTCAGCTTGATACCGGGTTGTGTGTCGTCCAGGTTACAGAGACTGAACCGCCAGAGATGCCAGCCTTGGCCACAGCAAAATGACAACACCCGCCGATGAGACCTCTTGTTAGAGTGGGCATCAAGCCTGCTGCGCGCGCTCCTCAGGGAGGTCTGTGGTGCCTGGGATGGCTTGCAGTAGCGATGAAGATTTCCAGCTGGGAAAGGAAGAAGAAACGCTCTTGCTTCTTCCCCGTTCCCCCTCCCACGGTCCACTGGTGGAAGACAGACGTGCACGAGGGACAACCTGTAGCTCTGCACATCAGGCAGTGGCGTGAGTTATATGGATGCTCACGGTCAAGAAGAGCAGCAGAAGGACGTGGGAGAAGTCCAGCCAAACGCATAACACCTAGGCTTAAATGGGACAACCGACAACAAACAATTTTCCTCTCACACAGACAGTTCCTGCAGTGAGTCAAAAACAGAGAACAATTTCTTCATAGGACCGGCATAGGACTGCTCTCTCTCTTATTCCTCCTGCGCTCTTTCAAATAGGAAAAAAACCCCAACCAACCCATGCCATTCTAAAATATGAAACTTCTGATCTGATTTCAGGAGCTGCCTAACACAGGAGATGGACAACAACATAACAAGCTTTTCATTTGTAGATCCCCAGCTCTTTTTCATGTATTAAATATCATTAAATATATGAAGACTCGGGAAGCTCAAGTCCTACAAAATGCAGCCTCTGACGATTAAGCTTATTTTTAGCTTAGTTCCCGAAGTACAAAAGGCTCTCAGAAAACAAAGTAATGCAACCTCAGTACTACAGAGTTCTGGCAAAACTGTTAACAAAAAACTAACCTCTGTTGCCAAGAGAGGAACACTGAAATAAAGGTGTCTCATTCTAACCGTCACATCCCTGAAGGACACGTGTGAAAGCATGGAAAGCGCACGCTGGTTTTGCAGTCCCTCGTCCCTCCTCGGGAGCTGAGGAGCGGTAGGAAACACTAGGCTCTTCAGAGCACTGCAGAGGAGGGAGCTCCATGTTTTCAAAGACAGTAATGAAAAGATGAGGTTGAAATAATCTCTCCTTAAGAATACCCTTGCTAATTAGCCTAGAGTTTCCTTCCCCCACGTCATAAGATACGATTGCTGCCACCTCTTCTGCAATGAGTATATGTGTTTGCAGCAGCTACAGCGACCATGAGAAACAAAGGGCTCACTCATGGTCTGCAGCGGAGTCCTCTCGCATCGCCCTGCCAGCGCTCCATCCACGCTCAGACCCGCTCTTGTCTTCAAAAGTACATTAGTCCATTGTTTTGCTTTAACACACTGGAGTGGCCATCCTCTAGCATATTATTCTTTCTGCTTTTTGGCAGAGAGAAAGGAAAACACAACAACACACCCGAGATCACACTCGACATTTGAAGAAGGAGAAAGGACAGCATAACACAACACCCCAAACACAACAGTGGCAGGGGATGAGCAGTTACTGCCACAGAGCCAGGGAAGACTTGGCATATAGATGTCCTACCGCAGGCAGCAAGATACTTAAGTCTTTCAAAACTGAGGGTGAGGTAGTCCTGCCAGGCACCTCTGTCAGCTCAGCAGAGGGTTCTTTCATGTCATTAAACTTTAAAGAAACAAAATGTGGTGAGAATTATTTTTAATGGTTTGGTATAAGCAATGGTCCCTCTAAAATATAACCTCTGCTTCTGCCAAATGAAAATTTCATAATCAGGCTGCATTGAAAACAAAACAAAGTAACAAAAAAGCAAACCAAAACAAAGGAAAAAATTCCCAGAAAACACAAGTAAAAACACCCTGAGTTCTTTCTCAGGTATAAATAACACCTTTGGAGTTATTTTTAGTTAAATCATTAGCCCTCAACCTTTGACCCGCCATTTTGAGCACTTAACATGTCACCAGTCAGAAAAAAAAGCTATAATTAAAACTTTCACCCAATGAAACAAGTAAGTAGGGCAACAACATTATGTGTGACACCACTTTGCAGCCTGATGCCACAATCCATTATCTATGCAATACTTCATCTTCCTGGAGCTTTTTCTCTGAATAAAGCACATAATTAGATGATTTTAAAATTAAGATTACTTCTGAATGGAGGGAATATTTTAATGATGCTTTTACAAAGACAAATGAGGGAAAGCAAGCTGTGAGACGAGAAGGTGGAGTCCTCCTCTTTCACCCAAAGGTGGATAAGGATTGCATCCTAGGATACAGAACTACATTGTAGTGATAAGATACTAAGCCAAATTATCTTGAAAAGAGGTGTTTAACCCCAGCAGACTGAAACAGATTGACCGGGAGCAGTTTACCATTCATGGAAACACAAAGTATTATGTTCAGGCATCAATCAGGATCACATTCAGCTTTTGCCATTTCTGAAAAGTGCAGAAGAATAAAGGAATGACAAAACCAAAATAAAACTCAGTTTTAAGATGACAGGCCCAAACATTTCACAAGCTGAAATGTGAAATGATAGGCTGAGATTGCTTGCAGCAGCAGGGGACTTGATTCAGAAATCTTCCATATCCATTCTCTCAGAACTATACTTTAAGAGTCATGTGAGGGTAACAGCTAGTTCTTGTCAAATAAAAGAACAGTAACACACTATGGAATAAATAATCGATAATTTAAAATAATGTTATCTATCACAAAAATAATGCTGATGTCTAATTTTGAAAGGTAATATTGAGATGCTGTATCCAAGCCATACACAACTCCACTCCTTACAACAAGTAACGGCCATAGAATGAGCAATAAATGTCACTAATTTTTCATATCATAATTCCAGTAAAGGACAGAAACAGATTTGTACGTAGGCTGGTAAATTTTAAAGACAATTTTGCTTCACCTACAAAATTCTGTTGACAGGCAGTATGTTTATGAGGAAACTCACTGACAGAGTGCCAAAACAGAATAGATGTAGACTTACCTAACTCCTGGAAGCTTGAGATTACAACCTACATTCCAGCAGGGTTTGTTTTCTGCTTTGAAAAACCACTGCAAAATTCAACACTGAAGGTAGCTTCTGCTCAAAGGAGGTTCAGCACTGGGGAAAAAAAGAGTGCTACGAACCGACTTGAGGTACCTTACACACAGAAAAGGGTTTTGCAGAATACGAATGAAATGACAATGCACAAGAAACCAGAAAGTGGTTCAAAAAAAAAATAATCTCGTTTTCAAGATGTGAAAAAAACCCCTTTGTTGAGGATGTGCATATATCTTAATGCAATACTTTTAATAGCATTGGCTACTACTAACTTTAAATTCTATATTTCATAGAATGCTTTCAGAAGCGCTCAGAATGAAGGAAACGCTACTCCCATGAGATCACAGCTGTCAGCCGCAGCAGAAGCAAGAGCAAGACTGTCACTGGGCACCTTCAATGTGTACAGAGTACTGCAACAACACTGACTAATCATTGACAGCTCTCATTATCTAAGGCAGCTTTAAACTATTTCAGTTGACCAATGGAAAAATTAAGGCAAAAAAGAAAAAACAGTGCAAGAAATGAAACATTAAAGTTACTAACATTAAATGCAGAGTTGTCAATTTTCAAACAATTTTTATTCCTTAAGATCACTACACCCACTTAAGCTGGTTTCCTCAAAAACCAAAACAGCTTATTGCATCACAGTCATTATTTCCACAGCAAACTGTCCGAACAGATCAGGATAATCAAGACATATAGACTGAAAAATCCCTACATATATCTGTTTACTTTCTTCCTATATACCAATATAAAATCCCTCTCTGAAGCAGGAACACTAAAACAGTTAAAAACCTATCCATCAATAAGCATTTCGGAGGGGATTAAAGAAGCCCAGAGCTATTCAATTTGATCATCAAAGCACAACATTGTTTTTGTGGGTTTTTTGCTTCCTATGACTGATGCATTAGATGTATCACTTGATCTTGTCTTTCAGACTCCTGACTCCACAGCAAATAATGTCAAAGAGATGTTAATATAAGCACACACACCACAAAAACATCAGCCTAGGAAAACAAATAAAAGGAACACAGAATTACCGACATCAACCTCAATGCTCCTATCAATCCATTCATACCCAAGCCGCCAGCACCTCTACCTGGCAAAAGTGTATCATTAACAGCTGATTTTAAAAGATTCTGATATGGACTTTGAACTGCTTGCCTGTTGATGAACTACTTCAAAGTTGAGTTGTCTGAATGCCACATAACATAGATTAGATTGGCAGAAAAGACCAGAGTGATATATCCTTAATATAAAATGAAGAGACCAAATAACAGGGCAATTTGATGAGAACAGGAGTAATTACTTTGCCTTTGATCCTACATCATCTGCGTTTCTTAACCCTGAGGACGCTGCCAAGGTGCTGATGTTTTTAAGGAAGCTTCTTGTCAGGGTGGTTTGAAGGCCACCACCTTCAGGACATCTTCTCCCCTCAATGCTCCAGTGCTAAGAAGTTTAATTAAATTTAATACCTTTTTTTCGTGCAGTCGCTACTGGTTTCTCTTCTTCTTTTGGAATAACAGGTTTAGGTTATGGCAAAGGGCACCAACCCCATGGCATATGACAGTTTCATTTTTTATTTAAGTCCAAACAGCACAAACTGCTGCTAAAGGTCTGATCCTGTGATTTCAAACATTGAAATCTCCTACTGCTTCAATGCAAGAACAAGAACATAATAAATATCTTTTATTTCACCTAGCAGCGACAGTCTGGTCTGCTTTGTCTCACTGCTGTTCCTCTACTGCAGTTCTGTGGTAATAAGGTAGACTTGCAAGCCTGAAATTGCTTTACGTTTTCAAAACAGCGGATTTTGAATGATAAAGAACCTGACACAAACTCCCAGGGAAGGAACCTGTGACTCAGGGAACGTTTGGGATAGATCCTGTTCTCAGCATACACACGTAATTACCACTAACATCAGCGTGCGTCGTGCCCATCAGAGACAGAAAAGGAACTTAGTGATATGCCATCCTACAGCTGAATTACAGCAGCAGGAAAACCAACTCAAGAAAATAACTTAACAGCTAATGACATTGTTGAAAGGTCAGATAGGATTCATCCTGAAATGCTTGTTTGAAGTCTTGCTGTACTTCCATTAGCTACAGCTACTCTGAGAGCCATAGGATTAACCAGGGGCCAAAACAAACTTAAGTGACATGTTTTACACCCTACATTATAAAGCAGATTTTGAAACTGTGCAAGGATACACATGCATACATGCAGCTGACATGATTAAGTGTCTCCAGCAATGCAAACATAACTCTGACCTAAGTAAGCATCCTATTTTTTGCAATCGATCTCTCTGCATCCCCATTGCGTATTTGTGACAGCATATGACCAAAATAACCTGCAGTATCTACAGTCTAAACATTCACACATCTCTGTATCTGAGAGCATGACTAAACAAATCTGTTTAATAAAGATCAGTTCCCCCCCCATGAGGCAGCTATAACAAAAACAAGAGCACAAAAATTTTACCAAATAGCTTCCTCATTGATAAGATGAAATAAAGGAAGTTTACACAATAGGGCTGAAAATAAGCAATGTGGAAGTGCTAAACATCATTGTAACTGCTTTATCAATATTCCCAAATAACTTAAGTATTGATGTTATAGAAATAGAGAAATACATTTAATACTCCACCCATTCCAAACAGCTTATTCAGTCTTGGAATAATTACCAACGGAAAAGATTTTAAACTCCTTTCTTGTGAAATCCATCAGCTTTCATCAGGTATCAATACAAAGTTAAGAGTTCTCTGTAGTATCGAATGTTTTGTGAGCTTCGCAGAAAGCAGCTTGATTAACTTAACAACAAATTTAGGAAGCGACTTCCCAGCTGCAGAATGCCAGCCCCAGTAGGCGAAAGGGAGCACTGTTCTCAAGGGACTGGGCATCTTCCAACATAGGAAAGAGGATGCATAGCAGACGAATGCAGGGAAAAGAATAAAGCAACAGGAGGACAAATCCATGGTATAAAGATGAAATGATAAGGTTTTGCACAACTCATCTGAAGGCTCACTAAATAGGTCTGACTTCAATAGATGTTGAAATAAATAGAGTGTTTCCTAAAAATACCAGTGATTGTAAACTTGAAGCCAAAATACGTCCATATTTTTTTTTTCCTGGAACACTCTTCTTTTTTCAGCACTCAATGTGGTTTGGGAGAGCTAGGAGGATTTCTTCTGCAGAGCTCACCAGCCTGTGCTCTTCCCAATCCCTGCCCTCCCCAGCCCCCTGTCAGGGTAGGTCCCACGTTCACTTTTTGGCAATCGTGCTCCACTTTGGTGTGACGCTTCCATTGTTACAGTTATTTGCTTTTCTAAAAGACCCAAAATTGCTTTTCACACTTACCCTAAAATGAAAGGCAGCTCTAAACCACCCCCCAGCCCTGGAAGGTTTAACACGAGTCAGTGCAATATATTTAGCTTCACCCTTGCCTAAGCGCGGTGTTGTGTGGCAGCGAACACGGCTGTGCATGTTTAGCAGCACTTGTTCAGTGCAAAGGCCTTTGAAATTCAGCCCAGGGTGTGCAGCATCTGTTAGGAGCCATTATAAAACCTGGCAACTCTACAAACCCAGGATTTGCTTTTCAAATAGATGTCATTGGACTGTTCAATAAGTAAATAAATAAGAATTCATTCAGCAGTTTTCTAATGCCCTCGGACTGATGGAGATCAGCAGCAGCCAGGTCCAGGCAGCCTTCCCGGCACCTCTCCCATCAAGGGCAGGAGGCAACATCTTGCCCTTCATCAACCTTCTGAACAAACTATTTTAATCACAAAGTTCTCTGCAGCCCTAAGTAAGTTCCGCTAGCCCCTGTTTCTGGATTTGGCTCTCGGCCTCCTTGCCGTGGGAAAGCACCCCGCTTTGTCCTCTTACTTTCCACCTGCTTCCTCCAGCCCACGTCACACAAGCACATCTTTCCATTCCCTTTACGGAGCGGCTGAGCCCCTTTCCCTGGGAGGTCACCTTCCTCTGGAGAAGTCTCCCCTGCAACCAGGCAGCACCGATAAATGCCAGCCCAGTGCTCTACCTTCACCTGCACCCCAGGAAATCCCTCTTCCCTCATTTTTCCAGTTTCCTTCTTGCAGTGCTCCTTTGCACAGCGGGCACAGCCCCTCCTTCCCCGTGGAGCTACATCATCCTGGCGTTCCCCCCGCCGAAGCCTCCGAATTCACTTGCATTGGCACATCCCAAAAGGTGCGGCCTGACACAGATAATTATTTTTTCCACCCTCAAAGGGCTGTTGTGTGGATTAACAAGGTAACTTTCGTGAAACACCCAGAATGTGTAAAGTGCTATGTAGGCGCTAAGGATTATTATTAGAGACTAAAGTGCTTTGAACTATTCTGTGGCGATGTGATGGGGTGGCGGGGGTGGGAAAAAAAAAAAGAAAAAGTGAGTTACTAGTGCTATGCCCCAGGAGCAAGCATCACTTCTTGTGCAGAAAAGCCAGCCAGCCACATTTCTTGGTCTGTTCCACCTGCACACCCTGTACCTGTCAGTTTATTCTGACTATCTGGATCTAACATGCTCTGACCTGACACATCCTGGTCTTCACAGATGCCACTCGTTAACAATTCAGAGAATTGTTCAGCTGCACTTTGAGCCACAACAATTGCTCCCAACTAAGCACTAAATTAATTCTTTGTAAAATCATTCATTTTTAATAGGCATGAAACACTAGTCCAACAAACCACGCTCTTTAACCACATTTCTAAATATATTTCCAGTATAACTGGTTTTTTAAGCCTAACAGCATTTCTCACTGACATCTTCCTTAGTTGCTGGAGAAAAAGAGGATGTTCTGAGCACAGGACCGGGGGCTGGAAGTTCAGCGCCTGGGGCCAGCTCTGGCCTGATCCAGGCATGGTCACAGCATACCATCTCTGCCTTACTTGTCTCCTATACAAGCAGAAATTGATATACCCTTATTAGAGGAGACGCTGGTGAATGCTTGTAGAGTGCCTGGAACACATGAAGCTTTCCGTGAAAGCAAACGTTATTATACAATATACATTACCTGGCACAGAGACCCCTTAATGCTGCAGGAAATGAAGGCATGCAAAATACAGCATGTTAATTTTTGTACATTGAAAACATACTAGCTTTGGGAGAATGTTACCGGGAAACCCATTTAACAGCTGTGCTATCAATTACATATTCTATTCTCACTTATTTTATTGTCAAGCTGGTGTGATCAAGTCAGCAGACACTGGATCAGGATTTTCCATTCAGGAGCTCTATGCCCTGCTTTTGCCGCCTTGGTAAACTCGCAAAAGTTGCTCTCCCACTCCCCATGCCTGTTTCAACTTACAAAATGGAAATAACGATACTGATCTCTTCTGTAGAGGACTTCGAGATCTGCTCACGGGAAGTGCCAAACGAAGGTGAAATATTACTATTACACAAAACCTGAATTCTCTTGAGTGTTCTGGCTGCAAACTCAGCCACTCTGAAACACCTCAAGTTCTTAAGCATCTTTTGGTCCTCTTCAACAACAGCTTGGTAAAAACATTCTGCAATACTCTCAAAACCAGCAGGTGTATTTTGGGGTGTTTTTTAAACTAGCAAATCGCACCACTTGCCATTTTAATTGTACCCAGGAAACACAGCTCTTGACTACAAAAATGGCAAAAGGTGAAAAGATAATGAATTGACGGTAACATCTCCCAACACATACAAATGAAGAAAACCGAGGTCAGCACATGCTGCAAAATCATGACAGATTGCACTCCAGAGGAGCACAAAGATGAGCCAGCACTATGAAACTGATTTATCTAGGGATTAGTCAGAGGTCACTCCTGCAATAGTTTAGGAAAGCTCATTGCTTAGCTACCAGCAGGACACCTCACATGAACTCTGGCTTCCAGCTACAACCATATTTAACCCTTCTGTTGCCTAAAAATAATCACTGCTGAGACAAGTACGTCCCTGAGGTTACGTCGAGTACCCCGTCTGCTGTCTTGTACCCGCAACATCACAAAATGTCAGACCCAAAGTATAAGAGACTATTCCAAAACAATCCGTTCTCACCAGAAAGGACAATTTCCCTTTTCATTCTAACTTTAACAACAGAGCCCCAAAAGTACCATCTTTTCAAAATAAGTATTTCATTTACAAAGTCATGTGCCAAAGCCGTAAGTCAAAGGCGGCTGTTGTATGTTTGTACGGTACCACCACACAGGCTCTCGTTTCGTAACCAGATGCAGATCCATGATGGGTTGTTAATCACCCCCCTCCTGACTTCTGCCAGGGGAGAACGGAATATCCATTTATCACTCGGAAGCAAAGCAGCAGCTGATCAAACATGCATTTTTATAAGAGGACATCATCTTGGGATGCCTGGGATAACTGGAGACTGTCAGTCAAGGTGCTTTCAAAACACCTACTCAACAGCTCACCAAGCTTCCTTTTGAACAAAAAGCGACAGAAGAAAATCTTCCTGTACCTGAGAGCCATCAGACACATGCCAAAAATCTGACAAAACAGAGAGGCAGCCTGCTTATTAAAGGTAATTTAATGAATAGGATACACACTGACATTGAATAAATCATTATACTTTGTCCAAACAGAAAAAGCAAAACTTTGGAGCCCGAGGCTTTAAACACTGTTGCTTTCCATCCTGGTATTCATGGAGTTTTAGATGGATCTCATCAGTATGTAATTCTGTTTGCAAATGTTACTTTCAACTTCCACTTTGCTAGACTTTACTAATTAATCAGAAGGAAATCTCCAAGTTAATTTATTAAATTGAAAAGCACTGAACTCTGCTGTATCTGTCATCAACCACAGGTAGGTTGGAACAAACCAGACCAACAAAGTGCTGATTAAAAAATACATTATCTTAATTACTGCAGTATACCCTTACTAGGCAGGGGAAGGGATCCTGTGTAAGAGTGATTTAGAACTTCTTTCCCCAATAGTGTTAAGAAACTGATAATCATAAGTCTCATACATTAATGCAATTCTTAACAGTTTCAAGAGTATAATCATCAACACCTCCTCTTATTGCAAACCATACAGTTAAAAATGGAGTCTTCTACTGAACATTACAAAGAAAATGAGCTGCACCTGCTGATCGTTATGATTCCTACTGAGGATGTAGTGCTCTCAAAAAAACCAAACCCAAATACTTGCCAACTGATGCTTTGCCTCAATTTTCACAGTTACCACAGAGGGGTAATTGTGAAGACTGAACTTCTTTTTTGTTAATAATTTGGAAATGCTGACTTACAAAAGTGGTATGAATTGCAGTTCAAAGGGTTCGACAGATGCAAACACCCGCACGCTGACGTTGTGGTTTATATTTCTGAGACAAAAATAAGTTCTTCAATAATAATTCACCTCCTTTTAAATCGCTCGTCTGCCTTAAACCTTGTCCCGAACCTGTATACATTCGCTCAAATGAAGCAAGCTATCCATGAGCAATACATTGCCTATCCATGAGAAGAGAGAGACCTCTGAGCGCAGGTCCCAGCTCTTTCCAAAAGCACAGCTTGTTACAGCTCTTCCTTCAGGAGCGCAGCAGCCCCCAAACGGCTCTGCACGAAGCCCTGTGGTGGGGGGAGCCCCTCGGACAGGTCCCCGTCGGAGCTGGGAGACGCTCACTGGTGGATCTCTGCCCCCTCGGACAGAGGAAGAGATCTGCTCTGCAGCCCTTCCTTACACCTGCGGTCTGGAGGATCATACAACCCAAACCAATAACGTTGTTGGCAAGTTGGAGGCGTACATAACCCTAAGTCTAACACAATTTAAATGCAGTTGTAAAACTAGTTCATTGCTTATTTTGGGCACAGCAGAGGAAAGGTGTTGGAAATGAAGCCGTCTGTGCAGAGGAGTGGTAGGAGAGATGGAGAGAGAAAAGGTAAAGGCACAAAGATACAGATGAGGAGGAGGGAATAGAAGGGGAGAGCGGAGGAGGGGAAGGGAAAAGAAAAAAAAAGAAATAATAATCCAAAATGAGATTAGTCTTAAAAGAGCTGTGCACATCTTCCTGTGCTGAAAAAGACAAGAAGCTACTTAGCAAACAGTAATCACTTATTTATTGTCAGCTATGGATAAAAATGAGCCATATTCCTTTTCACTAACCCTCCACTGGAAACTGGTGGCAGAACTGCTGTTTTAAGAGGAAATAATGGATGCCTAAATGGGCACACCACTTCACAGCCCATACATACCACAACATTTGGCTCTCTATGCAGAAAATTTCACACGCGAAGGTATCTTTATGTGCTGCTCTATACTGCAATTAACCCCAAACAGTTGCTGAATATCACTTTTCGTGTGCAAGCCAGATGTGAGCTCCATCCCTGTCATTCCAGCAGCCAACGTTTTTGCACTGTATTTTTTCTGAAGACGCAGTGCAAATATTTAGTGTACAATCACTAGCTTTCCTGATTGCTGCCATGGGGCACTTTCTTTGGCTGAAGAAGACCACAGAGATCATTTAGTTACAACCATGCACATGGAAGGAGTTTCTCAGCCACAGCAGACGAAGTAATGAAGATGGCAAGAATGAATTCTAAATCATTAAATTATAAATTAACAAGAAGACTTAAGGAGTAAATATTTAGAGGAGCTCACTGAAGCCTTATAGATAGGAGCATGTCGAGCATCATGATTAATTACTCCAGTGATCATTTAAACATGGAATTAGGAAAGATTAGAAACAACAGAAAAATAAACCTCACCAATTACATGCATAAATATAGATTAATGCCATATGAGTAGCTACCATATGAATATTCAATGCAATTATTAAAGAGTTAAAGAAACAGTCACAGACAATCTGATTTTCATTTTTAAATAAACAGCTACAGAAATATAAATCTGCACATTTTTTTCTTTAACTTCATAATCCAGGAGTAAAAGGTGATTTGTTCAGAGTGTAGAAAGTATCACTGAAGTTAAAGGGCAGGACAACTGATTAAGGAATTGGAAACAGCATTAGAAAACTAAATTCAATGAGCAAACCCAGTATGTCCAAATCACAGAAAAAGTTCTTAAAAACAAACAAGCCAAAAAAAAAAGATAGAAAAGGAAATAAACATTGGGAAACTAAATAAACAATGAAATTGTTAATTCAGGTTAGAGGAATTTTTTTCATTCTCATTGTGTGTTCAGATTTCATTTTGCACCTATGGAAGTACTGTCAGTTATTCATAAAAGAATAACAAATTTTTTATAACATGTTGTAGACACACGAATGAATTAATTCATTAATGCAAAAGGATTATTTCAGATCATTTCCATGCTTCTATAGTTTCTCATCATTTGTTTCAAGAAGGAACTTCTACCGCATCTTATTTGTTGTTATTCAGGACAGCACAATTGCTGGAGGGCATAGTGAGAGCTGAAGAGCATGCAATTAACACAAAAAGGGAAAACCACAGCAGAAACTCTAGCCAAAATCTCAGCCCCCTCAGTCTTCCTCTGACAGCAGAGGATGCAGATGGTGGCAGATAGAAGTCTCCACTGCACAGGCTTCAGCTAACAAGCACACAGAATACAGGTGATCCAGCAATTTGAAATTTCAACACAGGTAAGAGGTAAGCCTGCTTCAGACAGTGGTTACAGGCAGCCAGTGGAGAGACATCCCCCTTCCACTCTCTTCCTTCCACTGGTTAATATTAAGAACAAAAATTCTGGGAATTTGGATTATATCCATCATTGACATATAATTGCAGCTCACTGTATACCGTGCCTCAGATGTAAAATAACGCTAATAAATTCTTGTTTTGTAGAGCTTTTAGAGGGACTTGAGTAGCAAGTCTGTTTAAAACAACAGGGATCTAGATCTAAACCAATAGCGATCTAGACTGAAAGAGCCACAAAGCAGATGTGACTGTTGTAATACACAGTTTTGCCTTTATACTCCCATAATAGATTATATGTCTATTTTCTTAGCAGAAAGTGAGGCGAATACCTCTGCCATTCAGCAGTGCAGATGTAGAGTATATTTGAATCATTGGCTATTTTGCAATTACCCTAAGTCACTGTTGCACCATACTGTTTTCTTCTGAAATTATCTGTTACATGGGAATCGTGAATCACCATATTCACGTACGCAGCTGACTAACTTCACAGCGTATGGAGCATTTTATTCATTCTAGCTCTCATATGGATTCTAAAATGAACAGATAGCTAATTTCAAAGATGAACACTTCATCATTTTCAACCCATTCTCCCCTTGCCTCCCCCTCCCGCAGTACGGCTTGAGGGCCATCGCAATTTATCCAGAGCCCTGCCACTGTTTTACTTGATTAATTTGATCATGGGCTGTATTGTCAACACAGAAAACTGATTAAATAGCTTGCAGCTAACCAATGAGGATACCAGGGACCATCCTGTCAACCAAAGACCACACAGTAGCCCAAAAGATCTTTATCCTAGAAACAAAAATATTTCAAAAGCTCCTCAAATTGGCAGGCTCTTGGGGTGGAGGGGAAGAAGTTTCTAATAACCACTCACCTTGGGTGACAAGTTCATTTTCATGCAATACTTAAAGAAATGAGGATTTCCTGCGCAGCTGTTACAGTGTCCTTAGAGACGCTGTTTTCACACGCTCTATGCAATCGTCCTTCTGCTCCCTCTTAATTCTAGTCAACAACAGCCACAGGCAGATTATGTAGCTGGGACTTGACCGACATGACTAGGAGCCTATAATAGCACTCATAAGCCAAGTGATTTTTTTTCTGTTGTCAGTATCATATATAAATACAAAACAGTTAAGAATTTGGCACTTTTCTCTTTAAAAATCCACTGATGATTAAAAAGTATCTCCACATTTTGCTAATCAAATCACAACAACATAATCTTCTAAAGCACTAGGCTAATTTTAGACCTACATATTGACAAGATCCGTAGTTATTCCTGTTACCTGTCAGTGGCCATGATCTCTATGGCATTCATAACGCTTTACTGTTCGCTAACTTAAGCAACTTATCCTCTTGTGAAATGTACTAAAATGGTCGATAAAAGACAGATCTTGCAAAATATTTCATGAGCTATAAATTAAAGAGAAGGCCATCGGCCAGCAATTTTAAGTCTTATTCCTTTTAGAAAAACAATGAATTCAAGACTCGTGGTCTACAAACCTGGCCATCTGCTTATATGCTTCTTCAGCCACCGCAAAGATATGTGGATCCATGTCCCCCATATTTTGGCCACTGTACGCATTGATGATATCTTCGCCATAGATAGGCAGTTGTTCATAAGGATTTATGGCCACTAAGACGATACCTACAAAGGAAATGAAACAAAAGGAATTATTAATAGCTGTTTCAAAATAAAACAAACCAAAAAATGGCTTTAACACCAACTATTGTTCTAACATTTCTAAAAATATTAACTAGAGAAGAATAAGGACCTGATATTACTGCCTTCAACAGATACTTATTCTGACCACAGTTTTGTGTACAAAAAGTATCAGAAGAGTTTACTTCTACCCTGCTTTAGGAAACACATCAGGGACAACTTTTTACTTTTTCTCTCTATCTGCCTTTTCTAAAGTTAGCATGCACAAAACAACCAGATTCAGAGCGTGTTGACTTGAAATACCACCTGCTCAGTGAAGTAAACCAATGAATGTGCATTGTACTTCCCTGTGTTTTACTGCGAATTACAAATGTTAATGTGATTTGTGAATTATAAGTACTACATGGCTTCGCTGACTGTCAGTTTGGATATGTGAAGTGTGTTAGCCCTTCAGCCGTTATGCTGTGCCCAGGAATAACACCTTCAGTTTTCATAACAAGCAACAAAGTAGAGTCATGGTGTAATCTGGATTCTAGGGCATCTCTGCCAGTCAAGGGGATCAAAAAAAACATATATGTAGACATATTTCGTAGGGCTGATACACAGCAGTACACAGTCATGTCAGGAAATTAAGTAATTACGACTCTAGAAGGCACCATAAAACCCTCATCTTATACATCTGTGTATAACTACTTACACCTTCCATTTTCTAGTTTTTCCACCCAGTTAAACACGTATCTGTCTTTTTTAATACCACTTATTACTACAGTATTTCTAAACGCATGCCATCCTTTTACTCTCCCCATGCAGGAAAACAGTCTTACTCCATACATCCTTCCTAGCCACGAAGTGAGATCTCAAATGCTTTTGGTACGATTTTCTTTTTCATGAGAAACTAGGATTGCTCTGCCCACAGGGATGATTTGACAAAGATTACTTATACCTTTCTCTCCTGCAGCATTTACAATGGGTAGGGAACACTTATTTGCTCCGCGCAGGGGTGAAAACACTGATCACTGCCATGGGAGACCCAGCCGTGTCAGGCAAACTGTGCTCTCTTGACATGGCAATTCCTCCTCACCTTGACAATGTGATAAGGGGAAAAAAAAAAGAAACTCTAATTTTAACTGTGGCCATTTTAAAAATATAATTTCTTCTTACATATGTATTTTGGTGCCTAGAAGCGACAATGCAGGTACAGATGGCTGCACAGTCACTATAGCAAGCATGCTACACACGCTCCTTGGACAAACCATCCCTGAAGAACCTGCACCAGAAGCACTTCCACAGCACTCAACTCACTTCTATATCTGCTCAGAAATTCACACGTGCACACACACAGACTTCCTCAATGCAGATTCCAGCCCTCTGCCCTGTGCAGCTTACAGCGTTGTGCTGTCTGTCTAAGAAATTTTCCAAGGAAAAGCTGGGAGAAGGGAAGTGAAAGCATCCACAGTCTGGCACTGCCACTGGAAGCATCATCCCATTTTAAAATCCTGTCATGCATTTATAGATCAAGCACAAACCATAGCAAAAACATTAAACGACAGTAGAATATCTTTCACAAAGAGATCCGAGAGACCTCAATCTATTTCCTCAAGTATATGGCAAGTTTTATGTCTAGACACACCCATGTAAGTCAGTGTTTTTCCATCAGCCGTGACTTCACTAAAATGACTCAGGAGCTCAAGTGAAAAGTCTCTATAAAAATTTATGCCAAGTTTTAACGCTGTAGTGATGAGCCAAGAAATAAGAGGGGTGTTAGGGAGGGGAAGGGACCTCAGTACTAGCAGATTCAAGGAATATTTTCAGTGTCAGTTTTTAACATCTGCCCTTTGTAACTGTGAAAAAGTAGTAAAAAGTTAAGTAAGGCCACGCCGCCGAGCCAAGCCTCCCAGGCTTGCAAGTCTCATCAAAGAGGCATTAAAAAAAAGCTGTGTGAGACTTCAGACAATTCCTCCTGCTTTTGGCTACGTTGGCAAAAATAAACCCTTGAATTCAAAACAAGCAGCCCCATGACAAGTCTCCAGCATAGTAAATCATTAAACTTCAGTAGCAATCTGTAAAATCAACAAGCAACTACCATCTGGAAATACCCAAACCAAGTGAGTTAGGAATTACATGCTTTCCATGGAACTTTTAAATCTGTCTCACAGGACTATAATCCAGATTAATTTACATATAATTTCTCTTTATCTCCACTAAATCATATTGCTATTTTAAGAAATATCATGGCCTTTCCCAAATCAGATTTATGTGTGTTTTCATTCCTACAATTTCACTAAATTGAACTCTGGCTACTCTTTTTGCCATTCTTCTTATACATACCCAAAATAAGTGTATCTAATTCTTTTATCTTGAACATATTCACCCATGTGTGGACAAATTGGATATTAACATAGTTTATTAATTTAAATTAAAGTTTGCTCTCCTGCATAGCAGGCAGTACTTCATACATCTGAACTAAGCAGCACTATTCATTGAGTTTTCATCACAGCCATAGCCGTTTTCCCACGTAAGCATTCAAATTTTCCTTTGTAACTTTTCAACTTCCTTCATTAATTCTTCATTTCATATTCCCAACAGTAAAGCAAAGTTATAAATCACCTCTGAATTGCTGGCGAAAGGCTGACTTGAAACTAAGAAATGAGGACGTTTTCTGTTTAAAAGTTTGGATTACTTCAAAGTGAAATTTTAAATCATTTAATATCCATTTGACATATCACACTAAGACAGCATGGTTTGAATTCACTTCTAGGGCTGTGGACATCCCTCCATCCCAGTTCTAGTTCTGCTGGTTGAGAACAATGTTACTGTAATTTACGTGGTGGATTAAAGTGTTTCAATCTCCTTTGGGCTAAATCAGCTGGGTTGACTCTAACCACCTTCACGGGGTATTTAAACTAACCTGGCTAATGTGCGAGTCAGATTAAGGAGGCAAATACAGTTCCTTCCACAGGCAGAGCTCTAAGGCAATAACCTCTGCAGAGGGGAAGCAACTTGTACTCAGGATGGGAACCGATAGAGCAGTTTGAAAGGTCAATGCTCGTGGCCAAAGGATCACATTTTTAAAGGCCAACACGCCAACTCTATTTTCCTTAGTTTATAACATAACGTACCTGTGCCTACATCCCAAGCTAATAAATCCACAACATACTGCATTCCTCAGGTCACCGGACAGCATTAAACCTCCTTCACCCGGACTCTGACCACTGGGAATCCCCACCCTACTGGATCCATGTTTCCAACAAACCCACATGCAGCTCCCAGAATCATCGCTTGAGTCTTGTTTGGAAGCAAAACAGCCGACCAAGCTCCGCCATCCCAGGCCCTCTGGCAGACCCATCCATGAAGAGCTAAAGGCCTTCCAGCCGTGTGAGAAACTATAAAACCAGCCAAACCCACAACTAAAGCTGCACTCCAGAAAACATGAAAACAACACGCTTTCCCAAACACAGCAAAACAAAACTAGCAGACAGCACTTTCCTTTTGAAAGCCTCTTAAATGACGCTGAACACAGCGCATGTCTGCAAGCAGCCGAAACACAAACTGGGCAGGCTGTCTTACGGGAGGGCTATGGTGGTATCAGTAGGCACGGGACCACGAACCTCAGACTGAAAACCCCCCACAAGCTCAGGCCATGAGACTCCAGTCGCACAAAAGCCCTTTCACACAACGTTCCCCCATCAAGAGCTTTGTCGTGGGGGCACTAGAGAGAGAAACACAGGCAGTGTCTCAACTGGGGGAACTGAGGCGGTCCCAGTGCCGGGACCACAACATGCACCCTCAGCAGGGGTCACCCGGAGGGGCTGTGGTATCTCCATCACTGGAGACGCTCAGATACTCAGATACATTGTCTGGTCCAAGCCCTGAGCAGCCTGGTCTGGTCAGACCTGTTTTAAGGAGGGAGCTTCACCGAAGACTTCCAGAGGTCTCTTCCAACCTAAATTATTCTGTGCCTCTAGTCATGCTCTGACTGCATGATGGGATGAGACATGGGTATGAATCATCGCCCACTCCTACGGGAATGAAGGCTGGCTGCAAGCAGAGGGTGGCAAAGCCTGATTCAGTCCCCCACGGTCTGGACGCTGCTGAGAGCAGGACTGGGAGCAGAGGCGCTCTGCTGAACATCCGCAGATTAGGAATAGCCGGAGTGAGCAAAATGTGGTGGGACATTAATGCCTGCAGTCTGTCCATCACAACGCGTTTAACGTGCTGGTTGCCTTAGGTCTCCATACCCATCGCTATGGGTGGAACTGTAACAGTGACCAGACGAGGGAAAAACTGACCCTTGGCATATTCCACATGCAGACCAGGACAGGACAATGCCTTCAGCTGCAAAACACAAATTCCTGCTTCAGACGATTAGCTGATATCTGTCAAGGGCCGCCTTGCAACATGACTTCCCCACTCTATAGTTTGCAAAACAGTGCCAAGTACAATGAAATTATAAACAGCAACTCTAATAATATACAATAACATCAAGAAGGTTCAGTATACTCTGGCTTGCGATACAAAGAACTGGGACTATCCTACGAAAGTCTGATTAGAGACAAAGTTAAATTGCGTATTAAAAAGAAATCATGGGGCACGTATTCTGCTGGCATATAGTGGGCTACAATGAATATGCAAATGATAATTTGACTACACGTACTGGTAAAATGTGTCTTTGGCTTAATCAGACAATTATGAGAAGGACATTTTCAATATCTGGTTTCTAGCAATCACATCTTCATATTGTGTTTTGTTTTACTGAGCTTAAAATGTAAAAAATCCACTAATGACTTAAGCCATTTCTTATGCATTAGCACCATGTCCAAAGTACAGATAAACTAGATAAATATTTGAAAAATTTACAGTTTATGTATATTGAAAGGATGTATTAAAAGGTAGCAATGTATTTAGACTAAACACTGAGATTTAAAATAAACACATGAACACAGAGAAAAAAGCCCAGAAGCAAGAAATCTAAATTTTAAGCCTAAACTATCTCACAATGTTTCTTTAAAATAGACCACCTAGCTGCAATTCTGCACTTATGAAGTGGTCATTAAAGTAACTTCCCCCCATTCTGGCCATCTGAAAATATCACAGGCAATTACAACTTCGGGTAACCTCTACTGGGAGTTAAATGGTATTTCTAAAACCAAGATTGTACCTAATTGTGATCGGACGAGCATTGGCTCATGCACTGTTACAAATTCACTCCTATAGTTGCACTGATTGGAAAACATGAAAAAGAAAAGAAACTGGTAACTTCCATACAGAGATGGAGCAGCTCAATGCAGCGGTAGGCAATCACAGCTGGGCAAGAAATCCACCAAACAGCAAGGCGAGCCTCCTGCGTCTGCACCATGTGAAGCCCTCCTCCAGTCCATGCCTAGCTAAGGAAGCCTAAGGAAAACACCAACCAGCCAGGAATCCCACTGGCAAGCTAAAATTGCTGAATACACATTTTATAAACAGAGTCCATTGAGAAGCTAGAGGAACACACAGCGAACTCAATTTTCTCTGAACCTTAACACTTTCAAGTCTACTTGATGCACTTAACGACCACAAACATAGGGACTTTCATAAGAATAGCCCAACATGCCCTATCAATAAATTAAGTTAAAGGCAGACATACAATAATTAACTTTCCTTTTCCTGTCTAGGGCATTCCCTATAAAGATTATGGTATGAAAAGACAGTACTTGCCACAATAGGTATAGATTAGTTTAGAGTCTATAAATCGAACTTTGAGGTTGTGTAAAACAGCAGGTTCATGGAGATAACTGAGTGCTGTGAGGTCATTTTCACCAACAAGTATGTCAGGGTTTCGCAAGGGCGGGAGTTCCTTCGTCTTCGGATCTAGGCAATATTCTAGGTCCTGAAAATCAAATGGAAACATGTTGAAAGAGCTGGTGTTTAGGTTTCCTCATTCAGTCCCTCCAACCATTCTTCCCAGCAAAACATGCCCAAGTTACAAAAACACAATGCAAGATTTAAATTATCTGGTGATTTGAGTTAGCAGTTCTTTCTCCAAAAAAGTCATTTAAAATTTCCCAAAAGTGTTTTCTATAGGCGTAAGAGACAACCATGAAGAGGTATCATCCTTTCAGACTATTACTTAAGCAAACTCCTTGATTTTGCTGCCAAATCTTTTTATTAAATAGAACAAAATATATTATATCATAAATCTAACCATTTTTTCCACATTATTTTCCTCTTGAGCAGAACAGACAGAGGAAGCAGATTCCCATCAGTCTATAGTCACCTTCATACACCGTAATACGAGACGAGAATGTTGGCAGAATGCCATGAAGAACACATAAACTGAAAAAATGCCACTTACAATTTTTGCAGATATAAATTAATCTCTAATATAGATGTTTTAATTGCATCTTTCTCTAGACCTAAATCGCTTCATTTACCTGCTAACACCCCCATTCTACTCCAAGGAATGTGCGAGTGTGCAGCATCACCCCACAGTCTGGAATACATGGTGGGAAAATTAATCTTGTCAGATTAAAATGGTTGTACTCATCTTGCCATATAGAAATGTGAGTGAGTCAAAGACTGAAATTCATTCAAGTAAGATATTTTATTTAGAAGCTATTCTATATAGATAATCTGTTCTTTTTACTTCATTGCTATGTAGGCCTCTACATGAAAGTAGGATCTAAGCTGCCCACTTGTATGAAAAAAAAAGAAATTAAAAATAAATATTTGACCAACTGTAGTAGATCTTTATTTTCCATTAGAAGATCTGAGGAATCACCATCATTATATGTTAAAATCAAATAATCATTTAACTGGCATGAAAAAAAATGAACAGGCCTTCACTAGAAGGATGTGAGCTCTTCATAGACACGTCATCATTTCCCTACACCATATACAGCATGATTTTCATAATGCACTTAATCCTTGCCCCTTTTTACCTTTATTAAACTTATGATGGTTACGCTCAACTTAAAAGTCACAGTTCTTTCTCTACAACACTGTTCTCCTAGCAACACTGTTCTCACTGGAGTATCAAACTGGGGTTATAGGTTTAACAGCATAAGTATAAAAGCAACAAATTTTTTATTTTATTTGTTTTAAAAATCAGGCAAAATGGATTCTTGTAACTCAACAGTGTAATTTGTCACACCAAAAAAATACTACTGAAAGTCAGTGGACAAGAATAATTGCACATACATAAATACGGATATATTTTGATGGCACAGCTTCCTGCGTTAGATACATCAGTCTCCAGTCAAGAACAAGAACAATCAGCTTACGAACAATACGCAGACCTACCTTGCCCTCCTCAAGTCGAAGCTGGAGGACTTTATCTCCAGGTTTATAATCTTTGAGAAGTTCTGCTGACTTCCAGACCTCCTCTGGATCAGGGATCCAAACCCTGGCATACTGCAAGACAGTAACAACAGCAAAAGATCAGTGACTTCTTGTTGCAATATAGTTAGATCATCAATATACACAACACCAAAACTGGTTTTTTTTCTTTTTTTAAATACATGTTTAACAGCCAAACTCTTAAGCAAGAGACAAGTTAGTATGTCTGAGGTAAGTTATTCTATTGATAAAAGGCTACATGAGCTTAATTTTATTGCCTACACAGAAAGAAAAAGGCATTTCCCGTGCAAAATAATGTTTCAAGATATACATTCAATCATGAAAATCTACAAAGAAAAAAAATCTGTGTTTTCAGAGACATCAAAAACTTGGCTATCAAAAAAATTACTTGGAGTAACTCTTCTGAGTAGGTTCTAAATGCATTTGCAGCATAACACTATATAGCTTTTTTTTTGCCTTTTTTTCTCCCCCTAAGAGAACACTTTGGCACATCTGTGTTAATTCAGGCAAAGCTACCTGATCTCAAGTATTAAAAGCTTTTTCCTTTGTAATTGCAAATAGGGCAAGCTTAAAACGGATTATCTCCAGAATGCCAAAAGAAAAAAAAAATTAAAAGATTTGGTTGAAAAGGCCTCCAAATAATAGAAAAAAACCCCACAAACCAGCATTCCCACTAATGACCATTTTCACGCAAACTTTATTCATAAAGTAACCCAGAACAAACATATGACCTTTTTCAAAACCAGAAAGAATAGTCATATTTTTAAATGAGTGACAATATAATGGTTATCTCATATTCAAGAATCAATTAAAGGTGTATGGAAACCATCTAGTTACTTACAGAGTTGCATGTACATGCAAATATGTACATATGAAAAGAGCTCTTGAGTAACACAAGGAAAAGGCTATGACATTTTTAATATATTAAAGCTTCTGAACTGATGCTCTTGCAATGCCTAGAGAGCACTGACATCATCCCACACCCATCACCTTTGCAAACAAACCAGCTTCTTGGCTTCAGAGGTGCAGCCATGTTGCAAAACATTCTCAATCCACTAAATTATTTCAAAATAACTGTAACGTATTTGTCAAAGCACAGCATTTGATGGCAGAGAAAACTGCGTTTGGTCATACAGCTTCATCACCTAACCTTACACAACTTGTTTTTGCATAGCATCTTCTGCCTCAAAGAATGCTGAAGCTTTTTTTTTTCCCCTCTTAACCCAGTTTTCCCACTACTTAAAATTATGAACTTCTACTTCTACTAGGGATTTTCTGAAAGACCAAACTTCATATTGGCTTCCTCTTGCAAGACAGGAAACGATAAAATGTGTTCAGCAAAGGCAGCAGGTTGGGGAGCAAGACCCGAGGAGCCCCTGCCCCTGGCCCAGGAGAGAGATAAGGCACCCTGCCTAGCTGGAAGCTGCCAGGGAGGCTCAGTGCCTGGAATTATTTCGAACTTCACAAATCAATTTGCTTCCCATACCCAGGATGCTTCTCAAGAACAGTGCGCGTGAGTAATTTACAACAGCCTAAATCAATGGCTTTTACCCTTAACACACTGCAGCCTTTAAAGCACTGCCGCTGCCTTCATCTAGAAAGCTCCCAAACTCCTGAAAAGCTTATGCCATACATGGAAACCAATTCTATCTGCTGAGTGAAAGGAGAAAAATAATGAAATAAAGAATTAAGAATTCACTTTCATTATTCCCACTACAGAACATGTTATGCTCCCACACCGGGTCTGTCGTCATCTTCACTGGATGTTTATGCCAGCCCTAAGAATCTACTTTATACAAAGACAAGAAACTTTGCTCTTTGTAGTAAATATGTGGTTGCGGTTTTTTTCTTCTTTCAGCTTTATTAGTTTCATACATATTTGCTATTGTTTTCAGTACAAAAGTGCAGTATTACTTTATTATTTACATACCCTCTTCCCCACTCCCCCAACAGATATGAATATTGATAGACTATTCGAAAAAACGAAAGAACCCCAAAACGATTCTTCAGTATGTGCTCTTCCCATTCACAGAGCACTGTATGTAACAGCAACGGAGGCCAACCGCAGGCAGTGGAGCAGCCGGGAAATCAGCCGCAGAAGCCATGGTTTGGGCATTTGGATTATTTGGTTGGTTTCAGCCCTGCTGTATCCAAAACTCGCAGGCTAAGGAACCTCGTTTGCATTAAAATGAAGGTATGTGCTAACAAGTGTATGTGCCAATGCAAGTACAAACCTACAGAAAAATTCCAAAACAATTAACCAAGATGTGACAATAGAGGTACAGTATTAGAGTCAAGTAGTGTGCTCAGGACCAATGCCTCCTTCCCTTCCCACTTGGTTTCTAAACAAAGGATTCCCTGTAAAACTTCATGAACACACATATATCCAAACTTACCCCCATGCACCTGTTCACTGAACTCTTCTTTTACTTAAAAAAAAGAAAAAAAAAAATCAAAATCCTGCCAGAAAGCAGGGAAGTTTTTTTTAATCTAACCAAAGATGCTACAGCGTCAGACACAGCTGAAGACTGAACGCGTACCACACTTTGCCCAAGTTTCCCCCACCCCAGCTGTAGCAGCAGTTCCCCATCCTCAGTATTTCTGATGGGATATTGCTTCCCTCTCATCACCAGAATTAACTGAAAGGAAAGTAAATGTACTACAAAAGAGGAAAGCATTTAAATACTGTCTAGCAAAACAGGTTAGCAGGCTGGTTTCCACTAGGCTACACAAAGAAAATTTTCCTGATGTAAAAAAGGCAGCAGCCTTGTAAGAGACAAATACTGTTAACTTCAGGCAGCAAATGCTGTGTAGCAGTTTCTAACTTCGTGATCTATGCCAGCATGAAATAGGCACCTTTAATTTATTCAGCTGAAACTGTACATTTTCTACTGTCTAGAGAAGGGAAAGAGCAGAAAACAGATCACCATAGAAACTGGGTTACTACAGACAGCTGAACCTTCCACATGACATAACCCTATAGATATTAAAGTTATCCTATGAGCACTAAGCTGTAGCTTTTCATCTCTAGCTTCATTGCCTAGCCTTAAATCCCTGCCAAAGAAAACGCCTGGTAAAAAGAACAGGTGGGAGGAAAGAGAGAGATGTTCCTAATTATAAGCACTGAATCATTTCACAACATTCTCACCTCATTGATTTAGCAGAATGATTTGCAAAATCAGATTTTCATTCTATCTTTTATATAATAAGTTGATGCCATTGCTGCCTAGCCTTTAGTGGGATCCAACCCTATAGGAGAAAACAAAGCACCACAGGACCAAGGGCCTCTCTCTTGCAAAATACCTTGCTCTCTACTATTCCTCCCTCTTTATTGACTAGTATATAAAATCAAGCTTATGACTATATTAAAACAAGACTAAAATACAATCAGCCTTCTAAAAAGGGAAGGAAATTCTAGCCTAAAAATGACAATAAATTCCAAAATTCTAGCACTGAAATGACAATAAAAATTACGGCAAGAATCAAATGAACTTTAGCGAAATTGTGCCTGATTATGATCAATGAATATATTGCTCTTTGTAATAGTTCAATGTAAATTTTGAACCACCAGAATAAAACTGCTGATAGGGGAGATAACAGTATGATTTACTCAAGGAAAGGCGGTGAATGAAATTTTAGGTAAAAATTATTATCTTTCCTGTCTCTCCAAGCTTACCAATAGTGTCACCTGTACTTTACATTTCAGTATTGATTTGGCTCTAATAAACTCAGCTTTGCTATCCAGGTGATAACGCTGTACTTTCTCTGCAGGTATGCTTCTGGCTCACCACTGATGACTTCTTCCTATCCTCACTGGAGATGTAGGACTGGAAGAGGCATGAGGAGGACATGCAGCCCATCCTTCTGCCCTACCGCAAAGCCACACCATCCCTCTGGGCTGGAGACAGCAGCCAGCTATCTCCAGGCAAGCATTCACAGGACCATCACTCAATCTAAACCAGGTTAAAAAAAATCAGAATGAAAATATAAGGGACACAGATGACATACCCTTGAATTCAGAAAGAAAACAAAGAATTAAATGCATATTGACAGGACTGTTCCAAAACTCAGTTTCTTGCCTAGACTCTCTTCCAGCCTCAGCAGACTAACGTAATAAACCCCACCACCTCCAAAATCTCATGGAAGTGTGGAACTGCCATACTTTGTTGAAGGAAGAACAAGTTGGGCTGCTGAAAGGCAATGGCTTAGTGATACCTATATAGTGACTCTAAAAGAATTCACAGCAGAAAAAAAACCCAGAGAGAAGTTTTCATTTTTTACTGGTGGGTCTGAAAGCTGGCTGTATTACCACAATCTTACATAATAAGAAAATATAACAGGAAATCGCAGTATTCTCTCATACCTCATGATTTCATCTTGGATCACATGAAGAAATCAGCAGACTATAATAATTATCTATCAAATGAGACCATATGACTCACAAAGCCTCTCTTCAGAGATATGAACCTCTTGAAGTACTAATTGACATTGCTGACAGAATGGAATTAGCAATGCAAGCGGCTCAGCAGTCACTTCAGTAGTCAAATAGTTTTCTACTTCCATCGCACAATCACAAACACTGCAGGAGATACAGCTATCTTCCCAGCTTAACAGCTCTTCTGGTAAGAGCTGAAAGAGTTCATGAAATGATCTACATCCTAAAATGAAAAAAGAAATTTCAACTCTTAAAAAGCTGTCCCTAGTTTCTCAGCAAGACCTACCCATACAAGTGAACTTCCATGATTTTCAATTCAGCAGAGATCACCTATTTATTTATTTACAGACAGCCTCAAAAAATACAGTCTTTCAGGTGTTAACCATGAAAAACTCATGAAAGACATTGCCCCTCTCTCTTTCAAGAATGGCCTTGGTTTTGGGTAGGAAGAAAGCAGCTCGTTAATGTCTGGATCAAAGAGATACCATCAATTCTGGCAGCACTAGCTGAAGGACCTGATGGAACAGCAACACCCGGTGAAAGTCAGAGACAAACTTGACCAAAATCATTCAATGTGAACCTGTTGCTACCTGAACATAGCCACCTGGAGAGAGCAGGCTGCATTATTAGGCTGGAAAAAAGAAAAGTGTCTATGCTAACAAGACGTAATGACAAAACAGAACACAAAGTCATAGAAGTTCACACTGCAGAAGTGTTGAACTTGTTGTCTATGCAAAATGCATATTTCTGACCTGTGTGATTTCCTTGGATGGGGCTGCTCTGAAAACATAATTTGATGCTATTAGAATAATTTCCTTTCAGCTTTATATTTTCCCCTATACTTGGTTCACAGTGCCATCACCATGGATGATAATACTGAGGCTAGAAACACTTGAAACAGAAAAGTTTAGCTTTTGTATTAACAACATAAGCAGATGCACAGCCAGGTGAGTAACAGGTCGAACATGTCTTAACTTGACCAACCTGGATCCCCTACAAAAAGATCCTGATCACTCGCACAGGAGCCAGGAGGAGGTCCCATTTCTTCCACTCCTGAAACCACTAAAATCTCTGCCATCTGTCCTGAGATACGCAGGCAGTCCCAAGGAAGCGTTACACGTCTATTAACAAAGTGCTGCTGCCAATTGCAGTTTGAAAAGACAGACAAGACTTTACTCTCCTTTCATAAAAATGCCAAGTAACCAGGGAGGATTGGAAAGTAGAGCATTTCCATAACAAGCAGCCTGCTGCAAAACCTCTGACCAACTCATCTAAATTCTTCTTATGGCCTGAGGGAAATGGCATCATTAACTTTGCAAAAGAAGCAAAACAAAAATTACCGATTTTCTTTAAGGCAGTAGCATTCTTTGGACACGGAGCATATTTTCTGTATTGTTGCTCAGCAACAGCCATTTATATACCTCTTGTACAGTTTAAGGCCTGACGTTCAGAAAGCGTTAATTTAAAAAGACATTTATATAATGATATATAGTGGGGAAAATATATGTGACAATTTGTATTAATGTTTTATCTGAAAAATAATCTCACAAAGTTACTTTACCTAATAGGAAGATCAAAAGCAGCCAGGGGACGGTGGTGACCCAGGCTCTGAGCTACACCCTAAGACACCACCACCACTATGGGCTTGCATACTGCTGACACTGGGTTTGCAAATTTGGGTCAAAGTGCGTGCAGTACTCGAGCTTAGGCAGGTAAGGCACTGTATCCTTCACCACGCACAAAGAAACGAATTGCAGCTCAATGAAAAAACCACATCTGTTGTACTTGAGTATGTCATCTACTGTATATATACCCACTGCATTTGAATCCTAAGAATATAGAAGCTTTTTTTTCTTTTTTCTTTCTTTCCTTCCTTCTTTTAAGCATTTTTATAAGGCATTCTTTGTATTTAGGGCCTGGTGACTTGTAACAACAAAAACAACTTGTACGTTGCTTGCCAAACACGCCTTGTTTGTACAAGGTACAATCAAAAACTATCAGCATCCCACAAAGAATCACTGCAGCAAGATTCACAGCTTCAGCCACTCGAAAAATGTCTGTTGACTTATATTTACCTGAAACTTCACCTTACTTCAGAGTGATGCAAAAGAAGCTAAATCCCAAACATGGGGTATATATACACATGCTACTACAGGCAAATTTGATCACTAAACAGAAATGTACATTTTTATTTCTTTAAATATTACAATTATTAGCACCCTTTCCACTGAAACTCAGAGAAGATTATCACCCTGCAAATCTACACACTGGGCCTGACATCGAGGCCAGAAAACTCAGTGTTTTACTTTACCCTACCAAATCCATCAAAGAACAGTTACATTCCCAGGCTGTAGTTGATACAACTTCTATAAGAAACATTTTTAAGCAGTTAAAACACATGAAACATTGTGAATTTTCTTCATCTTTAAAAACACAACTTTCTACAGTTTATGTTGATTGCACTTGACCTTCTCTTCAAACTGTCATACAGAGGGAGACAGTTGTGGTTTATGCTCCGTCCTTGTTAACCCAGGCAATACTTCAGCTATCAAAATGTTGCCCGTTCACCCCCCTCAGATGCCACATGCGGGAACAGCATTTGTCAGCTCCCGTTGTATTTCACAGACCCCCTTCTCCCCAAGCAGCCACCCTCAGCCAGCAGCCCCAGTTTTAATCTTCTGCTCTGTGACTCACTCAGCTGCGATGCCGGTGGTACCCACCGCCGAAAACCACTGGACACCAATGGCAAGTCACACGCAACATGGGTTTGCCCGCACGATGCTTCTGACAGGGCTTAATTCAGGCCGTATTACCAACTACAGAAAAACAAAACACGTTTCAGGAACCCCCGTGCCGCTGCACCTGGGGCTCCCCGCCTGCCCCCTCCGCCTACGGGATTGCATACATCGCCAGCCACCGGCAAACCTACAGCTGAATAACCCGCAACAACAACCTGGCGAAACAGCAGTACTTCTGTCTTGCTTGCTGCAGTACGCTATTCTCATTTAATTCAGCACACTTCCCCAGAAATGTTCGTTTAAAGTAAATCAGGCTTCAAAAGATAGATTCAAAGAAAAATCAGTGTTTAAGAAAATGTTGTGTTTGGAACAGTTTTGATCTCTAGACCTGTCAAAGAAATGAACACAGCCCTGAAAGGTCTTCAGAAAAGATGGCAACTACAGCTACTTCAAAACCACCAGTGTTCTGGTCACTACTTGAGACACAAACCAGCTAAATAACCACAATAAGATCAGCAAAAACATTGAGCAGAAGTGTGACGCCTACCCCAGACTGAGCAACAGGAAAATATCCTGACTCACACAAAACTTCATTTGGGGTCATATCCACACAGAGAGGCATACTCTGTATTGCATTTCGATCCATACCACCAAAACGAAGGCCAACGCTGAATTATATATGTTAGTGATTTCAAAAAGAAGTTAATTATAAGTCTGCCTTAAAACACCTAATTCGTCCAACCTGAAAAACATGTTACAAGAGTTGCCAAAGACTGGCCACAAAAAATTTAGGGGCAAATTTAAGGGCAAAACTACAGCCATCCCCTGAATATAAAGGTAATGGGACATGTTGCATTGAAGAAAGAGTATTAGGAAAAGGATGCATGATTTCACCTTTGTGTCCTCACAGTGATTGTTGTGCATGTATTACAAAAATACTCCAATTCAGAATTTTTAAAAAAGCCAATACTTACGGAGTACATGAAAAAACATTCAACATGTCATGATTAACTCCACGGGTGCCTCAATTTAAGATCCAAGAAAACAAACATGAGGCCAAATGAAACAAGCGGTTGTAGGATTTTGTTTTAACGCTAAGATGATGCAAGCCATAATATAGACTTCACAGCGTAATTAACTAAATGCTGAAGTAAGTATTATTTCCAGACCACTGGTACAAATTCAGCCAAGACCCTCATGGCTTCTTATATATTTTTACGTGCTGATGTCACACAATGAAACCTTGATTCCATTGTCTCCAGTTCTTAAATGGATTGGAGATCTTACAGAAGCTTTTTATAATTATTTTCCCCAAAGTTTCTAGAAACCTCACCCACAGGAGGCAGGATAACCGAATCGTTTCTCGCGACATGCGACGCAGCCCAAGTTTTGCTTGGGGACAGAAGGGGCTGATAGTGGTGGCTGCAGCTGGTTGTTCATCCTGGGTTCATACACGCAGAAAGAAGAAGCGTTGTCTTTTGTCTGAGTGCCTCTGCTGCAGCGCAGAGCCATCTGCATCACTGCCATGAGATTATTTGGTGTCTCTAGCACTTGCTTAGGCAGGAAGGGAAAACAAAGGGTGTATTGATCAGACAGATGCACTGCACCGTGCCATGCTACAGAGCTGGAGTTTGAAACAAGAAGTTATTGAGAAAAAAATAGTGGAGCTGTAATTGATCACCTAGTTCACAGAGGTGAAATAAGGCTAAATTTTCTGATATCTGTAAAACATCTGGAGTATGGGCAATTGCCGAATTAACTGTGAAAGCTTAATTTAAAAGTTAAAAATGAAAGGAAAGATATTTGGCATAAACTTTGATAGTACATAAGGCTGTACTTTTCCGAGCATCTTTCTGTAAAGTTGAGCTCAAGTCCAAACAGTATTCTTTTGCTTTTACTTAATCCTAGCCCCACCCCCCCAAAAGTCACACTGAAAGTAGAACACCTGCTTGAGGTTCTAAAAATCCAAAATTAACTGATTATTTTTGTTAGAATGACACAGAAGCCCCAGGCTGAGATGTAGTTACATCATTAAACCAGAGTTTTTACTGACTTACCTTGAGTTATTCGGGGAAAAACTAGTTTTACTCAGCTAACCCAGAGCATAACTCTGTCATTTTGGTGAAGTCCACACCACAAACTCCTTTCTGCCATATTACAACAGCAACCTGACATCAGTGAAGCACATCTAATGAACCTATATTTAGTCCCACCATTTTTGCATGGGAAATTAACAGTAAGTTCCCATGCAAGGAAACCAGAATGACCTGGTATGAAGAACCTGGCAAGCTCTAACTTAAAACCAGCGAGCAGAGTTAAACCTCCCCACGAGCCTCCACAAGTGTCAGGGGAAGCTGTGAAAGCAGAACTAGGGTTAACGGCCACAGTGTTGCTCTCGGAAACTCTCCGGCGAGAGCGGCTGCGTTTCTTCCCCTGCAATCTTCAGTCCTGCCCTCGTAAGTCGCCGGCGCGAAAAGCGCACACACGAGTCGAGGCGTTGGGTGCAGCGGGGCTGAGCTGGCTGCGAGCACCGCCGGGACCCGACTGCTGCCTGCTCCAGCCCATTTCATTAGTGCAATTCTAACCCTGATTAGCACGAGAAATTATGGAAAACACCGATGTTGGAGGGGGGAGTGAAATTAAAACCTTTCACGCTCATTGGAAATTGTAAACCATATTGGGCGTTAGAGAAACTATTCCACTCCTTTTCTCTACAAGCATTATCTATTCGATTGTTTGCAAAAACTCTCTATTGCCTTTGTATTTCCAATACATAAGATTGTCACAAGGAAGAAGGGCGCTCTGACATCAAATTCTAACAACTTCTGCAAATGCTCCTCCTCATATAAGATTCTTCTAAGGGACACAATGTCCTAAACAACGAAATTATTGTCTGGCATGTCTGAAAAAGTCTTCTTTATATATCTCCAGATCATAAGTCAAAACTCTACTTATTTTAAACCTTTACTAATAAACTTATACAAATAATTATATACTTGGCTATACAGCCTTCACCTACGTTAAAACCAAGAAAACAACCAAACATATTCTACTTACTTTAACATACATACAGTCTAAACCATCTATTTCCATCCCACATCTCTCGTAATACAGATTTTCAGCACTTTCAGAGGCAGTTGGTGTTTCCTTTCCAGGCAAAACAGGCTCAGTCTCCATTGAAAATATTTCCGTATTTCTTGTATTGGTGTACACTAACTCATAAGGCAACTTGGGAATCTCTCTGGTTTCCTCAGCAAAACAACTGAGGTCATCTGCTTTAAAGATACTTATGAATAACCCATGGAGTCTGCAGAGAGTAACGTGTGACAAGCCATGTTGGGGCAATGAATTCCCACATTGTTAGACAGACTCATAGTATTTTTAGTTTATTTCTCTGGCTCTGCAAAGTAAATCACAAAGTAATTGCAAAATTCTCATGTCTTCCGATAATCACATGGAAGAACTCAAAGACACTGTTGGTAATTGCAGCAAGACTTCATCATTTTTCATATCCCTTTACAAAAAAGAGACCATCTGGGTATGAAAGTCACTCAGATGAGAAGTCTCTGTTCTTCTATATTTAGGACTGTAAGCTAGAAATGTGCAGTTTACATCCAACCACACAGCAATCTTAGGAAACTTGACACAAGAAGTCACACGTCGTATTTCCCCCTTGTGTTAACTACTATAAAGATGGAATGAGAGCTCTTCAAAGCAATGCTGCTTTAGCCTTTACATTTCATTTTAAAGCGAGGGCTCTCATCAGACCACAGTGTAAGTAAGTAGCCTGGAAGAGTCTGCTCTCAACCATCCCCACTGTCTCCTAAGAGCTAAACTCAACAAGCCACTTCTGCTAATTACCAGTGGCAGCTTTTATTCTATGTGAACTACCCTGGCAGCCTTACCTACAGCCACACCTGAAGAGGGGTTAAAAGGCAAAAATGAAGACTTGATAAGCAATGAGGGAAATGCAACAGCTTTCAAGATGTTCAGAAAATAACCACAACTTTCAGCAAACACCACGGAGGTAACAGACTTGAAGATGACCCTGCAGGCACAGCTGCATTCTGCATTCCTGACTGCTTCTCCTCCGCTTTAATCTTCATACTGCTCCCTCAGACCCTTCATCAGCATGGTGAGTTCTCATTCATACTTCCTTATTTGATGTTAGGTTTTTACCTTCTTCTCCCTCTAACATTGTAAGACGCTTTACCCCACCCTTGAGTACCACCTCCATGCCACTATTATTCAGGGAAAGATCTGTGACAACAATTGCTATAGTCCCCGATTAACAGGCCAAACAAATTAAATCCATGCCACTAAAGAGAACAGATGGTGTTAAGACACAAGATCTCTGCTTTTCTAAGTAATCCGTATTCACCTCTTCAGAATTTGCAGTAAAATTTGCAGACACTCACATTAAAAGTTGGGTCAGCATCTGCAATCCACAGACATTCAGTAAGAGTGAGGTCTTTAAACTTTTATTAGCAGTGCCTAATGTTTCCTGTGCTTACCTTCCAGCTGCTTAATGCCCAGGATTCAGCAAGAAGGGCACTCCTCTAAGGTAATCGCACCAAATGCTTGTCCTCTTTTTAAAAACAAACAAAAAAACACACACAAAAAAACCCCACAAACCTTTTAGCCAGCACTAACCCCTCTTTACATTTTATTTGTATATAAATAGACTGATGATAGAAATAAAACTACTAACTACAGCGATTAACTGAAAGCAGGCAGCAAAGCAGCTATATTGTGACAGAAAAGGCGTGGGTTATGACCCGGATGGCCAGGAACAGGAAGACCCCAAAATCATCAAGATCATCAGCTCGATAACTCTGGTGTTTTTCACATTTGCACAGTGCTGGGCAGTTCGGGTTATCCATCATCTCACACAGCATTTCACATTAGGCTGCTGCCTGTTGCAAACTGAGAAAGTGGGCTAGGCTAAAAGATGATGAGTGGAACCATTATCTCCCTGAGATTGTGGGGGTCCTGAAAGCAGAAGCTACTCCTGAAAATACACTCTTGCTATTAAATATTAAAATTGGGTTTTAAGTAGACAGGTCCTAACTTACTGCATCACTGCATACACAGAGCTAAACACAAAGAACTTGACAAGACAACATCCCTAGGATATGTTTTCATTTGTTTTCCTGCACAAATTATTCTGAGCAGGTATACAACAGCAAAGTTATTTCCCTGCAATAAGAGGAAATAGAGAATAAAAGGCCCAATCTTTCAGATTTACATGCTTGATTTCAAAGCATAAAATTAAGCAATGAGATTACTCACATGGAATAAAGATAAATCTCTGCAGGATCAGGCTTGAGCAAACCCAGGGTTGAGCAAAGCCAAGCAACACTGAGAACGAGGAAGAAATGATTCAGTCCTAAGCAAAGGGTGGCACAGAGCATGGCACTGGCACAGGCATGAAAGTGCTGTTCTCTGCCAGGAAAGTCACTAAAAGCCTTGCTATTAGCATTGGTAAACGAGGCCTTAGCAACCCAATCATACAACTCTCCATCCTGGATGCAGCTCAAAAGTAAAGCCAACAAAAGGAAAAAGTTACTGTACAAAGAGCCTTTGAATTCAGCACAGTTTGAATTTTCTCTATCTTCCATGACCTTTAGATAACAGGTTTAATTTCGTGCCTAATGCATTTCCCCTTATGTAAAAGTTTTGATACCAATTTAAACCAATCAAACTCTTAGGAGCATCGCCCCCAAAACAAAACTATGTATCTGTTGCGGTGTAGCATAAGCAGGGTTACGGTCTATTAAAATAACTTAAGCAGAAAGATACAGCTTGAGGAAAAAGCCAAAGTCACAGAGAAGATGAAAATTTCCAAGAACCATGGGTTTATCTGACCCTAACACCCTTGTATTTTCTGCAACAAGAACCACCTATAACTAAGGGAAAATAGGAAGCTCTTCCTTACTATTTCAGCAGCAGAGAAGACAAGCAGAAGGTGCACACTGCTGCTTCAACTCATTCGAGTAGTTTGCTAATGAAGCAGCAGGAACAATTGCCTTGCCCAAACGCCGTTTCTTGGCCCTGGGCCCAACTGTACAAATATTCACTATCAGAGTCAAGCACGATACACGCAGTAGTAAACACTGCTCCACTACAGTGAGCACAAAATTAGATCAGAGATAACCGCTGTACCTTCAAGCATGCGAAAGAAAATGCAACCAAGTAAAGGAGCTCAGGCTCCGCTCGTCCCTAACTTCATACATGCAAACCAACATAAGCTGACTTTAATCAAGACGCATAAAACAAACCACTGTCTCTTATCAGAGCTCTTGCTGCTTGACAGCACAAAGCGCAACTGGGTCCATTACCTTCCCCCTAGCCAAGATGCCTTTCAAACTAGCAATGTCTGCACATATGCTCATATATACGAGCAGGTATCAAAGACTCCAGTAATACAAGCAAGACTTCAAACAGGTACATATTTGGGTATGCTTTGTGTTTTCGAGCAATGAAATCTGAATTCAGTGACTGTCCCTGTAGGACCCCCCAAGTGGCCGGCTCTCTGAGGTCTGCTGCAGAGGCTGCTCTGACTTGCCAGAAATCCAGGCACCAGCCCACCGGTACCCACAGGACAGCAGACTCGCCAGCTGCGCGCTGCTTTTCCCTCACAGCAGAAACACCATCTATGATTAACCTTACCATCACTTCTTGCTTTTTTTAAATCCTATTAAAAATAGACCATCCAGAAACAGCGAAACCTTGCGATACCGGCCGTTTCTGTGACTTCCTCCAATTCAACTGGTTCAATGAGCAAATTTCAATAACAAAAATGCTTTCTTTAGTCCTACAGAGATTAAACAATGAGTCTCATTAAAGAAAGAGACAAATTACTTTTTTATTAGAACGCATGGAGAGGATTAAACTCCCAAAGGCCCTGTGAGGAGACCCGAAGAGCGAGGTACATCTGCCTGACCGGCTGCCTATCCCTTCCAACTCCACCTGGAGCTCTGGCTCACCAAAAGGTAACGGTGGTCACTGCACACATTTCCTGACATAGCAGGAGCTCGACAACACTTTATGTGATCATTTATTTATCTAAAAAATAATAGTAATCCATTACCTGAGCCATCTGGCACGTGCTATAAAATCACTGCAGTAGAAACTGACTGCAAATAACCAGTGGCAGCTCAATGTACAGACATTACTATTCTGCAAGGATTGTTGATGACACTTTGTGGGGGATCCCACATAATCCACTAATATCATTAGGTAAATGTTTTAACATGATCCTCCAAGAATTAAACAAATAAGACCAATTATTATAAATGGGACCTTCACAATTATTCTTTACACGTAACGAAGAATTCACACAACTTTCAGGATTAGGTCTACAGCAAAAAAAAAAAAAGTAACATAAAGCTATGATCTCTTCTCTCCCAGAAGTAGCTCCCAACAATGCTACACTTCCAGTGTTTCATTAGGCCTACAGGATATGCCTTCCCAAAAACTATTTGTGGGCTGCAAGAAGCTTTCACAACCAGCTTGCTACGTCTCCGGCCCCACCGCCCTGCCCAGGGTGGTATCATTTCCTCCTCCGGACACACGCGGCGCCCAGGGGAGCAGCTCTGGCGCAGACTGGGCTCCAGCTCAAACCACCACTCGTCTTGCTTCCCAAGGATCACAGTTTCTTTTAACAAGAAGATCACTGACATGTCGCAAAACTGCTGTTAGAAAGCTAAGAGTTTTTTCAGTTTCTTAGGCTGACGTGGTTGGCATTCAACTACAGGAAACTTTTTTTTTTTACAAAAACATAATAAAATGTCAAGGTTAGGCTAAACCAAGTATTGTTAGATGGCTGGGTAATTACATCCCCAGCACCTTCAGTTTAAAAGCAATAGGAATACAGTTGGTGCACACAGCTGTGAGTTGTCACTGGCAGAGTTGCGATCGCATTTATTCCAGTGACACAGCAGGTCTCTGAAGCAAAAAAGCAACTGAAATACCCCTTCTGCTGCTGCTGCATTAGATTTTTAGAAGAGGCAGAGATACAGTTATAAAATATACTGTAAAGGCTCACTGTCATTTGCAGATGTAATTGCTTGACAGTACACATTTGATTTCTGCAACAGCCTCTCTGCTCTGAACTGCACGGGTCCAACTCAGAAGCAGAGCGGGATGCCCAAGTTGAGCATGGAGACGAACGACTCGCATCTCTGCATTACTGGGCTGCGGGGCTCTGGAAGAACAAAGCAGCGATCTACTGAGACAACTGGTTACTGTTTAATGTTTAGAAAACACTTATGTCACATGCAATAGCTCAAACAGCAATATACAAGACTAATAATTAAGGCAGCTTTTTTTTCAACCCCCAAGAAAAGCCCGCTGATAAGCACAGAAATTTGGAAACACAGTTACATTTTCTCTCTTACGCTTGGCTTGTTTTTTGCTGTATTTCCCTCCCCGTATACCATTAACGCACCCAAGAAGAGCCATAACCTGGTCAGAATCTGCCTTTTGCCATTTTCGTTTGCAAGGACCCGGCACAACTGAAGGGGAAGACCAAGTCTTGTAATACCCTGGCTTCACACCCGAAGCAGCTGCCTGCACACAGCCCAGGAAAGCAAGAAAGGGCTCCTTGCGACGCCGGGGACTGCACAAGCGGTTTTTTGTTCTATGCAGTTCCCTCTGACACTTCCCTAACTCAATTTACTGCTTATAAACCCTCAAACTGAACCATTTCAAGGAGAGAGCGGCAGGACTGAAGGTCAGCTACTGAGTTCAGTTTGCCCAGACTGCGCTCTCCAGCAAAATCTGTTTACTGATTTCTCTACGTTCAAAGGAGTATTTCCACTCTCTTTTAAGTGAAATTGGATTAGGCCCTAAGTTAGGAGCAAGCTAGCTGGAGCTAGCTGCCCCTAATCTCTAAGATACTGGAAAGGGAAGAACATATTGGTAGCAGCAAGAATAAAAATAAATTAATGTCTAACTGAATGGATAGATAAATAAATAAATAAGCACATTGGACACAGACATACAAAACTGAAACATAAATCCCAAGAGGGCAAAGCAGCATGCTCTAGGAAAGCACAGCATGAAACACAAACAACTCAAACCCAGGGAAAAAAGGATGGAAATGGAGAAGAAAAATGACTGAATGACATCAACTCTTCACTCTGACTTTAAAAGAGGCAGCAAAAACACAGTGTCTGATCTCCTTTGTTAATTTTCACGTACAGGCAACGAGAGCACGTGCTGGAGGTCACGTGTCACAAAGGTGACATCTAACACGAAATGTGGTGGTTTGGCCAGTGTGGAGAAGTCAGATGAGTTCCAAGTCTAGGCAAAGCGTTCTCACTTGTTCTTGACTTCCAAGGAAAGCAGATTACGCTTAACAAAAGCCAATGCATAGTCTAGATTGTCCCTATCAATGTTTATGGGCCAGCAGAAGTAGGTGTTTATGGGTCAGCAGAAGTAGGTATGTATCTGTTGTTGGTCAACAGTTACTGAAATGCTGATCAACTACATCCAAGCACTGCTCAGCGGGGACAGAGAGATTCAGGAAACATATCAAGATTCTCCTAAGTTTGTTTCCAAAGTCAAAGAACCAAAACTTTCAGAAACAATCTTACAGCAGGACCACCAACCTGCCAATGACAGATGTCCAACAGGACAAGTTAAACAGAGCTCACAGGCATAATAATTTAAATAAGAATGCCTGGGATATAACCCATGGAGCAGTTTCAAACTGCTGCATCCCAAAATTGGAGCTAATGCCTTCAAGCAGTCTCTATTTGCAACAACACCAGGCACAGGAATACAAAGCCCACCCAGCACGGTTCGGGCCCATTGTTCACAACTACCTCCTGAGTGTGCTAGAGCCAGTCCTTTAACTTAAATACAAATTTCTAGATTAACTACGACCATGCACATCAATGAGGCTGTCTATATGGTCACCAAGTTTAGATATACACCCGGATGAATCAAAGGAACAGGGCTTTTCACAGGAGTGGCACAACTTCTTCAAAAATGTGTATTGCTGGTTTCTAACAAAAAATAATGTAGCTTGGGAAAATAAGAGTTCCTTTATGCTGTTTCAAGACAGCACATGTGGTTGGGACAGTGGGTGCTCTTTTTATACTTGCATGCAAAGAAACCAAATTTGAAGGCTTAACAATGCATATTAGCAAAACTGGACACACCGAAGCATACAGCATAAAGCCCCACTTCCACCAACAATAGCTGGGAAGAAGTCTACTTCTGTTCTCAGACAGACTTGAAGCGATGCTGACAACTTCTTTGCAACAGTGGTCCTCCAGTCATTAACATAATTTTACAAACTGTTGTTCCAAGTAACTCACGTGAACACAGCTACCTGAACAGCTCAGGCAAGCTGGGATGTGGGTTTCCAGTGGGAGAGGGTGAGAGCGCTGCCAGGTACTGCACTTCAGGACACACACATGCACACACAGAGTCAGCAACGATGTGCTGCAAATTCATACCCTACCCCGCTCGCCAGCAAAATATCTATGCCAATACCATATGTTAAGTGTCGATGCTATCCTGGAAGCTCTGGTACTTTAAGCAGCTGTCCTGAATGACAATCCTGACTCTGCCTGCCCGTATAAAAAAGATGTGAAAGTCGCTCCTCCTGTGCCTACATATGGCTCTAAAGAGGACAAGAACAGCCTGTGGTGTGAGAGTAAAGCACAGAAGAATTCTCGCTGGCCTTCGTCACCCAGCCAGCCCCTATCAGAGGATCATCCCTGTGCTTGTCTGACTTTGTGTTTGCTCTTTTTACCTCTGCGTGCTATGACCTTAAATCCATTATTTATGTTACTTAATCAAGGATGAGATACTGAACGTGAATTAAACAGCATGATGGCTTTACTTGGGGAAAAAGCCAGCAGAGAGAGAAGACGGCAGAAGCAGTCCCTCTTGAAGGCCCAGCAGCTTTCCCACCCCGGCGCCCGATTCAGAGCCATGCCTTCCTTGGGAACTACAAGGGGCCCTGAACTTTCCACTGTAATGCAGTCCCAAGACAACAGGACACCCACATTTTTGGGGCAGCTTCTGGCCAAAGGATTTAACCACTCAAGGCAGTGAATTCAAGCTCAGACAGGGTTGGAAATTTAAAAAAAAAAAAAAAAAATTATTTCTGATCAACTCTTTACAAGACATTTTAATTCCATAATAAGAACATCTACAGAGAGAGATAAATCAAGAATACCTTTCCAAAATAACTCCTTACGCAGAGGACGTCTATTGGGCACCTGGGAACAACTCTGCAGTACCATTGCTCTTTTGACCAGAATGCTGATTTTCACCCCGTTTTGCCATGACAGTTAACAGAGATACTCTTCTGTGAGACACAAGACACCAAGATGCCTCATAACAACTAACGTGTTTAGCATTCTTTAGGGACTGCAGGCGTGCACCTCACTTCCTCACATTCAACCTCTCCTACACAAATATACTATTCAGATACGGTCAAGACTACTGAAAGGACTGTCCAGTCTGATTTGTACTGATGCACAGTCAACGTGCTGTCCACCGTATCTGAGCGGGAGGACTCTACAAATAAGGTGAGCTATTCATGCCAAAACAAAAAGGCCATTTCTTTTCCTTTCTCTCCTCACACAAAGAGCTAGACTGGAGATAATTTCAGAGTATTTCATAAAGTGGCTGAAGGATGTAGATGGCACGGCTTTCGATAAAACACACTTTGACTGTGCAAGCTTTTTGAAAGAAGTATTTGGAGTCTGCTATGTTGTACCGTGGTGCTCGGTTCTGGTGACCCCAGTGATCCCTTCTGCCCTTAAAAACCTGCGGTCTACCCCTTTTTCTCAGATTTTTGCACTAGATCAAGGCAGAGCAATGAAAACAATGCATTGCTAGTGGATAAAACACCACTTCCCCAGCTCTCGATTTGCAGGCTTTGCCACCATCAAGATGCGTAGGGCAGTAACTGTTTCCGGGTAGAAGCTGACGAGATACTAACACCCAAGACTAAAAAGATGAGAAAAACGTCCGTTTGAAAAGCGTGCGAGAGTCACGCACCGCATCGCTGCTGACTGCAGGGCCGCTGAACGACTGCCAAAAGAAGACGTATAATCGAAGGGTGCAGTGTCACCAGGAAGGCTAGCTTAATATCAAAGCGTCTGTGTTGTAGAAGGTGTTTTTCCACCCGGAACGGGACGGTATTTCTGAAGGAGACAGCCGAGCAGCACGGAACCGCGTGGAACGACCGTTCCAAGCCAAAGCGCTTCTCCCAAGGATCGGCGCATCCCACCGAGCCGCCCCAGCCGCCTGCTCCCGGCCAGTCCCCGGTGCCCACGACGGGAAGGGCGGGCAGCACGGCCGGTTCCCCTGCGGTGCTCTGCGGGCGGGCGCCGCCGCAGCGCCGCTGCCTCCCCGCCGCCCTCCGCCCGGCCCGGCCCGGCCCGGCCCGGCCCGGCGGGCAGAGCCTCTCCGGGGAGCGGCGGCGCGGCGGGGCCGTGACTCACGCACCGGCGGCGGGGACCGGCCCCCGCGCCCCGCCGGGATGCGGGTCCATCTCGGGGCGGCTGCCGGGGCCGCGGATGGCAGCGCCGGCCCCTGCCCGCGCCCTCCCTCCCTCCGCTCGGCGCGGGGAGCGGGGCCGCCCGCCCGCCCGGGCCGAGCCGCGCTCCCCCCCCCCCGTTGCCGCCGCCTCGCCCGCCCCCGCGCAGCCCCCGGCCCCGCCGCCGCCCTACCTTCGTGTAGAGCTCGGAGGCTGCCATGGCGCAGGGCGCGGGCAGGCGGCCCCTCTGCGGCAGCCCGGCGGCGGGAGGCGGAGGCGGCGGAGGGAGGGAGCGGAGGGAGGGAGCGAGGGAGGGAGGGAGCGAGGGAAGGAGGATGCTCAGGCGGCGGCCCGGGCGCGGCGCGCCATGTTGCTACCTGGCGGGCGGCGGGGCTGCCGCCGCTCTGTGCATTGTGGGAGCGGCGGGCAGGGAGGCGGGCGCGATGCCTCCCACCGGCGGGCCCCCGGCCTCGGAGCCCGAGCCCCGGGGGTCGCGCAGGGGCTGTACCGAGGGCGGAGGACCGAGGAGCGGGGCTGCGAAAGCCCCGCGGCGGCCGCCCGCCCCCCGCCGCCAGCCCCGGCTCAGCCCGCTCCTCCCCCGCCTCGGCGCGGCCCCACAGCGGCCTCCCGCTTTGTGCCAGAACCGGCGTTCCTGCCGCTCTCCTCGTCCTGCTTTTGGGGGTTGGGGTTGGTTTGGGTTTTTTAACTCTTCTCCTGGGCTGAACAAATGACTCGCTTCTTCATCAGGGACGTTTGTAATTTCTGTTGCTCTCCAGCCCGTGTACCGCCTCAAGTGCTCTGCAGCCCGGGCGTCACCAGCGCCAGGTACAGGGGAGCGATCCCTTCCTTCCACGGGCAGCTCTCCTCTTAACGCAGCCAGGAGATGAGCCTTCGGTGCGGCAGCCTCAGCTTACTGGATTTACATCTGGGTTACAGCCTGCTCCAGCCTCTGTGCGCCCGGCTGCCATCCTACCCCACCTGTCCCGTTACTCCCATTGTGCGTTTCCGCATGTGTTTCTCAGGTGCCAGCTTTCCCGTTTTTTGTTTTCTCTCTCTGATTCTGATCCCATCCTTCGAATTGTTTACAGCCTCTTCCAGCTTGATTGCATCTTTACCATTCAAACCACTAATGAAAACACCGAAGACAACTGGGCCCAAGACAGTTCCTTCAATAAGCAAGTCCAGTTCCCACCACAGAATGAAGGTACACATCTTTGAAAAGTTTAACATCCATGTCAAAAGAGAATGAAAAGCATAATCCATGTTCTGCCTAGGTCTTGAGACGGCACCTCATTGTTTCAAGGATCATTAATGCATGTTTTTTACAGCTCACATTATGGCAAGAGTTCTTTTGACAGCAGAACTGAGCTATTACTATCTTCCTGTATTTTCCTTTTTCACCTTGGGAATGCATCCTACCAGCCCAAGTGGTGCAAAATACAAAACAAGTTTGAAACAGTTATCTTTGCTACGGTCTCCGCCAAAGTGCTTTGACTTTTTAAGTGGTATCACCTCTGCAAAATTCAACTGTTTAGGTAACAGCTCTGTACTCAGTGGGTAGTATCTGTACTCTCCCTTAAACTTGCTGTGCCTATCAAAGAAACAAACCTGTTCTACAGAGAAAACGAGTCATGGAAGAGATGGGTGACCTACTCAAAAAAATCACTCATCACATTTGTAACAGCCAGAAATAAAAATCAAGCTATCTTGACTCCCAAAATAAACACTCCCAATACATGCTTATAATCTAGTTGTACTCCACTGCTGCTATCTGAAGGAAAGGAGATGGAGAAAGTAGCAAGCACAAATGAAAAATAGGTAAGATGAAAATATGGAGCCTTACCTGGAGTTGTTTGTATTAGGTACAGATACATGGTCCTTACAGCTAGTAAACTAAGGCTTGTAAATTCAGACAAGAGGTTAAAAAAACCCAGATTTTGCTGGGAGAGTTCAGAGTTGAAACTCTAATGAGAATTGAATTAAAAAAATACCTTCCTTCCCATGTTCTGCCAGTATGTCCAGGATTATCTATCAACCACAATTACTGTTACTGTCCCATACCTAGGAAGCTCACTCCCATCAGCAGAACTGGACATCTGCTCTCAGTCCTATGAGGAGCCCAGAACTGGTTCCTGTGAATTGCTGGCCAGGTCAAAGGCGAGGTTTTTGGCTAAGAAGTTTGCACTGCTGCTCTTCATGTGTACGCTATGGCAAAACGGAGATATCTATACTAAAGCTACCAGTCATCTTTCATGTGTAATACAAAAGTGATTTGGGGTTCATTTAAGAGCGTGATCATTCCCCTTTAACAGGCTTAATCTAAGAATCTGGATGTTACGAGCCATAGAAATCTCAGTTTTGTTTTCAGAAGGGACCTTAACCTCCCCTCTGACTGTGTGCTGCTTCATATCCAATACTTAGAATTCTTTCTTCAGGATGGTATCTATTCTAAATTCAAAGACACTCATTTCAGGAGTTCGCTTGGACTGTGGATTACTGTATCAGCCATTCACAGCTGGAGCTCAGGAGCCAAATGTTATTATAAGCCCCAGCAAAAATTAGATATTTGAGTCCAAAATATGCTATGATTTGACACAATTTGCATAAACCAGGATTTCAAATCTGTCATTAAGGACAGGAATTGGGGGCACCGAAAGTTGCCAAGAAACAACCTGTTTGTAATGTATCTAGACTACTTAATTATTACTTTACGGTGCATCTCCTGCATCAAACACTTGCTGGCAAGATTTTAAATGTCTTCATTCTCTTATCTTGCACAGCATCTTTTCAAGAAGATCATTTATGGCATTTGATTTCAGAGCATGTATCCCAGGGTATTCCAGCTGACAACGTATGGCTGATGTAGCTGACAGTCCACATGCAGAATTTTACACTGAATTCGAATCCAATCAAAAAAAAGATAGAAAATAATCCTTCTATGAATTGAGATTAGTTTATGTAATTTTTTTCAGAAGTGACTACAAAGCATCTGTCCTATCTTTTTTCTTACATCTGTGTTCTGTTTACATCCATGATCTGTTCAACTGTGGCAGAAAAACTCCCTTCTCTATTAGGACTTCCTAGTCTGTTGTCACGCTGTACCACAAGCAAGCAGTGGATTCTCCGTTGGCCAAACAGAAAAGGGAAATCATTAGAGGCACAGAAACAATATATAAGGGTAACATAAGGAACATGAAATGGTTTATGTGGCACAGTGGATGGGCTTATCCACTCCTTCAGAAAAGCATTTGTGTATTCAACACTGACCATCAGTTTAACTCCAAGTGGCTTTCACTGGAAAGACAAAGCTAACAGAGAAATTCATACACTAAAATCCTCCTCCTACCCTTTCCTATATTCTCAGACTACAAGGATTAGGCCTGAAACTTTTAGCTGTAGAAAACAAACAAGGCTGGTTTCAGTCAGTACTGACTGAAGAGGTACCAGTTAAGAACTCCAAAATGTAATGCAAGAGATAACGTAGGAAGAGAGAAAACCATGTACTACACACATATTACCCCAGCAACGCTTGGGATTTACTTCCAGGTTTGTCTGGCCTTCCTGAAAAGACAAGACAAAACCTACATGATTAAATTCCCACGCAGAAAGTTTGCCTCGACCCATCTATGCCTATGGTAGGAAGATTGCTCTTGTCTCCAAAACATCACATACATATTTTCTTTTCAATCTATTAGCCAAATGTTTTTCAACAGTATAAAAACCATCACCTGAGAACAGACCTGAAGTTCAGAAGAATTCTCAGCTCCTGTTCTTGCATTTAAGCATCCTTGTGGTTTCAGCCATATAATTCAATGCCACACATTTAAAAAAATACAACTCCTGTTTCTCAAGGAAGACTCTTACAGTTGTTTTTTCCTCAAACCCAGTAAGGAAACAACCCTACCATACTAACACAGACAGCAGTACCAGCAGAGGTTGAACCCAGTCTCTGTGGAGACTCCCTGTACCAGGAATGTCAATGACAATCATTTGATTATTCTGTAATATTGTCAAGGGAAGTTGACAGCTTATCCAACCATATTCCTCTTTTATTTTAATAAGAGCTACAACACTGTTCTGCAATAAGGTAAAAAAAACCCCTAACCCTACTGAAACATGTTTATTAAATTTAGACAGCATCAGAAACAAAAAGTACTTCATCTTCCCATTTTAAACCAAAGTCAAATAAACATCCACCTGACATGGCTGGAGGCCTCGTCAGTATTTTCCAAAGCAGTAAATAAACAGACTTCTGCGCCTGCTGTAAATACACAAGAATATTTATCATTAACATATATCAAGCAGCATCCTCATTGTAACAAAGATGCACTGCCCAAGAAGGATAGGGACAGTTCAGTCATCTGCCCCTAAAATAAAGCTTTTCCAAGCACATCAGTTGAGCTCAAGGCTATCTGCCTCTGTGCTAGTACTCCAAAAACATTTTCAAGATAAATATTTAATGGGAATAAGTGCTTTGAATATGCACAGAAGTTTTCAGATTTCAAGTTACTCTGGATCTATGGATGCTAGAAATTGGGATGAAAAAGCCAAAGACATGAATCTGAAAGAGGGTGACTTGCTTGTACTAAAGCAGGAATAAATAAACCACACATTCAGCCCAACTCCAAGTTAAAAAAACAAACAAAAACCCCATTCATCCTGTTTGCATGCTCCCCCAGCCTGTTCTTCCCAAGCTCACAGAAAGTCCCCCAGCCATCAAATAAAGAAGTTACTGCAATCCTGCCTCCCTTGACATGGTCATCATCTGTGAGCACAGCCACTAAACGCAAAGCTTTTATGAGCACAGGTCTGTGGAACCATACCTGCCTCAGCTCTAATTAGAAACAGATTTGGGCAATAAGCCTGCATTTAAATGGTTTAGTCTTTGCCAGAAGACTGATGCCACTCCCCATACAGAGATTCGGGTGTTACTTTAGGTTACTAATGCCAGTGTTAATGCAGCCTTTGCACTGCCTCAGCATATTTGAATAACACTACTTTAATTGGGTATTTTTCTCCTGTTTGTTAGAGATGCAGAGTATAGAGGGTGTTACTATGACCTTGGTGACTGAGCCAATTGTGTAAATACACCACGTGGATCTTGAAGTTGCACAAAGATCAGCACCTAAGTCACAGCCTGAATATGAAATTAGTTGGACTTTTTACAGCATCCTGATTTCTTGGAAATGTTGCCATATTCAGGCCAATAGTCTATAGCAACGCAAACTTCTATATGCCAAGCTAATTCCCAGATATCCCCTTCACTCAGTGCAAGGGACCAAAACAATCATCTGTTACGGAGTTTTCAAACAATAAGCTTTAATTGCCTTATTAGAAAAATAAGCACTGAAATATATATAAATGTGATTACATTAAAGTAATTCTGTAGTCTAACATACTAGAAACCAAAGCCCAGTCATATTTTTAATGATACAGAGTAGCAAGATTTAGGTTTTAGAAATTTTCCGTAGAGAATACCGAAGTATGCAGTATCTTTTAGGAAACCACAGTAAAGACGAGACAAATCTCCACTTTGCAATAAAAACTAAGTAGATCAATTTATTCTGTATACTATACATTGTGTAAGTTTGTAAAGAACAGTTGACATTTTTATCACCTTAACATCTTGACTGGGTGTAAATATGTCCAACAAAATGTACTCCTGTGGCCTTTACACAAACACTGTCCTACTACATCAAGAACAATGAGAGGGAAGCCTTTGGTGCTACAGATTTGGGGACATATCTGTGAAGTTGTAATTAATCCACTTAACTACCTCAAATAAAATGTCGGTGCTACCTGCTATTATAAGCCTACATGAGTACTACCCTAATAACTAAACACTGTCTATCTTTAAGGGCAAGATATGAAAGGGACTGCCAGTCTACAGTGCGGACAGGTTTTCTTTGAAAAAGGCAATTATCAAATGGTAAAACTCATATAATACATTATGTACATAAGTTTGGATAGCTGAGTTATCTTGCTGGAGTAAGCTGAAAGTAAGCATTGATTTGCAGTCATGTTTGATTTACTGTTAAGTGATTATTGGACTTAAGTTTTATACTTAAGCGTATAGAATCAAAATAGCCATGCCTGCTGCTGAGGTCTGTCAGACATGAAGGCTCGTAATCAGTCATTGACCTAGTCAGTATTACAGTACTTCAAATATACACATGGATAATATATTCATAGCTGAATTTGTGGTAATCTTAAGAACTGCAAGTCACCAAGTGAGCATCGGAAGAGCTTGTGTTGTCCAACCAGCAGGACAAGCTGAGTTGTAGCTAAGTGAGTGGAATGTTTAAATTTAGATGGCTATTTTTTTAAACCTTTCCAAACATCAAGAAAGCTCACCTTATCTGAGCTACAGATAGTGGCACCAGACAATACACAACAAGTCACCTTAAACTGTTCAAAATTTGTTTCAGGCCCAGTCCTATCATTAAGTTTTAATTTCATTTATACATACAAAAATAAAGAGGGATTTCCACATTAGGACAAACATCTATAAAAAGCAGTTTGCTTCAATATATCCAGTTTCCTTGCTATTCTCCCAGCCTAATTTCTTACTTGAAGAAGTCAAGTAGGCCCATGTCTTCAATCTGTTCTGCAAAAATCACTGATTCTTTATAATAGTAGTCAAGGATAAGAAACAAGGACAGGCTTGACAGAGCCCATTTAATTACTAGAAAAGGGCTATACAGACTTGAAAAGAACCAGGTTAGCAATTTCAATATTCTCTGGAATGATTTCTCTGAACCAAAGGCATTATATAGACACCGATATACTTTGCTCATCTTCTGATCAAAACAGGACCAAATTAAGATTATCTGTTTTCTCTTGATCATTTTCTTATGTTTGCTTTTAGAAGAGAGCACTGCAGAAAATATGAGCCAGCCTTCTTTTTGACTAGCAGTCCTTTATCCTGTAGGATCTTTCCGAATATGTCAACACAAAGCGCGTCGTTCTAAAAGCACGCACCTTTAAGAGTGTTTTCTCTTATAATACCCACAGTGGTGCTTTGTTTTTAATAGGCTGTTTCAGAACTGTTTCTTTAAAGAAAAAGGTATTCAGTAAAGTGATCTTTTTAAAGAGTTTCTTATACTCCCAAAGAACCTATATGAAAATCAATTACATTCTGGATCATACCGCACTTTTAATATTCTGATTTCATTGAACAAACATGCTTTCAAATGCGTCAAGTTACCTGTCTAGTATCAACTACATATTTTGGCAACCTAGTACTTACGACCTGCATCATAAAGATGATCTGAAGTGCATTCCTATTTTTTGACATGAAAAGTTATCTATTTCTCAATAGGGCATTATATAAATACAACTTCCAGTTCTTTGTTTCCCCAAAGCCACTGTATAACAAAGAGAAAAGGAGATAGTTTACTACCACTTCAAGAGTCCAAGAAAAAAAAGAAATATATACCCTTCTACTTCCAGAAGTCTAAAATAGCCCAAAGACAATAGCATATCAAACCTTAGCAAGCCTAGATTTGGTGTTTGCCACACAGGAAACTCTCTAGAACAGTACCTTTAGCCATCTTCCATGTCATCAGACAGAACATTTCAGCTTTAAAAGCTTGAAGAGATGCTGAACAGAAAGGGCACTTGCCTCCAAACATAGGTACAAATTCCAGATTTATATTTGAATGCTGGACATTGTTGCAAAACAAAATATACAACCGCAAAAGCATAAGGCTGAGTCAAGTGTAAATGTGTTTCACAAATTTCAGGTATACAATTTTTACTTTCAGTAGCAAGATTCTGGGCTCTTAGTTTCAGGACAAGACTTTGAAAGATACAGAATCACTTGTGCTTTGAGTGGCACATTACCTGCTTTTTAAAATGTAAAACTAATAGACGTTTGCAAAAGGTTGTGCAAAACTATTGTATTTACAAAAATGGCACAAGAGTGAATTCAACAGTCTATGCACATGCACACTTCATTCACATCTTCAACAAAAGTGTGTCCTAAGCTACGGAACTGAAAAGAATACCAGCTTCAACAGGCAGTTGTCAATAAGCACTAGATTCACAAGAGTTACACCAGAATGGGCAAATATTGCCCAAGTAAAAACTCTATTGTTAAAGCTGAAACAGGTTTAAGGCCGTTCAAGTTCAAAAGCAGAAACAAAATTCAATCAGAGCCCTGTCTTTGTTTTTATACATGCTTTACCATCTAGCAACTTGTGGTCTAAACCTCTATTTTAGACAACAAACCCAAACACAGAAGAAAAACCCAACACAACTGGAGGTTATATTAAATACAAATATGCTGTAATTAAGATGAAATAACAAAAGCAGAAACATTAGAAGTTGTAAAACTTGCGATGTCACTTGCTAGAACCAGTCCTACACTAGGAAATGGGCAATATGTACATTTTCAAGTAGATTACATTGCTCTAACCAAACTTCTCCTTTTTAATCAGTGCATTGTTCTCAACTAGTCCAAATACTACACGTTTTACTCTTAACAGTACTCCCTTACAATAGCAGCACATGCTATCGCTACCTGCAAAGCTGTCAGTCTCATGACTTAGTGTAAGAAAGAAAAAGGGGGGATGTGAGGGTGAGAAATAACTATTAAGGAGAAATAACAGGAATGAGAATAATCATGCAGTTCAGCTGTTCTCGTCAGCCAGCCAGCTTGCTAGCAACAAGAGATGGTTTCCGCTGTGGAAGATCTTGTGGAGTAGGAATATGGTCACCAGTGACTTCTGTCTTGTCAGGAGCTGCAGTAGGCAGTTGCTTATTCTTCATCTTTGCTTTTGCCATGTTGTAATCACCAGAATCAAAGTATTTTTGCTAGAAGACAAAACACACATGTATTTAAAAGCCTGGAATCTTACCAGATGTATACAATGAATTACATGGTTACATAGATGCTTTACATTTTAAAAACAGTTATAAAATCTTTCCAATTTGGAAAGATAGCTCTATGTCAATTAAAAAAAAAAATCCTATCAAGACTATTAAGCACACATAGCTAAACTCTTAACAATATGCAAGTATACAGTTAAGGTTCTACATATACCATTAAACTCACACCATACATGAACATTATTTTTGCCCTGGTCTTCCCAAGAGCTCTGGTCTCCCACAGGTGAAACCTTGGCGTTTGTAAATTTTGTTGCAGTGAACAAGTTCTGCTACACAGAATAACCAAACAATGCATGAACTAAAGCTGGAGAACAGAGCTTGCTCTATCATACCAGAAGATCAAAGTAGCATGAAACTGCATGCTAACAAGAAAACCTGTTATCTGCATACATTACAACAGTGAAACTATAATCCCTAAAGTTCCCAAACTTATTATTTAGCAAAGTCAAATCTACTGTGCACTCCTTCTGAAAAGCACTGTGTGAAGGTAATTCTTATCCCACGCTCCAGGTTTCTTCTGAATACAAAAGTAAGTACATTACATTTGAATATCTAAAACAGTGTTCCTTAATATTCCAGCAAATTTTCATTAGCATTACCTTTAAGAGTCTTTTTTGTTGTTTGTCACATTTCTCAAAATATTAAGTTATGTGTGGATGTTAAAGCCAAATGACTGTTACAATTTATCTGCATCATGGTAAGATGAGGCATGGAATTTCATCCAAAGTCTGCATCAAGTCTTCAACTGCTCATTGACACATTTTGCAGGAAAAGTTCTATTTTGTTCATCACTTACTATGAGGTCTACTGTTAAGGTACTTGTAACCCATGGTTTTGAACAGATTGTCACATGAGGCCAAAAAAATCGGATTCAGTAAAAAGATTTACACTAGCAACTGCTGCTTACAATTGCAATCATCTCTGAAGAGAACACTCCCTCATTTGCTTTATATAGGCTTATTCCTCAGTCAGTTGAACAACAGCCATCACTACCTGCTATGTTTAAGTGCTTCCAGGCAGGTTATTACTACCATACTCTTCATTTTGCATTAGTACTAACCAGCTGCAAAATGTTCAGAATCAGCAGTCATTAAGAGAGAAGTAAATTGAACACCTGACTTAACAGGCCTTTACCTAAGGGTGGGGGGCATGTTGTTCATGCAAGGCCTCCCGAAGAAGGCTTTACATGTTCCCTGCCAGAGCCTCAAAGTTACCAAATCTGTTTTTCCCATGCATTCAATAGTACATCTGAACCATGCACTTTTATTTGTAAACCTTCCCAATTAAATCCTTTTGATGGTATAATCCCTATTTACACCACAATCTTCTAGCACTGCATCTGCAGACTAGACCTCAAGTTATAACATAATCTGATTTGGAAAACGGCTTTCATATTTTGTCCTTCAAGACTGAAGCAACCAAAAGAAACTTTTAAACAGCATCTACGTAATAACAGAATTGCTCAATCATTCAATGTGTTACTGCCGTTAACAGATATCTATTTCTGGCCATGTAAGATCTCCAAATAGAATCCCTCTACAGGAGCGTGGTGTAGCATGGTTCTCGTCTACTCTTATTCTGGAGAAAGTGTGCTAATAATAGCATTTGCACCCAATGCAGAACACTTCTGAAGAGCAAATATCAATGAGCAGAGCATGTCCTAGTTGCCAAATTGAAGAAAATCTGGGCTACAGTTGACTACATACATTTACAAGAATATCTGAGATAACCTACGATCTTTCATGCATTAGAGTATCAGCCCATTTCTTCCTTTAACTTATTCCTGTATTTTCCTCTGATTTACTCTAGCTTCTCATAGATGGCCCGATTTTGATCATCCCTTTCAAAATGACTGTGTCTATCCAGGTGTCTTCATGTCACAAATACTATCTGAAAACATACTCACTATCCTCACTCTATTTTAAACTTCAGCAATCCAGGCAGTCTGAAGTACACCAGGCATCTATATCAAGTAAAGATGCTTCCTCATTTAAGACACTGAGCACACTAAACAAAAATAATAAAAAAATGAAATTGAAGAAAGTTATTACCACCACATCAGGGGTGGAGAACTGAAGAAGGCAGATTAAGAATTGGAATCCACAACCTTACATCATCTTCCATCAAAGTAGCAAAATCCCAAACACTTAGTCAATTAAGACGCCCGCTGGTCTACCTCTGCTCAACTTTGAAAATATAGGCTGCAACAACTTTTGCATTAAGTAGTGCTATAATCAAGATGAAGATAGTGTACAGATTGTTGTTGTCGGTGGTGAGTTTTCCTCACATTTGCACCGAGCGCAAGCAGTCGTAATTCCTTTATGGCCATCAATCCTTAGGGAGTGGATGCTGGTCTGTTTTCCTGAATTATCACAACACATACTTACCTTCTCTCTTCTGTGTCTACACATACACTGAACCCACTGAAGTCTCATTTAGGCTGCCTTTGACCACGTAACAGCCTAACTCACAGAAGGAGTCACCTAATCTACCACCTGCCCATTCCCAGCAGCCTTTAACTATGCTGCATATACTCCAACTTAAGAGAAAGCTTATCCAAAAAACCTGCCAACAGTAACAATTCCCAGGAGATGTTACCAGATAGCACAGAATTAGATCAGCACTGAACTGCAACAGCTGGTTTGCGAAGGATTTATACCTGGAATAATTGCGTGCACTCAAAGGGCCCAGACAATAGTAAAAAACCAACAAACAAACAGTGTGACAGCAATGAAAGCACCATCAGAAGTAGTGATATGCTAGGATTATTCCAAGAAGAGAGTTCTCGCATGCCTGAAAGGCATTACATAATCACTTTATGAATAATTAAACTAAAAAAATAAACAGTTGAGTAACTAAGAAAATAACAGACACTGGTTAAATGTGGAACAATACTGAAATACTAACTCACTCTTCATTCTTCTATCATTATTTTCTGGTTAGTGTGTATATTCAGAATTACACTGCCATTCTCAAGCCACTGATGTCAGATGGTGCCTGGCATAACACAGCAGATACTAAGCTTTCATGTGCTAAAACCATGGATAATAAGAGTGGAAATACATTAGGAGGACATAAGAATGGACAAGATAAGATCAGTACAAAACAGGGATGAGATTCTGACCCTTCGTGTTTACTATAATGTTTTTTATGAAGTCTATCACAGCAGCAGTCAGCCAGCCTCTAAGTTTAATTTTTTCTAAAAAGTGCAGTTGAGCCATTGATGCTGTAAACAGCTATCCTGCCAATTTAGTATTTGTTTTTTAGAAATGAATTTCTCTTCCTTGTGCTTTCACAGACAAAGTTTAAATTTCTTAACACTCTTTTATTCACGCAAAGGCCTGTGGAGTGGGAAGAAAAAAAAAAAATCACAGATACAGGAATTTTGGAATTTCTTGTCCATACCCTGTGGACAATAAAGAACTCACTCCTTTTTGAAGCCTCTTCCTCAAGAAGTCTGAGCCTCCCGGCTTCTGGCCCAGATGAGGATATCTTGCTTTCAATTTTGCTTCTTCAACTTTTTCTGGGCTGATCACCTTATCCTCCATTTCCTGAAAGACAATTAGCAATACTGTAAATGAAATCTACAATAATGAACTATTTATGCAGAATACATTTGCAGGTAATTCACCAACATGCTGATTGCTGCTACCAAGTGAATATTCCAATTATTTTAATAGACATTTTCATACATTCTCTCTTGAATACCGACAGCAACTATAGGAGTTCAGCCTCCCATCTTAGATACCTTTCCTGGAGATGTGTTTGAATCTAATCAATGCATTTCTCTTTCACATAAAAGCGGTCTATACTAAAATTAAATTATTCAGTTTTGAAAAAAAAATAAATCCCCCAAACAAAAAAAATTTTTTGGTCAAAACAAGGGTTCCACTACAAACAAACAAATGTTGAAAGCTGGGCAAGAGCCACAGGACTTTTTTTTCCAACTGCCCCTGTTTGATCATGAAGTTGCACAGCCAGACTAGCACTTGCATTGACACAATCTAGTTTGTATGACTGCTCTAACTGTAATGTGTTGATATTCACTCTGAAACAGTGTTAAAGTACCTCAGTCTCAAAAACATGCCTGCTATCATATTAATAGCAACAATACTGTAATTCTCTATACATGTCTATAATTATTGTAAAATTATGAGGATGAAGACAGTTGGATAGTGCATTTGTGTAAAATAAAATGCCTGTTCTATGAGTGTACTGTAAAATACGGATGCTCAAAGTAATCATTTGAATATACTCATTTGGCAAAAACTGCGATTTGTACATCCAGTCTTTCAACGCTGACCTCTACTTTACACTCATCTATTCCAGTCCATGTAGCAATTTGATGTATGAAGTACAGTTTCTTCTATTAGATAATTTCTAAAGTATCTTCCATTCAAAATTCTTGGTTTGCTACTTTCTAGTATTTGGCCAAGGCTTTTTTTTTTTTTTTTTTCATGCAAACCATTGCTAGTTCAGGGACAATACACTGATTTGCACTGACTGCTGAAGTTCAAATCATAGTAATTCAAGAAGTCACACAAAGACTTTTAGGCAGGAAAGAATTGCCATTGAAATCAGGAGGGCCTCACATTAATCTGTGACTAAGGTTCCAAATCAACTTAGAGCTGCTTAGGCAGCCACTTCACACTCTTTTCTATCTGCGTCATCACCCTTTGCATTGCATCAGTCAGCATGACTATATATACTGCACACGAATGAGTTACAGAAATTAATTCAACAGAAAAATAACTTTTTTTTTTTTTTAAGTCCCCCCCCCCCTTCTTGGGATCAGTTTCCACATTCTGGATATCCAAGCAGCTGCACAAACAGGTATGTTAGCACAGCAGCAGGGAGAAGAAACACAGGCAGCTGGGAGCTACTTAAGCCAGAACTGCTAAAGAACTACAGCCACCCCACTAGCCTACCCCAGTGCTTTGCTATACCTCTTATAAAAGCTCCAAGTTCTATAATATTCAACACCTCTCTGGTAAAAAAAACCTCAGAAGCAAAGGCTGTAACAACAGATTTAGAACATAACATTGTCTAGTTGCTCCATTAGGCCAAGATATCGCAAGACAGCTGTGTACAATACAGTGGGAATCTGAATTAACAGTTCTACCAAGAAAAGATAGAAATTCTCATAACAGTTTAAGAGAAACTTCTGTGAGGACAGGAACCAATGCTTTTTATTAGATGAAAACACAGCTATGCAATACAATGCAAAATACAAATAAAGGGCAAAGTCTCCCTGACACTACTGAACATAGAACTATACCATTGCTCACTACTTGATATCATACTAGCCAAGACCACAGTTTTCATGTGTTACAAAGATCATTCTTCAGCTGCTGTTCTTCCTATTGTGCTTTATTATCATGCCGACACTGACTGGATTTTCTCAAAAGCAATCCTTTGAGCTGAACACTTTCAACAGCTAATGCTGAATCACTGGGTACTCACTGTTGAGCCAATAGACAAAGCATTTGAGGGGGCATGTTTTGCCAATACTAACCAAAAGGAGGTATTTTTTAAGAACGGAGGGCCAACAATAAATAGCTTACATAAATATGTATTCATGATGCATCAAAGGAGACATTTATGCGAACTCACAGGGCTAACAAATCATCGCACAGCAGGCAATCAAAACACAAAATACTGTGGTATGCATCAATGCAGCTGAAAAGGATACAGACTATGGTCACTTACCCTTGATGACCAAGAACAATTAAGACTCAAAAAACTACGTAAGAGAAATTAATAGAATTTCAATACAAAGACTTGGGGTGTCAAACAAAACCAGCTGATGGCAGGCTCAAAAAATACTTAAGACAACAGTTCTTCCTATAAAATACAGTTAAGCTGCAGAACTCCTTGCCAAAGGATACAGGGGGTGCCAAGAATTTAGATGGATTCAGAAAGCAACTCGATGTGTTCATTTGCAGCTCAGAGGCTTTTAAACCACAGATTGTTGAGACCTGGGATAGTTTTCTGGGGAAGATTACTGCATGCATGCCCTGACCTTCCATTCTTCTGTGGACTAGATGGTATTGAGCACTCTTGGAGATGTGTTGTTGAGCCACAAAGGCTTTAACCCAAGCCAGCAAGGCCATTCATACATTTACAACATTCTCCCTTGAGTTACAGAAGGAACAATCAAGTGACTAACAAATGATTGGGGGGGTAGGCGGAAATCAAGACATACCACGCTCTTCTTCCTTGTGACAACCACACAAAGAAATTATTTTAGTTCTCTACAGGAATTTGACGCAGCTAGTGAAGTCTGCTTACTTCATTAAAAGGATCTATCAGGAAGGCAGTAGTTACCTAACTCATTTAAAGATAGCACTAGCTTTTAATCTTTACGGAGGTACTAGCAGTGTAAAGTTGCGTATCTGCTGGGACAAGTGAACTGCATGGCTAAAAGAGCCATCAGCCTTTTCAAACTCTGGTATGAAGAGCTCATCCTCTTTAGCAAAAGACATCAGACAAAACGTAAAGCAGAAAAATGGGAAAAACATGACAACAGCAGAACTGTACACCAAACTAATGCGGCAAAAGCCAGTCCAGGAACAAAATGCACCACCTCTAACAGCTTCCTGAAAAATACAGGCTTTTAAGGCAAAAAGAGAGTCAGTCAACCAAGCATATGTTCTCCAACGTCTAAAGCTGCTTTGTTGCTGAACTTCCCCCTGCCACTATCCTGAGTTTTCACACCAAGAACAGGAAATGCTGGTCTTTGGCAAGTTTTCAATTTATATCGCTCTCTTGTTTAACACCTTTCTCGCCTAACACATGCACAAGCTTCTTACAGCATGTTAGAAAAGTTTAAAAAAGAGGTCTGATCATGAAAACACTGCCTCGAAGTTCATTTAGGGGCTTCATCTTTTTTAAGCATACATAAGTACTGCAAAATGGGTTGTTTACGTAAGTATTTCAGAGCTAAGCATTAACTGAGTCAATGTTCAATTTTGCCTACCCAGACAAACAGTTTTAGTGAAGGTTAATATTGCAATGCCATAATAACACTGATACCACAGTATCCTAATAGGATATATACTCACAGAAAACAAACCTTTATTTTATTGACATTATTAATTTGTCTTGAACACCTAGATTAAAACTAAATTAGCAGATCAGTAAGGGATTCCTGTCTCTCAAATAAAGGGTAATTTTCCAAAACAGTGCATAAGCACTGCATTTCAAGACTTCAGTCTGAAACTCAGCAAAATCAGCCCCAGTCACCTGACTTTATCAGAACACACTAGAAGGCATCACAATAAACCGGCTACCGCGTGTTTTACTATGCTCTTATTACAGAGCTATTCTAGGAGTGCTGCATAGGCCAGGGATTTATTTTTATAGGCTCTGAACAGGAACGGTATCCCTTCAGTAGTCCACCTAACACGAACATTAAGTTGAGCTGCACAACACACGCATTTAAGAATAGATTACAAACCTGCCATAGAAGCTGGTTCTGATTACTATATCTATTGAGAAGGTATCATTCCATATTAACCCCCCAAAGTTCGCCTACTTGTATGCGTAACTCATATTACAAATTATAAATTATTAAACAAAAACTTGACAGCTAAGGTAGATTAAGCTTTTTCTTTTAGAGTCCTTGCGTTTCATAACTGCTCCCTATCAGAAATAGCTGTGGAGATTGCAACTGAGTCCACATAGCAATGACAAGACTGAAAAACAAACGGCTTCTTAAAGTCACAGCCAACAGAAGGAAACTGCTAACAGCATACAGTCATCTGTGAAGCCAAATCCCACTTAAGAAACTGTAAAATTATTAGTTACAGAGATGACATCATAACGTCATCACAAGATAAAACCCAGGCAGTTATTCTCTAAAAGTCTTAACTAGAACAGGCCATAGCCGTTGTGTTTTGGCTATTTCGCCTCCTAAATGGCTTACATTAATAGCTGAAAAATTTCTAACAGCGAAACGAAAGTTTAGCCACCGGATCATCGCCGGTCTCCAGCCGCTGCGACTGCGAGCTGAAATTCTCTGCCCCGGGACGCCCTGGCAGGCAGAGCAGCCGGCCGAGAGCGGGGCCGAGGCCAGTCTAGGGAGCGAGGAAGCGCCATTAGCCCCGCCAGGCCAGAGCACGCCAACGATTTACCAGCGAACAAAAAATCTCCCAAGCACAAAAGCCAACATGGTGGTGCCGCTCCTCCGCCTCCCGCCTCCGCCAGCCGCGGGCGGCGGGGCCCGCGCCCTCCCCGCCGCTCCGGCCCACGGCAGGCCCCGGGCCCCGTCCCGCCCGAGCCGGCGGCAGAGGGCGGCTGGGAGAGCCGAGCCGAACCGAGCCGCCCGGCTCCTCCTGCCCTGCCGCGCGGCGGCGGAAGGGCCGGGGCGCCTCCCCCGCCAGGGCCGCTGCTCTCAGGGGGCTCCGGGCGCGGCGAGGAGGGCGGCCAGGCCCGGGAGACGCTGCCTTAAGGGCCGCGGCGGCCCGCGAGGCTCCCCCGGGCTGAGGGAGGGAGGGAGGGAGAGGCCGGGCCGCGGCGCCCCCGCTCCGCCTCAGCGCGCAGACGGAGGCGGGAGAAGCCCCGCGGGCCTCCTCCCGCTCCTCGGCGGGGCTGCCGGCCGGCCGGCCACCCACCCACCTTCTGCTCCTCGGCCGAGGCGGGCTCGGGGCTCTCGGCAGACATGGCGCCGCGGCAGCAGGACGGCGGGTTGAGGGCAGGCGAGGGAGGCGCGACCGCCACTCCTCCGCGCAGCGCAGCGCAGGGCTGCTGCCACCACCTCCCGCACAAGATGGCGGCCGCTCGCACGACGGCGCGCCGGCGGGCCCAGACTTCCTCCGCGCTCTGCCTCCCCCGGCGGCGCAGGCCTCGCGCCGCGCGGGAGCCGCTTCCGTCTCCGCCCCCCCCGCTGGCGTCACGTCCGCTGCCGGGCACGCTGGGAGGTGCAGTCCGGCGGGCGGTGGGCCTGGACCCACGGAGCCGGTAACCGGAGCCGGCCCGTCTGAAGGGCGCTAGGCCTTCGCTCAAAGCACGAAGTCCCAGCCGCTTGTAGAGACCTGCCCGCAGCGGCGGGGCATGGCCGAGCTCCAGCGGGCAGCCTGGGCGCCGCTTTCAGAGGCCGAGGCTTGGCCCCCCCACGGCCCCGGCGCCTCCCTGCACCCCGGGAGCCAGCTCGGTACCCACCACCCACACGCTGCTCCCGGGGGCTGGCCTGCGCGGCCTCCCTGGCCAGCCGTCAGGGTAAAGGGCAAAGAAAGACCTTTGCTGCTTGGCTAAAACTAGTTCTTTTGGCTACTTTCACTGATCAAAACACGAGGAGCTGAGTCCTCAGCAGCTTTAGTTGAATCCCAGACACCAGCTGACAGAATAGGAGGTCTCAGTCCACTGAACCTTCTTAACAGCGTGGTGTCAAGTTCTATAACGTATTCTCTTCGCTCCCCATCTACTTTTCACTGTCTGGTTCTTGGCAGAACAATAACCACCTCCCGTGGACTCTCTTAGACTTCAAGAATGTAAATGAGAGGTTTAAATAGCTCACTGTTAATAAATCTTTAGGGGTCCCTAAATATGGGCATTATGTGAACAATAAGGTATAGATTTTACTTAATACTCTGTTAAATGAACGTACACTCGCACTTTTCCTAGGCAAACCCTCTTTTCCTGGCACCTTACACGGCATTCCTGTGATTTTGACCTCCAGCCCCCCTACCAAGGGTGTAGCGCCTGCATTCTGCGTGCCTTCTGGCTGAGAACCAGCACACCCTCTCCACCCTGCATGCAGGTGTGGTGAACCAGCTTGAGCACAGCTCAGGAAGGATGGGCAAGGACAGGCTTTGTGTGGTTAAGGTCCAGAAGACAACCTGAGACAGGTCAGAAGAGTCTCTCAATCAAAAGAGAAGCTGTAAAGTCAATTATTTTGCCACAGCTGAATTTTACTAAAAGCCCCCCAAACCAGCAGTTAGAAGCGTTTTTTTGAGCAACTGAGAGATTCATCCAGAGACCAGGATTGTGTAGTAGTAGCAAGGGACTCGGGGAATGTGCATATCCCTTATTCAGAAAGGGATACAGCAGGGCAGATTGCACAGGAAAATCGTAGAAAGCACTAATGAGTATTTCTTTCCTAATGATAGAAAAAGCAATGATAATGGTGGGTGCGCCACATTTGCTTCTAGCAAAACCAAGGAGAAAAGGTCTGAAGGTGTAAAAACCAGAGCAACACACAGAAGAATGATCATAAAAAGAATGAAGTTCATAGATTTTGAAAGGAAGAAAAACAACAAAGCAGCGACAGCAGACAAGAATGCAAACTTCATTAATTTCTTTCAAATCTCTTAGGAAATTAGTGTGAGGCAAACCACAGTTTTGAAGATTCAGCGGTTCCTTGATGAAATTATTTCTTTAAGGGAACAAGTGTAAACTATACAATGTAGAGGAAGGATGGGAAGTAAATTAAGAACCTCAGGAAAAGCACAAGTTCCTCAATAGCCTCAAATACAAGAAAGCAGCATACAGAAAATAGGTCACTTTTTTACAGATGTGCATCTAAAGCAGATCACGAAGACAAAGGGGCACAGAATCATCACTGAAAATTACTGAACAAACCTTGTGAAGACCAAAGGATTTAATGTTTCTTTTTTTCAATCTGGCATGATCAAGATAGCTAGCGTATCAGAGTATAACCTCAAACTGGAATAAGGAAAGATCGGTTTATAGGATACTTGAATCAGTTATTTTTTTCCTTATCTGGTACATATTTTCAACTTGGATGACAAATTATCCTTGAGGGTTTAGAGAACTGACCTGAAGCAATCTCCAATTAATTAGTGGTCACCTATATAAGAACCTGTAGAAAATGAACGGGCTTCCAGGAGAACGATAGCTTCACCATTTTTCTGACTTCAAATAGGAGTAAGGGGAGGACAGAATACAAGCTATATAATCTGAGAAATCATCTAATATAAGCACTTAAAAGAAACTGAGTAGCTAGACATGAATTCACAATTAAGAACAAGGGTTTCACGCAATCGCATTTCCTTTAACAAAAAGGAAACAGGCAGTGTGAAGAAGTGGGTGAAGGTGGCTCAAGTTCCAGGTGCCTTCTGGCATTAATAAGGCTTCTGACACTTCCCCATGCAAATTAGGGAAACTTAACTAGATGAAACTTTAAGTGGTGGATGCAAGTTTTGTTGGAAATGGCTATCAATTGTTCTAACAGCAATGCTGTATTTAGTAGGGTTTCACAAAGGGCTTCCCAGAGCCAATATTGCCCAGTTTCATTGGTGACCCAGATAACGCACTATAAACTTTACTAATAGTAGCAGATTACACCGAGTAAGAGAAGCTACAAGAACCCTAGAAAATAATTGCAATTCAGATTCAAACAGAAGATGAGATACAAAATCTTGGTTCAACAAGTTCAACAGTGACACATGCAGGAAAGCTACCCTATTGGGAACAAGCAGGTAGGACACCTCTGTTATGCAGGGTAACAAGATGAATGCAAGTTGACATCTCCTGATACTGAAAAATCAAGTATTATAATGGGATGTATAAAGAGGACTTTAATCGGTAAGACTTATCAATCAAACCTTGCAGTCTAATTGGTACAGAGAGGCCCTGTCTGGGATGCTGTGTCCAGCTTGAGGCACTTCAAGACAGAAAGCGACGAGCCAGAATGATGAGAGGCACAGAAAATTACATCTATGAGGCAAAGCTGACTGAACAGTCTGGGGTTGTCTTAGATATAGAAAAACAAGACCAAGAAGGGAGATACAATAACTAAATTGTCTTCTTTGCTTATAGTGAAAAGGCCAAGTAGTATTTGACTTCAACTGCAGCAAGATTTAGTTGGACGTTAGAAATCGCTTTCTTGTGGTAAGTATTGTTTAACACTGGAAGAGATTACTTGGAGCATGCATCACTGGAGGCCCCCATAAACCGCTCAGAAAAATTTCTCAAAAATAAGTCTATATGGTTGAGCCTATTGAGGAGTAAAGAGAAGCAGCAAATGACTTCTGAAAAATTAGTCTAGTCTCATTTCTTAACCTATGCATAGAAGGTCATGTAGAATTCAGTTTGTATTTTATGAACATTCAGCATTTCTCCAGGTGTGCCCCTAATGGAAAGTGTTAACTCAGATCAAGATGTAAATGGAGAATGACTTAGTTAAATCAAAGTTGTGCATGGATAATCTAAGGTCACTTTCATTCTGAATCCATACAGGGACTAAGTGTAGTTTGACTATTTAAGTCAATACAAATTTATTTCCTAAACATGACTTGTAGTGACCACATACTCAAAATCCACACTTCTTTGCTGTTCAGAACAAATTAATGTATTACTCTGAAGGGAGAAAAGGATGGCTTGAAGAAGTCATTTAAAGTTATCAAGATACAAACATACAAACATTGCATATTGTCAGTGCAAAATAAAAGGTTAATCTACTACAGGTGAATTGTGACTTTTCATTAAAAGTGTATCCTTTTCTCACACTTTTTTTAAATCAAGTACGCAAGCAGATGTGCACCATGACATAAATAAGTATTTTGAGGATACATGCTGTTTGCTTATGACTCAATAGTAGCTACAAAGAAACTAGGACACATTCTCATTATACTAGTCTAGATCCTAGTTCTGTACACAGTACAACTGCAGTTGTATTTGACTCTTCTGCTACAAAAAGAAACCTTTTTCTCAGTTTTACAGGGCACACAAATGACTAGAAACTGCAAACAATCTTTCCCTGTACAGTTTTTCCCAAGTCTCTACAAAACAAATGCTTGCTGACCTTTGAAAATCTAGTGTAACAGAGGGGAAAATACTGCTGAAGTGGGAAACAGACTCAGTAATATCTGAGCTTTGCCCTTTTGTAGCAACAGCCATTTGAATATACAAGAGAGTTGATAAGTATCATCTGGAACGTCTGGTCTCCTTTACTTTCCCTGGCAAACTTCCTGGAGATTTCACGATACACTGACTTCTCTCATCTGAGGGCAGTGCTGAATATACAAGATGTACATTCATTCTTTCTCCAGAGTCTTCATCAGCTAAGCATGTTATACTCCCAAATATGAAGGTCACCTTTCATATTACTGACACTCTGAAAACCTACAGCAATGTAAAGAAAAACATATAAACCAAGGTAAGACAGTTGAGAAACACTGAGATCCTCGGCAAACATTGTAAAGCTTCATTTTCATTATTAAATATATACCTCAAATATAATCAAATGCTTCTAACTTTATTTCTCTCAGTTACACAGTTTAACACTTAGCATAAACTGTTTATCTGACTGTGTTTTGTTTTAGGAATACACATACATAGTGGAAAATATTTATATGCCCAATGTAGCATTTCTAGTAAAATTTCCTGTGGCCACCTAGTGGCCTAAATGGAACTGACCTATTAAAAATATTTAGGATTACATGAAGATCCTCCTTATCTAAAAATAAAACAAAAAGTACAAGTTTCATAGCTTTTGCATATATTTAAGATATAAATACTAATTTGTTTGCAGAGTACATCCTTTAACACAATCTGAGAAATCAAATGGGGGAGGGCGTGAATTTTACGTGAGAAAAACTAGTAACAGAAAGCAAAATTAAAGTGGCCTTTAAAGAAAGCAAGAAATTGAGGGAGCAAAATATGAACCAAACCAATGATCTGAATGCGTAAGTAAATGAACAATCTGCACTATGGTTGCAAGTGTTACTAAATCTGTATGTGAGAAAAAAAAGGAAAAGGGTACCATTAAAGAGAAAAAAGAAGAAAGCTAAATGCTTGCATAGTATGAAATGTTACGGAAATTCACCTGTTGTCCCCATTTTCAATAACTTAAATGAATATCACTTAAAACATCACACAGATTAAAGACATCTGTATATATTTCAGATTTCAATATTAATGCCAAAAATACATAGTATGATTTTACATAGGATTTATGCTACATTAGAACACTAAAGACAAACATCACTTGAGTATTAAATGAAACATTAAATATTAAATAACTGAAAAATAAAATAAAAAGTGTAAACACTAAACTAACTTGGGAATTTGCTATTGCAACACATCCAATGAAGTGGTTTTAAACAGTACAAAAAGATTAGATTTAAGTATGTTTCCAGTCTACTTGGAATACACAAAGCTCATTCCAGAAACCTTTTAAAAACTGGTCCAGGATCACATAAGAACCTTCTCTCTCGAGCGCTATTTTCATTCCTTTACAGACTTAACTTCATACTGTCATCTCTACCAATCTTTGTTTGTAAGGAGTAATCAACAGTAAAACGAATACTTTAGTTTGCCATTGTTTGCTAGCATCTTGGTGAAAACTGAGGATTTGTTGGAGATTCAGTGTAAGATTTCAGTTCATATGCAGCGCCGCTATCAACTTCCATGGATTTCCGAGAGAATAGGAGCCTTACATCTCTGTGGAGGTAGATCTTTCCAGATTTAGAACTCTGGAACCTGAAAAGATACAAGTATCTGTATTATCTAAAACAAAAGATCGATCTTTAAATATTATTGAATTAAATGTGCTCCTTTAAGAGATTAAGGCCTAAAAACATTTGAACATAGAAAATTAGTCAGTTAAAATGAAAGGAGAAAGAATAACCTAACAATTTCAATCTACTTTGTTTCCTTCAGCATTTAAAGCTTCTGTTCCTAATTGCCAAGGTAGTGCACAGCTTTGAAAGTGGCACGAAATATTTGAAGTTCGCACTGCAATTATGCACGTCGGAGATTAAAGTTCTCAGCAATCTAGAAAGGCAAAAAGTGCTCTTCAGTGAGCACTCCTGAAAATGCCCAAAGGGTGGCCTAAGCACACAGAAAAGGGAAGGTTCAAATATCAACAAAGGCATATACAGGTATCAAATACATATTTCAGTGCTAGCTATCATACAGATTTCATTGCTCTCTTTATGAACATACCAGCAAGAAGTTTATTACTGCTTTATACCACACACCAAATTTAAGTCCAACTCGAGAAGCAGTAGGCATGGGGATCTCTGCAGGCAGACAGAAGTTTTTTGCACAGAATACAGAGCTACTTCAAAGAGACTATAGTTCACTGGCCCAATCACCAAAGTAAACAGCAGCCAATTCCTGTGCCCATTTATCTTTTATGCTGCAGCTGAACAGCCTAATTCAGGTCCTCCAAACCTGCCAGCAATGTGCCAGTTCCACTTCCTCTGAGATTTAACAACTATATATTGAGAGACGAGATCTGCATTTCAGAGAACTGTATTCTATAGTCTTCATCTGGCAGAGCTTCTTAATTTCCTTCCCTCGACCAGTAAAGGCAGGAGAGCCTAAGGAGCATTTCTTTATGGCAATTGAACTTAACGTCACTATCGCTACGCCATGGTAAGGGAGAAAAGCTATTGCTACTGTAACAGAAATAGAAACAGAAAGCTATTGCTATTGTAATGACAGAATGACACCATTACAAATGCTGAGAGCAGTGCACACTGTTATTATCACATGTATTACAATTTGCAGAGATTTTTAATAAGCATTCGCACTGAACCCCCTGAAGTGAAAGTAGTATCTCTAGAATAAACCTAGCCATAGTCAGACTGAAATTCTGAGAGGTGAGAGAAAGACAACAGAAGATCCACCACAGTTTCATCATCTGGGGCAGGCAGGTTGTAGAAAGGGATTCTGTGCCACCATTTCATTCAGACAGGTGATGCAGAATAGCTTGTAGTCATCCCCACAGCCAGACAAAGGAAAATTCTCCTCTCCTAGATACAGCTGTCAAGGGCATTAAATGTGGCAGGGTCCAGCAGAATGCTCCTACTGGCTCCCACAGAGCTTCCATCCATCACTATTTATTTGCTCAGTGCTGTCAGTGTGAAAGCCCTTTACTGGGTAGGCAAAGGGGAGAAGATTCTATCTTAAGAGAAGACTCTGGAGGAGAGCACAAGAAGGAAGAGTGAAAGAGGTGACAGACAAACTGAACACCACAAACAGTTAATTCAGCAGGTAGCTTATAAGACATTTTAAAATGAAAAATTTTATTGAAAGATCTTTTGCAGCAAAAGTATGATTTAAGTTAATTCATATAGAATAGATAGATCTAGTTATCAAAGCACCATCATGAAGTAGAGCTCAATTCCCATTTTACACATGGATCTATCAGAAAATAATTAGCAAGGTCTATTTTTAAACTTCTCAAGCTTACTATTTTCTATTAGTGAGAATCCTGCAAGACTCCCTTTGCTCAGTAAATAATGCTTCCCTGTAACATGGCTTTTGTGAGCATATTTAACAAAGATTGAAGGAGGATGAGTGGGATACAGCAACAGCATTCAGGAGATTCTTCTCATCTCAGCTTCCATCACCTAATTTTTTCTTTGAGAAATGTTTATTGTAGTAATCGGAATTTAGAAATGTTGCTTTTCATACATGCAAATGCATTGGAATAATCAAGAGACAACCATTACATACACTTTTGTGGGGTGGTGATGGAAGCGGCCAGCATGGGACTGACTCCAGAGCTGTGGCAGCTCCAGTAGTTTTGTGTAAAGGAATCAAGAAAAACACAACAGAGGTCTCTGACAGATGGTGTCCTAAGAACAGTAACAATAGACAAATACAGGAAGCCTTAAACACACAAATATCAGATAAGCTAGAAAGTCTGGCAGAGGAAAGAAAGTGATAAACATTACTGAAGAAATTAAAAATACAAGCACAAAACCCCTATATCATGTTTTGCAAGTAGAAAAGACTACACAACACAAGCTATAAAATCTGTAAGTAAAATCATTAGGACAAGGATACAAATTTCTAGATCAGGAAAAATGCTGAGAGATCAGAAAGATCAAAAAGCACCTAGTAAATCAGTAATAGCAGGTATCTTCAGCTTCCACCAATAAATGTATCACATGCCACATTAGGGGAAAAAAAAAAAAAAAAAGGTGTCTCAACACCTTAAGGAATCACTACTTTAACAACCAGTTTCAAACTTACCCTCCACCTAGCCTTCAGTAACAACCCCTGTTTAGCTGTTAAGCAACAACAGTTGTGCTCCATGCAATTAAAAGAGGCAATATGTCAGTAACTAAAGCTGTTGACCAAGCTTTAAAAACTTGAAAAATGCTGAGCTGTGGGCAGGTTAACTGTTTAATTGCCTTTTACAGGGGTGCCAGAATGTGACCTAGAAACCATCGATGGTCATCACCCTCACAACACTAGGCAGAAACGAGGCGTGAACAGAGCTGGACTCACAGCTTTTTTGCTCATGTAGATTAATTACAATGCAAAAATCATTGCTTCACATGTAACAAAAAATTTATCCCCAAAGCATCTTCAAGAAATTACTTAAACTGCCTGTGCAACTCCTGATTTTCTTGTAGTGAATAAAGCTCTGCTGTCCGTGCAAGCTACGTTTTCTATCTCAATACTGTAGCTGTGGGTACAAATACAGTCTAATGGCATATTGAACAGTATCTCAAACATAAAAACTGCATGCAGAAGCTGCATACACAACAAATCTGACACTTTAAAAGAGTGTTGTAGAAAATCTAGCCGCCAATGTTAAGTTCCAGACCTATGCAAGCATTTTTGCTGAATTACCACTTGAAAAGAAGCTGTCATGATGTGAGTGCTGACAACTGTGATTAAGGCCTTGCAAGCAGATGCGACCACAATACATCTTACTGGTGGTGACTTCATTTGGGTTTTTTGAGCAAAAGTTCAACATGTAAGCTTAAGATGCCTGTTTTCAACAACTACTGCAATTAAAACTGAAAGGCTGTTCTAAGCCAACTTGAGTAACAACAACAAAAAAAATCTTAATAGTTTAAATTTTTTAGGTTTGTATATAAGTTTTCAGTAAAATGGGTTTGAGGAAACATTGCTGCATTTAAAAATGAAATTTTAAAACCAACTTACATATGAATTAACATATTACCAAGACTTTTAAGCTCTCCTAATTAAAATCCATCTTTAGTAAAGAAGGCTACGAGATTGACAAGTCTTTTGTAAAATCTGAAGTACTCTGTATAATAAACCACAAAACAGATCAACGTAAACTACTGTAATATTTCAAGGACTTTTGCGGTTCTTCCATTATGAGAAAGGACCTGCTGTTTGGGTTAATGTCTGAAGCAAAAAACTTCTGGCAACTCTGCAGCTATTCACTTTCCAAAGTAAGCAGCTGAGCATCATAATTATCAGTTTGTTTTTCCAGCCAGAAATGGATGCATTTCCAATTGCACATTATAAATCCATGAGCTGATCCCTACCAGAGGTCTGAAAGCTGAGCTAAATTGTACAGGTATTTCAAACTCGTAGCATCAGAACTGCTACATTTCTGTCTCTCAGCAGGTATCAGAAATAGGAAGCTCATGAAAGAAGACTTCTAGCTATAAAAGACGACAGAGAAGAAAGCAGGCTTGCCTTCACATGTAAGTAATTATTGGGTCTGTCTACAACAAATTTACAAACTACATTAAAGCAGAAACTGAAAGGGGACACAAGTCTACTACTCTTCATGCCTGTACACCAGACCCAGCTGGCCACACATTTTTGCCCACCTCTGCAGCTGACACCTATCCCCAGCTCCTCTGCATCATATCAACATGACAAGTGAATAGAGCTTTTTATTTGCGCTACACACTCTTTTTCAGAATTTACCCCAGAAGAAAATTTTTGGAAGGCAGTTAAGTTAGACATGGCAAGTTAGTATGGCGTGAAAGGACGAATTTCAATCTAGGCTAAAATTCAGAATGAAAACACAATTCAACAGCCTCATCGTGATGCTGTTTTCACACTCCAGTAAACGAACACACATTTTTTTATGACTGTCAACTTTCATTTAACGGGAAAGCTTAACCTGGAATCGCTGCCCTAGACAAAGTTGTGTTTCAAAAGTCTGCTGGGTAGAAATCAATGCCGCTAAATAGGGAAAATATGTACCAGAAGGAATTCTACAAGAAGTTAAACGGAAAACTGTTAAGAGATTTGATTTTGTTCTCCTTGCTCACTTCAGAATGTCAGCTGCTGTTGGGTTTCCAAGCGCTGCAATGAAAGCACTGGATCTGGACGTACGTGGTTTATTTACTACAATAATGCAGGCAAAAGTCTGCAAACTGCAGGACAGAGTATATCTATCATTCCTCCTCTGTTTTGAACTGCAGTCTCCAGAATATCCCGAGAGCAGCAGCACAATATCTGGTTTCAGGCAGTGCTTTGTAAATCATTTAAGGAAGATTGTGTGAATATTTCTTAAAGTGAAAGGCATTATCAGTGGTACTGTGCCATGAAAAAGGTATTTACGTTTTTAGCACTAAAGACTGTATTTTTAGGAGTAACTCAGAATGCTTTTCCCATTATAAGCTATTCTGGTGAAGAGGCACATGTGTAGGACACATGGATCCTTAGTTTTGGCTTTTGCCCGTGTAACATCCACACTCACCATTTCCTGTAACCTCAGAAAAAGTACACTGACCCAGCCAGAACTAAATCTCTCTTGCTAAGAAAAGAATTAAGCTTTACAAGGCTATACAAAATACTTGAATGCCAAGAAAGAGCTTTATATTTTAACTTTATTTCTCCCAAGCAGAATCCAAATTATGTATTAGCTCTTCTTCCTCTACTGTCTAGCTTAAAGACCAAGTTAAAAGCATTCTTTTTTAAAAATAAGTCTGCATAGTGCAATGCTGGCTGGGAAAGAAATCATGAGATAAATTTTGGCAGGTACTTGGTTTTTGTGGTTTTGTTTGGTTGGTTTTGGGTTGGGTTTTTTTGTTTGTTTTGCTGTGTTGGGGGTTTTTGGTTTTTTTTTTAACTTTGAGGAGCTTACCTCAGATGTATGAGGTAGCGTAGTAGCCTTTCTTCAGTCTGTTGACTATTTTCTTTATTGAGAGTTCTCTTGATTTCTCGTCTCACAGGAACAGAAAAAGTTCTTTGCCGTAGGAATGTTTGATGATTAGCTGGCATTTCTCTCAAGTCATAGATCACCACAAACATCTTCACCACAGTTTTGTTAGGGTTAAATAAGGTCTGAAAAGACAAACAGTTCAATACAATATTCTTTAAAGATGACAAATTTAAAAACAAACAAACAAAACCAAAAAACCTCCACCTGTCAAAATAGTCACCATCCTCTATGCACTTGTTTCTGTATGGCACGAGAACATTTTATGTAAAAAACATTGTGCAGTTTTTCTGTTTTTCAACACTTCAGCTACTAGCAATTCCCATTTTTAAATATAATACTAAACACAACCTAATCTGAATGAAACACTACTATATGACTACTGTTACTTTGATAATCTGCATCTCTATTTTTGCATATTTTTCCTGTCAGCTTTTTTTCTAAGCTGTTTTCTAGATACAATATGCTCACAGGAAGCACAGTGGTGGGCTTCGCTTTTAAACCTGAAATTGCCAATGTGTTACCCTGGACTGGGTTCTTAAAAGAAAGAGGCAGATCATTGGTTCTAAGCAATGACTGTGATTTACTTTCTGATTTTATTACAAAAAATAGGTGGTGTTAAAATTTTACAAAATTTAGAAACAACTGAGTATTTAATCTTAATGCCTTTAGAACGATTTCAGAATTTGGACTGTAGCCTAATTACTTCTCTGTTACTTCTTCAAAGCCACCATGTCCCCAACTATTCTGAATCTTCAGTAACTGATTTTAAGTCTCTTCGCAGCACAGATGGGTTCAAAGGCTGGGAGTCTTTTTTGTCCAACAAATTACACACAGATTTCTACTTTGAACTAGAGTACCTACAGAGATGCACATTTCCACCACTAGCTTCATGCTCATCTCCAATAACCTCATCTCCTCTGTGTGACTTTCTTGGTTTTAGCGGTTTCAAGGCACCCGTATCTGCCGAGTACGTACCACTTGTATTGTTCCTGAAGGCGGTACCCGATAACCCCTTTTACCAAGGGACTCTAAAGTAATTACACCCTAGAAAAAGACAACACACATTTAGTTCACAGGGAGAGATATAAACAAATCAAAATGTTCTATTCATGTAATTGTATTTATTTGAAAAACAATCAGTAACGTATAAAAACTAAAAACAGAGCAGGCAACGCATTTAAAATGCAGTTAAAAATCAACAGTAGGGGCCTTACAGATACTTTGGCAGATCATTAAAAGCTGTGCAATAAGGGGTTCGCTCTCCTCTTGAAACAAGATCCAAGTAGTTTCCACATCTTCAAACTAGCAGTCAGGGAGCTATGGTGAAAGAGAGCTTTCTTTTCAAAATGGCTTGTAAGTTAATATGGAAGATTTGTCTCCTCCCTTCCATTTTCGTATCACCTACAATCGCACCAATAATACTCCGAATCTCACAGAACTAATTTCTGCTTTTCAGAGGCAGCAGATGCACTTAAATCTTCCATTCTAATCCAAACTTTAGCAACCACGACATCTGCTTTTTACCAGCTGTGATCTACAGAGCAGCCCAGTGTCCCACAGGGCACCGTAAGGCCACTGAGGCCACCCTCAGGGTACTGCCCCAGGGCACGCGTTCCATTGACCTGCAGCGCACTGCACTGGGCTTCACAAAAAAAAAAAAAAAAACAACCACCAAACAGCCAAACAAACAACCAAACAACAACAACAAAAAGACCTCAGAGCAGAGAAACTAGCTATACAAACAGAAACAATGTTTCTGATGAGGGAGGCACTACAGAAATGTTGCATTAATCCTGGGAGACTCAGCCATAATAGCATGTTTAGAGCACGTGGAAAAGCCTGAAACAATGAAACCCAGCTAGGAAAATAAGCAATGCTACTTTAACCATTTGAGGAACATCGGAATCCCTTCACCTCCTGGAAAATCATGTGAAATAATCTAGAAAGATGAAAGCAAAACAATAGATACTTCTTTGCAGTGGTTAGGAGAAGACATACACAAGTTTAAACTCTATTATTCAAACTTAACCTGCAAAACCATTTCGTTTTCTGAATACTTTTAAAAACAGAAGGTCAGAAATACGGTAAGTGCTACGAATTTAAAATCTAAATATTGGGATAATCAGATGTTCAATGCTTTACTCACATGTTTAAACAGACTATTTACCATATTTTAGACAAACACAAATGAAAACCTTTAAAAATTAGATCTATCACCTAGGTAATTAGATCTGTAACCCAGGCATTCAGAACATATCTAGCTGTCTGATTCAATGCTAGTATACAAGACATCTTTTGCTTTTTACAAGGAAGCACTTTAGAATCCAAAACGCATGCTGTTATTGTAGAAACATGCAACAGAATTAGCAGACAGATACCGAGAACACAAATACCGTGTCAGTGCGAACATCAGCAAACCACGCAGCTTGAGAGAGCGCCGCGTGTCATGCTAGCTCAGACAATATTTGCTTTCAAAGAAAGGGCTGAATAACTCCTGAGTCTAAGGTTGCCATCAGCAATTGTACGTTGGCCTGCACCTAAGCCACTTGCTGGCAGAGCGGTTAGTTGCCCAGGGCAGCTGCTTGTTGGGACAACAAAATGTATCCCATGAAGTCCAGCTATTGCGTCACTCCCTATTTTAAGTTAGATGGATAAAAAGAGATGGGGAGGGGGGTGATCAGTCCAGTGTGGAGGGAGACAAATATGTTCAATATCCTAAGATGAGAGCAGTTGGATAATGGGGCAGAGCAATGGGGGGAAAAGCACTAGTTAGGGAAAGGAAGAAAGGACAGGAGAACTCCATCGTAAGCAGTTGAAAATAACCCAGGTCCCTGCAGATCCCCATTTCCTGAACCCTCTACTCACCAACCTTTTGTTCTTCACCTCCACCTATCAGAATTTATTTAAAATAAATCCAGCCACACACTTACCATGTAAGGAGAGGGTGCATTATCATCTGAAACGCTGTAGAATGACACTTCAACTGGCAGAGTCATGTGCGTGGGACAAAAGACTCCACTTGCTCCCACTTCTGCTGTGAAACCCTCCACAATGCCAAGCGGGTCTAAGCGAAAATTCAGGACAGATTCCTGGAAAACAAAACACATACAGTTTAGGTTGGGAACACCTCAAATAAAACATAGCAAAACTAAGCCGCAAACAAGGAAACAAGTGTATATAAGAACTTGGGTCTTTCATAAGGTGACCTGCCAAAAATCAACACTGAGGCAAAAATTACAAAGAACAGCAGAATGTTTAGCAAGATGATAGTGGTTTAAGAGAAAGCATCATCCAAATCCAGTCTTCATCCTACTGAAACTGGTGCAAAAGCCCACAGAGAATTTTATTGCAGCAGGATCTATGCGTGATTTTCCTTGACATATACTATCTGAAAAAAATAATAATCTAAAATCTGTAACTTTCCTCAACATATTCATTCTATATCTCACAAATATGGAGTATGATACAACCCATTAACACACTAGCTGTTAGGTGTTGATAACTGATATGCTACGTGAAGTGAAAAGCTGGAGGCTACACTTCAAATACGTTCTGTTTTAACACTGATTTAACACAGCTTTTGTGACATATTAAGTAGACTTTAAGAGTGAAAATGTACATCCCTTTTTCTAGGGATATACATTATAAACATGAGCAATTACAGATTGTTAAATCTCATTTAAGTCAACAGAGCACCTCCCAACTTGATCATAGTGGGAAATAAAGGTTATAAGCAACTCATTGTATCTGAATCTCTGAGAGAGAAGATGTCTGGGGCATAAAATATGTGCCTTTACAGCTGGAAATGAAAACAAAGTTTGTTCAATTTAATTATGAACTTTTACATTGTAATCAGGCTGGAATTATTCACAGTAATGCGCTTTTAAAAGCAGTACAGAAGAATACTAAAAATACCACAAGAATTCTAGAGAATATGCAATACCTCAAAGTTTCCCAGAAGGCTAAGACTTGTTACAGGTGGGGCACTAGAACTTAGAAATGGTTTCCCATGGCTCTCTGGATCACTGTCTCTGTTTATACATTGTTGTGGGCTATTGAAAAAAAAAGACAGAATAAATATAAAGGATAAACACATTTGCTTTTGTCTTCTGGGTATAAACAGCTCTAGAAAGAATAATTTACTTACTGTATTACAAAATGTTGTCCTAAAGAAGTAACAGTTGAACATCGCCTGTTAATACTTTAGCAAAACATTTTCTAGTTAACTGAAAAAATACCTTCACAAGGTTTACGTTACAAGGGATAAAGACAATAAAAATTTAGGTTGTTCATTAACTCCGTTAGCAGGAACCAAATTATCAGATTATTTTCTCTTGTATGCAGATATTTTTGCCTCATATCCTGAAGTTTCTAACAGCAAACTACCATACTAAAAGCTGTTTATGTTACATGTATTAATGTGTAAAAGGTCATGGTCAATCCCTTTTAAAAGATAAGTTCTCTGAACAAGTTAAGGCAGAATGTTTAACCCGTTCAACACTAAAACCAAAACATAACACAAAAATAACACTGATTTGAAGAAGACTTAACAATTACTATCTTTTCTGTTTGAAAATTCAAGTGTATCTTACAGCATACCTACCCCTACACAGGACAGAGCTCGTCCTGGCAGCAGCTCTCGTACCATGGTTATGTCCTAGAGCTGTGCTAACCCGGAGATCCCTGGGGTAACTCGGCTGCCAAGCCGTATTTCAAAGTAAGGATTCTTTTGAAAGGCACCCATTTTTTATCTTTGCTAACACGCTTTGTTGTTGCATACAGGTACGTATATACATTACGTCTCCCCAAAAATTCTTAATTTTGGGGGGTAAATAAAACATACCTTCTTGCAGACAGACATTTTAACTGCAACAGTGATGAATCCAGATCAAAGCACCCAGACTGTGTTTTTCTTTGAGGAACCTCAAGAGGGAAAGATGATGTTAATTTGAAAACGGCACCTCTAGTAAGGACAATTTTGCCAAGTAAGCACGTTTGCCAAGAATTTTCATGACATTACAAAATTATAAAAACAGAGCAGAAGAGAGTAATTCCTACACATTCTAAACTTAGTGAAGAAAATTCTAAAATTATTAATAACAAGACTATAAATTCTGATTAACAGGAAGTACTTAAAGACTCATTCAAGAGGCTGATGTCTCTTTGGAATGGTACAGAACATTACTAATAAACAGGCTGTAACAATTCCCATCCAAGTTTCATGAAAATATGACAGCCTTTACAAGCACTGAAGAATAAAACGTATCATGTGTTGATTACAGAACATTACTGCTTCAGTAGTTTTAATTGGGACTGCCTTTTTGTTTACAACTCCCAACAACCTACCAAGAACTGTAACACTTCCCCAATGTCTTTCTGTCTTATCACAGCAGCTCTTTATCACTTAGTCATTCAATGACATCTCTGATTGCTGATGAATATACGGTACAAACTGTTCACAGAAACAAAAGCTTTGGAATAATAGGCAATCAGGCATTAATAACTCACACAAAAACTCTTACATGACAAAATATGTTAGCTTACACTTAAAACACTAATCTTCAAAATGCTTTCTTTTGTGCTCTAAAATAGCACCAAAGCATTTTTTTGCTATAGAATTTTCTAATGTCACCTTCTGTTAATCTTCATAGGATCTCAACAACTACCTCTTTAATATTTTCTTTTCCAGAATTATTGTTCAACTTCATTTGAGTGTTAACTCTCAAATTTCCACTTGCAAGAGCATTCACTCTGACATTGAAAGTAAACACACGCACTTCATCTAGGTAACTTGTCAAATTTTCTACCATACCCCGATATCAAAAGAACAAAATACTTCCTTTCTCATTTAAAAGATAAGTTATCATTTCAACAATAACTTACAGGACTTGAAAGCAGAGGCAATCCAGTTCTGGGATGAAAAGCTTTGGTTGAAGTTCCATCCAAGGATCGAAAATTATGTTTCCGCCATATATTTGTGTGTTTTAGAGACGGTGCTTTCTGTCAGCAAAACAAATTTACTCAAGGTATCAATGGGATATTTCAATGGCCTATCATGGTAATACTTTGCTAATGGAGAAGACTTCTGAACCGGGTGGATCTGCATCACTCTAGGGTATTATGAAATATTCAGTATAAATTCCCCTTGACTCCATCTACAATCACACAGATTGCTCACTAAAGATGGTATATTTATAAAAAGACAGGAAGCCTAACTGCCTATGGAAACTGTCATACATAATGCTATCACCACGAGCAGAATAAGAAAATGTTCTTCTCAATGTTAAACTTACAATTAAGAACGTATGGAGGAGGCACTACCAGCCAAACGTTACTTCAGACCAAGACAACAATAGCAACGTGCTGCTTCCTAAGAAGTCAGACTTAAATCCCTCTGCATGTTGGTCCTTAGCAGATATAGGGTACAAGCTATCTGAGTAAGAGCAGCTATAGGAATTGGTCTTTTTCTCTATGTATTTACCTGTACATCTGGGTTCTTCAGCCGCTCACACTTAACTACACCGTCTTCTGTAGGTTTCTTCTGAGAAGTGCTTTGGAAATCGAGGCCTATTGGGTCTTCATTCTCATCATGTGCACTTTTCATTTTATCTTGTTTGGTTTTGTTTTTGAAACTGTCATGGTCTTTATTTAAATAATTTTCAATACTAATAAGCTGAGTATTTTGCTCATAAATATTTGGTTTTTTTGAGTCTTTATCTAAACACTTGAGCTCATTTTTGTGCAAAGAGTCAGATACCTGCATCACAGTCGCTTTTTTTGTACCTTCAAGTATTCTGCATTTATCTATCTGTACATTGTTAAAACTGTCCGTGCCATTGTTCTCACTAACAACTGTTCTTTCTTTAAGTTTATTTGTGCAAATCTGTTCATCAATGCTGCTGAAATTTGAATACTGTTTAATTCTATTGGTTATCTGGTCTTTCTGTGCATAACCAGAATGTATTGTTTCCAATTTATCTGGCAATTCACACTTATTTTCTTTAATACTTGATGATGATGTGTGAATGTTAGTAAATGCATGAGAAGTTTTATTTGAAGTCTGATGAAATGCATTTCGGACAGCTTCACTGGGTTTTGCTAAAACCAATTTTCTTCTTGCTTGGAGTTTCAGAGAAGCCTTCAATTCTCCATCAAACCTGCAAGGACTGATAGGAGTATCAGGTGTCTTTGTCCTTGATTTACTGCTGTCTTCTAACAAAGAAAAATCGGATTTAGCAAAAGAAACAGAGGACGGTTCCTTGCCCTTCTTCAGCAAATTTTCATCTTCATACGTACTTCGGAAAATTTTTGAAGTAACTGGACTAGTCTCATGCATTTTGAATGGACGTCCAGTAACATGAGAAGTAGCTGGATCACAATGAATCAAGTGTTGGGCAATCCTTGCTATCACCTCCTGCCGCTCCTGGAGCAGAGAATCGATCAGGGGATTACTCTCTCCTGCCAACTGACGGCCACAGTGGTTCACTGGAACACGGGCGTCGAGCAGTGTGATCTCTGGTATTGCTCTAGTTTTACCTGCACCATCTTCTTGTACTGCATTGTCTAAGTTGGCAATAGAAACAGGGGAGGTTTCCTTGCCTTTCCTTGGCAAGTTTTCATCTTCGCAAGTACTCCGAAAAGCTTTCGGTGTAGCTGAGCTGTTCTCATGTATGTTGAACGGACGTCCAGCAACAACTGGTGAAGTAGCTGGATCACAGTGAATCAAGTGCTGAGCAATCCTTGCGATGACTTCTTGTCGCTCTTGAAGTAAAGAGCCTATCAAAGGATTGGTTTCTCCTGTGGGCTGATGAGAGCAATGACTATTCAAAACACGGGAATCAACTAGAGAAAAGGATTTAAAAGTTCTGACAGGTGTTTCATGAGATTGTGTCTTATTGTCTGCTGTAGCATGATAGCACGGAACTTTAGACTGCGATGCCCCAAAGTCAGATCCAAGTCCAGTAGATGGATGAAGTTTTAAATTTCTGATAGATGTAGTAAATTCAGGCGTCTTTTTTCCATTAAGTAGGCCTTCAGGTGTCATCGTCCACGTCTGTTTCCCACAGAAGCGCTGTGGACTGGAGGTACTGCATTGCTGTGCTGCACTGGAATCACTGTGCTGATGTAACTTCCGCTCTTGCATTCGCTTTTCGTAAAAGCTAAGGTTGGTGTGAATACTACAGGTCAAAACTGGGTAGTTCGATTGTCTCGGCAAAGACTGGACACTGACTCTCAAGGCCACATTGTGAGAAACATTAGGAACAGGAAAGACATGCTCAGTTGGTGTCTGGGAGAACGTCCATTGCAAGTCCACATCTGCAGCGCTCACCCTGAAACAATACAGAAGGGCATTTACAGAAATATCTAAATGAAGAGTCTTTAATTATCTACTTCACAACACAAATGTCTAAGAAAAAGCACTAGAGACACCAGCAACTGCTGTACTTTGCAAAGTATACAAATCCTATACAACCACCAAAGTACTGGGCCAACAACGTGGCACTTTCTGAAATCTAACAGGGAAACAGGGGGGAAGAATGGTTTTAAGACAAGTTGCAACGACCTGCAAACAGCAAATGAGGTTTTTTTTCCATCCCAGACATACCTGTACAGAATGTTTCGGGGAACAGCACCATGTGAAACACTCAGCCACGCACTTAGCTGAGAGAAGAAAACAAAAGAGCGAACAGCCAATAAAAGGGTCTTCTCTTCAATAAATCGATCTCCACTCCTAAAATGTATTAAGAGAAACACATGGATGTTGGTAAGAATATGCAGAGAACTATCAGAACTAGAACTAGGACATTTTCAGTTCTTCATTCTGAAAATAAAACACAGCTGAATCAAGCAAAACAATGAAACTCCTCAAACATTTTGAAGATTACAAAGCCTGATTTGTTTTTATCCACATAATTATTTATACAATTTAACATAACAAATAATGCATAAAAATGACCATTTTCAGCTAGGAGCATTTCATACTCTGCATTGCACAATGTGCACTGCAGAAAGTATGAGTACAGGAAGACTAAGATTAAAAGATGCTTAGATTTCACTGGTAAATAGTGGTTTTCTTAGATTAGTCCTCATGGCAAAGGGCCAGTTCAAAACCACTAACTGATTACTTTAAGGACTTCAGTATGACAAGATTCTTGCAACTATCATCTAATCCTAATATCCAACTTACTGTCGAGGAACTGGCTCCAAAATCCACCTTTCTAACAGCAATGCATCTTGTTTGATTGCAGGATCATTTAAATCATTCCCCTCGGTGGTGGGCCCTTCATCACTATAGCAACAGTCTGGAAGTAGCATCACTTCTACCATGATTGGAATATTGTTCTTCCACAGTAGCATAACTTCAGATCTGGTTCGCCTGGCTTGACGACACTGAGGGAAAGAAAAAATGTCAACATATGCAAGCCATAAAAATACTAGCCAGATTTAAATCTACTTTAAAAACATGTTCCAAAGTACTGGAAAAGGGTAAGGGTCAAATTCTGTAAACTAGGTTTTGCCAAATCAGAGATAAGATTCCAGAGCTATTAAATGAAAAATAATTAACAAATCCTTTATGGTTGCCGTTTGAGCAACTTCTGTAGAAAATTAAAAGAGCTCATAAAAATACATTTCTGCAACCACTATACTTTGCTACCTTGTACTTCTCTCTCCACAACTCATCCTCTTGGATAGACACACTCAAGCAGTATCTTTATAAGTTCTGTGTCTTCGAGCTGGCTAACTTCTGCATGAATAACTTAAATTCACACAGTACTCAGGAACTTTTACTTGAGAGATGGGATGCTCCAACCTTACTCCCAAATAGACTGGCTAGATTTGATGGGCTCATGTTTTTTGGATCACTAACTTTTCAAGAGTACCTGGAAAAGCAAAAAGTTAAGGCAAGTCAGCCTACATTTTCTCCAAAAAAAACCCAGACCAAGAATATTAAGTATAGCGCTTGCCATTTGCATAATAAAGATTCAAATAGCTACTGCATTCAGGTAGTTGTGCGGAATTTCATGTTCAAGGATAAAAGGCTTAATGATCTCCCATTTTAAGGACAGATCTATTATTAGTATGATACTGAATTACATACTCATTTAAATGCAGGACTGACAGAAAGCAACTCTTATTCATGCTTAACTGTGAATCTACTGTAGGGTCCTTGGCTGACTTTAATCATGGTAGCAAGGATGCACACAACGACACTTAAAATTAAATGGGTACCATCATACCTGAGCCAGTTTTTCGCTGCATTCATGCTTAGTTGTTGTTGGCTGACTTGATTGTGCCGGTGGGCAATGAAAGCCCTCTGTTCTGCCCTTGATCGAATACTCGGGCGTTCGACCTTCAGTGATCAACAAGGCCAAGGAGACCAGGAACTCCTCAGCTTCATACTCAAAGTATTCATCCAAAGTATCTGCCATTTAAAAAAGACAAAAAATAAATAATGACATCTGCTGTAGAACAAGCTTTCAACTGTTGGCTGACCCCACAGTTTGTTTCAATTTACACTTAAAATGAGAGCTATGGGAAATGGATCTTTGTATCAGACTGGCTGCACTCCCCATAAGGCCCAAGTTACTGTACCACCACAAAACAACTCTCCTCATCTCGTAACATCATCACTACAAGCAAACAGAATTAGAAATACCCTAAAGAAAGCTTCACATAGTAACTAGTCAATGTACCAGATTTCAGCAGTGCTGAGAAACAACTGTTTGTGTTGTGAACCACAGCTGGATCACAGCTCTTCCAGCAGAAAAAAAGTTTCCTGGGCTCTAGTGGGAGAAGTCTGACGGCAGCATGACTTGGCATTGTTAGTATCATGTGACAGAAAGAGAAGCCACAATACATCATAAAAAACATTAAAAATTGAATAAGAAAAAAATAGATTTACTTCTATTAGAAAAAGTGGGACACAACGTTCTTTAAGATTTTTATTGCGAGTCCCTCCTGCTGAGAGCAAGGCTTACTTGAGAAGTCCATTTTTAGTTACGATTAACACATAGGAAAGGTTCCCAAGGAACATACAGACTATTCATTGTTTTGTACCATGGTCAGTCTAAACTTGTGCAAAGAATTAAAACTCAACAAGTCTCCGTAGACAAAGCAGCAGCTGGCATTACTCTTCATGAATTACCTTGGCACACTTGATTCCCACAGAGGCAGGATGCACCAGTCCCCTGATTTAATGGTGTTTTGTAGAGCACCCTTCTCCTCCTCCTCCTCCCTCATAACAAGGATGTCACACATCATTCAAACGGATTCAAGTACAAGCAGATCATGTCATTCCCCTCTCTGCTTGGAAACACTTAAGCTTCAAAATGATTTAGTTACTGAAGAGGCTGCAGAAAAATCTCTTTTCCAAGACAGCTAAAATACATTCAGTTCAAAGTCTATTTTAAGAGCAGCAAAGAAAAGCAGGTGGAGGCAAGGCTGCCAAGCAGTTCTTTACCTTTATTTTTATGCTTTAGGGAAACAAAAGCACTTGACGCCTTCACAATTTTAACTTAAATGTCCTATGTCATCCACCAAAACAAAATTGCCACAGGGACAGAGTTAATTTCTATTCATGTTTTGATTACCATGCATAAAATACCTTTCCACTTCGAAAAAAAAAAGAATTCAGACGTCTCTTTTGTCTTCATTCCCTAATAGCAGAGCATTTGGCAAACATGGCAAGACAGACTTGAGAGATCCATACAAGAAGGGATGCATGAAACAAAAGTTCCAATTACATGTGCAATTACCTGCATACGCAAATTGTAAAGCGTGTAAAACTAGCTTTTGCATGTACACATTTATCTAGCCCAGGCTTGTACTCCACAGACCCCAGGGCTTACAGCCTATTTTGAGGGATATACCTAAGGTAAATAAGAGAAGTCAGCCCACTGCCAGAGAACTTGGTTCATTGCACAGGAGTCCTCCTCTTTACCAACCTCCCCCCCCCGCCCTTTTTAAAGGGTCGCACTTACAGACAGCTGCTTTGGGTGGCGGGGCGGGCTACAGCCAGGACCCTCTTCCCACCACGCACCCACATCTGCCCGTGGCACACGCAGCCAGCGGCGCGGCACGCCAGACCCCTGCCGTACATGCCACATCTGCGTGTGCACATCTGGGAAAAGGTGCCAGGCGCTGGACTGCCGCAACCAGCGCAAGTCGCATGGCTCCATCCTCCGGGGGGGAGCGGGGAAGGGGCTCTTCCGAAACAACTGCCCGTGCCAGCTGCCTGCCCCCTGCCCTGGGCAGCACCCCGACCAGGAAGGGACGGAGGGCCCTGGAAGAACAGGGTGCTGCCAGGACAATTCGTCCGGCCACTGCCTGCCCTCAGGCAGAAGAAAAGCCGGAGGATGGATGAATTACCCTGGAGGACCCCATATGGCACGTGAACGATACATTAAATCATCTGGCATGAGTTAAAATGGTCATCCATCTGACGGATGGCAGAAAATGACTAATAAAGGGCGCATGAAAGATTAAAGGAATGGTAAATAACAGAGAGGACAAGACACTTAGGTAGTGATATGAGTCACCTACAAAATTAGGCACCTGCAATTTTATTATTTTTTTTTCAGCTGAAAGTCTGGTGAACAATAGGCAAGTCATACTTAGGGATAGGGAAATGGGATTTGGAAAGACTCTGAAAAGGATTTGGATATTACAGCTGACAAAAAAAGTAATTGCAGCATTATCTTGCTGCCAGCACAAGCATCATGCTCATCTTTTTATGTCCAAAGGTCATGGTAATGTTAAGAAAGCCACAGCAGGAAGGATCACTACTGGAATATTTTTCCTACTCTGACAAGAAGTTCCAAAAATCTAGCAAGCGTTCAGCAGGAGTGATATTAATTTAAACAAGAATTGCCTCATGCTTGGCAGACTAAACAGAAGAGGAATTCATCCCTAAGAAAATGTATAAGAGGAATTCTGTTTAGTTAAAATATGTAAAAACATCTATGGTTTTAAAGAAAAAAATAAAGAGCTTGACCAAGACCTGCACATGCTTATGCAGACAGATCCTATTCTTGAACACCTTCTTATGTAACAGAAACGTGCACAGTAAGATGTGATACCTGACAATTTACAACAGAGAATTTTAAACGGCAAGTAACAGTAAAATAGATATGCCCTTTAATTAACATTAGTAGCTTACCATGTGAAGCAGTAGACCTTCTATTATTTGGCTCTTTTTAGAAAGAATCCATATTTGATCAAAAGCTTCTGGACTTGACACACATTAACAGATAAAACCTATGGCCTGAGTGCTTCTGCTGAGCTGGTTAGATTCAGGTAAACCACCCCCCCCTTTTTGCATTAAAAAAATCCAATACCAAAGCTTATATATATTGTATACTTAAAACGCTCATTGTCTTCACAGAAATGTACCACAAATTGACATACAAGCCGTAGACAGCTTAAGCACGTCCAAACGCAAGATCCAGTGAATTTAGTAAATAAGCAAGATCTATTGAATAAAGCAAGGTAATTAAATCTGAAATAATCATTACTCAAGATTCAGAATACATACACAATATTACTTCACGTAAACAGATAAAACTTACTTTTAAGTTCACTTTGCAAACACTGCCGCTGTTCCTGTATCAGACCTATTATTTCAGAAGCAACCAGTATCTCACCTTAAGGATGGAAGAGGAGACCCAACTAGCTAAAGAGACATACTTGTATTGGCTGCAGTTACAAAAACACAATGTTGTTTCAAAATAAAAACTGCATCTCATTAAAGGATGATAAACAGCAAGTATTGAACTAGGAAATGCTACTGTTTTCATAACACCATTATAAAGACAGGGCCAACACTTTAAGATTATGTCAGCAATGTAACAAACCACGTATTTGGTCTGGACTTTAAAAAAAAAAAAAATTTTAAAGCATGAACAGCAGTGTACATTGAGAAATATGTTTTCCTACAAAGTTCATGTGGCATATCTACTTTTTTTTAGCTCCACTAGATTTCTATATCATCTAGCAACTTTAAGAGTTCTCACAAAGGAAAAAAAAAAAACTATAAATATTGAGAAGCCTGGTAATTGTTCCTATACAACAGACACAGATGATACAAGTTGATGTAATTGAGGATGAGGGTGGAAAGACATTTATAGAAACAGCAAACTCAGTGTTTAGTTAAAAAAAGTGTTACTGTGTGTGCTGTAACTGTTTGCTTTTGTGCATGAATCAGCCCTGTTTAAGACACACATTGTGCATAGAATAACCTCAGTACTATAATCTGACTATACAAATATGACTATTATTCTTCTTCATCTCTAGCAATGGAACATGCAAGTATATAGCATAAAATACGCATCCCAGCAGTTTCTGGGTTTTATTCCCCTTAAAACAGCAAAAAACCCAGTTAGTTGACACAAGTGCACAGTAATTAAAGTAACAAGGCACTACAGCCCTTTAATCAATACATTGAAACTAAAGTTCATTGAGCAGGTGGTCACAAGAGATAGCAGCAGATGACAGACTACTCTAGGAGGGAAAAAAAGAAAAATATGAATTTGGACTGAAGCTACTACACATAAACCAAAACATACGATACTGGAGAACTAAAACCTAGAGGAACATCATTTTGTTTTCCTTTGTCTCCTGCACATACCAACCTCAGCAAAAACTGATTTTCTACATCTTCTGGACAAACAGAAAAGCCCATTTAACCAGAGACGTCATAAAGAGAGTCTTCAAATGCTTGTCCTCCCTCGTCCACTACGCACAAGTGCACAATCACTGGAGCGCCGGAATAAAAAATAAGAACTCAACCCCCCCAAAAAAGTTAAACTGGCTCACATCCCAAACATCTATCAAAGTTAGGTATGTGGTACTAGTGAGTCACAAATCCACTCAACTGTAACCCAGGGACTCTCCCAAAACTTCAGTTAATCCAGTTGTACCCAGCTGACTCCTCTCCCAACTAGGTCACACTTGCGTGGACCAACTCCCTTCCCTGTCCCATCGCAGCATTTTCTGTAGTAATTACAGAAAATGTTTTCCTGAAACATGGGTATAAGAACAGCATTTAATCTATCTTCTAGGCTTAGACAGGAAACGAAGGCATTCGGTATCGTGTAACCTGTTGTGCTCCAGGGGCCACCAGAAGATACACGCGCAAGGCACTGCCCCGTCCTGCCCAGGGACAGGGAGGCAGTGAAGGGCTCCAGCAGAGCTCCTCCGGCCCCGCGACCTCCTGCCACCATGGCCAGGCAGTGCTGCAACCGTCACCTCAGCCCATGCTTGTTTTATTGTCCTAGCACCTTTCATACTGCCCTGGACACCAAAAATATCTACCAAGCTTGTCCTCCTCTTCTCAGGAGGGGAGCTCATTTTGGTAAATTGCCTTTCTTCAAGGAAAGACGAATTTGTTCAGCATGAAGTATCCATTAGTCCTGACCTCCACTGATCTGGAGGGCTACTTTCTTAGAGCTCATGAAACAACTAATAATTGCTTTCAAATACGCTCTATAACAGTCCAGACTTGCCCTGGAAAATCTTTAGGCATCCATAATGGATTTTGAAGGCCACCGATTTAAAGTAATCAGATTTCTATTTCAATTCTTAGAAAGTTGAAACCCAGTAAGCAAAACACTAAACAAAATACAGAGTGCATGGTGTAGGCTATCCGGATTCCCAGCTGATGCAAGCCCTGCTCCTACCCTACCCCAGCCGTCCAGAGGGCACCGTGGCATGATTGCCCACCTCCTCTCTCTGCTTCCTTCGTGTGCTACAATTTTTTTGAAAGACTAAAAGTATCGCTTAAGTACTTGGATCTTATTTTTTGTACTTTTAGCAGAGGCAGCCCGTAAGGAGACGCTTCAGTCTAAGAGTCCCGTGGCAGGAGAGTCAGATACATTGGAGAAAAGCAGCTGTACTGTCAGCGTTCAGAAGCCATCACCTTCTAGCAAAGGCATCGCTGTGCATTTAAAAAATTACACCAAAAGCTCTCTGGCCCTTCCCCCAAACCAGTTAACTCTCAATAAGTTTTATTATCTCGCTACTCCAAGCAGTGGGTTAAAGGTAGTTCCATATTTTAAGAGTAAGGCAGGGATTCAAGAAACTACTGTAAAGGAAATGAAACACAATGTAAACATTTGACTAACAGCTTCTCTTCTGGAATTAGAAACACCTACGGATGCTTTGGTTAACTAATTCCACGTTGTGCTTCACTTCAAAAGAAAGTTGCCCTTGAACCCCCCCAAATTCATGATTTTCTGAATGAGCAGTCATGTTGTGTTTGCATATTACAAACCCGTAATTATATCTGAAGTCACACACTTCAAAAGCCTTGCAATATTAAGAGTTTAAGTATAATTTAAGCTATCAAGAGTTAAAGTCATGAGATGGTCTACTTGCTTCAAGAAACATGCTAGTAGTTAAGTTTACTTAAATTCAAGCAAATGCAATGAACTGGTTACCTTAACTTAGGAATACTCCTATAAAGGTATTTTTTTCCCCACATTGACTCCTGTTTTAGATTCTTAGGGCTCAAGATCTTTGAGCTCCAGGACAGCCATTATGAAAACAAGAGGAGAGCAGCACAGTACCTCATCTTACTCTTGCTTGTCTCCTTACTTCTTCCTGGGTACCAAACTGAACCACTACTTGCCTATCAAAGCAGTTCAGCTGTAGGCAGGAAATGGCAGCAGAGGAACTTTACATTAGGATTAATGCATACCTGCTATCCAAAGAAAATAGAGTATAAGCTATAAAAAAATGCTGGATCTACTTAGTTTTGTGTAGGAGAATAGGAAGAAATTCACCTGCTTTTGTGTTGTTATGCCAGTTTATAATTAGAAAAACAAAACAAAACACACCACACCACACCGTCTTATATGTAAGGGGGGCATTTTTAAAAATCAAGACACAGCTACACGGCAGCAGATGAAGTTACTCTGGAGCTCCAGAGCAATAAAAATCAATCAGTACCAATCAGTGCCATCAGCTCCACTCCAGACTGCAGTGCTGCAGTAAGTCCACTGGTATGTGTGCATCACTGCCTATCTACCGTACACTTCTGCTGGATGCCTCTCACAGCATCCAGAGCTAATCTCGAGGCAGCTTTACCATAAATAAAGTTACCAAAAAGAGACTGGTCTTAAAATCAAGCTGAAAAACAATACAAAAAATGTACAATTCACATTTTACTAAAACTTCTTTAGGTTCAAACAGCTTAATAAGCACAGAAATAAAATTCAGTTAAATTCATTTAAAGCATAAATTTCCTCCAGTAATCTCAGCAACTACAACTCTCAGAGAGTGTAAAATGCAGACTGTTAAACTGATCTGGGTGTTCCCATCTAGCTTCCTGCGTTTTGGCTGACATCCTATTTTCCCATCACCATACTGCTTACTGAGTCACTTCTCTTCTTCCAACTGTAGCTTTCTATTTTTATCTAAGCAACAACAGTTTAACCTGCTTCTTTTGATTTTTTGGCATTAAACCAAATTCTAGATCCAATATTTGCATTTTGATCAGGGAAACTGGTTTTATTTTCTCTTAACTGGACAAAGAAAAGGAATACTTCAGAACATATGATGTAAGCTGAATTGGTTTTTGCTCCACAAGAAAATCACGAACCATGAAGTACGTCAATCATTATGATTTCATCGTCTGTATTTAGTAGAAGGAAAGTAATACCTGAAAATGTGAAGTTTGAGGCTCGTTTCAAACCTCAGTTCACCAAAAATTGCAAGAGAACTCGTATATTCTAAAATACAGTTCTCCCACTGTATCCTGACATGGGTAAATTAAGTGCTGAAATGTCAGTGTAAAGCTGTAAGATTTTCAGTGCTGCAATGTTTAGCATTTTAAATATAAGCGAGTTAGAGGAACAGAACATATGCTTTTTGCTGATACCTAAACTTATTAGTCTACAGAATGGGTTACAAAAGATGCTACTTGTACCGACATGCTATAACCGGACAGGTGCTGAAAGCAAAGAGGACTTGTGTCAGCTAATGCCCTTACTTACGCACACATCAGTTTGTGTTGTCCTTTATATTATGGTTTCCTAGATTGTGATTTCATTAAATGTGACTACACAAAGATCTCTGAAGTTATATTATAATGAAACAAACATGCCTATCAGGAGTAGGCTAAGTAATTTCTGAGTTTTCCGTTCATTCTTCTCGAGCTTTTTACATTTTTCCCTTGATTAGCTGATGCTCTGCCTAAATTAATTACATTAGAACAAACTGCGTGACTCGATAAAACTACCTAAACAAACAAACAAAAAAACTTAAAAAAAACTGACAAAGCAATAGGATTTCTAATTCTTCAACTCAAAACTATTTTTCAGGTATGTCTGTTAGTCCATAAAAGAAAACAATTAGGAAAAAACAGCTCTTTTAGAATAAGTATGCAGCACTAAGTATAGACACTCAGCTGTAATTGGGAGGGAATAAAGGGTTTATATGTAACCGTCACTCTCACCATCAATACCATCCGTGATTTACTACCCTTTTAAATATGCTGATATAAATTTTGCAGAATTATATTGAAAACAAATTACTGAAATGCTGTTTTAAATCCCACCCTAGTTCACAGGAGGAAGCAAGTGCAATGTGGAGATCTGACCTAGGCTAGCTTCACAGTCACTGCCACCATAATGTGAAACCGCATCCAACATGCTTGGTTTGGGGAGCTGAAGGAGCCGTGTGTCACCCTAGAACAGAAAACAGAGCGCACTTAAGCTTACAGAATACGTGAAAATTTCTTCCTAAGGTGTTTTCTGGAAAAACAATTAAGCACTTTTACATTAAAATACAGATTTTCCAATATGAGATTTCTAGATATATATATTCAATCATTTGTTTTTTCACGCTTCCTTCACTGATGTTGATGATGATGACTGTTTCATCTTTCATCAAGGCTTCCCCAGCCAAGGGAACTTAGTTTGGAGATGAGGATGATGATGGCTGATGACCATCTTCACTATTGTTAATCAATTCAAGAACCAGCTTAGCAGCAACTACTTGGCTGAACACACACAGACTGAAGGCTTTCATCAACTTACTCAACCTTATGTTAGCTGTAAATATCATACTGCAGTGGCTCCATAGCTGTTGCTTTCTTTTCAAAGGAAGCCCAAACATGAATTAACAATGAAAAAGCACATGTATTTGGCTAAGCCTCATCTCTTTCTGAAGGCGTATCATCCATACGACAGTTGCAGCAATTGAGTACTGGGAAGTCTAACTGCATTTGGAAGCCAAGACATCCTTCCCATTAAACAGGTTGACGGCAGCTCTGCATTAAATTCCAGCTGTGATAGAATTTTTATAGTACATAAATAAAAATGCATGCCAGAAATTTTATTTGAGGCCTTAAATACAATACAATTCGAGACGACAGACGTAAGTTTCCTCTTTAATTTGTTTAACAATCCAGCTTGACAAAGATTCAACTATTTGCAGACTTCTGCAGTATTTTATACAGAGACTGGTTTAAAGATGGCAAGCAGTAATTTGTGATAATAAATCACTTAGATATTACTGGAAAACAACACAAGACTATTTAAAAATCCTACAGTAAGTATTTCAATGCTTATGACAGCTGCCAGAGAGAGCAGCCCTCCACTTAAAACATGACATGTTTGCATCTTGTGCTGACCGTTTTTTTGCTAAAGTGTTACTCGGTTTATTTCTCTCTAGCTTATCATCTTCACAATATACGCAAGTATCTTTGGGAACAGCATTCACAGCGAGGTAGGGTTACACTTGCCAAAAAATGCTGGGTTTTAAAATTTCCCCACTAACACTAAAAATTAATCTCTTTGGGGTATTCCATGCTTTATCTCATCACCTTAAATATTTATTGTGCATAGAAACTTTGACAATATACTTTCAAGTGTTCTTGTACTTATTTTCCTGTTAATGATGATAAAATAACACATTTTTTCTGAGGAGGAGTAAAGTAGCCTTCAGGTCTCAAAAAGATTTTGAGTGAATGATTTGAAAGCACCATTAAGGGCCTGAACAAAACTGTAATGGGAGCACACACAACTCCTGCTGGGGAAGGCCTGTGTGAGCACAGGTTCCGCTTTGGTTTATAATCACCAGGCACAAACTGGTATTCTTCCTCCCTAAGATCACTGCAAGAAAAAGAATGGTTACATCATGTGCAGTTTGCTTCAGACCATAGTCAGACTTCTTGAAAATAAACCAGAGTGAATTTGAAAAGTGCAGTGTGAAAGCACTGACTCATTTTGGGGTGGAATCAGTAGGGATGCCACAGCTGCTGGAGTCAGGGCCAGCCGCTGGAGTCAGGGCAACCCCCTGGAAAAAAGTACCATGTTGACTTATGGGACCACACATTATGGAAACCCTTCACTAAGCACTGAGCCTTCAACACAGTATTGCTGTCAAAGCAAGTGAAGTTTTTTAAGTACTAAAGCACTCAGCCTTCCACATAGTCCGAAAACTTTCAAACACCAGTAGCCACTTATCTTCACGCTACCATCAGATGCCAACAAGCCCAACCGATGGTTTTTGATAGCCATGATCTTCATGATCTTCAGACTCTGAAGTCAGGAACTACTGACTTTAATAAGCTAATTTAAACTTGCACAAATCAGACATCCCTGGTAATTCCTCTCTGCTTTTAATCTCTTGAAAAGTATCTTTTTTCAGTGTACAGAAAGATCCAAGACAACTGTTCGTAAAGACTGCTGAGGAGCCTCTTGTATGCTGAAAATCTCAAAGCTACCTATTAGTATCTATTTTTAATACATATTTTCTCAGTTTTACTGTGGTAACAAAAAACCCCAAACCAACAGTAAGCCAGAGAAGGCTGTGGGATGGGGATGGGCAGAAGTCTAGGTGTTTTGGGAAGAAAAACATCTATGACCTAGTCCACTTTTTGGTGAAAGTAGTCTACTCTATTAAAAGACTACTAAAAAAAAACCCAAAACTAACTGAGGCCTCCCACATGCATGATTAGCATGTCATTTCTTCAAGGTCAAGAATTTTGATCATAATCTACATGTCACATCTTCAAAAAGTTTTGGTATCATTACTAGCACTACAAATTTGCTAAGAGTGCAAAAGAGCTGCTATCAGCAACTCACCAGTGCAGCGATAAGCCCCGCACCCACCCAAAAAGCAACCCCTCTCCCTCAAGGGCGCACAGCACTCAACTTCAAATATGCTGCTGTTTTAGAGGAACCTATAAAAACTGCAATGTTATGAATGAAAAGAAAGGCCTAAGAATGCCAGCACTCTTACCCAGGTCAGCCGATATCCCTGTTTCAGTTAACCTGAGATCCAGATAGACAAAAGTTATTTTGCTTTATTTTTAAATTCTAGAGAAGATGACAGTCTGCAGTTTTCCATGAGGCTGAAAAGACCTCATGGGCCAGGAACTGAAAATCTGCAACAACAGGGGAGTAATGAACTTTTAGTTCAATCCAAACCATCAGAATAGTCATTTTGCATGTCTGGACCTATTTAGTCTGTGCAAGTACTGAATAGCTTGATGGATGCAGGTTTTGTTCCTCTTTGTTTTCACGCAATTTGAAGAATCACCAGGATCTAGCTGAGTGACATTTATCTTGTTACAGTTCAGATTTACTTTAAGATTTAAAAAATCCAATCAGACTAGTGAAACTCCAGAGCGTTCAGACCTCGTTAGGTTTCCCCCCAGACACACATGCATCTTGCAAAGTACCTTTTTAAAACTGGGCCCACTTGAACACTGAAATTTCAAATAACATACTTGTTTACTTACAAAAGTTAAGTGTCTGCTTTCCCTCTCCCCTTCATCCAACCACCCTGCCAGGCTTGCATTGCCGCTTTGAAGGCCACCAGAAACATCCAGGCACTGGGCACCTCATGGAACAAAACAAGTTTATGACAATCCTAGGCGCAAGACTCTTGCACAAAGTGCCAGAATTAACACTACTAGAGCAAGAATAATAGCGGTGTATTCATAGTGTATCTCTTCAAAACAACTCTCCCTTCAAGGGAAAAAGTGAGTTCACGGATGACTGCGCCGTTGCTGGCACAAAGCGAAGACAGGCACGGTGAGGGCCAGCAGGCAAAAGCCTCCCTGCACAGCGCTGACCTCGAGTCACCCATCATCCCTGGCCTCCGCTCCGCTTACTGGCTGCACGTGTGTTTTGTAACACCCTGTACTGCGTATTCTTAGAACGTACTTTCCAGAGAACCGAAGGGACAGGGCTCACCCCTCCAAGACCACTTCCAACCCAATCTCACCAGCAGCAGCATCCTGCTCCTCAAGATAAACTAGCAGTTTATACAATAGTAAAGGATCCAACCTCTAAGTTTGCCTGCTCTAAAATCAGGTGACCCAAGAGTCAAGAGACAGAGCAATAAATTATTAGGGAAAATAAAACACTACACTAAAAATAGCGTACACGAGCAGTGTCTGAGAAACAACAGGTTTTATCCAGTCAAAGCTCAAGGCCCTCCACAGCCTCTTTTGTGTTCTGTGCAAAAAACAACTGACAAGAGCAAAGACAGATAAACAAATAAAACCCAACTTTAGTTCCTCCTTGATAACTTGCAAATATATATTTAATCAAAAGCATAGAGCAGGGGGAAAAAAAAAAAAAGTTGAATTTGGGGCCAGCAGAAAAGGTATTAATGTCCAAAGTAAATATTCAATGAAACTTACATCAGAAGATGTCAAAATTACTTTCTTTTAGGGAAAATTGCTCCAAGCTGCCTTCAGCTCAGAAATGCCAAAAAGTCACGATCTGCTACACATCAGCTACTACCATAGTTCAGGCAACATTAAGGATTCGCCCACTTATCAGGTTTAATAGATTTAACAAATTATTGTGAATGCTCAAGTTAAGCATCAGGGAGAAAAAAAAAAAAAAGCCCCCACAAACATTACAGAATCCAGATGCCTGACGACCATACTTGTTTTGTCAACCCTCTCAGTTACCAAAAAGATTATACAGAAATTTGCTGTTAGAAATCAGTAAAGAAAACAAATTTCATTACTATCAAGTGAAAACAATGCATAATTTTGCTGGAGGAAGAGGATCTTTTTTTTAAGAGATAACAAAGAAGTGTAGAAGAGTATAGTCAAAAAGATTTTAAGTTTACATTTAGGAACATACGACTACATTGGCTGTGACTGTAAACAGCCCATTTTTGCAATCACTTATCTTCAAGAACTAATAAAAAAACATATCTGAGAGATTTTTAGCACAGAACATTTTATTCTTACCATCTGAATTAGTGGCTGATCTTGAAAGAACCAGAATCTGGCACGGGACTCCAGACAACAAGCAACATGCCCTCTTTATCCCCACAAAAACATGCAAATTGGGTTCACTACGTCCTTGTTGCTGGGCTGGATCCCTAGGAAATAGCATTTAGAGAATTGCTTTCAGTGTGAGCTGGTTTTACTCTTGACTATGGAAAAACACTGTCTGAAATCCTAAGGTTTTCCTCAGATAAATTCTTCACAGTCCAAGCTTTGATGAAGTTGGAAACATGCCTTGCCAGTGGGGACCTCTGGGCTGGGCACAGCCCACATGAATGCCACCCGCGCTTTGGCTAGCAGATGGCAGCGCCTTATCTGCCTGCTCTGGGAAGCACCAGCAGTGCCCGCAGGACTTCTCATGGAATTCATCACCGAAAAGGACTGTCAAAAAAGACATAGAAAAGATTATGCCTCACCAGCATCCAGACTTGTGAGGAAGATATGTCTGGTCGGTGTCTAACAGGAAACCATATTTTCCTGTTGTCTTTTTTGCCTCTCAAAACATCGTCTTTCATAACAAGCAAGTGACTTTTTTCCTTTTTTTTTTTTTTTTTTTTTTTTTTAACTTTCAAGATCTTCCACGGCTTACCGTCATTCCTGTTGTCTCCCACTCACTACTGCAGTAAACTTCCAATTAGCCTCTGATTACTTTAATCACTTGTACTTCCTCTCCCCTGGGTTGTCCTATAGTGGGGAAGAACACACTTGATGCAAAATGAGTCTGCTTTCCAGCTTCTCTGTTACAGTGATAAAGGCTTGTTAGCCTGTAGGCTGGGAGCAGAGTTTATCTGCCTCATCAGTATTATCCCTTTGTTTCCTTACAGCCCTCTGTTGGAAGTCATTGATTTCATGTTTGATACTTGCATAAGGTCTGAGGTGAGGATGGTCTTTTGTTCCATGCTTGTGTAATACTCAGCAAAACATGATACCTGAATGTGCCTCCTAATTTATATCACAGATAACAAATAATTATCTTCAGGTAAGAACTCCAGGAATTTGCTTCCTTTCTCTTTAAAAGTAATATTATGACTGAGTTATACACTTGGAGGCTGAAGAATTCCTCGATCCATCTAGACAATCAAGCACAGCAATATGATACACTCTGGAAATACAGTTTGAGAATATAGTGGCTTGGTACACATCTACATGAAGGGCTTCATTCTGTAAAGAAGCCACTGTTGTAGTGTAAGACCCACAGGCATAGGTGCACCTCACAAAAACAGCAAGCGCTGAAGAAACTATGTGTTCTTAACAGCATTGATAAAACAGACTTACAACAGGTTGCTTATGCTTTATGAGAAGTGACCTGCATTCAGTAATATCCACAGGTCTTGTTCACGGCTTTCCCAGGGGACCAGATCAAAACCCGCCTCGGAAGTGCTTCCCTCCAGTAGTTTCAGTGCCATGAAGTTCAGTCTACACCAACACTCCTTCAGGTGTCCTACCTGAGAGAGAGATATTGAACCTTCTATTTTGCATTTCACTATAGTAGGTACAGGAACTGTAGAGTAACTTTGCTATAAAAATAAAAAGATAGCACGCAGGGTCCTTCTAGCATCCTGCTCAGAGCAGGCAAGGGCAAGCACCTTAGCAAAAAGAGCATGGACAAAGGAGGGCTGTAGCGCTATTTGTCCAGAATACTCCTCCAGTCTTTAACAATTGAACCAAAGGGGCAGAGAAGGTCCACCCCCTCCGTGGCCCCCGCTACAGACCTCCGCTGTCCTACAGTGACATTCCCCTACTCCCACCGAGGAGGACAAACGCCTGCCTGCAAGTCAGATGAAAGGCCACATCCACCCCACGAGCTACAGGTTCTTCCTTGCTCCTCCGTACCAGGTGCAGGCCAAATACATAGAGCTTCCTACCTCCTTCTCCCTTTCCCCTTTGCAATACTACTTGAGTTGCAGTAGGTGATTTTCACATTAAATTAAATGAAAAAGATTCAGATAAATCAGCTCAGATTATAACCTTTTGTATTTAAACTAATGCTTTAACTGCTAGGCATTTTAGAGTGTACCGTACTTCAGACTTCTTTTAGAAAGATCTTATAGGAACTAAAATACACAAGGCCTCTAGGAATTCACATCCACATTCTCTCCTCCTCCTGCTGGTCTGCTTTGCCTCTTAAGATTTTTTTTTAAAGTCGTAAAACCAACAAGTTATCTTCAGTTTCATAAACTCCGCTAAAACTGGAGAGAAAAAAAAAGTGTTAGTTGCCATGGCAGCAGTGAGGAGTCCCCGGGTCAGGATGTAGAGAACTTCTCTTGTTCTGTCTGATCATTTGCATCAGAAGTTCAGCCATCTGTTATTAACTATTTAACAACAGTCTTGCTTATTAGCACTGGTGCTTGCTACTTAAGTTTGCAGAATCTATCTCCCCAGCTTCAGCCCTTCTGTAAATCTTCTAATTAATGTGGAAATTCATCCGAGAGCTCAGTTATCTTTCAGGTAGGATGACCACCATTACTTAAACTTGGTCAATATTCTCCTTTCTCACCAAGGAAAAAGCATAGACTTATGCAGACACCAACCTCTGGAAGCAGTAGCTTTATTGTCAGAGACATCAATTTGAAAACAATTTCATCAGACAGTAGATGATGTGACTGAACTGCAAGACAGGCTGTATTCATCCCATTTAAGCATACTCCACTATATGTTATATTCCCAAGTTCCACAGCATCCCTCAATCTTCTACATCCCATCTTGTCAGCATTGCAGAAGAAAACAGGTTTGTAATTTTATTTAAGAGTATGAATAGCATAGACTCAACTATGTGTTACTAGCAAGGAAATACTGCCTTTTATCCTCTAAGAGAATCTGAAATCTATTCATCTACTAGCTGTACACATTAAGAAAACAAAAACTTAGTTCTCACATTTCCAGGTTTAAAACTGGAGTTAAAAATCTTTCACCTTATCTTGACTTCACTATCTTCATTCAGATCTGTATGACAGAATAGAGTAAAATACTGTTTCCAAGCCTAGTCCTAGGAAAACAGGCCAGTCTTGCTGCTCCTCACTCATCATGCTCTCAGAAGAAAGTGGGAGGCTACACAACGACAAAAGGGGAACAACATGACTGCTTCTTTTACTGTTCCTTAAAACTACTTCACAGGAAAAAAAACACAACAAACCAGTACTATTAGGAGCAAGTAAGGGGCCTTCAGCAGGAAGTTCTTATTTCAGTCATTTAACACCTTAAATGCTGTATCATGGGTAAGAGCATTCTGTTCACAGGTACAGCCAGTAAAGCTCAGATCCTCCAAACTTATCAAAGTGGAAGAAAAATTTGAGAAGTATTTATGTGGGAATATGGAAAGAGAGTTGCAGAGCATGAGAACACTAATTCACACATACAGATAACAAGACAGTATTTTCCAGGCCAGTCTTTCATGCAGATGACAAGCAGACCAGCAGCCTGTTATATGCACTAGCAATCTCAGCATGGCAAGACCTGGTGCAGAGACAGCACTGGCTAAGATGCCTTCTCAGATTCTACAAAGATGAGAGATTTGGTAGCTACAACTGCATGCACATAGGATAGATCTGATATAATGCAATGGTTTAGAGACCCATGTGATACTGTATCAAAACAAGAACCCAGACAGTTTCATTACTTCTGGTTCCAATGAGAATGATGGAACTAAAGAGTCCAGAAGTGTCTGAAAAGGTTTTTCTTTCAGCATGTTCAGGAAAAAGTCTCCATTACAGATATTCACTTCATATGTGAAAGGTTGACGAATTACATCCAGGGCAGCCTTCTGACTATCAAGCTGTATCAACTCCAGAGACTTGCTTCAACTCCAAGAAGATATGTGAACACTGATAGCATACCTAAGCCCAGGATAAATACAGTCAAACGGGGGAAGAACTGTTAAGCACATTTTCTACCTACATGTGAGGCACCTACTAATGCTACTGAGCTGACTTTTTTTTTTCTTCCCCAGAATAACTGAAAAAGAAGAAAATGAGAAACAAACCAAACAGTGCAAATGCACTGTTAATAATAAAGCTTTTAAAGAATATTCACAAGGAGAAGAGATAGAAACACTCAAGAATTCAAGAATTTTATTGTAATGGACAACACATTAAACATTAGATATATAATATGCAGGTTCAATAGGAACTGATACTCTTATAACTTTATTACAACATCATATCAGTTAGAAATCACGCCTTACAACCTGGAAACTTTGCAGCACTGCTGCTAGAACAGAACTAGCTGTGAGGGTACTTAAAAAGGCACACAGGAAAAAAAAGCATAGGACTTGTTAGGAAGTGTCCTCGGGTGAGGAATGCAGATTAAGAATCCCATTACTTTACCTGAAATAAAGAAAAAGACAAAACAAAAAGCCCAGAGCAAACTATTTTCGTGACATCTGACCTCTTCTACTGCAGTTTCTTTCTGTATTCATCTTCTCTTTGTGCTTTCCTACTTCATCTCTCAAAACTTTGATGTTACAACCTGTTCACTGTCATCTAAGTGGTGGGTAATTTATCTTGTGGAACTTTGTCAGAACACGTTTGGCCACCCAGAATCCTCCTCCTAGCTAGTGAGGCTACCTCCAGCTTCAGTAGGTTTGTGTCAGTATTTGCAGTCCAGATTATTGAGAGGCTGGGGTGGAGGGAAAGGAGAAAGGCTAGCAGACCCAAGGCAGAGACTGTACTTCTTCATCAGAAATGCAAGGAGCTCTGAAAGAACTGAGATGAAATTGATGATGGTGGAGCAGCATGAAGCTCCTCTGGTAATTTTTCCAATGCTATTAACCTTCACCTACAAGGCCTGCCCTTAAGCAGTTAAACAGTAACCTGCAAAAGTAAAAAAGTTACAAAAGAGACAATATATGCTTCTCATTTGAAAAATTTCTGGGAGAATGGCCAGGCCCATAAAATTGTTTTTAAAGTTTATTTGGGAGGATAAATGAGGACATTACAACTCTCAAGCTGTGTAAAAGACTGCTCATTTTAAAATGGACACCAGAGCCCACTACGGAATTTTGAATGCATAAAACAAAAGAACATTTTTGATAGTTTTAGAATTGAACTGTGTCACACAGCACAATTCAGCTATTTACAAGTTTCCACATTGTAAGTCATGTTATTAAGCTTTAATAGTCTTCTGGTACTCAAAAGAATAAAATGTTACATAGGGTCAAAATTTAAAGGCTTAACAGAATTTCAGCCAAGAATCTAGTTTGCCTCCCTCTCTCCTAATATGTGGTAATTTTCTACATAGCAAAATGGCAGACATTAAATTAACACATTTAAAATTTCATATAAGCAATTATAACTTTGTCCTCTCAAAAATTCCTTACTACTTTATAAAGCAATGCTTCAGTGATTCAAAACTGATATTCCCACACAAACCATGAGAGTACACTAGTGGAATTGTTCCTCCTCCTGCAACAGGAGGTGAACATCTAATGTCAGCAGGCTCGCTTAAGCTAGAGCTCCAGTACCTTTTGGAGGAATACCAACAAGCTCTAGACCCAGGATGAAAATATATGTTGTTTGGAACAACATTTGCATTTTTAGAGAACAGGTTTGCATAAAAAGGAATGGATAATCCTCAATTCAGCATTGAGTTCAGTATGCTATTTAATTAGCTTTAAACATAGCATATAGTTGAGCAACCAGTAAGCTAATTAAAAATACATATTTTTAGTTACCTCCAAAGCTGACATATTTGCATCAGCTTCATTTGCCCCAAGACAAACAAGTAGTGGCAAAGGGCTGATAATGCTTTCATGCATTGTTTCCAGCAGAAATCAAAATACTGTAATAGTTTCCTCCTGCTGGAGGAAAGGGGGAAAGAAAAAAAAAAAAGAGAGAGAGAGAAACTTGACCTACATAACAAGGCACAGAAGAAACTCAGTTAAGCTGCAGGGTGTTTTTGGGAGGGGATGAGGGTTTTGGGTTTTTTTCCCCTTCATAACAATGAAGAGTCAAGCAGTTACATATGGCTACACTAACTACAACTGTTAGCAGATTTGACATTTAACTAGATGTCTCACTTTTAAGGCTTAAAAATATCCCCCTCCTGTTCCAGGCCATTTCATACTCTTGCCCTAACAATGTAATGAATTAACAGAGTTAATTTTTAGGCTCTCCATTACTTTCCTTTAAAGGGAGGTTGGGAAAAAAAAACCCCGAACCTCACAAAAATCCAACCTTTCATAGGCTCGATACACAGAACGAAAGGAAGAACATAGGGTGAAGCTGTTTGGTTTTTTTAAAGGAACTATTTACCGACTAAAGTACAGCACACTTCTTCGGCTCAACCGGAGAGGCACACTTTAGCACAGACGGATCTAAAAATCACCTCTCGCAGAAAAACACCAACAAAAATTGCAGATGACTCCCACAGCTACGCTGCTCGAACTTGCTCCGAGCCCGGGAAGACCGTCCGGCCCGGTGCCACCGGCCTCCCAAGCCTCCCCACCGCCGCTCCTCCCCGCGCCCCCCTCCCGGAGCCCCCCGACCCGCCCGTTCAAATCGCATCCTCGGCCCCAAAATCCAAGGGCACCCCGCCTCTGGGAGAGCGGGCGCCGCAGCCAGGACCCGCAGCGGGCCGCCCGCACGGCCCGGCCCGGCCCGCCCGGGGGAAGCGGGAGCGGCGGGGGGGGGGGCCCGGTTCCCTGCCGGTACACACCTTCTCTGCGCGGCCCTGTGCTCCCGCAGCGAGCCCCGCCGGCGCGGGTGGGTGCCCACGGCACCTTCCACAAAGGAGGCAGAGTAGGGGCGCGCATAGCAACAGGGCCGGGCGCCGATTGGCCCCGCCGGGCGAGCGCCGGCCTCCTCGGCGGCCCGGCCTCCCCCCGCCCCCGGCCGGCTCCGCCGCCCTGCCGGGGCAGGTGAACGGGGAGGGGGGACAGGAAAAAAAGCCGCTCGAATCGGCACCGGAGCGCTGCCTACTGCCGCGCGTGGCCCTGCCGAGGGAACAGGCTGCCGCGGAACCGCCGGCGCGCGTGGGCGGGCGGCAGGGCGGCCGGTGCCGGGGAGCGCGACCTGCCGGCGGGCCGGGGCACCCACCCGCGGGGCCTCGGGGGCGAGCGGCCGCCCAGGCGGCGGAGGACGGAGCCGCCGACGCCCAAAGGCGGCCGCGTCGTCCCCGTGCCCCCCGGGAGGGGGATTTTAACGCCCGCCGCGGGGAGCGGGCTGCCCGGCGGGCACGCCGGCTTTCTGCTACCGGCCCCGGTACCGGCCAGGAGCGCGGAGCCGGGAACGGCGCCCGAGCGACGCGTCCGGCGGTCACACGCGGCACCGGTTCGGAAGAGTCAGCCCCGAGTGGCAGAGCATGTGAGGCGATGAATATTTACATCTGGAGTGGAAAAAGACGTCAGCCCGCCCTCCCAACTTCCCGCAGCGCTTTTTCCACTGCTCGCCTCAGACCCCTCGGAAGCGGCTCAGCTGCCTCAGCCCTCCAACCCTTCCAGCGTACGCAGCGGGGAGGAAAATCCCGTCACTAGCTCTTCCTCGCATTACTGTAGCTCTTAAACCCACCCCACGAGCACCCTACTTCAGCATTTTTTACGACCCCCCTCCTCAGTTTTTTAGCCGGCGTGCTTGGGGACTAATTTATGAGGTTGTTTCAAGCGAGTAGTCTCAAAACCGCGTATTATTCTAGGTGCAGTCTAAACTACATGTTGTCTCCATTAAACAGTTTCATCCAGTTCTTACCTATTTACAGGAACTAAAGTCAGATGACATTCACCATATTAACATAATCAGCACCAAAAAAAAAAATAATCTTACTCTCAGCCTAACCACGTCACAAAACAAGACTAAAACTGTTGTTCTGTAATTAGATGCCACGAAACCATGAGAAGTCCAGATCAAACTAGACTTCACAACCACATCCAAAATCCAGTAGCACCCACTCACGCATTCAAGAGCATGGAAAACATGCTACTTACTTCACAGAACAACGGCTTTTCCCCATTCACATTTTACATAGCAGTATCATTTAGCTGTGGTTGCGAGAAAACATAGCCTACACGAGATTTTAAAGCAGACATTTTATCCGGGGAAGGTTGGATACCTTTTAGTGGTTGGTCCATTTAAAGATTGTAGATACAGATAGTGCCTTACAGAAAGTTATACACAAAACATACCATTTCATTAGTCACTGACATTCAAGCTTCCTGTATATTTTATCTCAGTTTGCTTTCCAAGTATTTTCCTTTCATGGAACATTTACTTCTACAAAAACACCATAGTTTACATAGTTGTCTGAAAAAGCAATTTCAAGTTTTCTTAATCAAGCAACCACCTAGTCTTTGAAAAAAGTACTCAGATGATTTTCTGTGAAACAGTTATTCAGTATCTATGGGAGGAACGGGAGGGGTAAGAGGAATATTTATCACATTGGTAAACACAGTATGTTGAAAAGCTTTGCTAACAAGAGGCAGAAGCAACAACCTCGAGTCAATTCCCACGGGGGCCAGCAGAGACAGTATTCAGGAGCCACCAGTTGTTTTACAGCCCAACTGACAATGTTTTAGTGAGGAGCAGCTGCCCCTAGATGACAGGCATACCTACCCACCATAATGCTCCTGAACAGTCTCTCCATATTGGGCTCCTGGAGTGCAATCACAAAGATCCTTTTCACACCTGATACTCTTCAAATACAGTAAAAGTAGGACAGCATGTTGACACTCCAGCTTTTAAGCTTACAGTCCTAAGCCAGCCGCAGGTATGCGGAGCTGAGATCTGTGTCTGTTCATGGAAGAACACCCCAGCAATGAATGCATCGGGCCTAGTAAAATGCTAAGTTTAGAAAGTGCAATATTAGAAATTCCACCAAAAAAACACAGCTCGAAGCATGCTACTCATTTATCGGTTTGATCTCAAACTCTTCCACAAATTCCAGCAGAGGCACAAAATGCATACAAGAACAGGACATTGCTAGCGTGACTGAACATAAGAGAATACAGTAGCACAGAGATACACATAGGACTTTATCCTAAGCTGCATATTCCATCATCATCATAAAGTAGCTGCACTTAGAATACTAATACCCTTGCAGTTTTAATACTGTGCAAAATGACGAGTAATAAGCAAGATAAACAGACTGTATTTTAACCCACCTTCTGCCACAAACAGGATAACACTTATTAAAATAAAAAGATGAGGTCTTGATAAGAATGGATTTGATCCTAACACAAACTTTAGGAATAAGCACTCCTACACATTTCACAAAGCAGGAAATCGCAGCCAAGTGTGATTCATCTCAGTATCAAGTCAACTACGCATCAATTCAGAGGCACTTGCCAGTAGACCTAATTGGCACCATCCCTACATTACAAAAACCGCCCAACTTCAGCCTTTGGAGGGCTGTGCCAAAGCACAGGATGTCTAGTAAGAAGCTAGCTCAGAAAAACACTCTAGTTCAGATTCCAGCCCTGCCTTGTGCAGGAAAAGCGAGGTGTGCAGACGACTCCCAAGGAGCAAAGCATTAGTGACTTCATGGCACCTCATGTTTACACAGCCTAGTTGTAGAGACAAGCTAAAAACAAAAGCACACTTCTACCAACACATCCCTTGCTTGAAACAATCATTTTGGATTGAGTTATTAATTTGCAGAATATAAAAACCACTAAGCACTCTTATGTAGACAACCCTATTCCCCTTCTCCCCCCTCAGATGCTCAATTCCTCAGAACAAAGCTGAGATCAGTTCTTGATGCTTACAATGCACATTAAAGAGCTGATAAGATATACCATTCACAGTCTCAATAATTTGTGTATAGTTTTCCTTTTCTGATGTTTAAACTCAAATTTCTTGAGTGAGAAAGACAACATACAGTCTACAGCACACCTAGAAAAGTCGTAAGCATCAGATGCTAACAGTTCCACTATGATTTTAAACCAAACCAAAACAAAAAAATCAGTGCATACCATAAAACTGCTCAAAATTTCACACTAGAAGCTTAACTGAGGATGAACACAGCCAGCTTACAAAAAGTGTCTTAAAACATTTATGAAAGTCCATTATATATTCTCAACATGAAGACAGGATGAAAGAACATAAAACGCATATCAAGCATCATCACTTAACCTTTTCTGTTTAGTGGATCCAAAAATACTTTCTCAGAGAAACTCATTAATTCAGCAAGGCCATCAGTAGGAAACATTCAAAGGCAGTACAATAATAGCCAGTTATGCCAATTTTAGTGAACTAAATCACTCCATGTAAGATGAGGTAGATGTGTATTCTAGCAGTTTTGCACTGATGTCCTGATCTTTACCTTCAGATTTTTCTAGTATTATCAACTATTCCTCCTGTTTCAGCTTCATAAACTGGCTAGTTGGTTTTATTCATTCACTGTTTAACGGCATGCACACTGTTAAAGAGGTCCTCCACACCTTGCTTGCGTTAGTGTGATGTAAGCAGTTACGCTGTGAATACTGCTACTAGTGTAGCTATGGTAGCAATCATTATCCAGACCTCTCCTCCAATTCTGGTCCTCCAGGTACTTTGCTTCTTGTGGCTTCTCCACGGTAAACAAAATTTCTTTGGCCATTCAAATAGCATGTGCTTCAAAAGGAAGAAGCTGTTTCCCCCTCAAAATAAAGCAAAACAAAGCCGTACTTTTCATTAAAAGGCATCTGAAGTGGGAAACCTTGCACATTAAATATGGCTGAAGACGCACTTTTAAAGAATTATACAGCAGAGAAAAAAGGATTTACCTTTGAGCAGCATGAGTGTTCATACTGATCCCTTCGACCTAACCATGCATTCCCGGTCCATATGGATCTTGACAATTTTATCCCCCCTGTTCAGTTCCTACAGGTAGGAAACTCCTCCTCTTTTACTCCACATCACTGGAATAATTACTAAAGCTCCTCTTCTCTTCTTGATGTATCTGTTCTCTTCACCCCTCCCCACAAGTCCAACAACTTTATCAGAATTAAAGGCCCGAGTAAAAGCTGTAACAAAAAAGAGCAAGTAAATAGGATGTCTTACTGGGGCTGTGTTGTAAATATTCACATCTAACATGCAAACAAAATGCACTGATACTTGCGACTTGAAAGAAAACTGCACAGAAAAAAGCATCACCCCAACATATCAAAAATTCACTGTCTGCTAAACACAGAAGTTATGCCTTCAGCAAGTAGTCGTCACACACATTTACTCAGATATTACTCTTAACCACCCTCTCTGCCCCTCCAAGCCTACCGACAAAGCCTTGTACCGAACTTGCTGACCTGCCTGAAAGTGTGAGTTTGAGCTGTGGCTTGTTTCACTTACGTTGTTGGGCTAGTGCCCTGGCAGGGAACCAAGGAGAACAATACCTGGCAGGGGAGAATGGCTTCCCATCACTCTGAAAAAAGAGCATGCTGACCACAGCAGCTCCTTCCTGCACCTCTCCTTCTCCTTCCCCTGACCCTCAGTAGAAACCACCACCGCCCTACCACCTCCCACCATGGTACTGACTGTACTGAGGATACGGGCTAATACTCACCATCCTCAACTCCCCTGAAGTTCTCTCTCTCTCTGCCCTTCCCTCCCCCATTATACCCAACAAGATGATACTTGCACAGCACCCTGAGAAAGAAGCTTAATTTATTGCAGCACAGAGAAGTGTGAAACATGCCCTAGAAATCCTGAAGGCTTATCAGTGGGCAAAAGAATCCCTGCGTGCACAGCACCATTAAGAGGTTAAACTAGCATAAGCGGTCACCTGCATGTAGTCTCACTAAAGAAGATCACAGTCCAAAATGGACTTACTTACCAACCTGTTTTCCCAGGGATCTTAACGGAAAAAAAAGTCACTAACTTCACAGGATACACAATGTAAAACAGATGACATGGCTCGTGCAACCAGAGATTCTTTATTTCAGATACGTTCTCTTTTTTATTATACCTCAGAAGAAAATCCAACTTGTTTTTTCCCTAGGAACAAAAAAAGTCATACTTGGCAATAGGTTTGGGAAATGCATTGATCACTGCTCAGAGAAAAGTCTAAGTGTCCCGTGGTTACTGGCTACTACTTGCCTGGACAGAAAGAGATTGGATGCCTTCCCACAAAAATGAAAAGCGGTCAAATCAAAATAAATGTGTATGGGGGGAGCTGAAGAACTCCCTTTATTGCTCTTTATTGTTATTTATTTTTATTATTATCTTTATTGTTTCTTTAGAAACAATGTTGTCCAGAAGACTTCTCAGTAAGACTATTTTGTTTACCTTTATTCATAATAAGGATTCTTACATTCAGAACAGACATGAAAGTGTCATTAGTGTTTCACATTTGTGGAGTGCTTCCTTGCCCATGTGTTCATCTGCCTCCGTTGATTCACGCACAGGTCTCCTCTCCAAATTATGCCCGAAAACATCCTCATACTATCCTATTACATCTTTGCATTTTGCGTCAACACAATGTAGTAATACCATCCCAGATAGCAACTTTAAATAGTTTTGGTCCCAAAGCTAACATGAAAGGGTAATGCAACAATCACTAGCCAAAAGAACTAGTCAGGCCAATTTAACAAGGAAGAAAATGTATTAATACAAGTTGATTTGATTCGGTCAGAATAACACTGAATTGTTAAGAACAGCTGAAGAACTTTCATGACTGTCTTACCACTCAATTGTACTGTTTACAAGTAGCCTTTATAAAAAAATATCTCTTCCAATCTTGGTACAGTTATGCATGCAGATCAAGAATAACTGCACGTGGCTTTGGCTGTGTGCTTATAGCTATAGTCATCCCACCCTGCACAGGACCAGCAGAAAAAAAAAAAGATTATGTAATGAATGTGAAGTCTCCCAAAGTCCAACCCAAGTCCAAGAGGTACTCTTCTGAATTTGCATTCACCCAGGTTTACAGATGACCTTAACTGCCTACTTATACATGAAGTTTTTGTACTCAGCAGTACAAAGGTAACCATGCAATTGTACATGCACTTCTAAAACAATTCAAACTTAAAAACTGGCTTCTGTCTAAACATTAAATACAAATGACCTGCAAAGACTGAACAATTTACTACCACCTTGAAAGACAATGATGCGAGACACCTTCAAAAATCTAAAAACCATAGTTTACCAAGTATCACTAAGAATGGAGGAAGTAGTTATTATAGGTATAATAACAGTTGAACTACAAGACCTTATTGACTAAAAGAACAGCTAGTAACTGCTGGACTGTTATCCTAAACTTGTTGCTGATAGGATAAAAGTCTATGGCTATTTCACCACCATTTAACAGTTGCTATTAGTAGACATTTGTCAAAATAGCAAAGAAACATTTTGTAATCAGTGAAGCAGACAAAGCAAGTTCTTTTAACAAATGTCATATAGCTGGTTTGTTCCCGTCAGTTACTCTGTTTTCACAGAAGATTTCTAATTTTAATAAGCAGAATTTCATTTGGCAAAAAACTCACATCTCATGAGAATCTGTATTTATAAATGTTAGCTTATTTTTAAAAACATTTACAAGCTGGCAGACCTCAGATCCAATAATAGTTTCAACACTGCCCTTAACAACAAAGTCCAATCTAATATGCTTCAGCCCAGGGATCTGATCTGGCATGCCAAAGTTTCTCACTTCAACAAGTAAAGAATACGGTCAGAGGGTCAGTAATATAGCCCAAGCCTATGGGTTTGGCACATCCACAGGCCCCAAAATATCCGCCTAAATGCCACTCCAGCATCATCTGTTTTAGCAACAAGAGCCCCTCTGAAGGTGCCTAGTATGGACGACACCAACTAAACAAAGAGAAAGTGGCAAAGTTGTTACTAGTATGGTTTGTTCTCTCTGAGGAACAGGCATGCATGAAGAACTCTCACTGCTGAACACCAATAAAAGCACTCTTCCAACCCAAGAGCTAGTTCTACAACAGGAGGACTTGCCTCACTGTCAACAGCTAGGTACAAGTTGCAGAACAGGTAGGAAAACTTTAACATAAGCAGGCATTTCAAACCAAAATTTAAGATTTTCAAATTCTATAAATTAACATCCTTAAGATTTATTGGGGGGGGGGGGGAAGAAAAAACGTTAAGCACCTAAAAGCTAAAAATTCTTCGAAGTTACATTTTTGTAGTAGAAATTTAATAAGAGCATATATTCCCATTTCATGGGTGCAAGGACAGAGCTGTATTGGAAAGCATCTCCATCCTCAATTAAAACAAACCAACCAAAAAAAAGGCTTATATTCCTGTTCACTCATCCTCATCCACTGCATCTATATATTACGTGTGATCAGGACAAATCTGTTCTCCCCAAAGATTAGAGCTAGATGGCTTCATGCCTTATAAATGGAATGAGTGTAATATCCTGACCACCTGTCAGTTTGGTTGGGGTTTTTCATCCTAAACAGTTTTACGTTTTCTTCCTTTTAAAGAATAAGCTGGTTTTATTTGAAAGGAAAAGCAGACACCCCACCCCCCCCACCCTTTCCTGCCCGTCAGAGCTGGAGTCCCTCGTCACACGCACCTTCTCGCACGTGCCGCCGCGCAGCAGAGCGTGTTTGCCAGCACGGCTTCCTCCGGGGCTAAGAAGCAGCGTCACCTCCAGCTCATTATCACCCAACCTGCACTTACCTGTGGCAACCAAGCCCGAAGCATTGCCCAAACGCTTTTGGAGTGACAGCTCCACTAAGCAGGAAGCACCTCATTTCCAGTTTATTACTTTGTTTACTGGCTACATCGTTCCACCACAGAAAAGTTTAAGTGCTCAGTGACATTTCGCTGAGGAAATACTATAAAATTAAAGCACCTGTATCACAGTGCAATATAGGACACTAAAATACCACTCATCCTTTTTCGAAAGATATTTTCACTTCCTGATCTGCATATCCTGTAGCACATGGTCTTTGCTAAAAACTTTTCCACAAAATCTTTCACAGAGTTAATACAGGGCATAAAAGCAAGTCTTGTTTTTAAAAACGAGGACCTTCTCCAGATCTCCTAACTTAACAACTAACTCCACAACTCCTGAACACATTGGTTCAGCTCACTTCCCCCCCAAACACATGCCTCCTCATCCTTCCTCCTAGGGATCTGAAGAAAAGCATTCAATCAGCTGTTCATCTTCATTAATCTCGCCTCCAGCTTTCCTCACAGACACATCCAGAAATCCTTCAGCTATGTTTCCAAGAGGAGGTAGTAAACAGACTTTTGTTGAGCCCAAAGAGTTAGCTCTTCCCATACCAAACCACCAAATAAGGTGGAAAAAAGTATCTTAACCCAGTTAACTACAAACACACCCAGAGGCACGTATCTGAGTTTGACTTGCAAAGAAGGAAGGAGAAGAGAAAAAGCAGTCTTCAGACTGATTGTTTCTCTCTTGTTGACAGAAAGCCATTTCTTTAAATTAGGATAATCTCAAGGAGGGAATTAACGCTTCAGAAAGTAAGAGACAACTGCTTTTTGCTTAATTTGTAAGTGAAAACAGAATAGTCTCTACACAGAGAACACACAGCAGAGGAATAAACAAAGAAAGGTAATAAAAAAGTAAGAAAAGACTAGAATAAGGTGGTAAAAACAGCCAGCATGCATTTAGAGACAAACAAGCCTGTCTTCCTCCTTTAACTGATCATTCATGCAGTGAGGGGGAGGGAGGAGGAAGGAGCAGTAACGCTGAGCTATTTAGACTATAGTAAGACTTTTGATATCTTGTAACATTCCCACAGTAAAATATGACTATACTGTAGATTCATCTAAACCACAAGATTTTTTCCAGTTGTGCACCGAGTGTACTCTAAGAGTACATAACAAGCCTTCTGAGTTTGGCAGTAAGCTATCACCCTGACATTATGCAATGTTTTCATTAACTCCGATGGTGAAACAGCATGTTTATACAGTTTATGAACAAAGCTGAACTGGAAGAGTTTGCAAGCACTCTGCTACGAAGTCTAGTTCTGTCTTCCAAACTCAATAAACTAGCGAAGCGATCAGAAGTCATTAGAACTAAGTTCAATAGAAGCAAGAGCAAAGCTCTGTACTTGAGGAAGGAAACAGCAGTCCAAACATGCAACACGAAGCAGCTGACTAGGCAGCTGTACTGCAGAAACAAAATCGTGATGGTATCGTGGATCAAAGCTAGGTAAGCTGATATGTTGTTACTGCAGAAAGACAAAAAAAAACCAAAACAAAACAAAACTCAAACATCATTCCAAAAACACTGTATGTAAGAAAGGGAGATAAATCATTCTTCTCACTGGCACTGGTGAAGCCTCAGCTGGAGCAACGTGACCACGGTATTTTAAGATGCTTCAACACTTCACTTTAAGAATGGCAGCATAGGAAAGGTAAAGCCAAGCAGCAGCCATCAGCATTTTAGTTACTGCATTCTCTAGACCCAATATAGAGGCAGTTATGTGAATGTGCTTAGAGCAAGCACTGCCCTTCCACACTGACACACCACCTGATGGGTAAGCCCTGAGCGATGCTCATGAGACACATTCTGTGAATGCCCTGTGCCTTTACATGGCAAAGGGGTAAGTCCCCATTTTTTACCTGTACTTTCAAACCTCTCTTCCTCACTTAAACTGCTCCATGGGTCTGCTATGCAACACTCCATATTCCATCTTCTCCATACCGCTCTCATATATTGCATGTTTCTATCTGTAATTTTCAAACTTTCCTTATTATAAAGGAAGGTAAGTACCTTAGGGCTAAATTTCCCTTTTTTCTTCATTTCTGCTCATCCCTCTCACCTCCTTAAATTAAAATATTCTATAACATTTCCCACTGTTAAAAAAAGCACTTGCGCATTTAGATCTCCCCTTTCTTCTCCTGAACCACCCACTTTTGCTGGTGATAACAAGAATCTTACTGGTAGTATGACAAAGGCTAAACCATACCTTCTCCCAACATGCCCGGGCATTACAATCTTAAGTATAGTTTTAAGCTTAACTCTAACTACAAGAACTACATCTCCCTGTTCCAAATGGATTCTGATACAGTTATTTGTAAGAATGAAAAAAACCCAAAATATTTCAAGTCTTTCTGAGAGTCTGTTTCTTTATGTTTCACTTCGTGGGCAGATTTGCAGTCTTCTCAGGATTTTGAGGGTCTGTAGAAAAGTGAAGACTGTGGCAAGCTGAGTGGTCTGCTTCTCTCCTCTCCTTTGCTATTAATTTGCGACAATTGGAAGCAGGTGACTGCACACTTGACTGCCTGTATCTTGTGGTGCAGCTGCTATGCAGAAAGCAGCACATTTAAACATTTGCATGATTCGTGCCTGCTAAGAGTCTCTGTGGGCCGCATGTGGCATTTAGGCAGCACTTTCACAACCCCCTTTGTGCATGGTATTGCTCTATTACATTAGCTCAGTTAAGCTAGAGGTATCTACTAAAATGGCTGAAGATACTCTCCAACGTTTGGCAAGATCCATGATTTATTTCAAGAGTTTTGTTAATTATCTTAAAAGAATTTCAAGATACTACTTCTGAAGGGTTTCACCCAGTTTGTGAGAGACATTTTACAACAGACAGGAATTTCAATTTATTAACGTCAGCTTAGGAAAAAAAACCCCAACACCACAACAACCCAACAACCTAATAACTTCCTTTCTTTATAAATTTGGTTTCCTCTACACCAGGTTGGTTAAAAAAGGCATCTGATCACTTATACAGCAACTAAAAATGTTTCTAACATTCTTTTTCTGCCTAAAAATTGAAGAAAAGAATAGACAAAGGTCATATAAAGCAATTAAGAAACAAGGAGGAAAGCAAAGAGAAAAGCCCATTTAAAACCCCTAGTACTTAAACCCCATTAATTTATGCATATGCTTATGATCGGTTCTGTACTCTCTGTGCTATCATCACACCATATAATTCTTACAGCATATACATACAAGAAATCCACCTAAGAGTGGTCATTTATGCAGTGTCGCTACTAGCAAACGTATCATTAACTAACTTAATTAAGACGTGTATGTCATGTAAGTGTTAGCGTTTAATACACAGATATCCAAGCTATCTTAAAAGTGTTTCTCAAAACACCAAAGTGATAATGACACAAAAAGAATGTGTTTTTAAAACTGAAAGCAACCAGGTAAACAACAGAATCATCAAAACTTTAAGAAATCCAAATATCCAAGCAAGATTTTTTTTAATTAACACTCAAAATTCTACGATGAGCACTCATGAGATTTGTTTAAAAAAATATCCTTGCTTTAACTAACAGGAATCAATAGTCACTGGCCCTGTGGATCAAAACAGAAGTCATGCCGTATTTTCAACTCTAGGGGCATCAGCAGCTGTTGCTATATTGCAAAAGAACTGAAGTGTTATAAACATATACGTAGACAGTCGACTTTATTTTTCTGTAAAACCAGATGTTAGCAATCCAGCAAAGACGTAACCGAACGACTGTGAAAAATGAGTATTTCGACACGCTTGTTATGATACATCTCCTTTACAACCGCAACGAAACCCACCGTCAGGTTATAAAACACCACAGATGGAAGTTACGGTTATTCTCGGGGTGTTTTTCAGCTCCGTTTTGACATCTGTGTACATGTGCCGACATTGCCGGCCGATGCCCGGTTCGCCTCGGACCGCCTCTCGCCTCGGCGCTGCAGTTTCGTGCTGACAAGCCGATCGTGTTTGACACACGAACTGCAGCATTCCCAGAGCAAAAGCAGCTCGCTACGGCGTTCCTCTGCCTCCCTTCCACCCAGCCGAGACAATGGGAAGCCGAAGGGCAGGCAGGACACCGGGCTGGTAACCACCTTCGCAGGGCACCCTCCGGTATCCCGCTCTCCTCGGCATTTCCCCAGTTGAACCCGAGTACCTGGATGCTCTCCCATCCCCCCAAAATGACCAGGGAGGGGATACGGGAACAGAGCGGTAGCACCGAACACCGGGCTGCTGCTCATCCCGGGAACAAAACCCGAAGGAGAAATACCTTGACAAACGCTTTACCTCGTTCCGGCTTCATCTTCCTCCGTCTCCTCCGCGAGGTCTGAAGGGAGCCGAAGCGCTCTGCCGCCCTCCCCGCGAAGCCCGGCTGCCGCTGCCTCCCGCCAGCGATACGAATTCTTTTTCGCGTGTCAAAACAATAAGCCGGAGGCCGGCCGCGCCGCCGGGGGCTCGCCCGACCCCGCCGCTAGCAGCTGGGCCCGCCGGCAGGCAGGCTGGCGGCGGCCGGCCGGGGGAGGCTGAGGGCCGGCGGCCTCTCCCCGCGCCCAGCCAGGGTGTCCTTCCGTGACACGGCGCCGAGCGGGGCTATTTATAACCTGCCGGGGAAAAAATCCCACAACAACAGACCTCGGCTCACCCCCGGCCGCGCCGGCTCTGAGTCACCGCGGCCCCGGGCGATGGCAGCCCCCGCCGGAGTCCCCTCCCTCCCTCCTCCCTCCCTCCGGCCTGCCCGAGGAGGGCAGCGAGCTCCCCCCCTTCCCTCCCCTCCCCGGCCCGCGGCCCCCGCCCCGTCACCGGCCGGCGGCTGGCGGCGGGGGGCTGCCCGGCACCTTCATCCCCGGCCCTGCCGCTGCCGCCCGGGCTGCCGGGCCGTGCCCCCCGCGCTTCGCCCCGGTCAGACAGCCCGCCCCTCCCGCCGCCGCGGAGCGCTGCTCTCCATGGCTCTGCCTCCTGCCCTTCCTCCTCCTCCTCCTCCTCCTCCTCCTCGCCGCTGACTAACTCCCCTCCTCTCCGCCGGGCACTCCCCGCCTCTCGCCGAGCGGGGCACACACATCACAGCCCGGCGGGCACGGCAGCTGGGCCGCGGGGGGCCCGCCACGCTCGGCCGCCTCGTCGGCCGCCGACAGGGGGGTAAGGGCGGCAGCCGCCCACCGGCACCGCGGGACCGGGACCCGGCTCCGCGCCCGCCCCGCGCCGCGCTCATCCCGCCCCCCGGGCCGGGCCCGGCCGCCCCGCCCCTCGCCCGCCTCACGTGACCCGCAGCGGCCAATCCCCTGCCCTCACTTCCAGCCTGGCTGCCCGCCCGCCGAGCAACTCGGTTGTCATGGCAACAGAGCGCCGGCCCGGCCGGGGCCTGCCGACGGTGGCGGGTCCGGCCCGGCCCGGCGGCGGGGAGCGCGGCCGCCGCTGCCCTGTCGGCACGGCCAACGGCGCCGCTGCGGTTCATCGGTTCACCCAAACGGCATCCTCTCGTCCTACCTCCCTCCCCCCCCCCCCGCCAAGTATTTTGGCAGGCAGGTTCCCGCCTCGTGGAGGAGAGCGGCCCCTCACTCACCGGGCTCCGGCGGAGGCCGGCGCGGCCCTTCAACCCGCTCCCGCGAAGGGCCTTTCCCGCACGGCCGTCAGCCGTGAAAGCTTGCCGGCTTTCCCTCTTCACCCTGTACAGCTACGCAGGTGCTCCCACGGTGGCCCCCCGCGTTTCCCCACGAGCGCGGGCCCATCGCTGTAGGGGCTTATCAATCTATCATCTATCTATCATCTAGAAATACAGGCGCCCGCTGAGCGGCCACTCGAAGCGCAAACTGCCCGATCCGCGGGAGGCTGTGCCCCCCGCCCGCTCACACCGCCCGGCCAGAGAAGCTGCGAAGGCGGGGAGGGGGCCGCGTTTGTGTGCCGGGCCCCGGGGGAGCCCGCAGCCCTGACGCCTTCCCCTCACACGCCCACCCGCCGCCCAGCCTGGCAGCGCCGCGCTTGACGCTCACTTGACACCGATAACTATTTTGTGCAGAGAAACAATGGAGCCGGCCGGGCTGTGGTTACACAACCGCCTTAATCCAGCAGAAATTCAAGATTCCCCGAAGGGATGGGCCTGCGCCATCCTTCCTTTCAAGGCCTGCGTGGCTGCCTGGCAAAGCAGGTCAGGAACGGGGGCTGCTGAACACGAACGTTCCCACGACTGCGGCCCTTTCTGCACCCTGAGCCCGAGTCCGTGGGGTGCAGGCACACTGCTAGTGCCACCACTGACGAGGGGGGAACGAGCTGCTGCGGTGAGAGGGTTCCCTCTTTCACCAGGGGCCCAGATCTACGCAGGCTAAAGTGGCCGTGGTATCATGGCCTCCTGACAGGAGAGGGAACGGGTCCTTTCCGAAGACCCTAGCTCACCTGGAGACTGGAGCAGGGCCAGGGAAAGCCCCACAGACAGCTCTGTTGCTCTGAGTTGGACTCGGTCGGAAAAGACGGATGAGATCATACGGGCCTCTCTCGCTTTAATGTGGTCCTATAGTTCACATACACACAGACACCGCCACACCTCCAGTCGTTACACTGGCAATTCCCTGCCACTGTGATTATTGTTTACAAACACTTCCGTCTTATAGACTGAGCGCTACGGGGAGCACTCACTCCCTACAATGAGATGATTTATAAATATGCACATCTTCTGCCCTTTCTTTAGAGAAACAATGCGCACGGGTCAGTCAACTAACTCCCCATCCTTTCTGGTGCGCCAGGATCCCTGCAGATGCATATACACCTAGCATCTGCGTAGCCCCCCTCTTCTCACAGCTAGCCGAGCAGCCACTGAAGATATTGCAAAGAATGTAAAAATCCAGAACAACTCAATTCGACGCTGTTTGGCTCATATGAACTATACCTATTTCCCTCTTTCATTTATCAGTTGTACATCCTTACACTGGGAGGGTGCTTCACAGAATAAACTGTCCAGTAAACATCTCTCATTTCAGTCATACCCCAATATACGTAGGCAAGTAGGAGGGTATCATGCAGTGCTTTGATATTACACTCGTAAGTACATGACTGTCACTTCTATTGCTGTGTGACTGCTGTAGATACGTTTGGTAATTACAGATCTCACAGCTCTCTGCCGGATGCAATATAATTGCAAATGTGGCAATCCAGAATTATAAAAGGAGGAATTTGGCTGAGCAATAAATACTGTAGATGTGTGTATATGTGAAGTGCAGCATGACTACCCTGGGCATGATTCAGCCACCTGTCAGATCCTCCTACCAGTGATAGTCATCCTAATGAAAAGTCACATCCTTTAGGCCACTAATTGTTGCTGTAAGACATTGCAAATTAGTTTGTAGCTTGTTCTAATATTGGTTTTACAATCAAAATCAAATCTGCCTTTCTACTGTTTAACTACAACTGTAGCTATTTAACTGTTATGCTTCACGTAGTATTTTTTAATAGTTTTAAAAGTCTTAATCTCACTTCGGCACCTTTTTTTTTTTTAACAGCTCACCAGACACAATTAGGCCCAACTTCCAAGAAAATGCCCTCTCAAAGCACTTTTTCCATAGTATTTTCTTAATTAATGAGCCAAACAGTAAGTGCACAGTTTCCTGTTACTTTATAGTTCTTCGGAGTTCAACCCAATGGGAAATGTAGGTGCCAGTCTGAAAAACACTTATCATTAAAAAAAAAAAAGAAAAAAGAAGTTCTAAGGGATACAACACGAGTAAGCCAGGTCGGGTGTGGACTCCTACTCCACGTGACGGCATAGGAAATTTCAGGATCAGCTTCCCCTCTTGAGTCAGACCATTTCTGAACCCAGAAAACAACGGGTATGTCTGAGATACATGCTTCAGGTCCTGCTTCACTTCAGACAAAGAAGGATGGTTTCCCTTTTGACTGCATAGACATATAACAGATCTGAAAAAAGCAGAACAGAAAATTGAGAATGATTAGACAGATCTAATTTTACAATATTTAATTTATAATATTAAAAGCAAAACAAGGATAAGTATCCCAAACAAATTTGTGGACTTAGTTTGGCCAAAATGATTCAAAATGGCCTTGAACTCATAACTTCCCTCCCAGTCACCAGCCAAACGATGAGCATTGCATGAATACACAGAGAAAATATGGCATAAGGGGCTTCAACCACGAGAATTTGCTTACACATACTTGGAAATTTTTGGGGAACAATGACAGTATTGAAATACATTTCTGACCTCAGAAGCTGAACATCAAGTTAAAACATCTGAAAAGCATATGGCTGCATTACACATCACACAAAAGCAGGATTAGCTTAGAAACACTAACAGAATTTTAACTGCCCTCCCACTGCTAAGTCTAGACCAACACATACTTCTGGGAGCACAAGCAGGGACAAAACCAGGTTTCTTATCAGTTTGTGTCTCATGGTTGATTAACTTTGGTGTCTAGACAGGTGAGAGCTTAGGCTGCAGCATCCCTGCAGTCAAAGCGGCTCTTGCACATACAGTCTCCAGTGCTGAAAAGTGGGAGTTTCAGTGGCAGCCTCTTTCTCAGTAGAAACCTTAACAGGGCCACCCTACCTCCCTTTCCTGAAATGCATCAGACCTTTCTTCTCTTATGAACACTACCCACATGTGAAGTGTGGCTGAAACTGGCCATTGGATTTAAAAAAAAAATAAATCCCTACTTGGGGCAGAGTGACAGAGTGTTGCCACATAAGCTTTGTTCATATAGAAATGAAGGTTGGTTTTTTTTTTTAAAATAAATCAAGATAAATGTATGGCTGCGTTTTCTTTCAGACCTTCAGCACTTTACACTTTTGGCATGGTCCCTGCAACCTGGAACAGAGTGTATTTTAGGCTATATCCCCAAGTGTCTTTTCAGCTTTAGCTGTCAAAGTGACATCTGATGCAGCAGATCAAGATTCCTGTGATTCCTGGAGACAATTACTGCCTGTTAAGTGATGCGGCACAACTACTTTTGACATGGCTGCCACCTCTATGGTATAAAGCCACCACACTTGGGAGAATATTATAGCCAAAGGATGAAGACAGTCAGAAATACACGAGAAGATACAGTATGCAATGAAACAAATTTGAAGTGTGCTAAAAAAACCCTATGAGGAATCAACTGTAATTTAATTGTCACCAGTAGTAACCACTTTGGAAAGAGCATTAAAATAGAAATGAGTTATGTGCTTGTAGGAATTTATTAGTCCGCAAGAATTAATAGATTCCTACAAGCTGTTACTGAAACTGAAAGAATTATAAACCAATATACTTAAAATATCAATATGTTCTAAAAGTTTAGTTTTAGGCGTTATAACCATTTGGGGTTTGGTTTTTAGTTCATCAATATATACAGATAAGTGTGTCTAGCTGAATGGAAGAGAATTCATCACAATTCTTTCTCAAGATACATATAACCACAATAGCAAGGATAGCTTGAGAAAACTGTCTTCTGTATGTATGCCTACCTTTGTGTTACCACCATTGGCTTCAGCCTCCAATACTTCTGAGTATATGTTTTAGCCCCATTCATCTTTATTTAACAGCTAGATTTAAGTATTTTAGTAGCATCAACCCAATCAGATTAAAAAATATATTAAAAATGCCCAAACTGCATTTCCCATCCTTACAATTTCCAGGTAACATGGTTTATTATGTCATGCAGAGATATCTGAGTGGCATTAAGGCAGTGCTTCCAGGCCTCCTCCACTTGCTTCATTTCACCCTGATCTGAGAGGCAGGAAGACCTTGATGCTGGGAGCCACAGAGGTGGTTTTGTTCTGTATTCCTCTCCAGCCCATGCAGAAGTTCCTCCACAAAGCTTCTCACCAGCGTGATTTTGAACAGCCCTTAGGCCTCTCTGTTACATTTGGGGCTTGCCTCAGGATCAAAGAGAAGAAAGTAAATTCATCTCATCTTTTCATTTTGAGTCCTCAAACACAGACGGTCATATCAGAAAGTCTGCAAGATGGGCCATACTCATGTTCTACAGAGTACTACATGGTGAGAACTCCGTGCACTGGGTACGTGCTGATACAGTTATACACAGGGATAGGAAATTAAAACCTTCAACCCTGGATGTCCAACATTAGCCCGTAACAACGTTTGGGCATTTAAATAAAAGAGCCTGATTTTCAAAGAAAAAAAAAAATCATCTCCAGCTCCCATTGATTTCAGCAGAATTTGTCAATCTGCAGCATTCTTAAAAACCAGTCCACCTCTACTCAGGATCCTAATTATGGAATTAGGCACCTAATTTTAGATACTTATTTTTCAAAATTTTGGCCTATCGGCTTGGTTCTCTTGTTATCTCAGCTCTCCCTGGTAAAAATGCATCAATTAAGTCAGTGGAGTTACTTCTGCAGGAAACCTGGGCCATGACTAGAAAATCAGGATCTGCAACAGAGTAGGAACAGCAATATTTTAGTTTTCTTTCTTAGAAATACACAAATCACAGTCCTGGTGCTAAATATTTTGAAGAGAGTAAACAAATGTAACAAGTGTAAATCAACAGGTGGTCTACTGTTAGACCCTGGTGTTTGCTAACTTACAGGGATTTATCTTTCCATACAGTTCCTACCAAAAACCTCCATTGCTTAATTTCACTACTAATTGGCCCTTTCAAAGTAAAAATATATAGCCATTTTCATGTTCTTACCTCCTAAATTCACTTTTTGAAATTAGTAAAATGCTATCTGTTGGCTTTTTTTTCCCCTGCGTGCTCTCAAATTGCTTTATTTTCTAAGTAGTACTGTCTCACTGGAGACACAGCCAAGACTTAGTTGAGAGGGAACTATCAGAACAACAGAGCAGTAGTTGCACTCCTCAAAAGGAAAGCTTATCCTCCCTGCCAGAAATTATTTCCTGGACTCAACACTTTGCTACAAAACCTTGTTTACATACAGGAGATTCCTTTAGTTGGAAGCAACCGAGTCCCTGTCCTGCGCTGCTCCTCCAGTTCCCCCGATCACATGGGATGCCCTGTGCCTTCTTCGCTCTTCTGGCAGCAGCAACAGGAGCTTAGCACCTCTCAGGATGGAATCTCTGCTTCTGCTGCTCTTCCAGAGGCTGAGGTCAAGCCTTCTTGCCAACAGAAATTAAGCCCTTCCTGTGTTTCCATAATTCACTTTGGAAACAGTAACTTGTATAACCGCTTCTCTGTTCGAAGCAACTCCTAAAATGATACTTCATAAACCTTGTATACTTCTTTAGTAACTGATGTGTGATGTGTAATTAGATACCAGCTCTGAAAGAGAATTGTGCTGTCTCATCCGAAGTGCTGACTGGTGGTAATAGAAATATAGAAGTATGAAGATAAAGACATGTAAAGGTTCTGCTTTACGAGAAGATTAACCACCAGTTTTGCATAAATGTCAATCTAAGCGGATACCTACTCAGTAAGATCACAACAGTTAAGTTTCATTGCATCAGCACTTAACTTATCAGGCAGTAATGCACTGAAAAGTAAACAATCTACTTGTGAATAGATCATTAATTTCTGAAAGAGAGGGAAATTATTCTCTTTTACATTGAAGATATTTTCTGTGGCTGTAATAGTCATTCTAGACTGGAAACAGTTTTGTTGGGTATTTTTTCCCATTATTTTTTCAAGGGGCTTGTACAAGTTCACTGATGAATGCTACCATTACACAATGTTTACCCAGGACTAAGCTTGATGGAAACATTAATCAGAAAATATATAGGTTTCCATATTAAAATTGAAGTTTTTGTAGCAACAACAAGTCATGACATTCCCTGAACAGAAACTAGAGATTTATGTTTGCCAAGAGAAACAGCAAGATGTCACCAACAGTAGAAGGTTTTGGGAAAATAGAAGCACAAGAGCTGTTCCAGTCTAGGTCACATCTTGCCACTCAGCACTCTGTTTACTTTTGAAGAGGTATATGCAGAAGCTATGCCCCGGTTACTCATTGCAGTGATCCAGCAGGAATCCAAGCACACCATTTATATTATCTCTATTAATTTCAGAGGAAAGTGAGTGCTTAACACTTGGAAGGAGGCGTTTAGAGTTTTGCAATGCTGTTTTTCTATTGATAATGGCTTGATCTATCTTGCAATAATTTCCAGTGCAGTGCTGCACAAGTAATGGCATCAAATTAATTGCTGGTGCAACTCCGTCTGGTAGGAGTTCATGAAGTTCAACTTCTGATGCATCTGCCAGCCCTGTTTACTTTCCCTCTCCTACCACAGCACCTGGGCTGTGGTTTAGCACTTTACGAACGAGTTGGCGGCACATCCCAGCCACCTTCTCCCAGCTCGGCCAGCTCTCTCATCTAGGGCAGGACTCGTGTTCGCAGCCTTTGCCCTCACGTGCCTCCACTGCTGCTGGCTGCTCACCTGGAGCTTGAACCACAACCACCTTTTGCCAAGTTTTTCTACACAGCTGTCTGCAGACTTGCTATCCCATTCGGCCTCTGTCAGGCAGGCCTTTGGACTTGCCAGTTTCAGGCAGTGCTCATCCTCCATCACATCAGTACCCGTTTCATAGAAGAGTCCAGCAGTCACAGGTGAAGCAGAGCCACCATCCCTCCAAAGGGCCACCTTGTCATACACCTCACCCTGCAAGCGTAGCTGTTGCACCTGGGAGCAAACCGACACAGCGAGCACGTTTGCAACACATTAAAGAATTACTACAGCTACACTGTTGAGTGTATTGAAATTACACACAACTTCCCACAGGCACTATAAATGAAAAGGGTAATTCGCTTATGTAGAGAAGCGATTACCTTGCTGGAACAACAAGTCCAGCCTATAGTTCTACCCAGGCTAAATTAATACCACAACTCCTACTAGACTTACGAGAGAGTAGGGCAGGAAAGTAGCACGTTGTTAAATACAGGGCAGTATTTAACATAACCACACGCATGGTTTACGAGAGAAGTTGCATATCATTTACTAAAGTAGTCAGTGAGTTGGCACTTACTAGGTAAATGCCAGAGCTATTGCAAAAGTGCCATGGCCTTGTTCTAAAAAATTTTAGTTGCATAGTTACTAGCCATAGCCCTTCTAATACATTCATGGCCATTTAGTAGCATATACTACATGTTAAAAAGTAAAGACTGAATGGAAATGGCACTGAGCAGAATGGGTTGCATGTAGTCATCAGGACTGATTTTTCAATACAGAAGTGTGAAAATCACCCAGATTCAGGTTTAAATGGTGACCAATTTTGGTTTGTGGTTGTTTGGTTTTTTTTAGATAAAAAGTATTCCCTAAAATTCCACTGATTAGCTGCTGTCCTGTAATTGCATAGTCCATAGTGAAGAATGCTGTGGCTCACGGCACTCATCGGCAGGGTCAGTTGTATCAATCCTGAGCCCAGTTCCACTCTTGTCATACACCAAAATTCCCTTGATAAAGACCAAGCCTACATCTCTCACCCCAAGCATAGTGTTTGTAAGCTTTACTGTACCTAAACCAAAACAATTTCTCTTTTCAGGAGTCTAACATCCTCTGAAAGTGAGAGCATAATAGCAACTATAGCAAAAAAATGAGCATTAAAAGCTGAGCTCTGAAAGGCCTGATTGTACTTCAGTGTGTAAAAAAAATAAAATATCTATCTATCTATATATAGAGAGATATATATCCTTGCCTGGCAAATGTCATCAGTGGTGAAATCCTTGGCCCATATACAAAGGTCAACTCCCTTTCATACAGAGGGAGCTAGGATTTCAACTCAGGCTATATTGGGTAGTGCTTTCTTTGCTACTTACACACTAGATCAATTATAATTTTAATCCTTACAGTTGATTTGTTCTCATATTGTATAACATTATTTGAAGGGGAAGGGAAGTTGACATTCATTCAGGGATCTCAAACAAAGGCATTAAAGTGCAGTATGTAGACTAAAAAAATAAATAAAATTGCAGTAAGTTATTAAATTGCTCACCTTTGGATGTCAATTAAAACTTGAAAATTAGAGACATCACTGTACATATTTATAGCAATGTCAATCTTCACTTAATTAGGCTAGGTATTTTTTTTTTTTAAACTAGCGATACAGTTGGAACATTGTAGCTGTATCTGTGCTTGTATTGCTTTTGGCTCCTCCTGCATTTCTTGGTTAATTTATTTTCCCTTTAAGTTGTTTAACTGAGTTTCTTTCTTTGCACAAGACATAAGCAGCTTCACTGCCTGGAAGACACAGGGCCCAATTGTTCTCCTGCTTACACCAGTGCAAATCAGCTATGATCCCACCAGTCTATAGAATTATATCAATGTAAAGCTGACGTCAGAGAGATAGCAATCAAAGCCCTTGTTTCCAAGTTAATTGTTTTTGCTTAAAAACAGCGAAGATGAGTACAGAACACATTTGTTCTCCTTCTCAACTGAAATGTCAAAGCAGCACTGCAGTTTTGGCATCCGATGTGTGTGGGATTTACACACATGGATCACGTTTCAAAAACAGGGCCCTAGTCACAACCCATCATGCCAAGAGTCTATTTCCTTGATCCGATTTTAAGGAAGGGGAGGGGTTTGCCCCTGTTTGTCTTCTGTCATTGAGACGACTTTTTCCACTGTCCAGAGCCAGTAGCAAACTGTCATCAGCTATCAGCAATAACGCTCCACCAACAAACACGTGGCCCATTTAAAGCCGTTCCTCAGCTTTGCTTCACCAAGTCAATCGCTCTGCACATTTAATGCTTTCAGATTTTTCCTTGGCAAATCAAAGAAGCATCATACCAAGACTTCCAATCTTTCCCCCCCACCCCCCTTTAAATAAATAAATCTATTGCTTGTGAAAGGGACTGAGTGGGGGAGCTGGGGAGAGGACACATCACGGAGCTCCTGGGCTCTGGGCTGCCTTAGGAGGCTGCCATAGACTGCAGCTTCTTCAGGGCTGCTCTGACTCATGGCAGGTGCTTTCCTGCCATAAACTGTGTGATGTCGCTTTTCTCCTCTTGCTCCATGGCTCTGGTCACTGCAGCACTGAATCTTCACCACTGCTTTGTTAGCAGCCTTCTGGATTCACCTCCCTTTCCTCTAAAAATCTGAAAGCCAGGTCCTCATTGCAATGGAAACTTGCCCCAGCGACAGCCATCCATCGCCAAAGCACGTTCAGTCGTGCACGGCAGAGGTGAGCTGGGCTCACATGGACACGGTGGCAGCTCAGGCACCGAGGGTGCTGCCAAGGCACGGGTGAACCCCCCCACACCGCTCTCACCTTATGCCACGCACCCACCAGCTGCTACCCGGCTGCTCCTGTTTCCGTTTCCCTCTGCAGATTTTGAGGGCTGACCGGGAGCACTGGCTTTTATTTGCGCTGTGGGACTTCCCCTTCTGATTATAGTCTCCTCCACCTGCGCAATAGGCACCCAAAAGCTTTACCTGGCAGCAGTTCCCGGTGGTTGTAGAGCACCAGCTCGACAATGCTTGTACAGCATTAGCTGGGATTAAGCCTGCACTCCTTACACAAGCTGGAACCACGCGATGTAACCGACATACCCTGCCCCTCAAACGACTTTCCTCAGAAGTTTCAAATGGAGTGATTTAGAAATGACACCCAAAGGTGTTGGGCTTTTTTTTCCACCATTACTCAAACACCAAAAGTACCATGGGTGGTGATCAGTTCTTTACATACATACTATCTAGCAAAGCAGTAACCTCAAATTTATTTATAAAATAAAGCACTTGACCTGCCACAGCATGTGCAGAAGCTACAGTTTGCCTTGAAGAGAAAATTCAGAGATTCCCTTGCATTTCTCCAGGGCGAGGAAATACATATTTTCAGTAATATAGTTACAAGGAGAAAAATGGGCAAACCAGAGGTAAAGAAAACAAGAGGGGAAAACACTGAGTTACAGATGAAAATAAACTGCTGGATCTAGACAGGAGAGTGAGACTGATCATCTCTGATCAGACAGTGGTGGTCCTCACTGACGCCCCCAAATTCTGTTCTTACACACAGTTGCTAGGAATTGCCAGGGCAGCACTGCCAGCACTGACCTCAAAACCGTGGAGCCAGAGAATCCTGGGTTGGCAGGTCTGCAGCTCTTCTCCCTTTCAATGGAAGCTAAACAGCATTTCATCCTTCTAGAGTATTCGTGTGAAACTCCCAGGCCATGTACCATGTCAGCTATCATAAAACCAAGCTTAGTTGAACTAGAGAACAAACGTGGGGGGGAGCAGAAAATGAACGCCTGCCTAGCACATATAGAAGCTATAGCTCTAGAAGGGTCCGTGAGGATGATGGACACAGTTTGGTTATAAACTTCCTCTACCCTTGACCCCGACCCAGCAGCCCAAGCAGGTGGTGGGGACTCATATCCCAGCTGACCCCTTCCCCTTTGCCCCAGGACAGTCCCAGGAGGTGACAGTGTTATCAGCACATTAAGGTGCCATGCCAGAGACCTTCAAGGAGGCTGAACCCCCAGAGGAGATTGCTGCCAGACATGGAACACTGGCTGCTTTATGCACAGGAGTGAGAAAGGCAGTATTTACCTACTGAAATAGTTGGAGTTTAATTATTTATTTTTCATGGCACGTAGAGTCTCTGTTGAGTAATGAGGCTCCATTGTGTGCCGCTTGCAGCAGGCATAGAAGAGGAAATATTTCCATAAAGAGGTGGTATCCTGGAAAGGCAGGGCAGAAACACATACACAAACAGAGAAGGGAGTTGCCAATGTTCATACTTTAAAAAAGAAAATCACTCATTCGTGATTTGCTATTATTACTTTGCCAGGTATTCAAGAAATTTGTTAAAACTCTTTCATCTTAATAATATTGCAAATGAAAAGCAGAGTAAACATTAAAAATGTAAAAGGAGTAGCTATGATTCTTGATGTTTACTATGTGGTAGTTTAAGTATCATTTGTCATTGACAGAAGACAAAAATAGGGAAAAAAAGATTAAGATCGGTCAGAACATAGTGTTCAGAAATATAGGTAGGAGATGAGGATTCACAATAACTACCAGAAAAGAGCTTCATATTTTCAGTCATTTGTTTTTTTTTTTCCTGGGAAGATGGTTTGAAGCAATACCTTCTCACTCACTTTTGGCAAAGAAGCAGGCATTACAGTATACTTGTATTCCAATGCATGAAAAGACAGAGTGTTAAAAATGTCTAAAATATCCATGTTAGCTGTACTGATGCCAGTGAACCTTAAGAAAAATGTGTGTTGCTTGGGATACTCTGTCCTGAACAGTATTTTCAACATGTATAAATGCAGAATCACAATTAGAGGGTTGTTCTAAATTATAATCTGGATTTTCTAAAAATAAATCCTGCCCTAACCTCTCCCATGCTGGCTTCATTTGCAGGCCTCTCCTTGGCAGCAGTTCCCTTGACTTCACTGAACTCCAGCTGCCTCTGAGGTTGGTTCCAGATTCTTTTCAACCCAATCAAGAAAATTTGAAATAAGAGAACAGTGTCAGAGTACAGTTTGCTAACTTATAAAAGACCAGAAAAACTGAAAAATTAATAGCAAAGGCTATAAAAAAGAATGAAGAATAAAAAATACATTACTGGAGAAACAGCCCTTTTCCCATTGCTTCTCTGAAGTCATACGCATCAGGTTTTTGCACTAAGACCCCTTAAAACCACTGACTTTTTTCAGATTTGGATTTGTCATCAGGTGTTTGCAGATTACATGGAGCACAAGGCTTCTAAACAGCCTCTTTTGGTTTATACACATTAATTGCTCCTGCTGTCAGCCAGAGGGAGATGTATCACCAGTAGGATAATACATGAAGCTAAGTGCGGTCTTGCCAGGGAGCATAGAATAATATTCTGATTTTTATAGCACCTTTTCCCTAAGGCCCACAAGGCACTTTACAAGTAAGATTGAATTAAGCTTGTCAGCACTCTGTATGGGAAGTAAATATTTCTTTCTCTATGTTGGAGAAGGGAAACTGAGGCATTAATATTAAGTCCCCAGCAAAGCATTTAGCTGCATGCTTTCAAACCCTTTAAACTTCTCACATGATTTAATTAAGCACATACTCAAGTGTTTTGCTGGATTAGTGCCTAAGAAAGATGCTACAGCCATGCTGCCAATTTAGTCTGCAGCTGGGAAAATGCCACAGGTTCCCCATCACTCATTCTTTACCAAGAACTTTTTTTAATCCGCTGTTTTCCCTACAAATAAGATCACATCTTTCAAGTCTCACCTGCGCGGCGTGTTGTCGGCTGAGCCTGGATGAGTCGTGGGAGGTGAGGTCCCAGCAGGAAACCTGGTCTGCGGGGCTACACAGGGCACCGACCTCTGCGACTCTGCTGCCTGTCAGCATGCTGCAATGGAGAAACACAGTTTACTGTTGGACAGTTTGGTGTTCAAAGTGCCAGGCTTGCACTGTTTTGATTAAGCACATTGATAAGAAATTCTTCAACACTTCAGTATACAGTGGTATTTCTAGTCTGTGACCATTTTTGATGATTCAGGCTCCCGTCTCTGGTTAAAACCCATGCAGCAGGACACTAAAGACAGCTCAGCTCTGTTTAGATCTAATCACAGACCTGCCCCGACTTCCTACTGCAGCTCAGAGGCAGCCATCATGTCTCAAACCTACTCTTTGGTGTCTCTCTTCAATCCTGTTTTTCCCAGGTCTGCCTAGCTTAACTCTGATCACACGGATGTGCCTTTCCAGCTCCAGTTTGGCTGTTGAAGGTTCAAACACGATCTTAGGTTTTAGTTAGGGCTGGTACTCGGCTGGAGGGCTCGTGACAGCTGGCAGCTCTCCGAGGAGAAACATACCCACTCCGTTCCTAACCACGCAGCGCTTCTGGGCTGAAATCCTCACAAAACTGGCAGTAAACCCACATGCAAGTACCACGTATGTTCTATTTGCTCTCTCTTTCTAAGGGGTCTAATGGCTATTTGCAGGCAGCCTGGTGGGATTGTGGAGATGCTGAAGTTTACAGCTGTGTATTAACAGAGACTAGAATCAGCTCTGGTTTTTTGTTACTACACCAAGCTGTGAACAGCGGAGACTGAGGAGCGGCTACACTTGCGTGGGAAGGAGGTAGCTGCTGATCTGTTTAGGTCAGTTTGAGCATGAGTGGGAGTCCTAAGGCCCTCGGGTTGGGGGACACAGCAACCACCAGTGTCACCACCCCTGCAACTCAGTTCAGCAGTCAGTGTCCAGGAGGTTCTCATTAGACACTGGATGTCAGACCTTCCTCCAGATGTGCCCTTGAACTAGCCATACTATTGCAATCCGGAACACGTGTGCCCAGGCCTCCTCCCAGAGCACGGGGGGGGCTGCAAACCTCTCTGGGGTGCCCAGCTGTGTCAGTGCAGGCACTGAGGGCAGGGCCACCCCCTTCCTGCACCCCCGCACTGTGCATGCTGCCACTGGCACCCAACACCCTGCACCAAGGGCGGGGGGACTCTTTCTGGAGAACCCAGAAGGGACGGCTTTTCAGACAGGCCTTCTGGGGGTAGCCAGCATCAGCTTCCAGCATAACATTGCTCTCGTCCTAGAAATACCTAAAAACCTCTGCCCAAGCTGGGGCTTTATTCTGCTGGCACACGCGGGGCTGTCCCAGCCCCAAAGTACCTCTTGTCTGGGACGCAACATTGCCTGCCTGGACCAGAGACAGCATATTTCATGCAAGATGTGGTGAGGCTACAGCAAACAATGTGCGAGCAACCCACGGGCTCCCAAATGAATACTGAGCTAGAGAAAAAGGGACCAAATGCTAAAGTGATCCCAGCAGAGGAATACATGAGCACATGTTCCTGAGCTGAGGGTGCCTATCTCTAGATGAAAGCTGAGGGTCCCCTCTAGCATTTCAGATGTTCTCATCTTCTTCCTCATCACACCAATGACTGGACTAACAGCCAAATAAAGTGAACTTGTTTCTGTCCCTTATTGTACATGACTTCCGGCAATTTAGTGTTTGCCAAGTGAGGCGCAATGTAAAAAAAAAAGTGAAGTATAAGAAAGAAGCAATCTAAACACTTCTAAGGTCAAGTGCTTTGAAAAAGCAGGGCTGTATAACTCTTCAGGGATTTTAAATCTGTTTTTAATGCATATTCTCATACTGATGACCCTACATAAGCAAGCCAGACACCAAAACAACCCTTTTAAATTAACATATAGATAATACATCATTACTGACATTATATATACTCTAATTAAAAAGTTAAGAAACATATCATTTCTGTTAGTTATGAATTACACTTCTTGGGAGCTAATTGCTCTAGGTAGGCCTCCTTTAGAAGTGAGTGGAGCTGAAAAAGCCGCCAACACCCAGCTGATGCAAAGCCCACTAAAATTAGTTGAAAGTCAGGATGCTCATGGTCAGCCTTGCACTAGCCACTAATTTCCCCCTCCAGAGGTGCATGCAAACCTCCACTGACTTGAGAAAACTATTACTAATCCCAAACGTTAATATCATGAAGTAAACCCTCAAAAGTCAGGGCACTGATTTTCAATGAAAAAGAATTACAGTTGTGAGAATTTGGCAAGTCTTATGTGCCTTCTGGTTCTGAGGTTTTTAGAGATTACCATTGTGACACTTTTTTCTGATTTTCATAATAAACATAACAGCTCAAAGCATCCTCCCCAGTGAAAGTTACAGTTCTCACTTGTGTGCTTCTAGCCGGTGAGGCTTTAGGGAAAGGCTGTTTTTCATGAGACTTCTGATAAAACTGGGAGCAGCCACTCAGATAAATCTGAAGGCAAGCTGTTCCTTTGAGCATCCGAAAAGGAATTCCATGAAGCAGGACAGGTCTGGGAACAGACCAGGGGCTGGGGTCAGCCCAGCACCTCATAGGGTTGCTCTTCAGCCAAGCTTGTACTTCATAGTCTTTAAAAACTCTATAAATAAAATACATGCTCATCATTAGGGAGCTAAGCTCATTGCAGAAGGTTCCATATCTGAATCAGAGGAGTTTGGATGACACCAGCTGTACTAAGAGAAGCCTGCTAAAATGCCTGATCCACATCCAACCCCTTTCTGAGCTTGCTGGCAGAGCTGGGGCTGTGGTTCCAGCCCGTCCTTTGCATCTGCCACTCGTGAATCCCCACCTATTTGAGCCGCTCACGGAGGGATGCTGCCCTAGCTGCACTCCTGGCCCGGCAGAGCCATCTCCTCCAGGCAGCCCTTTGCCTTCCCAGGAGGAGCTGGCGGTGGGCTGGGCAGCAGGGCTGGTAGATGGACCTGCTCCTGGGACGGGGGGCCAGCTTCAGCCTCCAGGAAATGTGCTGGGCTGTCATCGCCCGTTGCGTCCCCAAGCGCAGAAGCCTTTCCCGTTTGGAGACCGCTGTTTGCAGCCATGTAGCTGCCTTCCAAGCAGGGGGGCTGCCTCCCACCCACTCCCAGCACCCCCAGCCTGCTTATTTCCTTTACTGAGAAATGGCTTTAAGCTTAGTCATCTCCAGCCTGGCTGCAAGGGGCTGTCAGGGGGCAGACAGGAGCCCGGCGCCTGTGTGTCCTTTCCCACGTGTCGAGGGCCTGTTCCACAGCCCAGCAAAGCTGTGGGAGCTCCTCCTTGGGCACAGAGACCCAGGCTCCTTCTGCAGTACTTCTTCCTCACGCCAGTGTGAATCAGGCTCCAAAGCATCTCACTTCTCCTCAGTACTCTGAATATTTGTGCTTCCCCCCTGCTGCCTTTGCTGTTTCTACCTCCATCGTTACCTGCACCTCCTCATCTGCATGTTCCTATTAAAAATAAATGTGCAAAGTCTCCCTGCGCCTTTACAAAGCACAGGGGCGAGGTCCACACAAAAAGGAAAGACAATAGCTTTTCCTTCTTGTGTAAAGGAACACTTTCAGCCACATTTTTCCTTTGGGCTTTCATCCAGAATATTTCCTAACCAGATTTTTTTATCTTGTTTACTCACTTTGGGACTCCAGCGATCCAGGCAAGTTGGGTAACTGGAGAAATCAATCCTGCTGGTAACTCTACAGTGCCTCACCACAGCATGTAATCCTCCAAGGAGAAGGGGACAGATCACCAGAAACCACCTGTATGTCAGGCAACCCAAGCCTGGCTCTCAGGGGAGGTCCTGAGGAAACCCCAGGTTGTGATGCCCTGAGGAGGAACCACGGGCTTGGGGCGGTGACTTCACATACTTTTCAGCACAACAGTAACCCCCCATAATGCATTATTTGGGGGGCTCACAGTCTTCTGCAAACATGCAGATACTTCTACTTTATAGACCCACTCCTTAAGAGGAGTGCCTGGGCCCTGCGGCTCAGGTGTGTGCTGGGCAGAGTGGCACAGACGGGTCTGTGAAGGGTTGCCCCCAAGCACCTCAAGCCCCCGCTGGCAGGGCAGCCACGTGCACCCTGGGGTGCATGCCCGCTCCTGGCACGGCCAGGGATTTGCCCTTTCCAGGCTGCCGAGGTCAGCAGCAGAAATGGCTGGTGTTTTCCAATGTGAATCACAACAGCTCATTTTCTATTTTCAGTGACTGCTAAGAACATGACAAATTTTCTCTTATTCCTGCAAATCCAGCAACCGCAGTCTTTCACTACCATAAACAGTAAAGAAATGTCCAGTCGAGGATTTAAATTAGATCCAGGAAACCTCTGCTGTCTTTTCCTCTATAAAGGAGGTTTTTAAAATAAAAGCCTGTTTGAATGTGGCTTTACAGTCCCAAACTGCAGCCCTAGGTCTGTCATTAGGAGAAGTGTCAAATATCACAGAGGTTTATTTAAAAGGGAATTACTGAAGCTACTTGTGTTTTAGTAATATACTTACATATTTTATAAGGAGTCAAAGGTCAAAGTGCAGGCAAACAAAGACCTACATGGAGCCAGGATTTGTCCCAGTGGGTCGAAGTGGAAGGGTTGCAGCAAGGCAGGAGAGGGGTACCCCCGGGCTGCAGGCAGAGCTCTGCCCCTGCCTGCCTCGGCTGCTGCCCGAGGGAGCAGCAGAGGATTAAGAGGAGAGCTTGGGGGTTTGGTAATACAGGTGGAAGGTTTTGCCACTACTTAAGGCTCATCCTCACTCATCTGGTTTGAGCTCTTCACTTTACATAATTTGGAGAGCCTTCCCTCAGCAGATTTTGATCTGTACACTTTGCAATAAGATTGGGAGATGTGATGCATATTGGGGCAGTCCAGCAACACCATCCCCCTGTCTCAAGGCTTGAGGTTCTGGTTTTTTTCATCCCTTTCCCCTGGCGCCCTGGGATGTTTCCCAGCATGTGGCACACTGGGATGGCATTGCTGTTCATCCTGTGTGGCACACTTGAGAGTGCACCGAGCTGCCAAGGTGGCTATACTCTGTGAATTCAGCACAGAAAAGCCCCTCAAATCCACATGGATGATGTCTCCAGAAAGCTGAAGGAGAGGAGGACTGAGCAGGCAACCTTTGACAAGACAAAGGTCCTGGATAACCATCAGAGACACCTCCCTCCTACCTGTCAGAGGCAGGACTACACCCAGGAGCCGAGCCCACACCCTCCTCTGCTGCTGCAGGGCGGGCAGACAAGGCGGCTGGAAGAAGCACACAAGATAGCATCGAGGGCATCCTGCCTGCAGAGGACACGGAAAAGCATGAAGACACCACACAGCAGAAACAGCCCTGGACACATCAGAGTTGGAGGGAATAAAAGGTGCTTGGAGGGAGCCCTGTGGATTTGCCTAGAGAATGCAGCAGCAAAGCTGCAGCTGCTGCCAGTCGGTGTTAAAAACCCAGAGCTAGGAACAGTGCCATCGTGGTAATGGAAGATCTTGCACACAGTAGAATGCTTACATGTAGGTAGGCCATAGTCAAGGTCTTCATATCTGTACTTCCCATGCATAATCAGAGATTAAGGCCATCCAGGGGGTAAAGGTTAAGAAACTGCAACTAGTGATACATAAGAGGTCAGAGCTCGCTTGACGATATTTGGAAAGACGATTGGCATTGGTACCTAGCAGCGGTGAGCAGCAGTGGATGCACATCAAACATATAGCGAGTGCTCCCTCCACAACGCTGTCACACCAGTGCTCAGTAAAAAGGCAGACTTGTTTTTCTCCCAACCTTAGTAAGGGAAAAATTGTGAAAATAGTCCATGGAGTGCCAGCAATGAGCGTGGCTGCAGCCAGCCTGGAAAAGGAAGCATAGGTGACAAGAGCCCAACTTTACTTCTTCACGAAGAGCTATTCAGAAGTGTACTAGGGACTAACACAGGACCCAGACACAGCATGGTGCAGGCAGGGAGAACTAACCTGGGTGGCTGCATGAGGTGAAACCCACTTTCAGGCACAGCCCTATTTGGTGTCTGGTCTTGTCCATCTGGGTAGGAGACAGCCATGGGACAACAAGCCAGTTCTGCTGGCTGGCTGCTACTACTTCATCTTCCTTTTAATATTTAATTTCTTTCTGTTGGTGATGTGTGAACATTCTTCTCGGAGGAAAAATAAAAGGTGGTCAAGCAAGCCGGGGACCCTTCAAGACTTCTCCTTACCACTACACCGGCAAGCTCCTTCACAGTTCACTTGGCAAAAAATGTGCTTTGCCTAAATAGATGCTGCCTTGGAAAATTGGGGACTTCTGCAGACTTACGCTTGCTTAACCTGAGCCTGAAATAATACTGCAGCTTGTTCTGGCTGCTTTCGTGTTCCTGCAAATGATTAAATATTTTGCCAATGCAGTAAATCAGAAAACCTTGCTGTTGTGCATGTTCATCTGAACTAGTGCTCACCTGACAGCAGCACTTGATCTCATTCTTAGACCTTTGCAAACCAATGATTGGCTTGTAACATTTCTCCAGCACATTCTTGGATATTTTAATTACTTTATTTGGAACTAAAACTGTTTGACAAGTGACTGGGAAAGAAGAATTAAGCAACAGTATCCAAAATCTATATTAAAATAGCAAACTCCATTGTAGTCTCTAAAGCACTTGGAGACGATCTAAGATTTTTGGAGCCGGCACAGCAGCGTGTGCTCATTCCTACATGGAATTTCCATAATTCCTCAACCAATTACCTGGAAAAAGTGGCCATTTTAATCAAAACCCTAAGGGTAGATGAAATCATGAGAAAACACAAGCTTTATTGCAATGGATATTGACTGTAACTCATTAAGATGTTAAGGTATTGACATCCCATTTGATGAGAAAAATGTCTGATAGCAAGTGTACATAACTGTGTTACAGAGAATGCCGGTATCAACACATCATAATGAGTAACTAATGATGTCTGTGGCCTAACGAGGTGATTAAAGCAGTATCCTTTGATCTGTGTCACCGACTTGATTTAATGCCATGCCGAGATTGAATCTCTGTGCGCCACTGAGGAGATTCAAGTAATTTGAGTAATTCACTAGCCTTGTCCCCGCATCACTGGGGATATTTGCAATGAACATGGTTGCTTCTGTAGCCAAGTCATCCTGAGTGGCACAGGCTGCCAGGAAAGAGGCCACTGCTCCCTGTCTGCTGGCAGCCCCTTGCAGGGGTCTCACACAGCCTCCTGCCATGGCCACAAGTCTTGCTTTTGCCTCACAGTCCCTCATAGACCAACACCACTGGCAAATTTTGGAAGCATCCTCTGCCAACAGAAGCTCAGAGCAAGGTGCTTTCCTACCTTTCACCCAACCACTTCATGCTGAGCACAGCAGGGGAGAGTCACACTACACCGAACCACAGGGCTTTGTGCCTGGCACATGCTGATCATCTTGTTCAAACCACTGTGCTTGTCCAGCAGGAGAGAAGCTTAAAGCACCAGTTCTCTGGGACAGCAACAAGAGTGCCAGGAGCCCAAGCCTGCGGGTGCCACCAGAGATGTGAAAGCTTTGACCACGGTCACAGAAAGTGAGGTAACCTGGCCACTGGCTACCAGCTTACATCCTGCTTCCACTTACAAGCATCCAAAACCATTTGCACCCTTACCAGGGGAACGAGTGGGGGCCCCCCTGCCCTAGAGGTGGGCCCTGCTGCAGGTCCCAGCCCTGCAGGCAGCACATCCCTCCACCTCTGTCTCCCACCTCATTAGCCCTCCCTCGCGCCCCTGCTTTAGGCTTTTAGCACTTACTGTTAATGTATAACTTTGACAGCAGCACCACCCCATCCCACACATGCAAACACAAAGCCCTAAAGAGCTTAAATCTGAGCACAAAGCAGCCCATATTTCCCCCCCCAAACATACCAGCCCCCCTCACCTGATACAGCTCCTCTGACTAAGAGAGCAGTGGCCAGCTCGGGCAGCCTTTATTGGCCCGGGTTAATCGCATGCAAACAGGCTGCAGCTGCTGCATCACCCGTGCTGTCACCAAGAGTGGCCTCCTGCCGTATAGGGTGGGTGAAGGCAGCACCCAGCTGCTGCCGCTGCTGCCGTCTTTGTCCCTGGGAGGGTTTAGGTGGAACAGAGGCAAGAGCAACTTCTCTCCCTGTGCTGGGGAGCTGTTTCGCACTGCTCTGCTCGCTGTCCCTGTTCCTCAGGTTCTGCTAGTCCTCAGCAAACAAAGTTTGTGAAGCTCAGTTTGATGTTTGGGTTTTGGGCACCTGTGGTACGCCCGGCTGGCTTCCCCGGGCACGCTGAGATAAAGGGTGCACACAGCAGAGTTAAAGATAACACCAATATAAATATAAAGCTCTAATACAATGAGGTAACTGGGAAGCTATGCGGGCTCCTGGGCACCCTGGCCGTCCCTGCCTGCTGCTGGTGGCTGCCCTGTCCCTGCAGCGTGGGCCAGGCAGCCGGAGGGTGCCCAAGGACACGGGACAGCCAGCTGCTGCGTGGGATGGGGACGTCCCAGGGGCCACCCTCCAGTGCCTGGGGTCAGGGAGATTAATGACCAAAATGACTCGCCTGAGAGGGAAGTATGGGACGGGAGGCACGGGGAGGTCACAGCGAGGGGACCCGCTGCAACTGCGGCAGGCCTTGCCCGCAAGCAGCCCATCATCATCCTCTGGCCTGTGGAGCGAGAACCTGGGAGCCAGTCCCCACAGCTGCCTGATGGGCTTCAACCTCTGCGGCATCTCCAGCCTATTTTTTCTAGAAAAAGCGTTTTGCTGCGTCCCTGGAGGTGTTTTTCTCTTCTGAGCGAGGGTGCTGCGCACGGCGGGGGGTGCTGGAGCCCTCCCTTTGCACCACAGCCCTGGCCAGCACTGCCCGACGGAGCTACTGACCTGAGTCAGCGCCACGTTGTCCCAGGCCTAGCCAGTACCATGCTGTGGAGAGCAAATCCCACGGGCTCTCCTTCTGGGGATGGGGGACATTTCTGGCTTCCCATCTCCCCTTGGGCTGCTGGTGACGCTTTGGTTTCTGGCATGGTCTTGGGATACCAAGTCCGAGGGGAGCCCTCCGAACGGATGCAGTCAGTCCCTCTCTCGGCTTAGCAGTAAAAAGAAATTGGACGTGAGGGCACAGGCTGCAGGCGCTTCCAGAGATAAAATATTGTCAGTAGAGTCCAGACCATCCATCAGAATAAATGTAGCTGATGCCGTGATTTATGGGATGAAGATGAAGGTTTAATCCTCCTCTCAGCAGCGCAACCCGATTTGCCACAAAACCCTGTTAAATTTTGTGGCACATGCTTCATCACTTCATTAGGAGATAGAGAGAAAATGGTTCAATGCGTTGCTGAATCTTTTACGGCCAGGAACTCTCCTCCCACCACTCCCGAGCGATGGGTAATCTCTCTGATCAGATCCCCGGGAAAAGACCCCGTGGGATTACAGAGCGCGGAGGCATTAACAACAGTGACAGGAAAGGAATACAATATCCCTTTAAACAATTAAATATTGATCCTGCGGGCCTGAGGTGGACTCCATCACACAAAAGGAAACACCTCTGTGAATTAGTTTGGTGACATCCCTACCCTTAGACGATATAAAGGAAACCAAGATTATTTGCTTCGCTTATTTTCTTAATGTTTCTTCCCTCAATTAGAGAAGCGCATCTGGTATGAGCCGTGCTGGCCTTTCAGACACTCGGCGCTTGCTTCCCCGGAGCCCCCCGCGCCGAGCACCGCGGTGGGAGCTGGGACGGGGACGGGGAGCCCAGGGGGGCTGCGGGCGGCTGCGGGGGGTTTGCTGGGGGCGGGGGGCTGCAGACCTCGGCATGAATGGAGGGAAGAAGACACGGCGCCGTGAAGCCCGAGGTGCCATTTCGTGCCCCCCCCTCCGTGGGTGTCCCTCCTGTGACACAGCCCCATGCCGCCCGTCCCACGGGAGACCTGGGGCCGCCCCGTGGGGCTCACTCGCTCCCCTCGGCGCAGCCGGGTGCCTTGTGGCTGCACGTGGAGGAACAAAAGAAGGCAAGAAATGTCTAAATTTAAAGTGCTGGAAAATCCAACCTTTTATTTACTACATTTTCGTGACTACATAAACGCTGAAACATTGTAACGCTGAAACATTGTAACACTGAAAAGCATGATGACATCATCACTTGCTTTTTTTTCTTTTTTTTCTTTTTCTTTTTTTTTTTTTTTGCTTAGCAAACACAGCAGATGATATTGCACGGCATAAAGTGAGAACAGTAGCAAAGCTTAAAAAAAGTAACTTAAGGAAATCTTAACGCAGTACAGGAGATACTCATAACCAAACCAGAATAATGCCTAGCGCATTACACTTGTCGTCGCTACACACAAAAATACAGAAGAAGAAGCGTTTGACTAAGAGAGAGATTGAGGAAATATTAGCAATCGACCGTAATTAGGTACAATAATCACTTAGTCTGAAATGCAGATGCAACGCATAAACTACTACTGCTTCCTAACGGGCAAACTAAAAATGACAGCAAAGTTGTCTTTTATCAAAATCTTCACTTTGTTTTCTTTTTCGTTTTCTTTTTTTTTTTTTTTTGGGGGGGGGGGGGTGTCGTGTTTGTTTCATTGCTCTGGAAGAAATCCCTCTTGCTCTTGGAAGGTTTCCTACCTCTACGGATCTGGGACCTGTGATTGTCTCTGCCGCCCTCTCTGCGCGGCGGCGGATGGAGCTGACGTGAAGGGGGTCTCGGGGGGCCGGGGGGGCCAGGGGGGGCCGGGGAGGGCCGGGGGCCCAGGGTCCCACTCAGCTGGGGCTGGACTGTGGGCCGGGCGTTACGAAGACAACTACCGAAGCAAGTAAAAGACAATGCTTTAACGTTCGTTTTCATTTAATACTGGTGTTCGGTTCAGACTGCAAAACTAACGCGGTTCCAGTGAGGGTGCGATAAACGCAGAACAGACCGTGAAAAATCAAACTACCAGAACAGGAAAAGAAACCATGTCTTCCTAAGTACGGTTCCGTCCAGCGCTCGACGGCTCCTGCTGGATTCGTAGCCTACTACTTTGCCTCCCCCCTCCACGTGAAGCCTAACCCATTGCACGGCATTAGTTTACGTATTAAAAGCAGACATTTAGCCAATGCTTGCCAGCAGACCATTTAATGATCCTGCATTTCAGAGCGTCTTTATTGCCCCGTTTCAATACTCGAAGTATAAAAATGTACCTAGAAAGTGTAACTTCTTCTGACCAAAAGCTCAAACCCTGCCCTTGTCCTTCCCTCCCTCAACCCCTCCGCTATCCCCCCAAAGGAAAACAAGGTACACCTGGAGCTCGGCTACTGTGCGGGGAAAGGAAATATTTACAGCCATCACAAACCATGTCAGTACACAACATTCAGTTGAAACAGAAGCTATTCTTTACGCAAAATAAAATACAGGTGAGTGGCATCCTATTTTCTGTGCCATGATGCCATCATCAGCTTTGCAGAATTATCATTGTCATTACTCTTTCTTTTTGCTTTTCAACTCAAAACCACTTTTTCCTCCCTCGAGCTGCGGGGGAGGCCGGGGGCGGGCGCAGCACCCCGTCCCCCGGGAGGGATGCCGCACGGGTCCCTCCCCGCTCGCCCGCAGCCGGAGCCCGGCCGGGGCCGCAGCTCCCGGGGGACCCTGACCCCTCCTCGCCTGCGGACCCCGGCCGGAGAGCAGGTGACAGGGCGGTGGCCCACGGGCGGTGGCCCAAGGGCGGTGACCCACGGGCGGTGGCCCACGGGCGGTGGCCCATGGGCGGCCCAAGCCCTCCAGCGCTCTCCGAGCCCGGCTGGCCCGCCCCGTCCCGTCCCGTCCCGCTGCCCCTCGGCCGTCCCCTGCGAGTTCTTGGGGGGCTGGCGAAGGCCTTTCCGTGAGCAAGGTTTCCAAATTCAAGTTAGCTTTTCTCCCGAGGCTTGCGCCCGCTACTTGCGCTACCCGTGCGAACGGCGAAGGAAAACAAAAACTCAGCAAAGTCTCTCACAAATGCCAGTGCTTTTAAACATTAGACGACTTTTAAATTCTTTGGATGTGCGGGTCTCACCCACAAAGCAACCTTTCTAGAAAAAGACAAATAAATTAAAGGAAAAACACACTCATAATGCCTTTCTGCTTTCTAAGTGACAAAAGTACTACCTTGAAACACTCATTTTGGCATGTACAAGTTGGGGGGAAGGGAGGCCCGGGGGGATAACCTGGCAGTGTTTGTAACACGGGTGGAAGTGCATGCCAAGACAAGGCTGAAGATACACCCTGCAGTCAAGAGAAGCACTCTCCTTCAGTTCATCTCGGCATCAAGAATGAAAAGATTGTAACATAAAGCTTTGGCCATTTTTGAATCTACTATATACAATTATTTTTTTTAAACTACATAGTCATAAATTAAAGCAGTGATTAAATAAGCGTATACAAAATGTAATTAAATTAAAAATCACAGCACATTATAGAGAAAAAATAGGAACCATTTATCACAGCAGAGAATATTTTTTTTTTTACCCTGTGAAAAGAACATTGACTAGCAAACACAAAGCGTCCTAGTTGAAACAAAAGAAATCAAAACCATGTTTCCCTTTCTTGCATTCATTGCAAACAGCGGTCTTTACCCACTTTAAAACATTCCCAGGAATAAGATCTTCCTTGAGTATAACAGAGAAGTTCTGCCAAAAAAAAAAAAGGAAAAAAGAAGAAACCCAAACCCAAACCGTACGATATAAAAGGAATATACAAACAAAAGAACCCCTACAAAATAAATAAGAATTATAAAGCTTTTTTTAAGTAACCTTAACAATTATCAAACTAGTAAGTTCTGCCTTATCACATAGACTCTCTATACAACATAACCCTAAAGATTTATTACTATGAGGTATTTGGAGGAATTGGTAAAAGCGATGCACGGCCTGTCTGGGCTGAGGGACTCAAGCTGCTCTGGGGGAAAGAAGAGGGAACCTTTGGTTTGTCAGCAAGAAAGTGGAAAAAAAACATTTTCCTTTGGTATCAAAGAAAGTTTCATTGCATGGTTGCACGGCAAAAAGCACCACGGTGAAGAATTATTCCTTTTTTCATTAGTGGCCTTTCTAACAGGCTGAGGTATTCAAAGAGTATAAGGTGAGAGATAAAGAGGTCAACAGCGGTTTAACACTTTGGTTCAAGCAAGGCACTCGTCCTATGAGTTTACAAAGTTTGCAACATGTTTGCCTAGAGCTTTATTATTATTATTATTATCCTTACCATCGTCAGTAGTAGCAGTTGTAGCAAGAGAAGTATTCGTAAGGTTATTAGCATTACCATTAAGAATGAAGACAAGGTTACACGCTGAGTGAAGGTGAGGAAGGGGGATCGAGGGGACGGGGGTAAGAAGGAGGATGAGTTCCCTTTCCAGACCGAGGCCGTGCATGAAAAATCTTTGGTATTCTTTGGTATCATCAATGTGATTAAAATCACCAATGGAAATCGAGTGAGGTAGCGTCTTTGGTTCACACTATAAATAGTAGATCTTTACACACTTTTTTTTTCTTTTTTTTTTCTTTTTTTTTTTAACACGTGGAAGTAGCTATTCCTTACCTTTTGCTTCTTTGTCTTTAGCAAATAGTTACCAAATGTATTGTAAAGCTAACCACACCACAATAATAAACCAGGAGGCTAAGCAAAGTCTCAAAATTAGCCCCTGGGCCTTTGAATGCACCCAAACGCAGCGAGATAGAAAAGGGTAAGTGCTTTCTCTTTGTTTGCTAAATGCATAGTTTTCATCCTTATGTACAAAGGAGGAGGAAGAGGAGGAGGATAGGAGGAAGAGTAGTAGAAAGAAGGACCGTTTTGGGGGGTAAAAATGTCTCGTTTACAACTCAGGTGAGGAGAGGTGTCCTAAGACTCTTTGGTATAAGCTCAGCTGCGTTTCCGAGCCCTCCAGGCAGCGGCAGCCCCCCGGGCAGCGCCCGCCGCCACCGCGGCCTTATCCTGAAATCCCTCTCAGGAGAAGAGCGGTGCCGGCGGGCAGCCCTGGGGCAGGCCCCGTGCTGGGGCACCAGGGCAGCCGCAGCCACTTTGGCCGCTTGGGAATTTGCTCCTGGCGTCGGCTGGAGCAGGAGCAAATTCTCAAGCCCAAGCCCCGTTGCTGGCTGGCTCGCTCGCTCTTGTTGGGTTTGCTTTACCTGAGTAAGGAGAGGAGGCTGAGGCCCCGGGAAAGCGATGCGGGGGCTAACGTGGCGCTATGGGTCGGTCTGAATTTTTTTTTTTTAATTTTTTTTTTTTTTTTTTTTTTCCTGGAAAGCTAATAATGCCATTTACAATGGGGATGGATGCGGACAGTTCACCTCTTGGCCAGCCTCCCCTCGTGGGTCACTGCGGTCAGGTTTGGATGCAGCCTGTGAGCCGAACGCGCGTCCCTAATGCCCTCTCGCCCGTGGAGTCACCCTTGACTAAAGCCCCATCTCCCGATGCTCCCAAATTGTTTCAGGTTCTGCTCCCTCTCCTAACCCTTCCTGGCAGATTTTTAGGTCCTTTTGTTGAATTTGAAACTTTTGTCAGGAATGAAGCGAACTGCGAGACTAACACTACTAAGAGGACAGAGACAGGCTTTCCTCTGTGATGTTAAGCGCAGCATTAGAAAGCAGCCCCCCTTCAAGGACGCCCTGCTAAGGACTGGCAACGATCCGAGCCGGGGGAGCACCGGGTAACCTGTCCGTGCTTCAGTCGGTGCGGCCGGGCAGTCTGCTCAGAGGTAAAACAGCTTTACAGGTAGAATGAGCCGTTCTGTAGTTATTTGCTTCATGTTTCGAAAGGAATTAAAGAAAAGTGTGTTCTTTGCCTATTCAGAGTATGAGGCGCATATTGCTTATGGGAAGAGTGGTTTTGTTCCTAATGGCTTATAAAAAACCAAAAAGTTTATAGATACTTAAACAGACATGTAAAAAAACCAAAACACTTAAAATCTCTAACTTGTGCATCAGTTTTAGCGTGTGTGGATATATGTGTGCGCATGTATACATACATACACCCCATAAAAATGTGTGTGCGTGTACATATACACAGACCTATTCAGGGGCTTGCATGTGTGTGTGTCAGAGATCCTGAAATTGCATATTGGGTGCAAATTTAATGCTGGTATGAAAGTTCTCTTTGGTTTCAGCAAGTAGTCTCTAAAGACAATACAATGGAAATACTAAAAAAATGCGGCAATGTACTTTGAATTTCCCTGCATTTTTAAACTCTCAAGTTTTAAATAAATAAGGCTTTCTTTTCTAAACTATAGATACGTTACAAAGCAGTGTTTTGCTGGAAAAAACTAAAATGTTAATTATCACTGTCCTTTATTAACCTTACACTAATGAGACTGCATTCATAAGACTTTATACGTGAGCTTATTAATGCTTCCATGTCAATTAGGTCTCTGTGGGGATGCAACACTTTAAAAGAAAGCTCGCTAAAATTTAAGGTAAGCTAGAGACTCAAAAAACTCACAGATTAGATTACATTTTCATAGACAACTGCTTTGTCAGTCTTAAAGTAGGTTTAACATACGGAAATGTGGAGAAATATTCAGTGCCAAAAATCTTGGGTTTATTTCACTTTATTTTAAGGAAGAGATATTTCAGCTATATTCTAAACACTTACTGGAAATTAACTGTATACCCTGAACCTTGACTAGACCCTGTCCTCTTGGGAAATAACTGGTGCCACAAAGTTGCTTAACTTTGATGTCGCTAGTATTTTGAGTGGGCTTCATCCCAAAAACCAGTATCTGCTATTATTGACAGTGGTTGGATTCTAGTTTACCTTGAATTTTCCTTTCTCTCTCTTTTTTTTTTTTTTTTTTTAATTAAAGGGTGTAAGTAAGATTACCTATTTCTAATCCTTGCATTGGGCCTATACCTGCGTATTGGGTTACTTTGGAATTTAATATACCTAGCAGTATTTACTACAGTAATTTGAAGCACCGGTTAGAAATCTAACAGGCACAGGTATGGTTTTTTAAGTCTATTTTGCCCTTACACTAAAATTTAATATGCAGATGTTGCACGCTTTTCTTTTTAATTTTATCTGAGTAGGAATGGGATGATTTCTCTTCTACGGGTCTTTTAGCAACAGAGCATTTAAAGCTTTTCAGCTACAAACTTGAAACTATTTCATGCATTATCCTGGTTAATAGATGAGCAAGAAAGAATGCACAGGACAAAAGCTTAGCCTGCTACACACAGATACGATGCCACAAAACATCAGGCTGTATCGGTGTCATGGGAATTTTGCTATTGACTTCAGAGGCAGCGCGATTCAGCCCTCCAAAAGCACTACCAGAGCTCCTGTTGGAGCTCTTCCCACCAACATTAACTGATGTTGTACCACTGTTTTCAATAGGAAAAGACCGCGAGCCTTCAAAGCTCTTGCTACTCCTTTGCCTAGTAAAGTCAATAGGTAAAAAAAAGCTCACCAATGTCAATGAGTATTGATCAGATGCTGAGCCCTGTGGTTTTACATTTCGCAATTCTTTTCATTTTTGCATGCAAAATGCCTCAGGTCTCCTGTTTGCAGGCTAGATGGCAGAGCTGAGCTGTATTTATATACAGCGCACAGTTTGCTACGGGCTTCCAGCAATATCAGCCTGGGAGAGTGTAACAAGGGGATGCACGCACGACAGCTACCGCACTATCTTATACATGGCTGTAACGGCCCCTTTTTTTTGCTCCCGTTGAAGTCAGCGACAGAAAGGCTCACTGACTTCAGTGGAAGCAGCATCCCATTATCAGTACCTGTGCTCTGACAGGGGCTGCGACCTCCTCGGATGACATTCTTTCTTGCCAATCATGGAAAGAAACAAGAATGTGGTTTTACTAATCGCAAATAACAGTCTTGATTACAAGTTTTATGTGTTATACAGTTAGATTAGTTTATACCTATAACTCTACATAGTATTTTGTGTAAAAATAGCTTTGGAATATTAAAATCATTGCAATAAAATACCTGCAATATAACTATTAAATGTGTTCTTTGGTAGCTAGTCGATTTTTTTTTTATGGATGGAATAGTTTTCCTTTTTTAAATCTGAACATTCCTTAACAAACAAAGAGAATGCACTGGTTTAGGTACCATTCAAAATTTCTTTGCCTAGTTTGAACTTGTTTCCAGGCATTGTACCGGTTAAGTTCAAACCATGAAACAGCAAAAATCACACTACCGTTCAAATGAATTCAGACGACTCCACGCTTTGTCGGTCGTGCCATGGCACAACCCTCTCTGAAGACCAGCCCTGACTAAGTCCCTAACCACCGGCGTGTACGCAGTACGGATACACTATACACCTTCATGGCAATTGCTGTGGAAATGAAGAGCCATATCTGAAGAGATGTCTGTTCAATGACAAGAAATCACTATGCTCCAAACCACTAAACAGCCAAGTACGGTGAAGATGATCATGGGCGAAGGTGTAAGACCAGTGGTCTGTTTCTCTTCTCTTTGTGTTCCGTTTCATTCCCTCCGTTTCGCTTTCTTCTTCCTCTCCGTTTTTTGCAAGTCGTCGTCCTACTAAAGTGTGTGTCTTAGAACAAAGTCATAATGCAGGTGAAGTAAGTCTTTGGTTTCTTTGGACTTATAAATAACATTTTTTTCAAATAGTTCTAAGTATAAACCTGCTATCTTGAGGTCCTGGTCTGTCTTTATTTATTTATTTATTTATTTATTTATTTTTAAAGCTTTTCCACCGAGGTTTAGTTTGTGGTTATTCCTTCATGCTTTGGTACAAGTGCTTGATGAAGAAGATGAGTTGCCTGAATTGGAGCTGCCCTCGTCTTGCCACTTATCCAGACTCCTCCTCCGTGCATTCATGAAAAAGTTGCTGACGGTGCTCAGCTCCAACCCGAGCTGCTGGGAAATGGTGATTTGTAATTCTTTGGACGGACGCTTATTTTCCTTGAATATTGCATGTAGAGTTCGACGCTGGACATCCGTGAAGACCAACCGAGGCTTCTTGGGTGTATTCCCTCTATCCTTCCCGTGCTCTTGCTCTTTCCTCTTGCATGCTGCAAGAAAGGGGAGGACAGTTAGAGAGGGCTGGCAGAGGAGTGCACGGGCACACAGTACAGGACAAACTAGGGAAAAAGGCCCGTTCATGTCAGCTTCCAAATTTGGAGAAGATGTGTGACACTTAATTCTCTAACTTAGAAACTATCAAAAATAGAAGGAATAGAAGTTAGAAAATACCTTTGTCGTTGCCTGTTAAAACTCAGCAAATGCTATTATTGAGAGCTTACATTTTGATAATGCCCATTAGTGCTGGGAATTTAACTATGTAATATATCCCTACGAGGTAGAGTGGAAATTCACTGAGCTCTACAGTCAACCTTGCCCACCTTTTTTACCTTTGCTATTTGTTGTCAATCCATTTCTGTAGCTTTTTATTGGCTGAGAAATAAGGAACTAGGAGAGACCAGGATGGCACTACAGTCTTACAGGCCAGATGATTATGTATTCCGAACAAAATAAACCATGTTTTGACATGAAGAACAATGGTATAGTAAATCTTCCTTATAGAATTTCGCTTTATTTCATCTATCATCCCTTCTTTCCCTTTCAGAACATTAATTTGCTCTACATTACTAAAGGGTGCTTGCAATTTGAAATCTGCCTTGCAGGTCACCTGCCAGGGAGGATCCGATGGGATGGGAGGGTGACTCCCGTATTCCCCCGCCAGCCTTTGACTCTCTGCCAGCTCATTTTCTTCGCATTTTGCTAGGATAAAGGTTTCCTTGGGAGGACAGATTGCTCTGTCTCACATTCAAGAGAGTCTGAAGTTGTCTGTTTCCCCTTTTTTCTCTAACAATGTCCTTTAATGCTGATTTAGAGATGTATTTCTGAAGGTAATATGGATGTTCTGTCTCTCTGCCTGTCTAGTCCTGATTTCTGTGGAGAACGGTGCTGATTATATGAAGAATTTTGGGAGTGTCCACCTATTCCATGGTTATTGGAATGAAACCAGCAAATTACTTTACAAAGATCCTTCCTACATCTTTTATTGCTACCAAGAGGCAGCCTTGGCATGAGGGAGGTATAAAAATAGTCATCCACCTTTTGTACTTCAAGAAATAGCAACTGCACAGATCAGCCAGCAAGATTCAGGGGATGCAAAGGCACCTTCTGCTGGCCCAGGCGGGCAGGGACCAAGACCCTGGTGTCTCAGCCCCCTCTGAGGATAAGCTTTTGAAGAGTTCCCTAGCAATATATATTCCAGCTACACATTCTTTCATAAGCAACGACACATCCATCAAACGGACTGGGATGCCAAACTCGTATCTTCTACAGTTATTTTTATCTGAAAACCTTTGAAGAGTGCTTTGAAGTTACATCCTGACCTCTAAAACACTGTGGAGCTTCTGGGCTGAAAAACAGGTTTCCTCATGCAAGCGAGCCCCCACTGAAGTCAAGCTGCTGAATTCACTGTGGGGATGAGTGCCTGATGATACATTTCTGCACCCCCATTGAAAGTCAATATCGATAACTCAAGGGTTAAAAATACTTTTGCAAGAATAGTCTGTTATTTACTGATAGACATTAGGAATGAGGAGCAAAGAAGATATGAACAGCATCTCAATCTTTTATGCACGTCTAACCGTTTGATGATCAGAAGTTCCTGTGAAAGCAGCTGCAGAAGCTCAGCTCTGTAACAACCTCAGCCTCCAGCTCTGACTCTGTCCCTGTTAACGGGCTCATGCAGAAAAGGAGACAAACCAAACTCAGGTAATTTTTGCCATGCCTAACGCTGCATTTCTGCTCCTTCTGCTTTACACCTTCCTTTTTCAAAGGCTACACAAATTCCAGCTTTCACCTAGATACTCTGTCCAGATCATCGTTTGTCACAAAATCCTAACTACACAAATGATGTGATCCGAGTCAGCATTGTACGACGCTTCAGTGGGAATCGTCACATCACAAGTGACAGTCCCAGCAGTAGATACAAAGCTAGTTCAATTAGCGCTGTAAACCTCTGGGTTTTCAATCACAAACTAGTACATGAGTTCTCTGAAATCATAGAGAATAACAAAAAACCAACCGTCTATTGCGAAACTAACTTGCTTAACACCTTGTCTTCCTGAGCTTGTGCTCATCTCCTGAAATGTAGTGTTCCTGAATAATTATTTCCCTAGAAAACGTCCCAAAAGTTACAAGACACCTTGTTCCTCAACTTCAGTTGTATCAGAGACCACATAATCACTGCTAGTAACATCTCAGTGGAAAGAAGAAAGTGCTCATTGCTGGGGAGAACAAATAAATGCTATCCAGTCAATGATACAAATAAGCCAATTTTACTATTTTGCAAATAAAACTTCATTTCAAGTCCATCAGAAAGGGAGAGTTGAGGCTCCCAAGGTGGGAGCCGTCCCTTCCTCCTGCAGACCAGGGTGGTCTTTATTTTTTGACAAGCTATCATGTGGATTGTTGGTTTCCTAAGGCTTGGTCCACACCCAGTTGGAACAGGTGAAGATATGCTCCAGTTTAGGCTACGAAATAAGACAGTTCTTGTCCTCACATCCAAGTTGGAGTTCTTCTACTTTGAATTAAGGATGAACGATGCATGGGTCCAGAGAGAGTGAGAGAGAGGCTCAGTTGCAATTTGGGACCTTATCTGAGACACGAAGACCCACACGCAACAGGTTCAATCCTCCCTGGACACAGTAGAGCCCCAACAAGTGAAACCAGGGCAGCCACTGCCCCTAGCAGAGCAGCCCAGCCGAGCCCAGTTTGGATCCTCCCGTCCCCCTGGTGCCTGCTGAGCAGCACACTGGCCCTGCCTCCGCCCAGCATTGCTGGCAGAGCCTTTTTCCACCTGGGCAAGAGACTGGGAACAAAATCAGGATCGTTTTCAGGCAATGCAAAAGTTGTTTCTTTCTCAGCTCTACTCCCGTTAGCATTCGCCAGAGGTAGATTGAGGGCAAAAACTTTCCAATATGCTTAATTGTTCAAAGAGCCCTTGCAGACAGTACTGCCAGGCCTCGGGTTGTGAGCAGCAAGGGTGGATACCACCTCCCATCTTCTGCCTTGTCCAGGCAGGAATATTAATAGCACTTAAAAATAAATAATGGTGATAATGAAAAACCGTAATAGGGTTTCCTTACGATCGTTTTCCCTGCACTGGAGCCAATCAATTTTCATAATAAATAGTAGCTTCCAGCTTGCCAGAGAACAAATGTACACCACGGGATAAAATCTGCTCCAACGTGAGAGTCTATCCAGAGCAGGCACAGAGACCGGCCAGCTCACGCTGCGAGGGCTGACAAATGGGGCCGTCCAGCCAGGTGACAGCAGCCTGCGCCCAGCCCAGGTCACGCTCAGACAAAGCCGCTACGCCCGCTTGGGCCAGGTCCTCCTCTAGTGCCGGCAAGGGTGTCCGCTGAAGTCAGAGCCCCCAGAGACACCGACTGAAACCCTTTTTTGGAAAAACACCAGAGCCCGCCTTCAAAACTGTTTATCGCACACCTTCATCTGGATTTTATTTTACGTAGCAGAAGATAATAGAAGTAATCTGCACTGATGTCCTTCACGTGCCCCTGCCCGTGAGCACTGTAAGCGGACTCTCTCCCACGGCACAGAAGCTGAACTCAGGCGCTTTGTTGGGTGCTGGGCGGCCCAGAGGTGTGCACCTCTCCCGTGGCACACCCGCTCACACGCTGCCCTCGCACGCTGCCTGCTGCCCTCGCACGCTGCCCTCTCTCCCCGCTGCAGGCAGCCGTGCTCTTTGTCTCTGGGCTGCCCCGGCTGAGTGATGCTCCTTGTGATGCCTTTTGAAAAAGCCTTAAGAAAGTCTAGTTAAGAAAAAAGCAAAGCAGAGGATAAAGAAAGAGTCGCTCTGACTCTGGCAACACACGTGCCCATATGACAATGTAATATTATCAGTGCCAGAAGGAGCCTTATAAATCCACTGCTGAACTCTGGCCTCTTCCAGTCACTTCCATCTTCCTCTGCCCTGAGCAACAGATATTTTTGACACTTGCAATTCTCCTGATACAGTCCATCAATCTATTTTTGTCTCCCTTTGTTCCTTCTGAGTCACACGAGGGATTTGGCCGAGTTAACTTGCCAAACCTTGTAAGGTCTGTACATCTCAGTGAGGACCGGTTGCCTGCGCGTGGTACAGAAGCGAGGGCTCGCCGCTGCAGCTCCCCTGTCTATCGCCGCTGCAGCTCCCCTGTCTATCGCCGCTGCAGCTCCCCTGTCTATCGCCGCTCTTCTGCGGCACCCAGCTGGCCTGGCTGCGTGCAGCAAGGCGGGATCAGTCTGCCTCTGCCGGAGGTGAAGCAGGATCGTGTCCCCTATGAAAACGCACTAATTGCATCTTTAGGTTGAGATAGTGAAAAGGATATTTTGCCCACCTGTGATGTGAACTGCACTGTTCTGTCAGTCTAGAAGTCAAGATTACAGTAAGCTCAGGTGTTAACCCTGACACTTGATCTAGTCTTTCATCCCTAGAGGGTGGATTTCTTTTTAAAATCTGAGGAAAAAAACCCCTGATTACCATAAATCAATTTTCAGGAGCACTTGGCGCATACACGTGTGCCTAGCTGTATCTGGCAAACACAAATTTTCCTTTCTAAAAACCAGAAGCAAAGAATGAAACCAGTAATACTCTCAATAAACCTGCTTTCTGCTGGTTTGTTCTGGGCACATAATAAAATACCACTACAAGTTCTGCTGGCTGCTTTTCTTGAAAATTGGCACCAGAGCAGGGGGAATGACAACAGCAAATCCTACTTGGGCAAACCTCGCCCCAAGCCCTGTGGCTAGTTGTGAAGGCAGAGGACCACTCTCACCGCAAGAGGCATTGCTCAGCTGGTGGCCCACCACGTTGCCATCACTGAGCGTGTGCTCTCAGACACAGGATGGAAAAGCGGCAGATGCTGAGGAAGAAGAAGGTGGATTTAGGGGGTTTCAGACCTGTCACCGAGCGCGCCGTGCCCCTACATGCACACCGACAGGCTGAGGCAGCGGCCACATGTTCCGAAGGGTCACACCGCTCACCAGCTGCCAGCAGCAGTTCCCATAGCTCCGGGACAGGCACACGCAATGGCCACGACTGGGTTTTTGACCATACAACGTGGCTGGAAAGGGAGGAGGGACACAGGGCAGCAGGAGGGGAGCACACCTGCCCGAGTGCACTGCAACAGCACGGCATTACAGCTCCTCTTGGAAGGGAATTGTGCAGTCCCACCAGTGCCTCGGCATGAGTCTCCCCCCCAGTGGAGGAGGAAGCCAAGGTACGCAGTGGGTCTCTGCTTATAAGGAGCCCTTTTTCCCTCTGTTTGCACCCAGAGTGGGTCCAGACCAGCAATGGGCAGACACACACACAATAACATCTCCAGCCGTGCTGAATTCAGAGCCTGGTTGACATGGAGAGGAGACCACATGCTGGCCACCAGTGATGGGACGCAGGGCCTTTCACCCTGAGGTGACAGGTCACACTTCCAGCTCTGGCCCAGGTCACTGCTGACCACAAGCCATTATTACTTGATGGCCATTGAGTGCCCTGTACGAGACGAGGCCGTGGTCTTGGTTCAGCTCCCCATGAGCAGGTTGACACCACGCTAATTTCCATCACATTTGACACATTATTTGACAACAATTAGCGCCATGGCTGGAAGGTTGAGCTGGATGCTGCAGACAGAAGGAGTCTGTAGGAACCCATTTTGTAGCTGAAATGTTGATTTTGGGGAACAAAGGGGATTGGGGATCTCTCACAACTGCAGACTCGGCTCTGTCTTGCCTGAGGAGGCACTTTCTGGTTGCTTCACATCAGAAGGTAAATGCAGCACTGAGCTCTGGGGTCTTCACCACCATCCTCACTGGACTGGTTTAGTTTTGAGGACTGTCTCACCCTTGCTATTGATGAGTGTTATATTTGCTTCAGACAGGTATGAGAAAAAAACCAACTGCTTTATGCTTCTCTCAAAGACTCCAGTGCAAGATTCCCAGAAAGCAATGGTGAGTTTACAAGCCACCAGCTTTGTTGCTGTGGGTTCAGAGCAGTCACCCTTCCCACAAGTGGCAAAACCACAAGAAACGATGCAGCCCGGCTCAAAGAAGTGATGACAAAAGCCCTGCATTTCTGAATATGCCATAGGAGAGACAAGGAGACTGCCTTTAAGACTGCTTTGAGAGAGTTCTTGAAAGTTTTGTGATGATCATCTTTTCCCCTTCCTCTTGGAAAACCTAGTCTTTTAGCTATCCTAACCTCACATGTAGAGGACATGTCTTAGAGGCATAAAAAACCCTTTTAGAATTCTCTCCTTACAGGTATTTTCTAATCTCTATTGTGTCAGGTCTATGAAGTCTAGAACCTGCCTCAGCTACAGTCTGAACTGCACCCACTAAGACCCTGGGAATCTCTTTCTAAAGCACCTGCTTCTAGTTTTGAAACATCACAAAATATCCAATAACATTTTTAAAAAGTGAAAACTCTTCACTGGTACGAGCTAGAGAATATCCTAGAGGATATTCTTCTGAAGGAGGCTCTACCTTTGGGTGGAAAAGGCAGCAGGATTTCCATAGGAGGTTGAAACTGCTTAAGGACTTTGGCCGTCAGAGATAGTCCTAATCACGCTGGCTGCAACAGCTCAGTGGAACCAAGTAGCCAAAAGTTTATGGTAAATTCATAGTGATGATAATACATAATAAAGTGTGATAAGCTCCATCCTTATCATGGGAATAACACCTGTGGAGCATGCAGAGAGACACATGGATGACAGATCTTTCCTAATTATCAAAACCTTCCTATTTAGGGGAATATGAGAACAAGATAAGGGGCCTATAACACATATGCTACCTGAGGGCAGACTTCACCACATCAACTAAAAGCAAGCAAATCCATTTGGCCTGGACGAATAACCGCAGCTGCTGTATGCCATTCACTGATACATCGCCATTCGGTGGTCCCCTGCACTGCCCCATCCTGCTCGTCACTGCCCTGGGGCCTCTGAAAGCACCTGGGAGATGGGATCCCTCTGGAAAGGTGCTGTGTGAGACAGAGCCTCTGCATGTCAGGGCAGCTCGTGGCCACGTGCTCCCGCTGTAGCAGGTAAGCGGACAGCACTGATGCTGCCAAGAGCATTCCCAAAAGCTTCAACGCACCATAGGATAAGGCCGTTCACACATCAGTGAGGAAAGCCTACACGGGTGACACAGTTCATTGGTTGCTCCCCAAAACTCTCTCCTTTCAGCTGAAGAGAGTATGGGCTATTCTGAAATGTCTGAACCCACATCAATTATTTCTTATTATTACTCCTGGCGCCGTTCAGCATTTTGCACTTGACTTTCTAGTGATTTGCATTTACGCTTATTTAGAGTGCAGGTGTATCCATCTACTCGGAGGTCATTTGATCTGTATCTTATTTCTCTGCCATCAAGCCTCGGCAATACTCCTCTTGTTGTTTCATAACATGAAAAGAGACAAAAATACATTCCTATACGGGAAGCTCACAGAATGACATCAACCTGCCAACATATAGATCCAGCTGAGACAGAATGGTAAACATCTCACTCCTGTGCACTGTATTAAAACGAGTGACCTTAATTTGCTGCCCCTGGAATAATAAAGTGAATCCGACTAAGGAGCGCTGACTCAACAGTTTGGGATTCTGGGGTTTACACAAAGCGCTGATGGATCTGTAACCACTCGCGTGAGCCAACATCACCATTACAGAATATGTTGCTAAGTGGATCAATCAGGGGAAAGCACCCGATTTTCCTGCGATATCATTTAAAGTAAACGTTAAATTTCTTTAGCTGGGTCTTTAGTTAACCATATTACTGTGACAAATATTTCTTTGTCTAGCATAAGTAATTAGAATTTAATCACTTTAACTGCATCTTAATTACCCCAAATGAATTGAAAGGACATTTAATAGCAAAGATTAAATTGCCTTAATGAACGATTTTTGCGACTACATCAATATTTTAATCGGGTTAGCCCTTCCCGGCCCCCCCCCCCCGGCCCCGCCGCAGCGGCGCAGGCAGCCCCCGGCCCCTGGGTGGCGCCCGCTCCTCGCCGCTGCTGCCGCCGCCGCTGCCCGGCACCGGGGGCTGGGGGGGGTCCGCGCTCCGCGCCGCTCAGCACCGCACCGCGCCGCACCGCACCGCACCGCTCTGTACCGCACCGCTCTGTACCGCGCCGCTCCGCCTGGAAACGCCGCCCGCTCCGCAGCCCCCGCCGCCCGGCCGCTCCCGGCTCCGCAGCCTCACACCGCGCCGCGCCGCCAGGGAGCGGCTGCTCCGCCCCGCCCCGCCCCGCCCCGCCAGCCCCGCCCCGCCCCGCCCACTCCTGCGCGGGTTCGCGGGACCCCCCACCACTGCAGAACGGCGTGGGAGGTGCCGGGCCGGGGCGGCGGCTTTGAACAGCGCAGCGGGAGCGAACCCTCCCGCAAGGGGGGCGAGGCGCAGCCGCCGAAAATAGAGTTTCTTAGCGGTGGAAGTGACGCAATCCGTTGCAAAACCTTCACCGGGACGTTAAGGGTGGTCAGATTTACTTCGAAACCCGGCCGGCTTCTCGGGCTCCTTTCCTAAGGACCTACCTGCCCGTTCCCGCTTCCCCTGCTCCAATTGTTAAGCCCTCAGTCAATTCCGACACCGTATTCAAAGGAGCGAGATATGCCTCGAATGAACGAGAAATACGGCAGCGATGACATAAAGAAGTTCCTCCGTTTTGGGGGGCGTTACGGCAGCAGTGGAGCAGCCTGCCTCCGCGGGGGAGGGCTGCGCGCCCGCGGGAAATCCGCCCGCGCCGATCGCACCCACCGCCTGTGGGTAACTTCGCACCGACGGATCTAGGATGCAGGTCTGCAGTATTGCCGTCCCTTAAAAACATCCGTAACCTTAGAGCGGGTTCACTGCAGCAGCTTCTGCACCGAAGTCGCTAAGGAAGAGGCGGATTTAACAGTTTTAGCTATTTGAAGCAGCCGCATTCCTAATGGTCCACCAGGAAGTGCTCGCACACCCCGACGCCGAGGTTACTCGGTCCGCAGCGGCTTGCGATGCTGCTTACACACCTGCGAAACAGCAGTCCAGCGCGTTTTAATTGCCATTGGGGCCGTACATAAAACGTTACCGCTGAGATTTCCTATCGCCCTAAAATGGGACAAAATCAAAACTACTGTTGAGCTAATAAATTGTTCCTATAAATTCAGCATCATAAAACTGACTTCCTCTTAAGCAAAATGGCTTAAGTAAGCTGCATTTCCGTAGAAAGTCAGTAAGCGTCGGTCGCTTCTCTGTCAGTTTATAATTTATCCAGATAGATGGATGTTTGAAATGCGAATCAACTTTAATCGATTTGATCGTGGAAGCACCCGACATGACGCCATGCTAGGTCCCCGCTCGGTCCTCAGGAAAAACTCCCCTCGATGCCTGCAGTCTTCAGGTGAAAGTCACCAGCACTTCGGCAAAAGCTCCCGCGCTTAAAAGCCACCTTAGGTCTCCCTCGAAACGAACTTGTCCCTTGTATGGAGGTTATGGGGATCCTTCTGCTACGCAGAGGACAGGGAAAGGCTGCCTGAGGCAAAGCGTGAGCTTTGGTTTAGTGCCGGTACGCGCACACACACAGGCACCGATGCATTCCCGGGCCGTGCGTTTCCGGATAATTTTGTCTCCATCTCACCGCCGCGTTCCTTGCCGGCTCTGTAAAGGGCAGGGGGCACACGCCCGCACCCGGCTGCAGCCCCGGTAGCGCCCGGGCTCCCCGCCGGTGGCACCTGCGGCGGCGGGCACGGTCCCGGCTCCCCGCACCTCTCCTCTCCTCCCGGGGCAGCCCGACCCCTCCGGCTCGCGGGGCCGGGTGCTGTGGGCAGCTCGCTTCCCCGCGCACCCGTACGAAGACACCCATCCCCAAACCACGTCCCCTACGGAGCGCCGGGAGCCGAGCCGGCCCCGCGGGCGGACCGAGGGGGGGCGGCAGAGCCCGGCCCGCCCCCCCAGCAGCGCAGCCCTAACTGCGACTAACCGGTGCGGCGCCGCTCCCCACCGGAGCCGGCAGCCGAGGGGCGGCTCGGCAAACCCCTGCGGCCGGGCTCCGGGCGGCCTCGTCCCCGACAGGCGAAGGTGCCTTCGCCCCGGGCACCGCGGGGCTCGCCCGGGGAGCGGGGCTGGGCCGTCGGTAGCTGTCCGCGGTGCTGAAGCCGGGCTGCGCCGTGCCGCCCGCGCTCGCCGCGGGGAAGCGCGGTACCCGCGGACGGAGGCAGCCCGGGCACCGGCGCGGGGCACCCCGCCAGGACGCCCCCCGGCCCGCAGCGCTCGCCGGAGCCGCCGCCTCCCGGCCCGGGGGAGCCGCCGCTGCCGCTGCCCGGTGCGGGCGGGCGAGGTCCCCGGCCGGCGGGGCCGGTTCCCGCCCGCCGGCTGTCAGTAGATGGCGCAGAGCCCCCGGGAACCGAGGGGGGACGTGCCAGGGCTGCGGGCGGCTCGGTGGCCCTGGCCGGTCGGGGCGGGCCAGGCCGGCAGCGCGCCCACGGCCCGGCCGTGCGGCCGCCCCCAGGGCGGCCCCGGCGGGTGCCCACCGTCGGGAGCGGCCCCGTTTTGAGGCTATTTCATCCAAACGGCGGCGAGGGTGGGAGCGGGGCACGGCCCCCCCTCCGCGCCTCCCCGCCACGCGGCGGGTAATTAAAACAAACAAACAAACGAACGAACAAACAAGCACGGGGCGAGGCGTGCTACGGGGCTAGGACGGGCCCGGCCCGGTGCGGTGCGGAGGAACGCGGCTCGCCGCCGCCCGGCCCCGCTCCTCCTCCTCCTCCCGCTGGGCAAACATTAACCGAGGGCGAACGCGGCTGCGTGCGACCGGCTGTAAATCAATCCCGCCGCAAGGACACGGCCGGCAAACAAGCGCGGCTCCCAGCGCCCGCTCGGCTGCGCACCGGCCGCTGCGGCGGGGCACGATCGCGCCGGGGGCTGCTCCCCGCCCTCCGATCCCACCGGGCCGGGCCACCTTGCCTCGGCCCCAGCACCGCGCCGGCAGCCGCGGAACGGCCGCTGTCGCCGCCCACGGTGCGCGGAGCCGTCCCCGCGGCCGTCCCCGCGGCGTCCGGGCGGCCCGCAGGGCGGGGAGGGGCAGGGCCTCTCCCCCGGGGCCCGCGCCGCGCTCGGGGGGTCGGCGGCGAAGCCCCCGGTCGATGCCCTCCGCCTCCCTGATGCAAATGCGTTTATGCAAAGTCCCCGCCGGGTAAATATTAAACAGGCCCTAATGAGGCAATGGGGGCCGGGGCGCTGCTGGGGCCGGGGCGGCATCGACCTTCCCCGGCGCACGCTGCGGCGGCCGGCGGGGCGAGAGGTGCAAACGGCGTTCATTAGATTTCATATTTAATGTGGAAAACGCTCTGATTACTGTATCGATTTCTTTACAGTTAATTTGGCGAGAATTTCTCCCCGGCTTCCCAAGGCTTCAGCTTAGCCGGGGTTCACATTGGGAGGAAGAAAGAAAACGAGATGCAACTGTGAAAGATAACAGTCAGGTCGCAGGCAAATATCGAGCAGCTCTGGAGGGATGGGCTGCCACACACACCATCCCCCCCGCCCCGAGCCCCGCGGGCGAGCGCGGTTCCCCCACGGCCCCCGCTCCCCTCGCCGGCTCCCGCCGCCCCGGGACGGGCCTGGGAAGCCCGATGGGGAAGCCGCCACGGAGGGGCCCCTTCGGGACCAGCTCCCTAGAGGGTGCACCTCGGCGAAGAGTACTCCCTCCTGCAGCAGATCCAAAGGGGGGCCTGGGGTCCCCTACACTCCCCTCGCCCGTTCCCCAAAGGTGTCGTTGCCGCGTTTCTCCCTCGGGTGCTTCCCTCCCGTTCCGGCGGGCAGCCGGCGTGTGCGGGGCCGGCAACCGGCCTTCAGGCTGGTGCGTTTCTAATAACAAATGCCTCGAAGCACATTATTTTTTCCTGAACAAGACGAGTCGGTTTTTGCCTTCTTTATCCCCTCCTCCTATTGCCCCCCTCACCCCCCCCCAAAAAAAATAACCTGAATTAAATTCACCTTTAAATCCCAGCAGGCTGCAGAAGGGCTGTACATTTTCTTTTAATTGTATTTATTTTTTCGGTATCCCTTCACTGCCCTTCCAAATGTCGGTGAAGGCAGAGGGGAGGGGGAGGGAAGACTAACTAACAGAGAAACAGCCAAATAGATAAATATTCAGTGATAGAGGGGGAGAGAGGGGGACAGACAAAGGAAAAGAGAACAGAGAGGAGAAGGAAGATGGGATGAATAAGATGGAGGCTGGAAGAGGTCAGCTTTGCAATTAGCAGTTCTGCTTACATTTCAAGAGACAGCCCAGGAAGTGTCAAGACCTCAATCCTGCTTCCCTGTAACTACCAATTTTTCCTCTATTTGTCGGAGCTTCTGTAATCTGGGAGGTAGGAATCCCCTAGGGATGGCTGGAAGGGGCAAATACTCGAGACAAAGTGCTGGGCAAGACCGCGAGGCCTAAAATAAGCAGGCTCCATCCCCCTCCCAGCCGCTGCCTGCAGGAAATCAGAAAGGGAAGAAGCGAAGGCGGCGAGGGCTCCGCTCTGGGTATTTATCCGCCTGATAATTCTCTAAACGCCCGGGAGTGAGTTATAATTTGGACGTGAAATTTAATTTGCGTCGGCTGGAGTAATTTATGATATTTTGAATTGATGTTCATACATCAATATCAATCGGGGCAGATTTTTACCACTTAGTAAGACCATCGCACATTCTAAACCTGCACAAAATAAAATCGATCCTTTATGCATTTACAGCGGATTGCCTGCGGCGCAGGACGGGCAGCGCGGAGGGGCGCGCAGCGCGACGCGGGCTGCGCGGGGCGGGGCGGGGCGGGGGGCTGCGGAGGCCGCCCCCATTGGCTGGGACGCAGCGCTATGCAAATGACCACGTGCTGCGGGGCTGCCGGCGCCCAGGTGGGGCAGCGCCGGGCGAAGCCGCGGAGCCCCCGGCAGCGCGGGGAGAGCCCCGCGCCGCCGGGGCCGGCTGCGGGGGACGCGGGGACGCTCGGGCGCGGGCGGCCCTCCCCGCCTTCCCGCTCCCCGCCTTCCCGCCCCCCGCCTCCCCGGGCTGCGAGCCCAGTTTCGCCCCGGGGAGGCCTTTTCTGTGAGGTGCCAGCTTTCGGGTTTCATCGGAAAGGGAAGGCGGAATAATGAGGCTTTGTCCCTCTAACGGGATTACCGGGATCCGTTTATGCGAGGGCAGCGCGGGGGGTGGCTGGAGGAAGGGGCGGTTTGGGGGCAGAAGCGAACAATGGGTCTCTCCGGACCCGGCAGCTGGGCAGAGAGCGGCCGTCCGCCGGCAGTAAGCGGCCGCGCCGCGGGGAGCTGCCGCCTCCCTCCCGCCCGGGCCTGCAGCCGGGGCTGGCAGAGCTTCCCGGCCGGCAGCGCCAGGGAGGGGATGCCAGCAGACTCCGAAGCGAGGGGTTGTTTCCAGTATCGATCTATGCAAATGAGCGGAGATTCAGGTCGACCGAATTGTCGTAAAAATACGCTCCAAATCGAAGAAAGTTCGCCTTAGCAATCGTTACAGGGACATGGGAAACAAACTCCATCCTCCTCTCCTGGGCAGCACCAGCAAGACGAGGGTTTTCTCCTGGCGGGGTGGTTGTTGAGGAAGGGAAGGCGGAAAGGGCATTTTCTGAGAGCTCAGACCTTTGAAACTGACTCCGCAGGAGTGGAAGCCAAAGAGAGCAACGTCCTCCCACCGGCGTGCACCGCAGGGCCAGCTACAGCAGCGGAGGGGGATCCCGCTACGGGCCCTTCCTAGCACCGCTTTAGGCTTCAGAACCGAGGAGCTTGGCTGAAACCAGGCAAGGAGCACGGGGGTGGCCCAGCCGGGTCCCCGCACCGTCGGGAAGCGCCTCCCGGTTCCCACCGTCGTGGTAGTCGAAAGCGCAGGGACCGTTTGTGCATTTGAAAGCAGAAAGAGTTGGCCCTTCCCTTATTTTTTGGCCGTGAAACGGATCAGCGAGCCCGGCTCCGACTCGGATTGACTGTCTCTCGTTCTCCGGGGACAAATTAATGGAGACCTATCACTTAATTAACAAGCCCTCACTCAGGGCGTATTAAAGCCGGGCTCTGCACTGGCAGCGCAGGCTGGCGGGTTTGGGGAGGCGGCGGCGGCGGCGAGCAGGTATCGAACGGGACGGCAATCTCCGCGCAGACAATACGGGAGCCGCGCTCGGGAGCACACCGAGCCAGCAAGCGCTGCGGGGTTTTCGGGCTCTGGAGCAGCGTGGAGACACGGCACGGACTGCGTGTCTCACGCAGAGGCATCCACGCGAAAATTCAAACTCCACGGCCTAACGATAATTACAACCAGTTACAAAAAAAAAAAAAGAAATTTAAAAAAAAAAAATCTAACGATTTTACCCCACGGCCTTTCTCGGCCACCACTCACACGCCACGCTGGTCTCGTTTGGCGGAAAGCCCTACGCCCAGCACACCTAACCCAACCCGAGCGGGACGCGGAGCCAGCGCCGGCGCCGAGCCTCGCCGGGCGCTGCCACTGGAGCCCGCCGCCCCCAGCACAAAGCAAACGCACGGACTCCTCTCGGCGGTGCATTACCGGGGCTCCAGTACCGGGCCCGCTACGGGCCCGGCCGCCCTGCCCGCTCAGGGCAGCCCGGCCGCCGGACGGTGCGGGGGTCGCCGGCGCCCCGTTACCGGGCACGCTGGGCGCCGTCCCGCCGGCGACAGGCGAGCCTGGCGGGTACGCCCCGCCCGGGATAACGGGGAAAGCCGGGGCGCCGCAGTGCGGAGCCCGAGCCCCGGCTCGGCTTTGTCTGGCGGCCGGAGGCGCGGCGCGGAGGAGCCGGCCGGTGCCGGTGCGCGGAGCCGGGAGAGGGAGCGGGGAGAGGAGAGAAACGGAGCGGCGGAGGGAGGGGTGGGGGGGAAGGCGGGGGCTGCTCTTCAGGGGCAGGGAGGGACCGGGGCGGCCTGGGCCAGGCCCGGGGCCCCAGCCCCCGCCGCCGCCGTGCCCCGACCGCCCCGCAGCGGGCTCACCTGCCAGCCGCAGAGCAGACATCCGCTGAAACTCCGGCTCCTGGAGCCACTTCCACATCCTGCGGAATGTCTCCCGGCCGGATTTGAGCTTGCTCCAGGGCTTGGGGTTCCTCAGCAGGTCTGAGAGGGTCCCTTGCGAGCGGCACAGCACCCTCTGGGCGAAGATAGCCTGGGGGATGCTGTACCGCTTGAGCTCGGTGGTGATCCTCTGAGCTACTTCTTTGGTATTGATTTCTTCCATTTGCCCTGAATTACTTCCACTGTTGACCTGCGAACCAGTTACGGAAGGGTTTTGCTCCCTGGCAGAGCCCAGGATCTGCCCGTGGCTCTGGGCGTTCAAGTGGGCATGGGGGTGGTGTGGGATCCCGTTGATAGGCACCATGCCAGCGGAGGTGGGGGTGAGGTGTTGGTCGCCATGCCTGGCTAACATGGCAGGGTGGTGGGCTTCAAATCCGTTCGGGGTGAGCATTTTCTCGGCGGGCATGGTGGCACTGGGGTGAGCGTAGTGGGGCAGCCCTTGCTGGGAGTTGTGGATGCTCCCCAGGCCCGATCCGGACAACGGAGAGAGGCTTTGCCCCATGCCGGTAACATCCTTATGGTAGGGGGTGTAGAGATTGTTCATGGACGCCAGACCCCTCTCGTCCCGCATGAGCGTGAAGCTGCCGCTCACGTTGCCCGGTATCCGCTGGTGGGGGTGGTGGTGGTGGTGGTGGTGGTGGTGGTGGTGAGGGAACTTGTCCGAGACCGTCGAGATGGGAGGTAGAGGCTGCAGAGGGGTTAACGTGGTGTAGGTACTGCTCATGCTCATGCCGGGGGGTGTCTCGCAGGCCATGGTCATGGTGGGGTGCAGGGGGCCCGTCAGCGCGTGGTCGGGCGGCCGGTGGTGGTGGTGGTAGTCGCCGCCGTCGAGGATGGACGCCATGCCCATGGAGCGCGGGTGGGCCGGCAGGTGGCTGCCGCGGTGGGCCACCGCGCTCCGGTGGTGCGGGCTGCCGCTCATCAGGTCGGCGGCGGCGGGCACCGGCTCATGGCTCACCCCGTGCAGATCGCCGATGTTCTCCATCGCCAGCTGCGCGTTCATCGTCGGCCGTGCGGGCGGCCGGACCGCACATCTATCTGGTGGGCGGCGGGGCGTCCCGGAGCTCTTCGCGGCGGCCGCGGGCCGGTTCCTCCCGCGGGCCGGCGGCGGGCGGGCGGGCGCTGTGGGCTGGTGGCGGTGCTGCTGCTGCCGCCGCCGGGCTGGTGGCTTTTCCTTTTCTTTTTTTTTTTTTTTTTGGCGATTTATTTATTCGGGTTTTTTTTCTGCTGTTGGATGACGCCGTCGGGTCGGTTCTAGGGCCCCCGCTCCCTCAGGCCAGGCTCCGCAGCCGCGGCGGGTGTCTGGCCGCGTCCCTCGCCATCTCTAGCCATGGCTCTCACTGCGCTCCGCCGTTTGGACACCGCTCCGCTGCTGCAGCGGCGCGGCCGCCGGCCCGGCGCATGCGCGCGGCGCCCCCGCGCCACCCCCGCCGGGCCGCCCCCGCCTCCCGTGACGTCACCGCCCCTATTAAGGAGGCGAGCCCCGCGCGGCGGCGGCCAGAGTCGGTGGAGCTGTGTTGCCCTGCGCCGCCGCCCCAGGCCCTAGTGCCCCCCCCCCCCCCCCGCACCGGGCACAAAGGGCCGCCCCCCCACCGCACCCCGCCTCCGCCGGGCGGCAGGCTCCCGGGTATTAGGGCCGCCCGCCCCGCCCCTTCGGTGACTCCGCGTTTTCTGTGAGCGCGGAGCCTCCTCACCTCACCGTGAGCTTCCGGGGGTGAGACCCGGGGCGCCCACGGGCTGTGCCCGCCGTGTTCCCCGCACCCCCCGCCGTCTCCATCCGCGGCGGCCGCCGGCCCCCACACGCCCGCCGGCCCGGGGATCGCTCCTCTGCGCTGCCCCACCGAGAAACTTCCCGTTACCCGGCCTGGGAATGGGCGCCGGGAGCCCCACGGCGCCGCGTCCCGGTTCTGGCTGGGGTCCCCCTTGCGCCTAAGCTCTTGTCCCGTGAGCCCCCTCCCGCCCGCCGAGGTCCCGCTGGGTCCAGCCAGGCAACGCGATGGGGAGGGAGAGGGACCCCCCCTCCAGCCCCCGCCGGGGGACCCCGAGCGGCCCCGGGGGCCGTGCCCGACGGCGCAAGGCGAGCATATGCCCCGAGGCGCCCAGCAGCCGGACATGCCGCTGGTTTTCTTTTATTTTTTTTTTTCCCCCAAAAGAAAGAAAAGGGGGAGGAGGAGAAAGAAAAAGCGAGCACACCCGCCAGCCCCCCTCGTTAGCTAAGGTGTCTTTATGCTGGAAGAAAGGGCAGATGTGCCTATTGTTCGCCCATTAACAATAACGAACCACGCCGGGCAGAGTGCAGCGTGTGCGCGGCGCCGAGCGGCGGGAGGGACGGGGCGAGCCGGGGCGCGCCGCGGGAGACCCGCGGGGCCGCGGCCGGGAGGCACCGGGCCGGCAGAGCACAAAGGCCGCCCCGCCTCACGCCCGGGCCGCCGCCGCTTCCCCCCCCGCCCTCCTCGCTCAGCCGTCGGGGCCCGCGGGAGCTCTCGGCCCCCCCTCCCCCGCGGAGCCGCCTGGCCCCTTCGGCCCGGCGAGGCCCGCGGAGAGCAAGCGGGTCCCCGCCGCCCTGGGGCTCGCCCCGGGAGCCGGGCGTCCTTTCCACGGAGAGGGGGACAGGGGCTGGAGCGCCCGCCCCGGGAGGCGAGGCGAGGGCACACCGCCTCGCCCCGCGGCTTCCCGGCGCGATCCGTGCGGAGGTCTGCGGCGGGGAGCCGTCACCCTCCCTTCGCCCCGCCAAAAGCCCCGAGGCCCCCTTCCTTGGGGAGAGCCGGGAGCCCGCTGCCGGCGGGCGGGAACGGAGGCTGGAGCCCGTCCTGGGGCAAGCGTCAGCCCGGGAGCCAGCTGAAAGGAAACCCCGGGCTTATTTCTCTCAGAGCCGTTGCCGTGACTTCATGGCCAAGGCCTGCGGAGGTTTCCCTCGGTGCGAGGAGGAGCGCGCCGCTCGGCAGCCCGTGGGGGCTCGCTGCTGCACCGGCTCCGGGAGGCAGCGAGACCCCTCGCCCCGCGCTTTGAGCCCGAAGTACGGCAGCAGCGGCCGAAACGGGGGGGGGGGCGAGGAGCCCCGCCGCCGGAGCCAGGCCCGGCCCCGCTCCTGCCCTGGCCGCCCCGACACGACGCCTGCGGGGACGAGGCGTGTGTCCCCCGCCGCGGGGTGCGGGCGTGGGGACCGTGCCCGCCGCCCCGCACCCCCGCCACGCAGCCGCCCGCGGCGAGCCCCGGAGGGGAGCGGGCGGCACCCGCCGCCTGCCTCTCGCCTAGGAGCCGCGGTGTGTCGCGGTCCCCCGTGGGGTGCTGGCGGGGGACCGTGCCGTGGGGGCCTCTGGCCGGGACTGGCCGCGGGCCTGCACGCGTGTGTGCGGGCGTGCGGTCGGTCAGCTAAAACCAGCCCCGGACGCCGGGCAGGCTTGTAGGAAACTTTTAAAATCACGACAACTCTCTGCTAAGCACGTTGCGTGTCCGGCCCTGGAAGCGAGCATCACGAGCTTTTTTTCCTTACAAGTTCAGAATTTCCACGGCGGGTTGGTTTATTTCCTGCAATTAACGCACACACCCACACGTATTTGCAAGAATTCAGCGGCATTGAACCACACGTCTCCGAAAGACATCCGTTACTCACCTCTGTTCGTTTTCCCTGGGTGCACGAAGCTCCTCCGTATTTTATTCTGCGCTAAAAAATACAGACAGGTCCCGCACAGTTCCTACCCCTCCAGTCACTGCCCCATCCCTAAAGACTTCCACATCTCTCTGAATTTTTGTAATGTTAACGTTAACAGTGTCTCCATTTCTTAAAGCGAGGGATAGATAAGGAAAGATGTGTATCTGCGAAAGAAGAAAAAAGAGGCTCGAAACCTAAATAATGATCTCAGGAAATGTTTAGCATAAAACAAAACAAAATTATGGAGAGCATTTCGAGGCCGAAGTGAAAGGCTGTGATTGTTTCCCAGGCCAACGCGAGGTGATGTCACGGACCTAATCGAAACATTGTCAGCTTCTTCATTATCAATATCTGTGTACAATTTACAGTTTAATTAAAAATATTTCGTCTCCAGGCGTTTAGCGATTAGTTACCAAAGCAAACACCATAGTGGATACAAGCTACTCCCTCGAGTTTGTAGGAAATTACAGCATCAAATTTTTCTTCGAGAGAGGAGCGTAAACCCAACCCCAAACAATTTGGAGAGTCCTGCGACACGCCGGCCTCTGTCGGGGTTCAGTTTCTAACCTTAGAAAAGAGTGGCCGCAGATTTGCACCCACCGTCCCCCGGTCCTACACGCGTCTTTTCTTTTTAAATTGTTTTTTAGCTTGTTTGTTTGTTTTGTTTGTGTTTTTTCCTCGTTACTCTTTGGGGGGGGGATCCCCACGACGGAGCGGCCCTAGTGCGCAAAAGCCGCCCCCGCGGAAGACGGCGCGGGCGCCGCGGATCCCCGACGGCGCCCGGGCCCGGCTCGGCCGCAGGGTGCCCCGGGCCCCCCCGCTGGGCTCGCAGGGGCCGGGGGCTGGGAAGACGAGGCCGGTCCGCCGCCCCGCCGCCCCGCCGCCCCGGCTCCCGGCCGTCGGGGGTGCCGGGCCGTGGGCTCCCCTCGGCGCGGACACCGGCGCGGTTCCCCCGCGGAGCCGCCCGCCCCGCCGGCGGAGGGGGGAGCGCCAGCGAGAGATCATTTCGGTGCGCTAATCAATTACTGCTTGTGCAGTCAAGTACCATATATTTAACAGAATAATCGTTACCGCCCTTAAGTCTTTATTTGATCAGCAGATACTCGGAGCGGACTTAAAACGCAACTTTGCTTGTTTGAATTGCGTTGCGTGTGTGTGCTTTTTAAATCCGAGATAATGACACCATGAAACGGCCGTAATCTCCCGCCTGACTCCGGCAAACACCGCGCGGGCACCGGGGCCCGCCCGGACGGGGCGGCCCGGCCCGGAGCAGCGATCGCTATAGGCTGGAGCGGAGCGGAGCGGCCAGAGGGGGTCTGAATGTTTGTTATTATTTTCCTTTTAAAATTATTTTATCTGTTGGTTTGGGTTTTTTTTGTTGGTTTGGTTTTTTTTTTTTTAATTGCGTGCGTGTGCGCTGCCGCCGCCCGCGCCCTCCCGTCCCTGCGCGGCTCTCCCACGCCTCCTGCGCGGTGACAGCTTGCGGCACCCGGCTCCCCTCGCACGGGGGAGCGTGTCAAAGGTGACGCTCGAAGGCTCCCAAAGCCAACAGCTGCCGGGGGGGATTAACTTTTCCAGACTTTCCCCCGTCGAGCTTCTTGGAAACTTGCTTGGTGACAAAAACATATACATCTGTCGGGGGCAGGCGGAGAAAAGAGGGCTGCGCCGGCCGGGGCAGGCGGGGGAGGGCCCGGCTTTCAGGGCAAGCCGCGGCGGGGCGGGGGCGGCGGGGGCTCGCTGCGGGTGCCCGCCCGGGGTTTGGGGGGGGGGTCCCGGCTACCCCCCCCCCCCCCCCGCAGCCCTCGCCCCTGGAGCCGGGCTTCCCCCCGAGGGCAGCCGCCGGCAGCCGGGTCGGCGGCAGCGAAGGGCGCGGGGCTCCCCTCTTCTCCCCTCCGGGCGTCCCCCGGGCCCGGTGTCTGCCCGGGCTGGCGGGCGCGGGGCTGGGAGCGGGACACCGAGATTGCCCCGCGGGCTGCCGGGCGCTGCCCCGGCCGAGCCGCCGCGATCCCTCTTTGCAGCCGCGCTCTCCCGCACCCCCCGGAGCAAACCGCAGCGCTTGTTAATGAAGGAACTTAGGGAAGATTGCAAAACACCGTAAATAATTTAGCATTGTATTTCAGGAAAAAAAAAATAGCTTTCTTAAATCATCTCCTCAATATAACTTGCAGACTTACAGTACGGCCCTGGTAAGTCTAAATTTTTAAAGTAGCAATATTCAAAGAGACAGAGATGTCTGTATTAATTATTTATCCGCTGGTGCCTTCCTTCGTTTCTAACTTATTATTAATTAGGCGCCTCTAGTCTTTCGCAGAGAGCTCCACAGAGCCAGTTGCAGCTTTAAATATGAATTAAAAGCAAATCCAAGCTACTGTAATGCGAAAATTATTCCGTGTCTTCTATGGCAGAGATGAATAGCTGCGCAGATCAATACTGTGAAGCTATGCTCCAAACGACAGGGTTATTGATAGCTTATATTAATGATGTTAATGATGGAAAAAGGAAAACAAGAACCCGACCAACTTATAAACTTTTTATCTGCTGAAACCCCGCAATCAAGTGGCCAGGAGCATGAATTAAGGGGGCTGGAGATAATAAGGACATTATTTATGAAACCGGATAAATGACTTCTGATAGTTTGATGCGCTTGAGCTCCACACTGCCGCCTCCTCGGAGGCAGGCTGGGACCGGCCCGGCGCTGCCCCCCGCAGGGGCGGCCGCCCGGGCTCGGGGGGTGTGTGTGTGATCCACGCGTGACCCACGCCGTGACGGCCGCAGCGGTCTGCACCCCTGTGCTTCAGATCCGGCGAGGATGCCCCGGGAAATCCGCAGACCGCCCCCCCCCCGCGCCGCGAGCTGCGAAGGACCCGCTCCTCGGGAGCCCCACCGTCAGCCCAGCCCGGCCGGGGACCCGCGGAAACCTCCCCCCCACCCGGCGGCACGGGCGGCCCCGCTGCTCGGCCGGGGCAGAGTTACGGGTAACCGGGGGCAGGGAGGAAGCGCAGCCCCGACCCGCGCTGCTCCTCCCCGGGGAGCGCGCAGGGCCTGCGGCCGCCGCCCACGACGCGCCCCGGACACGCGTGACCGGGTCGAGCCTTCCCGCCCGCGGAGCGTGTGTGTGCGTGGCGGGGCGGGGGGGGGGGGGGTTTGGGGCAGCCCCTGCCGTCGGGCCGGCTCTGCCCCGGCTCTCCCGCCCGCAGCGGGCCGGCCCCGGGAGAGGGGCGGGGGGTCCCGCTGCCCCCGGCCCCCACGGGCAAGCCTTTGCACCCCCGAAACAAACCCGGTCCTCGTGCCCCGCCGCGGCCGCTGCGGCGGGGAGAGCCGAGGGCGCGTTTTGGCGCAGACCGAGGCGCACGGACGGTAACACAATAGGGATCAGGAGCGCCTTAGCGAGCGCTGCTAAGCCGGTCGGTTATTTAGGGAAAGGTCCTGTGAAAAGCCCCCGCGGGCTGCTCGGAGGTGATGCTCTGCCAGCGCCCCAGGACGGGCACCTGCCCGCGCAGGCAGCACGTGGCCCTGAGTTATCAATTAGGGCAGGGACACATTTTAATCAGGCAGGGCTGCTCGCAGCGCCCTGGGTTGCTGCGCTGAGGTCTTTATTAGTTACGTGTATGAGCGATATAGTCGCTCACCTTTTTTTTCCCTTTTTTTTTTTCTTTTTTCCCGTTTTCTCCCCCCTTCCCCGGACGCCAGCCCGAGGGCTCCCTAAGCTGTTCCCCTCTGTAATTAATTCGTATTAGACGGTTTTCCGTACGATGCTCTCCCGCGCCTGTCTTAACGCATTTTATAAACCTCTTTGTCTAGATGCCCTCTCAGATATGCACGGTCAAGCTCATAGATAAATTTTTTTCATGCTTTAAAAAGCTGCTGTCTTTAAGCAGTATTTTTTTGAAAAGATTTTTGTAATTATTATTTTTAGAAACAGCTTCCGCCAGGAGAAAGTCGCACTTGTTTCTAAAAACAATTCGCAGCAGATAGTGTAGATATCACTTAATTCCTACAGAAATCAATGTGAAAATTAGATTTATTGGCTACTTACATTGTTAAAAATGACAAAGTGCTGCCTTTTATTTTCATAAAACCACGGAAGACCGAAAATCATTTAATAAAGAATCCACCTAGTTTAATTTCACTGTAGGTCTCTTGCATCGAAACCAATTCTTCGAGCCTCTCCCTCATAAACTTGCCTTCCATTCTAGTATTAAGGACAAAAATAGTATTCTCAAAGAGAGTTAAAACAGTAGCATTTGTTTGATGCCTGAAGAACCTTTCACGCCGTTAGCTGAAGGGGATCGTGTAAATGAAACAGGATCCGCTGTTTCAAATCGTTTGGTATCCCCTATTAGCCCCAAAGGTTTGTTGCTTTCTATTTGTATTTTTTTTTTTAAGCAAAATGCCTCCTTTTAAAACATTTAATTTATTTAGCGTATTTTAAAAAAGGGGGGGGGGGTCGAGAAAAAGAGAGAGAGACAACACAGCCTGGCTTTCCAGCGCTTCCGAAGCGGGCGGGCAGCCGGCGTGCGGCGGCCGAGGCGGTGCCGGGGCCGGCGGCGCGGCCGCTTCTCCTCCCGCTACTTGTTGGGTTTGGCTGCGAGGGAACGAAACCGGCGGGCAGGGGCGGCGGGGCGGCCGCGCAATGCCCACCACCCCGCCTCCCCCGCCGGCGGGCAGCCCCTGCACGCCGCGGCCCCGGCCCCGTGCGCCCCGTCGGGCCCGGGGCAGGCCGGGGGTGCGCTGCCTCCCCCCCCCCCGGGAGTTATCCCTGGTTCTGGGCAGGGGAAAGGCGGAGGGAGGCGCTCCCGGCCCCGCCGACGGGCACCCCGGCAGGAGCCGGGCCGGAGGGCAGGGCAGGGGCCCGAGGGGGCTCGGGCAGCGCCCGCCCTCCCCGCTCCGCAGCCGCGCAGCACCGCGCCTCTCCGCTCCTAACGCCGCCGGGATTTAGGATTCGCGCCCCGACCGGAGAGAGCGTCGATAAAATTCTCCGTATCAAATGAGCGATCATTTGTTGTGGTTACGTGTTGGGTAATGAAAGATGTTAGCAGGATCAATAAAAATGAAAACACTTTTACTTACATCTTGAATTACTGTTTTAAGGGGTGAGCTGTGGTGGTGCAACAAACCAGAGAAACATCTACAACCATCAAATGTCTTCAAAGGAAATCAAAATGAACGCGTGTCACCCTGGGCTCGCCCCCGGTCCCCGCCCGAAAGCTCCCCCTGCCCTCGCAGCCAGGGGAGGGCTGAGCCCCCCCGCCCCGGCCGGCCAGGGCCCGGGCCCGGGCCCGGCTCCGCTCGGCGGGGTCATCCCACCACTTCGGCTTATTCCTGTTTGGAGAGGAAAACTCTGCCACCTTCGGGGCGTCTAAAGGTCAAATAACAGGTCGTAGCCCGAGGCAAATGGGAATTTTAGAGAGCCGAGGAGCCAGCCAGCTCCACGGCATCCTAAGAGCTTTCCCTTCGCTGTCGCTAAATAATAAACCACCTACGTATCCCCATCATTTATTCCTGCGCGCAGCGACACGGCAGACACACGCTCAGGCACCCGTGCGACCGGTCTCTCCGGCGCGCGAACGTGCGGAGAAACCAGCCCGCGATCGATTCCCCCGCTCCGCGATAGCCGTAGTGCCGCTCTCGATCCCAACTGAAATAAAAGCGGGGCCCTCGTTAGCAGAACGTTATCGGGATCGATTTCGGGGACACTCGCGGTGAATTTAGCGAGGAACAGCCCCAAACATGGAGGCTCGGCAGAGCTCCGGGACCGCTCTCGCCTCGGACGCGCCTGCGGGCTGAGCCTGCGCCGGGCTGCGCGGCGGCGGAGCGGGCGCGGACGGTGACGCGGGGCTGGAGGGGCGGACGGCGAGCGAGCCGGCTCCGCGCCTGGCCCCGCGCGGGGGACCGACCCACCGACCGACCGGCCCCGACCGCGGCTCCGCGGCCGCGGGGGCGCCGGGGGAGGCTCCCTCCCCGCCGGCGCGCACCGCCTTGCGCGGGCGCGGGGAGGCTGCGGGCGCCGCACGGCATCCGCGCGGCCCCCGCCCCGCCGGCGGGGCTGCTGCCCGCCCGCCCGCCGCCGCCGCTGCGCGCCCGCGGCCGCTGCGCGCCCCGCCCCGCCCTGCCCGCGCGGCCCTCCGCCCGCTCCGTGCCCCGCTGGGCACGCTTACCCCGCCGTCCGCCGCACGCCGCCGGGACGGGCATCCGATGCGGGCTCGCCTCCTAGATTTGCCCCCTAGGAGGAGAAAAACAAAAGAAAAAAAAAAAAACCAAAAAAAAAATCTACCTGCATAATTTCAAATGAGAACGAGAAGAAGAAAAAGAAGAAGAAAAAAATGCAACCGCCGCGGCTGCCACACCAGTCCCGTTAAAAAATAAAGCACCAAACCCTCACAAGGTGTAGGAGAGATCTTTTATTGGACCAACTTAAACGCAAGAATTTACAGCCAGAATTACACGTTCTTCATCAGCCCAACATGCACCAGAGGCAGAGGCACAGGCAGCAATTTGTGTATTCCCTGGGTCTGCAGGAGCTGAGACGGTTTTGGTGGAGGAAGGGGGTGGGAGAGAGGACAGACCCTCTTTCCCCCCAAAGAGCCTCAGTTTGTGGCTTAGGTAAAAACAAAAATAGGAAAAAGAAAAAAGAAAACCACAACCAAAAATCTCTCCAGCGCCCCATTTTGCTCCATCTTTAAGTCCAGTCCAGGATCAATTCTCTCCCTTACATCCCCAGTCATAAACAAACAGCTTCCAGCTAAATCTTTTAAAGGTTAAAAAGAACAAAAATAGAAATAATAATCAAGGGGGTTTTTTCTTCGCCTTCTGCTTGTTGGACAGCGCATTTTGGTCAGTCTAGCCTTGCATTTAGGGATGCTACTTGCATTTGAATAGCTGCCTGGCTGGTTATGGATCGGGAGGCTATGAGAGGAATCAGTATGCAAATTGTTTCAGTTACAATCGAAGGGTTCGATCTGGAGAAGGTGCCTGAGCGGAAGTCGCTGTCAGCCAGCGGTGCATTAGGCTGCCATTGCCTCCGCCGTCTGGGCCTGCTCTCCCTTTCCCTCACCCTTTTTTATGCTTGTGTACAGGTTTCTCCGGCGGTAATTAAAACATACACACAAATCAGGGGCTGCTGCATATCACGTTGGTGCCTTTTGCAGGCTGCGGGCACGGGGAAAGGGGGAGTGGAGAGAATATATCGCCATGCTGCTGGGGTTATTATTATGCAGCAAGGGTGAGGCGATCAGTGAAATAAAACATTTATAAATGGTTTTGTGCTTACAGTAGGAGAGGTGGGCCGGGGGGGCCACCCGGGCGCTGATCACACAGTGCAGGCTGCAAATCGATAACCCTTTCCTTGTAATCCCAGTAATTGTGGGAATCACGGCTCTCTGTTAAAGGGACAGCGGGCTGCAGTGGGGGGCGCAGAGGCTGCGCTTGGCGGCCGGGCGGCACAGCCCCTGCCCCCGAAGGGGCCACCTTGGCTTCCCCAGCTTTCGCTGGAGGTGAGCCGGCAGGGCTGAGGGCAGGAGGCAGGGACGGGCTCTGGCCCCACCAAGAGCCATTTCGACAGTCCCCTTTGCGGCTGCAGTAAGGTCTCGCCTGTCACCTGTGGCATCCTCCACCCAGGGCAGGACGTGTCCAACACCCCTGGCTTAAGGCATGGGGGCGAGAGAGCAAGCCTCCGGGGGCACAGGCAGGGGAAGGGGCTGGCCGCAGCACTGCGTCCCCTGCCCAGGCTCCCTGTGGCTGCCCTGTGTCCCCGCGGAGGCCCAGTAGCTCAGCCCAACTCCTTGCCTTCCCTGACTCTGGCAGCGCCAGGAGCAACGGGAGGCCTCGGCCACTCCGTACCGGTCCGGTCTCCATGAATTTAGCGAAGTTTTGTTGCGTGGCAGAGGGATGGGAAGGACTGGTGAGGTGCTAGGGTCGGGCCGGTGAGGTCTGCCCCTGGCCCCAGGGTGCCCCTAATGCAGCACCCTATGCCCATCCCTGCCCATCCCTGCCCACTGCCCCGTCTCCCCCAGGTGTGTGGCGGTGGGGCCATGGTGCCAGGCAGCCTCGGGGGCGGCCGGTGCGGGGGTTTCATGGGCAGGAGCGCTGGGGGCATGGGGCCCTGCTCCTGCCCTCTCCCTGCCGCTGACCATCTGTCATTCAATTAGGGCTGGGAGGCAGCTGGGGGGAGCGGGGCTGGGGGTCAGCGACCCCGCGCACAACGGCCTGCTGCCTCGCAGACGAGAAGAAGTTCAAATGTTAAATGCTCTCCGGCCCCGGCTCATCCAGGGCACTCGCCTTTGGAGGCAGCGGAGGGGTGAAGGGCATCAGTCATTAGCACTTAGATTTCAGCTCCGAGGCTGACCCTGCCTTCTGTTGGGAGATTTCGGCCTGAAAAGCCTTAACCCTTCCAGGGCAGCCCTCACCCTGCCCGGTCCCCGCGCGGGCAGCCCCAGGCTGGCGCTGCCTGGCCAGGCTGCTTCCCGCAGCTTCCCTGGTGGCCTGGGGCTGCCCCCCAGGCAGGTGGGTTTGGGGGAGAGGAGGGATCCCCGCAGCCCTGCCCCGCAGCTGGCCTCTTCCCTGACCCCACCAAAGGGCTAAGCCAGGGCAACAAGTCTCAGTGCCAGCAGGGAGCCGCGCTGCGGACCCGTGATGGAGGCAGCAGGCACGCCCTGCCCACCCACGGCTGCATCTCCTGCGGGGTGCCCGATACCCCCTCCCCTTCTTACAAACAGACCAGAACAAATTGACGAATTGAGCTTTCACTATGCTAATTTGGACATTATAAATATTTAACTATCAGCCCTAGCAGCCAGCCAGAGAGGGCTCCTCTCTCCTTTACACACCACTTAATCTAAAGTAAATGTTTGCCCCAGAAGTGGCTGGGGCAATCTGAGCATCCCATTCCCTGCCCCTTCCTCCCTCAGGGGAGCCGGGTGGGTCCAAAGGGGGGTTTGTAATGTTTGACTCATTTCCAAGAGCCTCCCTGATGGCCTCCTCGATTCGGGTGTGCTAAGAAGCTAAGCTGAGGCAGTGACACAGCACTGCTCTGGCTGGGAGGATGCTAACGCTGTGCCCCAACTCAGATAGGGTCTCTGGCCACATCACCCGACACCAGGGCTGCTCTGCCTGGAGCAGATTTCACATATATTCAAGAGAGGGAGAGATTCCCGACTTGAGATCAAGGCAAGGAAGAATGAGTTTCCACCCTCTTTCAATGGGAACTGGCTCCTCTGCCTCACGCAAGCCCACAATGTTTATCATTTCAGTGGGATGGTACCTAGCAAGGGAACCCCATGGCCTTCATTTTGAGGACAGATTATATACCCCTCATGACATCAGTGTTTGATACTTTTGATAGATTTTCTTGTTTGATACGCTTACCATTTGCTGCTGAAGGGGGGTAGTTTTCTCCTTCATCGTGGTGGCACATCACAAGTATTTGTTAATGATCGCAGAGCTTTGCTTTTTCTGAAGGGCTTGAGCAGCTGTTTGATACCCTTAGCTGTAACAGTTTTACAAGGTATTCACCTTGGAGGCTGTAGAAGCAAAAGAAAACGTCACTCAGAGTGGTACTGGTGTCTGTGGGTCTTCAAACAGCACAGCTGGGGCTTGGTCTGGCAGTTTTAAAGCATTTGTGTGGCAGCTGTGCCACTCACCTGAAGCAGCAGGCCTTGGGAAGATGCCTTTCTGGTTTTGAGCTCTGCTAATTTGTTAATGAGAAGCTTATGGTATCTGTTAGTTATTCTGACTCTGTTTCTCACCTACTAGCAAAAAGTGAAGTTCTCCTCTAAGAAGGAGTGCCCTAGCACTTTGGTACCTGGCTCAGGCAGGCACTGTGTGCCACCGCACAGCCAGGGCTCACAGCCCCACGGGACAACTGCCTGCCCAAGTGCAGCGTGTGCCATGATAAAATGAAGGCTCGTATTGTGCTAGGTGAGTCAAGAAAGTACGGGAATAACCGTGCATTGTCATTACCTGAGCACGCATAGGGACTTGACATCAATCCCTACATTAAAATACACACAAGAACAGGAAATGATATCCTGGAATGATCCTGCAAATCTGGGTGGCTTCCCTCACACCCTCATCCCCCAGTTACTTAGAAACGCAGGGGATGTTGGACTATTTTTGTGCTCACTCGCTCTCCCTTGCCCGGGACAAGCTGGCAGCAGCCTGGTAAGGTCCTGGGAGAAGGGAAGATCTGGCCCATGGGACTGCAAAAGAGGGATGGGTGCTGCACTGGAGATGTGAAGCATTAGTTACATTGCTATAGGGTCAGATATTGGATTATCAGCAGAAGTTAATCCCAGTCACGTGACAGATCTTACATTTGCTGTCATAAAATCTATCATTATTTAATAGGCATGGAAATCAAATTCTTCTGTGGACTATGAAGCAGGAATCTTTTAAAAATGTCTGTTTACCACAACAGACAACATATCGATCATTAGTTTTGAGACCTCACAGACAATTCGGAGATGTGTGTGAACACAAGCTGGCAGCTAGCTTTGCCATATTCACTGTCCAAAATTGAACCCCACCAAATGGCTGCACACCCAGCTTTCCAAGCAGGTAGATTTCAATTTCTTTACTGCAAAGACTACTGTTTCATTAAAGACAAATAACAAGGAAATTATATGGCATCGACCTGCCTTTAATGATGTTGCTGTTTGCGGTGATACTCACAGGTATACACAGTGAGGAGATACACTCCTGCCTTTTGCCACAGAAGAAAAGCTGCCTTCTTTGGATGCAGCTGACTGTGTATTTACCACTGCGAACAGCCTCATTTATTCTGGCAGCATGAGGAGGCTGATCTCATCCCGACTTGACTCTGTGTAAATTGTTTCCCTGGTATGAGGGGCACTGGGCTGGGTGGAAGGTGGACCAGTTGCTTTTCTGCTTTGCAAAGGCTACAAATACTGTTTCTGTCCCTCAGTCTCCCCATTTCTGCTGCGGGATCCCTGGACGGGAGTTGTGGGATGAAATTGAAAGGAAAAGTTGCAATGCTGATGCGGGGCATGTAGGAGCTCAAGCGGGTTACAGCACCGTCCCAGCACCCGGGCTCCTCCGGCGGGTGACAAAGGGGTGCCCGTCTTTCCTCTGTGCCATGGTGAGGTAATTCAAGTCATGAGAAAGAGCTCTCTTGAGTAAGGACTATTAACTGCGAGTGACTTGTGATTTGCACCAGATTTCCTGATAGAGACGCCGAGCCATTTCACATGGGTTGCAATAGAGCATTTATAAACGTGTTTTTCCCAGTCCCCGTTTGTGGATACCTCGGGACACTCCACAAGCTGCCACAGCTCTGTGGTCCCTGGGCTGAGCCCACTCTGCCCCTGCCAGCCAGCAGCACTGTGGTGGCACCCTGGCACTGAGGAGAGTGGAGAGGATGCGAGCGCTCTCTCCCTCTAGCTGTAGAATTAGCACAGTCTTTAATCTGTGCATATTTTAAAGTGTGGGGATCCCATAAATCCTTCCACATCTGGGATCGCTTGTAATGGCCAGTGTCAGGAGTTTACGGAGGAGCTTTCCTAAGATCTAGCGCCCAGAATCAATAGCAGCTGCAATTCCAGGCAGGGGGATAGGCTGAATCCCGATTTGATTCTCAGCTGTTTTCAATTGTATTGCCAGCAAAAAATTATTGTTGTTAAGCGATTCTGCTGGCCTGCTTGTGCCTTTTGAAGTTGCCTTTATTTCTTTGAGCTCAGATTCCTTGAGATCCTCTTGCTGCTCCGTCCCCAAACCCGCATGTATCCAATAAACCTGACAGCTTCCCAGCAGATGTCTCCATCTTCTCCATTTTCTCCTTTATTGAGGAGACAGACTTCACTGGAGAGCATGTGGAGCCAATGCAGGCTCTTCAGAGAGCTCCCAAAGGCCCAACTCATCTGCTTCAGCCGTGGAGGAGCAAGCAAGATATTGCCTGGCAAGGCAGGGTTTGGAACGCCCAGCAGTTCACACTCCCTTCATTTTCCATTTTCCCTCTTGCCCTTGCACAGTGCATCTGACAATGTCAGCTCCCACCTGCTTGGAAGCGTGCATGCTGCTGCGGGCTGAATTTTTGGAGGTTTCAGCCACCCCACCTCCCTACGGGGCCTGCCCCTCATCATTAACATCGTTCCCCTTTCTGTCTGTGCAGCGTGCTGCCAGGGAGCACCAGGAAAATGGAGCCTGGAGAAAAGGGCTCTGTTGTACAGCATGCCTTTGGCCTGGGTCACAGAGTGCTGGACGGGATTGGTGGCCGGACTCTGTCCTCTCCGCAAGGGCCTTCCTCTGGGTCTGTGCTCAAACCACAGGCAAGCTCGGGCCAGACTCCCTTGGCCATCCCAGTTTGCTGTGAAGTGCCTACATCTGAATTCCTTGTGAGTGGAAGAAAGCAACATGGAGGTGATGGGCAGCATCTGTAATAGGAAATTGCTGTCTGCAGATGTGTGTGTGAAGGAAAGCCTGTGTCAGACAATGGTATCAAGGGATAAATTCCACAAGTGAGCGAATCCATCTGAGTGTAAGACACAGGTTGTGCATTTTCCTCAAGAAGGAGCTGAACAGCTTCAGGGACATCAATCCACTTTATGAATGACATGGTTTCCCTAGCTTTGCCCACGCTTACTCAGTAGGAGAGAAGACAACAGGCAAATAAACAGATGTTTGGCTCATCTTGGACTGGGTTTTGAATCCTTACTGCCTTTGCACTTAGATGGAGCTACACTGGAAGTTTTGCTTGAATAAGGAGCTTGATTACGGTCCTCTTTTGAGGGAGTAATGTGATAGTGTCCAAACTGAAACACCTGGAAAACATGGTCTTCTCTCCTGGCTTGCTCTGCAGATGGGTGGTGTGCAGTGGGAGACACTCCAGCTCTTTCATGGCAAGGCTTTGCCCATTGAATACAATGGAAAGCAGCTTGTTACCACCTCTAAGTATAGAAATTTCTTGCCTTTGCTCTGAACAAATGGAAATCTGATTGCTCCTTCTAATCTTCCCCTGTACACCTGGCGTTGCAGGGACCAGCGACAACCTGGCCCTGATAAAGACTTCAAGAGTGGACCTATTATCTATATCCCAGAAACACTCCGATCATGTGGGAATAGTTAAAGGTAAGAAAATATATAACAGGTCATCTGTCTTTCAAGCTACAGTCAGCTCAGAGGTGGAAACAGATTGACACAGCTGGGTGCAGCCATCACGCTGGAGCCTGCAAATGCCGGTCAGCAGAGCTGCAGCAGGCACAGAGCACAGCCTGTGTTTCCCTTTAAAGCTGTTTGTCTGCGGGGGGTTTGGCCGCCAGCTTTGGAGAGCTCGGCCAAAGCACTGAAGTTGCTTTCTGCTGAGCCCGCTCCTACAAATTAGCGAGATTTAAGAGCGGGTTTGGTTCTCTGTCCTGTAGGCACGTGGGGTGACGTGACCTTTCCTTGATCCAGCAGCCTCTGCAGCGCTTGGCACTGTGCTGAGGCCAGCGCTTGCTGGCAGAGGCAGGGAACCGCCCGGTGCCTGCAGGCAAGGGCTCTTGGGCATGTCAGGCAATGCAGACCCTCCCTGCCACCTGGCCCTGATGCTGTGGAAAGCATCGCGCTGGGGAAGCAGCTGGATGCCTGAGAGGTACGAGCCTTCATCTGTACGCTGCTGTCGTGGTTTAACCCCAGCCAGCAACTAAGCACCACGCAGCCGCTCACTCACTCCCCCCCCACCCAGTGGGATGGGGGAGAAAATCAGGAAAAGAAGTAAAACTCCTGGGTTGAGATAAGAACGGTTTAATAGAACAGAAAAGAAGAAACTAATAATGATAATGATAACACTAATAAAATGACAGCAGTAGTAATAAAAGGATTGAAATGTACAAATGATGCGCAGGGCAATTGCTCACCACCCGCCGACCGACACCCAGCCAGTCCCTGAGCGGCGAAATCCCTGCCCCCCCCCTTCCCAGTTCCTAAACTAGATGGGACGTCACATGGTATGGAATACACCGTTGGCCAGTTTGGGTCAGGTGCCCTGGCTGGGCATGAGAAGCTGAAAAATCCTTGACTATAGTCTAAACACTACTAAGCAACAACTGAAAACATCAGTGTTATCAGCATTCTTCACATACTGAACTCAAAACATAGCACTGTACCAGCTACTAGGAAGACAGTTAATTCTATCCCAGCTGAAACCAGGACAACTGCTCTCTGCGTATTTGCTCGTACATGGTACTGTTGTGAGCAGGGTGTAACCCCTGGCCCTGAAAACAATCTTTTGGAGAGCAGCGAATGGAAACAGTAGTGCCTCGACCCCTAACACAGGTGAGCGTTGCTGCCCGATGCAAAGGCGCATGTGCACAGGGAGCTTTTGCTGACTGCTAGCTTTTGGAGGCTTGTGGGTCTGTAAGGAAAGGCAGAAAAGGCTGGAGAAATGGATATAGGGAAGCAGAGAATCATCGCATTCGTCCTAGGCAGGCGCTGGGGCTGGAGCCCCGAGGAAAGCCAGGTAGCCCTGCTGAGTGCAGGCTGGCCGAGGGGCTGGGAGAGGCGGGCAGCGAATACCCCTCGCTCCGATCCCTGCTGTGGAAAAGGCAGCACAACATGGCTGTTTACTCCTGGCAGATAACCTGGAAGCCATCTAACAAATACCCCAGCTTCACCTATTTCTTATCCCAGGGGGAATCAACCATCTGCAGTTTTGCTAGCTGTGCTGGACAGGAAGGGATAGTTCATTAGCAATTTATACGTTTGGTTTGCCTCCTAAAATGGATCCTTCTAGCAGCAGGGATGTGTCATTTCCCCATTGAGCTGCTCCAGCTTTCACAGTAGTGACTCCCAAGCAATCACGCTCACTTTGAGCAGGAGTTACCAGCGTACGTAAATGATGTAAATAAGCTGCAGGAGAGGGGTCACATAACCGTTTTGTTAGGTTCTGCCCTGTCAGTCCTATTTCATGGATTCCGACAGAATATTAGCATGTTTGCATATGTAAATGTGTTAAAGAGAGCATCAGCTGAGGGAATACATTAAACTCAGTTGTCTTTCCAAGTTGATTTAATCTGACAGCACCTCCATTAAAAAAATAAAAAGCATCAGTTTTCCCTTTGTGACTTGATGTACAGTAATTAGCTTGTTAGAGCAGGAAACACCTCCTTTCATAATTGATTTTGCACCCCTTTTACTTGGATATCTCTGACAAGCTGTTTCTAGTTCCCCAAGGACACCATCAGTACTTCCCATGTGTTTGGAATTTCATGAATGTGAATAATGAATATGATTTATCCCTCCCACACTCCCGTGCACGGCTAATATATGTAGCCAATTTGTGAACTGGACCTTGCATCAGAAAGATTGGTGTCAAAGTATTAATAGCATAGTGACCAACCATGCACAGGAATTAGGGCACAGCTAAGCAGTGATCTTCTGGGCATTAGTGAGATGGGAACAGGTTGCACCATGTGTTTGTCCACCAGGGAGGAAAAAAATGGAGGAAGATTTTCTGAATGGTCCTGTGTATCTAAGTTAGCATGCCAAATTGGTTGCTTATTACAGCTGGCACAGTGCCTTAGTGGGCTAATGTGTTAATAATGTGTAATGTTTCTCTTAGGCAATGGCACCACTCTTCATTAGCGCTTCTCAAGCCCTGTCGCTGTTGCTTAGCTCGACATTTTGTTTCTGATGTTTGAGTGAGGGTATTTGAAATCAGGATTTCAGATCTGCTAATACATGTCACACACTCTTTAAAAATGGATTTTAAAAGGGCCTTGATAATTTTATGGCTACTAATAACATTTGTAACTATGTGAGCTAAGCTAATGATAAGAGTAATCAAATTTCATGTTTCACGGCATAAAATGAGCAACTGTAGAGGTCAGGAAGGTATTCACTCTCTGCCCTCCTCCCCTGGGAACCACTGTCTTTTCCAGTTGGTTCAGTAGATGAGCAGTGTTTGGGATGTGAAATAGCACAGTGCTGCAGGGAAGTTCAGGGTCTCACACTGTACAGGGCAAGGATCTTATTTATAAGCATAGGAATTCTGGTTTAGGTGGGCAAATGGAGAGAAACATCTGAACGATGCATTTGTTTCACACCTATTACCTCCCACATAGGCATCAAATACATGGGGCTGATTCTCCTCATTTCTGTGGCTGTTTGCTCAAGCCCCCGTATAAGCCTCCTATTTCTGAGCAGCCCTGGCATGGCCACATAACTCACATCCTAACTTTTCTATCAGCGAAGGTGCTCGCTTAGACTTCCCTCACATTTCTGTGTTTTCACTCGCTGTATTAGCAAGTCTGTTTTGAGCATTTCTTTAACACAGCATAACTGCAAGAGGCAGCCGAGGGAGCCCGGAGCCACCAGCAAACACCTTCCTTGGCAGCCGCCGCTGCAGTACCACAGCGGGGAGAAGCGTCGGTGGTGCTGCCAGTTTGGGAGCGAGGCCGTGGGGCTGCCCACAGATGGTCGCAGGTGGGTCGCCCTTCCCATGGCCGGAGCCTGGCTGCAGTTTGCTCCAGGTGTGCTCTGGCGAGGGTGTGCTCTGCCCGTGGCGGCCAAGCCCGCTCCCGGCGTGCTGTGTTACGTGGCCACGCGCCCCTTGGCAGCGTTCACCTGACGCTGAACAGCAGGGCCAGAGCCAGGAGGCTGGGATTTGGCAAGGCAACAACCTGTTTAACCGATGTCTGGTTTTCATAAAGACTTTCAGTCCCATGTTTTGCGATATAGTGCCTAGAGCATTTTTTAGCACCCATACTTTTAGTGTGATGTGTTTTCTAAAGCCTTTTAGTGCGTTGTACCAGTGATGTACTGATGAGTCTAAACGGACTCACTTAACACAATGTGTAATAAACTAGAAAGGAGATGTGCTGAGTAAAAAAATCCAGCAGAGACAGTCAAAAAGCTCTCTGTATTTTTTAAAGATGGAAATAGCTTTTATTTGTTAAAAAAGATCTTCTCCAGAAAATATCTTCTTTTTCTTCTAAACGTAGATATTCATTTAGGTGTGTAAATAATGTAAGAAGTTTTTTTGTACAACTACATTTAACGTGAGATCTTTTGATTCCTGAAGTGTAGTTTCCCGGAGTTTGGTATTATCTTACAAAAATGCAAAAAAAGTTAAAAAGCATGTAAAATAGTTTCAGTTTAAAAAAATATTTTTTGTAGAAAAAGTCCTCTCAGAGAGCTCTGCCTAACTAGCCGTAATTTGTCTTTGGGCAGTGTTTCCAGGCAGAGGTCCAGCAGCCGGGAGGGTGGCAGGGGAGCCCGTACACGGCAGGGGAGCAGCTCAGGGCAGATGCTGCCCCACGAACTGCCAGTGTGGGCTCCACAGGGCTGCCCAGGGCAGCTAGCTTGCCATAGCAAAGAGCATGCAAACCCGCAAACAAAAAAGAGAATGTTTATAGAGGCAGCCTTGGCGATAATCAAATTAAAGGCAGAGATCAGAAGAGTGCTCTAGAAAACATTTTTGCTTAGCACAGTTAGAGCTGAGCGCAAGGTATCGCGAGACCGTAGTAAGGAACCAGATCTAGCACAGCAAAGGAAGTCGCAGTCAAGTGAGGCTTCCCAAGTGCTGCTCCTGTGGCCGAGCTAGGGCAGTGCTGGAGATTTCTTCCCACGGCCTCTGACTGGGGCCAGGCTGTGTCCCTTCCTGGGGACAAAATCCCCACGTGCCAGCAAGCGTTGCCTGGTCCTGTCCCACAGGCGCGTGGGCCTTACGGGCAAGAAACACAGGGTTAAAATTCTGTGATTCTGGGTAGAAACAACACCACAGAGTCTCCCCCGGTTGTGCTTTTCTTCTCCTTGTCGCTCTCGCATTGGGTTTTCTTGGAGGCTGAAGAGAAGCTGCCCCAGCCCGCCCGTGCCCCCGCTCACACACAGCGCGCAACCGGCGTGTCCGCAGGCAGCCAGCGTGCGTTGCTACAGCCCTGCTGCCGCTGCCTGCATCGTGCCCCTTCCCACGCGCCTCCCGGCTTTTCTGCCGGTGGTGCCCGGGGCTGCCCACGGAGCTGCTCGGCTCCGGGGACGTGCAGGAGATGTGGGGTGGTGGGTGATGCCGAGGTGCCCGCTCGTCCCCACGCCGGCTGGGGTGGCTAATTCAGCCCTGGGGAAGGGAAGGGGACTGCCGAGGGAGGGCTAAAGCTTGGCTGAGCAGCATCGGGCACTGCCAAGAGCATTTTTCTGAGGCTCAGAGTGGGCTGCTGCAAGGAGGGGGCTTCCTGGTATGTCGGGGAACATAATGGGAAAGGCTGGAGTTAAAGACCCTTTAATTGAGGCCTTCAGAATGGTAAGTATAACACTGCATCGCTCTGTTTAGGGGATTTTGCGTATCTCTACCATCAAGGCTACATTTGTCTGTAGGATTAATCACTTTTTGATCCAGAGGGTTTAAGACAGTCAGCTTACTAGGAATGTGCCGCATGGCTCTCCCAGGCTGGCAATTAGCTTGGTTTCTTCATATTGTCTTGTTTATTATGCCCTTCTCCATCTCTTTTTTTTTTCTGACCAGCATGTTAATACACTAATTCATTTCTAATCCATTTTTAACTGTGCTTTTAGGAGAGGATTTTTAGTAAAAGCTCTATGTCAAATATAGAAAATGAAAAAGTCCTGCTGCTGAGCAGAGAACAGGTTTGTATATAGATGACACTGTAAAGAAATCCTTGGAGAAACTATAAGACATAATTTTGCTCTATTTTAGGGCTTTATCTCTAGACTGGCTGAGGTTTTCCTGCTTGCCAGAAGGTCATCAAGAACCTGAATTATACCCATTGCCATTTAACTTGAATGCAAACAGGTTTCTTTGGAACATTACTTGTACCTCACATGACAGGAGAAAATATGTCCCAGGAAGTGTATGTGTGCATGTCCCTTCAGATGATAAGAAGCTATCATCTCCTGCTCTTGACAGGCTGCTTTCTCCTGCATGCTCCTGGCTCTGAATGGCAGAGAAAGCTCATGCCCCTATGCCCCGTCATGCAGCCTTTCCTCCCACACTCCTAGTCCTTTACTGGCTAGCACAGAAGATGGACAATGTCTTTATCTCCTTCTCATGTGTGCTGTTTGAATGGAGGAGACAAGCAGGAAACTATCCTTGAGCTCTAGACCAAAAATGTCCATCGAGGCTGTGGTTGGGAAGTATCCATGTGCTGTTCTCACATGGGATTGCACATGTATGGGACCTCTGAGCTGCCAGCAAATAACACGGCACTTGGCAAAGCCCCTCCAGACCCGGCAGCTTGCTTTGTGGCTGGAACCAACCCAAATGCCCTTGAACGCTACCTAAGGGCTCAGAGTTTTTCTGTTTCCAGACCTGGCTTTGCCCTGAATCTTCTGGGTGACCTCGGTCAAGCAAGTTCACTGCTCTGCATCCATTTCCCGCTCGGTAACCTGCAGGAATGATGCTGACCACCTTTATACAGCATTTTGTTATGCCCTGAGGACAAGCGCGATCTAAGGACTGAATATTGCTGTGTAGAACAGCACATGGTTGGTGTAACTACAGCATACCAAGCCAAAGCTTGTTGAAATACAAGTGAGCTTTGCACTGACTTCGGTCAGTTTTGGATCAGATGCTAAAAGCTGTAAAATTTTTTTTAGCCGCCTGACATTCCCAGTGTGAAGTTACTAGCACGGTCGGAGCTGGATGCAGCACAAGCCACGCTTTTCTGTCACAGGCAGTTTGTCTTCCTTTTTCTTGACTCTACTTTTAATAAATGTAACCTTTTCTCCTATGGCTCAGGCATTGTGTTGAACTGCCCCGACAAATGTTCTCAGGTTTTTAAAATATTCGGTATTAAAGAGATCAGGCCAGATGTGTTCTTCTGCCTTCATCACTCTAGGTTGTGTACTCTGTGTTGAAATGATTATTGTCATCACCCGGTGAAAGGCAACTGATGAAAGACTCTCTCCCCCTCTGATGAGCTATCCATCGGCCCGTGCCCGTGCAGAGCGCACAGGTTTTGTTTTTGAATGATATATTGCTGTGTCAAAGTGGCTTATGTGCTGCTTAAACTTATGCTGGTGAATGACAGAGAGTATGTATTAAACAATCTCATTGCAACAGGAGCTGTATTTTCTCATCTCCAGCTTTGGGAGCACCAGAGCAACACCCCCCCTTCCACCGTGAGCCTGGCAGGGACTCCTGGAGCAGGGTGTCTGGGTATGTCTGTGTTCACACTTGGGTGTTCACACTGGACGTTTTTAAAGAAATGCAATCGGATACCAACCATTTTAAGTCTTTCTAGGAGACACAACTGTTCTTTCTGCCCACCCGATTCTGTTGATGAAGGAAACTGTTTTACATAACGTACTTTGAAATGTTTTGGGTTTGGATGTATTTTCCCTAAAACCTTTTCTGTTCTCAAGTTGTGTAGCTTTCATTTTCCCATTTGTCGCCCTTTTACTCCATTTTTTTTCTCTTTTTTTCAGTCCTTTGCAAGGCTCAGTAACAATAGCTAAGAAGGGATAGAAGAAGGGGAAGCTGTAATGTTTCCATTTTGGGTCTATTGCCAGTCTCCCAAACCATCTCCAAAGGAAGCGTTTGATGAGCAAAACATATTAAAAACACCACTTTGCCTCGAAAAATGTTTTGAATAGAAAAATCAGTTCTCAAAGCCTTCCACACTTCCACAGTCCTCCAGTGCATCTGGTAAATTCCAGCATCACTGAGCAGAGCCTGTAACACGAATAAGACCTTTTCAAACGACTGAGAATAATTAAAAAAACCAAGACACAGACATTTTCTCTGTGTAGTGACACAATCAAATACTTAACCAAAAATAATGCAATGAAAAGTCTAGGTCACAAAATGGAGTACTGCAGCCTGGAAAAATAGTTTTCTGACCTTCTGGATTTCCTCTATCAGAGGACTACTGTGCAGTGAGCAAGCCCTATTTCTTACAACAAAGAAATTTAGCAATCTGTGAGGCTATGTCACCTTGCTGGCAGAAACACTGAGCAGCAATAGTGCTGAAAGTCAACACTAATAGCTGACACCAAATTAAACTGCCAGAGTTTGTGTGATGTAGTTCTGTCACCCTTTGACACATTTGATGTGAATTCAGAGGCTTCTGCTGTAAACTCATCAGCAGAGCTCATGACGCATCATCTTTACATATCTGTCCATCCACATTTGTCAGCAACCCGTGTGCCTCAAATGACTCCAGCGATTGGGATATAGATTGCTTTACCTTCACGTATAGTAAATAGAGTGTTTTAACACTTGTGATACCCTCAGCTCTAGCTTTTAACTGACAAAGTCTTGTTAGCTGCACTTCAGCCTTTCTGCGTCCATGCTGAATGTGGTGATTGATGCAGGCTGATTATGGCAGTGGGGTGGCCCATCCCTTCTTAACCTGTGGCTCAAATCGTCTCCAGTTTGCCCATGCAGAAGAGCAGCAGGTACACTCCTAAGTGTCTTCATGAAGTGCCTGACTGAAAGGCCACAGCCAATTAGGCTGAGCTGAAACGGACACTTGCAGGATGTCTTTGCCTCTCAATTCCCCACGCGGTGCCTGCAGAGAGCAGGCACTGAACAAGCGCAGATAGCCCTCACGTCTGCTTGCACGCACCCAGCGGCTCTCAGACCTGAGGGCCGGTGTTTCAGCCCAGGAAACGTGGCAGGGTGGCTGTGCCCTGGCTTCGCAGCCCTGGACTAGGAACCCAGCAAGCTCCGGGGGTCAGATCCTGATGTAGCAAATGATGCTCACAAATGGAAGTCACTCTGCTGAGGCAGTCATTCACCAGCGACAAACACATAATCTCCCCCCAAAATAACATGGCATTTCAAAACACAAACAATTCGCCCCACCTTTTCTCCCTGGGCCATCTGAAAGGGATTTCTAATATTTATTTTTTCTCTAAACCTGTTAGTGTTATTGTAGTTTCAGACTGATACCTTTTGGTTATCAGCTCCTAATCTTCCTGTTAATTTTGGACTTAGAGAAGTAATGAAAGCAGGTCCCCTCAGATGACAGCAAATCCCTGCTGGGGTGCGTGTGAGCACTAGAGTTTATGCAATGCTCTGGGTGATGCTGAAGAGAGACTCCGCAGATCTGCACCATGCTTTTGTCTCCCCTATGGACCAGAAAGGAAAAGGGCCTGCAGTTTCTGTTTACGCCTCCATGGTATTTAACATATTTGCTAGCTTCAGTAGCATCTTATTTGTCACATATTGCCCTAGAATATTTAATATCTTAAGTCCTTTTCTTCCACTGACTAGCTTTGCGATCAGTGTAAATTACTAAGGAGAAAAAGCTGTATTTAGACACACAGGAAGAACAAACAGAGCAAGAACAATAAATCAGATTTTTTTTTTAAAGTCTATTTTAACATATGGTTTAAAATACTAGCCTCATAAGGTAGTATGCATCAAATCATATTTATTCAAGTGTGAGCTATTTCAGAATGGTAATAGAAACATCATGTCCTACAAGAAAAGCCACCCTATTTTCTTCTGCCTATATAATACTGGCATAAAAATATTGCATAGTGTCCCATGTTCCAATAACCCTTTGAACCACTAGAATTATCTCAAAAAAAGAAATGGTAATAGAAGATTTCCACCTTCGGAAGAAGACTGTGAAACTTGTGCCAGGTCAGAGGGTGGGGGAGAGCAGTTCAAACTGAACCAGGAAACATCTTTCTCCAATGAAGTATTAATGTGTGTCAATACTAAAACTTTCTGACAAAAAGCAGGGAAAAAAGTTTGCTGATTTTTTTTTACATTTGCTCTTAAAAATTCTAAACTGGAAAACTTTGTAAAAAAATTGGAAAAAAAAGTAAAAGCTTTAAAAATATTTCCTAGGAACTTCCATCGTTGCTTTGGGACCTGCTCTGTTTGGAAACTGCCGTGCAGTGCCACTCAGCTTGTGTGAAGGAAGCAGTCTGGGCTATCAGACCCAGCACCTGAGATTTAATTTGATGTCCTAAACATCATACTCTTGTCCTCTAGAAATAGCTTTCCTTGTTATAATTCATTCCAAGGTCTGCAAGAACTGAGTATATCATTAAAACCCAATGTAGAACAGTTAATTCTCTCCCTCCCCAGCACAGAGCGGCTCCCATTCCGGGTGCATTAGGAGCACCTGGGTGGCCAGGGAGAGCCCCGAGTGACCGAATCGATGCGGCTAAGAGACATGCACCCGCAATCTGCATGCAGCCTCCAGCCCACCGCGTCTTGTGGCATCTGAGGCTCACTCCATGCACAAAGGGGATTGTAATGGAAACGCTGACAGCTCTTAATAATTACAACGCTTCTAGACATCTCTGTAATTACTGTACAGAGGCTTCTGGCATGCAAACAGTATTAGGGTACATCTTGTGCCTGACTTGTTTTATCTGTCTGTGTGGCAAAGCTCCTGAGGACAGGAAACCATAGCTTCTCCTTGTGCTTTTTAAAACACTAGTTGCTCTCTCAGCAGTTTACAGTCACTTACTAACAGCAGTGGCAACCGGGCTAATTCAATGCTGAATTCCTGTTAATAGACTCTAGAGTCAAGATGCCCAGTGCAAGGTGCTCGATGGACTAGAGCTTTTTCTGCAGTGTCCCAGGGAGGAGAAACATGAAGCCTGCACCTACAGAAACTATTTATAAATGCACCTGACTTTGGCTTTTGTGTCATGTCATCACTGAGACCAGGGCTGTTTGTCCTTTCTTGCACCCTCCTGGTTGGCAGCAGGGAAAGACTATTCCCCATCTGCACAGGGGCTTGTCCCACCCTCCTGTATTTGGCACTTTCTGAAATAATGAACAATATAAGTCTTATGAGTACATTTTATGGCACTCTTGGTCAGGTGAAGGTTTAAATTAGGTGAGTTAAAATGGATTGTGAGATGCAAAGCAGCCATCTCTGATATTATCTGGACTACAGCCAGTACACCACAGCATTCCTGCAACTGCACGGCTTGTATGAGGAATAACTACCTGGAGAGAACGCTACATGACAATCAAAAATAGAGCAACTAAGCAACAGTCCCCTGCCTCCCCTGAAACCTCGCCTCCAGATGTTGAAACCATCGGTACAGTAAAGGGTACAACTCATGTAAAGCAGGCAGTGGTGACCAGGGAAGTGATGGGCCCCAGGCAGGTGTTTTCCACATAGCCTACAGCTCTCAGTGTGGTAACTTTATCTTGCATTATTCTTCTCCTTGGACGCAGTCTCCAACCCAAACCGCATTAGCCCAGTAACATGTGTCACACCACTGGGGTCCCACCAACCCCTGAGGTAACCGAAATTAGACCGGTGCCCAGTCAGGAGCAGTTGGATTGTGCGTATGACAGATGGAGGGCTTCCCAGCCGTCAGAGAAATATTTAAATGAAGTTATTTAAATAAGTTCTCTGGATAATTAGATATTGTAGCACCCTCTTCTGGCTTTCTGCTTTCCCTGGGTTGTGACCGTCTCTCCCCTTTGAGACCACTTGGCTCACATGGGTTTGCTAGTTAAGATTTTGGAGCCACGTCAGTCCTGATCCTCTCCCACTTCCTATAACCTTGTGGCTTTCTAGGAGAACCGCTCCTCAAACTCGTATGTCGCACACTGAGTCCCTTCACAATTAACCTTTTTGTGCAATCTTTTTAGAGCAAAATCCCTTTTTCTTATGTTTTTAGTTGGTGATCACGGAAAAAAAAACCCCTGACTTTGCACATTTTATATGGTTCTGACTGTACTGCTAGGGAGAGGGTTACTGCAAACCCATGAAATCAGAGGTAGGGATCCTGCGCAAGGAGCAGGGACTGCCGCAGCTCACGGCAGCTCAAGGGACGTGGTGGCCTGGGGGAGCAGCAGCGCGGGGAGGGCTCCCCCCACCTTTGATGCTGACGCTAAGGCAGCCGGGGGCCTTTGCACAGGTTTTGGCGGGTGCTGCTTCACCTCCAATGTCCTCACTGTGAACCCAGAAACAGACAATTATAACTCATAATGTGGGTGTGCAAAACTCCCTCTAAGAGCTAATTAGCTGTGAGGACTAATATTTCTGTTTTAAGGTCCACAAATGTCATTATACCATTATAAAATAAACTCTTGAAAAATAATTCACTTTTAAAATAATACATTGCTTTCCTTTTATCCAATAGGTTAAAGTACTTTGTTCCTTGGTACCGGCTTTAAATTTTTCATGTCAGGGTGAAAAGCAATTTTTTAATTATAATTTTAATGCATCTGACCATATTTCGTAATGATACATTTTGAACCCAACTTGTAAAGGTGTCAGAAGAAAATATGACTATTCCATAGAAATATCTGAACCATAAGAACACAGTTGAAATAACATAGTGCTTTTTAAAAGTGCCAATTATTTATTTTAACTGTGATATTACATCTGTCATTAGCACCATGTGAAATATTTGGTGTGTTATTAGGAAAATTTCAAATTCACCGGTTTCAATGCTCACAGAATTTGCAGGAACACCAGGTACCAGGTTATGGCTCCTCCAAAGCAGGTCTGGTGGCAAAAATCAGCTTTAAATCCATTTTAACTAGTTTCCCTTGCTTTCCCCTTTCAGGTGACAAAGGCCCCCCCCCGCCCCACATCCTTTGCTTTATTCCCTCAGGGCACCGGGCAGGTCAAACACTGTGTAAGAGGAAAGGGGATTATCTTTGCTTTGCAGGCTTAGCAGATGAAGAGCAGGAATCATCACGGCATCCCCCTAGCAGCAAGCCAGGAGAGGGGCTGGGCGGTGAGGAGGAAGGTGCTGTCAGCACCCAAGGCAGCAGCGGGGCTGGCCAAGGGGCCCCCGCTTGAATGGGTGCATCGTGGCCTCCCTGGGACCCGAAAAGCAGCTGTTTCCCCAGGCACTGGTGCCGTGCGTAGGTGTGGTCTGAGCCCAGTGAGGTCATGGACCTCCTCCCTGGGCTTTGGGTTCACCGACTGTCATTTTTAAGTGCCCAAATTGTGCGTAGGCAGGGAACACGGTGGCAGACTTGGCCGTGGCGGACGACTTTTCCAAAGACCACTGAGGTGACTGGCTGCTCTGCAGCGTCGCCCCTGCCGGCACTCACCTCAGATGATCGTTCCTGCAGGTTGGGTTGCCTATGTGGAGCTGGGAACACTTGGCAAATGTTACCCGTACTAAACTCTGCTGATTTTTTGAGGCTGCAGCTTCATTTTGTCTGTCTTGGCCTCGCTTCCATAGGGTGACCCGGGTCTCTCCTCATTCTCTCCTTGCAAAGGCAGCAAAACTGTTGGAGTTATTTTTTCCCATTTTGGCTGCCTGGCTCAAGCTATGGGGCTTTAAAAAAAACTTAAATCATGGCATACTCATAGATCAGTGGTAGGAGTACCACTGCTCTGATGGCAACAGGAGATCGCAACGAGCGTACCGAGGGGACACTCATGCAGCACCCAAGAAAAATGTATTCCTCCAGAGGGATGCTCTGAAGCTGTAAATGAAAATATAGCTTCATCACTCTCCTGAGTACAGAGTCAGTGGGAAAAACTGCTTAGATGCTTGGCAGTCAGACAGGAAAATGAGTGCCTCTTGGAGAGCCAAAGAGGAGAGGACCAGGATGGAGCACAATGAGGTTTTGATCAGCACAAGCAAAACATTATCAGTAGTTTTTTCAGCTATGGGAAAAAAGAGGATTGCAGAGGATATTACAGATTTACATCTTCCTTTGTTATTTATACCCTGAAACTTGGACCTACCTCAACCCTAAGCTAAATCAGAAGTCTCTGGTACTTTGTATTTCCTTAACACTTTCTGTGCCCAGCTCCTCGAGGCTCTTAAAAACATCTCTTTGAAGTAGGACTCAGAGGTAGTACTTACTCAGACCTTTGGCTCGGTGCTGATGCTCACTCAGCACAAATCACTCATCAGCCCTGTTTGATGACTGCTTTTTGGCATATCGTGCTGATTACTCAGTATAGCTTATACACCTAATATGCCTAATCAGAGTGCTCTTCCCACTTGTCTCCCTCAAGAGGGTTTTGTGCAGACCTATTTTGGCATTTCTGCCTCAAATTTTCCCCTCCACAGTTACACCACTCAGGATACCTCCCAGTTGAGTATGTGAGCTGCACAAGCCAGTGCTGGAGGAGCACAGCTGACCAGGAGACTGCTGCGTTAATAAAAGCAGCAACAGCCTCCAGAAGCATACTTTCTCCCTTTCAGACAAACATCTCTTTCCCCATTTATGGTGGACCAAAGGTCGAAGATAGCTGCTCTACCACTTCCACGGCTCTGCTGAAATTTTATGCTCTGGAACTGCTGTCAAGTTTAATGTTCTCATTTTATATAATGAAATAGCAATTGTTCCAGCTCTGCAGCCTGAATGAATTCACACTGAAAAAGATTGAAAATTTTAGGTGAAATTTCACAAACTGCTCAGACCTTCAGCCAGCGGTCTTACATTGGATTAAAAGCAGAGATAAGCAGTATTTACTCGGAAAACTGAGCACCAGACATACCTGGAGAATTCTTTCTGAACCTAATATCAATGCATTTGAGAAGGAAACCATCAGAATATTTACCCTTTTGTACAGCTTCATCGACCTTTTCTTACAACCTCTTGTTAGCTTTTCCCTTCACAGGTTTTTGGTATAGATCCTTGGTTATAAGTCTACGGTTCTCTGACACGTTATTGCTTTGTAGAAAGGAAAGTCTTTTTGTTTTACACTTTTAAAATACAAAACCTAAAAATGATTGCCTCTTCAGTAGTATTTTTACATAAGCATGGTCCCATCGACAAAACTCCCATTGACTTTGATGGGTACAAAAACCACAGTTGAACTTTAAGGAGAAAACATTATTATGCCTTAAAGGTGAGAGCCTGATGTTCACAGCACCTTCAAATCTGGCAGAGCTGGTGGTTTACCAAAATGCCAAACACACTTCCCTTATGGTAATGAGTCACAACTCAGGGCTGCCTGGGACCCCTCTGAAACACCTGAGGACAGTTTTCAGCACTTACGAATCAAACCGAGAGCTGCTGAGTTACTCCAGAGGTTTTTCACATGACTCATTTTATGATTGCTGTGAACGATCCCAGGGGAGCCCCGCTCTTCGCCCCGGTAGGGGAAGCAGCACCCTAAGATCTAGCTGCATTTGCAGATCTTGACTTTTTTTTCATTCCCCTCCTGGCAAGTAGAAACCGAGCTAAGTCTAAAGGCACAAGGTGTAGCTGTGATGCTGAAGCAGAGCCGATGAGCAGAAAACGCGGAGCCCCAGAGTTACCTTTGGTCCCGCTGAATTTACTTGCACGTCCACAGCAGTGCTAGGGGTCACAGGTTCACCGCCACGGCACCAAACCTGCTGCAGAGCTGTGCCTAAGCCTGTCCCTGGGGTGTCAAAGTAGCTTATGCTGCGCTAGGAAGAGAGGAATAAAAATGTCTCCGTGACTAGTAAGTCTAAAATCCGCGTTATTGTCAAAGAAACAATAGCGGCATCAGCTGCTGCTGCTGCCCAGGAGCGGAGCAGCGTCATTAGCAGCGCAGGGCAGGGTACCTCCGGGGGAGGCAGTGGGGCTGCCGGCACCGCATCCCTTCTCCTCTGCAGCCTTGGGAGGCGGCAGCCGCAGCGGCCGAGCTTGTGGGGCAGAGGCATGGGAGAAACCAGCCAGTGGGAAATGCTTTTCCTTCTCCAAAGGACATCACGAACAAACTTATCACTGGTTACTCTGGAAAACACAGTGGGCCGTGGCGCTCCTCTAGCTCGTATTTAGCTGGCAATTTGCCTTATGCTTTTCAGAAGACTGCTAGTGGCCATATTTCCAAGTGGCCCCGTGCTGCTGATTGCTGCTGCCATGCTTCAGACACGTTTGAAATGTCCTTATTTGAATTATGACTCGCAACAGCTGTATTTAAAATCGTATACTTCACCTTCACTTTCCACAATCAATATTGTTAACAGGGACAAAGCTATGGAGGGATAATGGAAAATATTTACTCATTTCTTTCTGCGCAGTCTTCCCCAGCCCTCCATTACCACATCCCCGATCTCACTCACCCTCCGCCGAGGGATGCATCTCATTGCTGGATGCGGGCAGCGTGTCGGCGCTGCCTCTGGCAGCACGAGCACGGCAGCGATGGGAGGTGCTGGCAGCAATACTCTCAAAGCAGCTGGGAGAGGTGTTCCCAAAGGACCAGGATCTGCCCCTCGCATGCTGCCCCTGGACGTGGGGCCTCACACGTTCCCTTACACCTTACAGGGGGGCTCACCAAAAAGCACCACCGATCTTCCTGTGCCTCTGGGTGCTGGTGGGCACTGCTGCGGGGGGCTGAGTGGAGGTCAGGGGCTCACCCACAGAGGGGTGCTGCTCACTGGGCAGCTTGGATGCTTGGTGCCACCTCCTCTGCCATGTGCCAAGGGACTGCTCTGCCCACTGCATATCTGGCTGCGCTGCCCAGTATAACTATGCTGCTTAAGGCCATTTGGGTCCTTCCCAGATATTCTGGTAAGGCTTTTAAGACCAGACTTATCTGACGTAAACTGATGCAGCTCTATCAAGACAATGGAGCGATGTTGTCGTATAGTTGCTAAAGCCTTCACTTGTTAGTTTTTATAATTGAATGTACAACTCTTCCAACTTCAGGTAACAGACACCTTCATTTCCACATTGGCAAGGGGTTGATTTACTCCAATAAATATTAACCTGCTGTGATGAAGCATTCTTATTATCAGGATGTATGGTATAGCACAGATATATTGATAGATTTTCAGCTCAGTGTTGTACAAACATTTTACAATGACGTATTTTGAACTTAGGTTGACATGCTTCTGAAAATATTTGTGCTGGCAAGGAAGCTGTGAGCTCACTCAGTTATCTCTGACATGGCAAGGGTTGGGAGGATGACCAAAGATTCGCTAGAGTTTCGGGTTGTTATCAGTTGTTTTGCGTGTACGAGCCCAAGCACGGGTCAGGAGTCTGTTTGCAGTGGGGACCCACTTTCAAAATCTGCCTCATAAATCATCCTTCATTCCATCCATTGATGAATAATGAGTTACTGAAGCCTAAAATTCTCACACTGATTTGTACAGAAAGGTTGTTTTATCTGCTTTTCAGAAATTTCAATAGTTGTATTTTGCTCCCCCCAAGGGCTGTGTGGTGGAGCTGGGGACCCACGCCTCCTGCTCATGAGCAGTCTGATATTTCAGTTCCAAAGCATGCTGCTAAGATAGCGTTCTCCCCCTTGTATTTGTGAAATAAAATCCATGAAGTTGCAGTGTAAAAGCACTCTGAGATGAAAAGCCGAATGGTATGTAGAGTAAAATATGGGACCTAAATTGCTTAAGCATTTTTTTCCCCGAGAGCAAGATACATTTATTTTTCTTAAAATGGCCAACTAAGCTACCAACCCCCTTACTGAACAGGGGTACTTTCACAAGAGTCACCAGCCTGGGAAAGGCATTGGCGAGAACCTCTGGCTCTGTCTGTCCCACTACGCAAGTGCACTAAATACTGGAGGAGAAACATTCGCTGTAATGGGCGAATTTTAGCTGCTCATTGGCGAGAGGCAATTCTCTAATCCCAGAAGAACCAGTATCATTTGAGCTGTCAGCAACTGGCAGGAGGGATGGATTGTGCCTCCGGCTGTCAGGCAGCGCTGCAAACCTTGTGGGGGACTTTCCTCCGTGATGGCACTTTGGCATGCAGGATCCCCAAACTTTTCTAAACTTGTTTGGTTTATCTTGATTAATAAGCCCAAGTATTCGTAAAGCTGAGGCTTGCCATTAAGGGGGCGATAAGCCATAATTTGTAATAAAAGAGCTACCTTTTCCAATTGTCTTCAGCTGAAGCGGAGAGTCCGCGTAATGATTTATTGCCTTACTGCCAGGCTCTTGATAAGTGGACACCAAATGTCTCCTCATTACTCAAACGCTCCTCTGATTTCTTGAACCAAAGTCCTTTCCAAGCTCCACTTAGTCCACTTTCCTTCCGAAGAAAATGAATCAAGGCCCTTCTCTCAGTAGCCTATAAACTATTTTAGCATAAAAAATATCATAAATGAGAAAGGAGAAAATCTTGTTTGCTAAAGGGCTGCTGGATGAACTGCCTCTTGCCCTTTTGATAGCATCTTTGAAATGGAAATGGCCAGCTGCCTGACCTTCTGTTCAATGACCCTTTTTGTACAAAGTCAAATTGCAGTGGCTTCACAGCAGCAATTCACCTATGGACATAAACTAGATTTCAGGGGGGTATGGAAAAGGAGGCTTCTATCTGCAGTTTCTTTAGAATATTTCTTCCGTGTTACTATTTCCTACATACACATCAAGAATCAAGCTTATAAAATAAATTACTGTTCATAAAAGGTATTTAGAATTTCACTTCAGTAGCTTACATCTCTCTACTTTTTTTTTACATTATGGATGTAACAAGCCTTCTTTAAAAATCATTAATCAAAAAGATTTAGTATGTGAACAGTGCTACATGCAATTTTGAAAAAAATTCTATAATCAGTTATTGGATTGTGGCATTAATTATTTAACTCATTTTATTAGAGCTCAAGGAAAAAATATAATTCTAAGCAGGATGAAAGATCAGCAAAAACAAAAGAACAGAAGAAATATCATATTTTTAAACGTGTTGAGACTTAGGTGCCCAAATTTAGAAATTGGCTGCCCATGTGAGATGTCCACGTACTGTGAAAACTGGCTTTCCTGTCCAATTTATGCCCTTGCAGCTTAGTTTATCCTGTGATACAATTGCTTTTTAAGAGCAGCCATTCTTTGTTAAATGTATTTGCCAAATTCAAACCCATTTTTCCAGCTGGGGTAAATCACTCGTGCTCTATTATACCAGCTGAGAAGCTGTCCAAGGAGGTTTCCCAGATATTCATAGAAACATCAGACTCAGGTTGCTTGTTGGCAGGAGCCAGGACCAGCGTGGGCCATGGCGGGGTTTCCCCAGCTGGAAATCTGGTTCTTTGCCTTGCACCACCGTCACAGAGCCTCATCCTTTATCTTTCGGGTCCATGTCTGTCTCTCTGCCAGCTGCCAAACATCATACGGCCAAAAAGAAAAAGAGGGCAATGTGTTTTTGTAAGCAGCACGTTTAGCAGTATTTCAACTTCGTCTAAAATTATGCCTGGATCATGTAAGCATAAGCAATCACTCATAGCTGTCAAAAAAATTAGACCCTTAAGGTAGCTAGTACATTTTCTGATTAAAGAGCGGCCCTGATTGTTGTTTTACAGCTAACAGCTGGTATGGTAAAGCTAAAATCTGAGTGTCAATTAATTCTGTATCAGATCAGCTGAGAAAGACAACTGTGCGCAAGCATATGGTCATTGCAGGAATAAGGCTGCTGAAAGCTGAGGGTGTTTGATGGTTTCAGCCTGTCGCTCTTCACTTATGATATTGTAAATGAGGCTAAAACAGTTTAATTTGTGTAACTGGCAGTCAGAAGGAGGGTTTAATTGAGGGAGAGGGGAGGGCTGGCAGCACTGGCAGGTTCTCCCACAGTTGCTTGATGCGCAGCAGATTGTGCCCAGTGGCAAGTTGCCCAGTCTTGTAGCACACACAAAACCAGTTCATAATTACACCATAATTCAATCTGAAGTCTTGTTTCCAATAAATCCCTCATGAAATTAGTATTCTACCCGGCAGCAGCCCAGGCAGCTGCCAGCCCTGCCACCCCGGGATGCGGCATGGGAGGGACCCTGCAGCCTGAGTGAGTGCCTGTCGCTCCTGGCAAAAGCGTGGTGGTGACCAAGGGGAAAGGCCACTGGCGAGGACCCTGACATGCTGCCGCTGTGCCCTGTTCTCCTGCTCTTTGGCGGTGGGTAGACATGGCTTTCCTGGTTGGGATACGCTAGTGGCTTCAAAATTTTCTAGTTGATTGGTTACAAAGCAGCTTTAAAGGAGAAGGAAAACAACAAGGAAAATGAGTGGACAGAGTACAGAGCAAGAGACGATCCTCCGTCTGTTCCTGCTGGCACAGGTCAAGCCAGGAGAAGTTTCAAGACGTATTCTTGGGCCCGCAAGTTCAAAGGAGCATATGTGCATTTGCTTATGTTGTAAGCACGTGCTTATGTCCATTTCTATGCAACAGCACTCTCAAATCATGTGGAAACTCTGTCAAATCCAACAAAACAAATTTTTATATAATGTTTTGCAGAAGCTGTCAAAGGTTTGGTTAAAAAAGAGGTTTAGGGGAAATTCAGGTTCCTGATTTCAGAAATAACATCCTCAGAACTACCACCTGGCTGTATTTTGATTTCTGAGGTGCTTAAACTTCATTTTCAAAATTAAAGTTCAAGTGGCCACAGCTCCACGCTGCCAGAAGCTCCTCCTCCGGCACAACCAGGCCTAGCAGGTCGGTGCCTCTTGGGGTCCAAGAAGGGGATGCTCTTCCATCTGCTGTGCTTTCCTTCATACCCCCAGCCTTGCCTGTGCTGTCTGGTCTCTCCTTTCTTTTCACATAGCTGGGGGAAGGGTGCTGCCTCTTTTTTCCAGAGAAACTCCATGGTTAAGGTAGAGGGAGACCTGGGTTTCTCTTCTTCTGCCCGAGAGACTTGTGTATGGGGGTGTCGTGGCTACTGAAGTGTACTCTTCTACGGGAAAAGCTTGGGGGCAGGCGAGGAGAGAAGTTGCTCTTCACCCTTCCTGTTGAGAAATGCAATTTGGAAGGGTCCCTGGAGGCAGCGAGAGCAGCTACGAGCCCAGCCATCTCGCTGAGAGAGTAAGGCACTCACCTAGGAGGCAGGACGGGCCCTGCTGGCCGCGCACTTCATTCAAGGACTGATGTAATTAAAAAAGACACAAGCAAATAGTCATCTAATGTTACTTCTTGTATAAAAGCATCTGAAATACTACTGACAGAGAAGGAAGTGTCTTTTCAAGTCCCACATGTGAAGGACTCTAAAATGGCCAAGAAGTATTTCACAGATGTTTAGAGGAAAATAAAAATCCCTCTCTGAGCTGAGAACAAGGATGAAATATTTAGACCAAAGGTTAGCGTCCTCTCATATATATAAACCTCCCGGGTCACTGGCTGTTAAGATAAAAATGTTTCCTCTCTAGCAGAGCCCCGTGAAGCTGTAGCCCTGCTGCATTTACAGGAGAAACAGCGAAAGGGAGCAGACATGCTCCTGAGTGGAGCCAAACCACAGACTCGGAGATACGCGGAGAGCAGAGCGTGAACCCAGGCTCAGCCGCGTGTGCGCGGCGTGGCCGGCTGCGCGTGGCCCAGGGCAGGGAGCGGCGCTGGCTCCCGGGGATGGGCAGGCGGGGGTTCCGCTGACCCTCCACAGCCCCGCACGGCCACGCACCCCCCGTGCTGCCCCAGGCCAGGTGGCAGCCTCACCCGCGGGGCTTCTCCCGAGCCGGGTGCGAGGCAAAATTTCAAAGCACAAACTCTGCCGCAGAGTGAGGCTGGCCCCGGCGTGCAGCTCCTGGGGAACTGAGGAGCTGTGCATCCACTGCTCCAAAGCGAGAAGAATTTTTCAAAACTTTTCCAGAGGAAAAGGGTGATTTCTTTTTCCTGTCTGGAGCCTGTCCCCATCACCACTGCACGTGAGCAGCTCCCAGGGAAATGCTAGCACCCCACCTATGCAACCCACGTAGTTGGGGGGAGCCCTTGGGAGGGACCCCCCCAACTGGGACCCCCCCATCTGTCCCCATGATCCAGCATCCAAGGACAAGCTTGCCAGAGGCTACCAGCCATTACCTCCATAGTATAAACCAAAATGCTTATGCTTCCTTTTCATCTGTACTGTCCCAGCGAACATAAGGCTAAAATAACCACGCCAGTGCCTTGTTTGAAATGAAAATGACAGCACTTTTCATTGGGAAAGTCTTTTATCATCTCCCTTTTCACCAGTGGACCATGACAGTGAAAATCAGTTAATGCAATCCTCACAAATCAGCGCTAACCCCACAGATGCCAGGAGCCTTTGACAGAAGAGCTTCGTACCCTGGAGGAAGTTCCCTAATTCCTAAAGGTCTTTACAAGTTCGGCACTCCCTGTTGTTTCTGCACAGTAGCAGTGCAGGATTAGGGGCGTGACACAGACACCACCACAGATAGAGGTGCTGTGCTAATACCTCTCTGAAAATCATCTGTTGGCTCTGCTTAAAACCCAGGGCTCCCAGGTTAAGGAACAAACACTGTTGTACTCAGATTAAATATGTTTATCTCCCCAAAAGGAATAATTATGGAATCCCAGATTAATTCAATTATTTTACTTAAAATAACAAGCTGGATCCTGCAGTGCAGCTTAACCAGACTAATGAGCACAACAGCGAGGATGAGCAGAGCGCTAGCTGGGGGGAAGGAAAAAGTGGTTCAGAAACCAGTGTGAGAACATGCAAATAAAACACCTACCAGGTTTTATGCCTTGCCCTTATAACCATTGCCTATGCTTTGAGGGATCCTGTGATGCACAATTGCTTATGCACCCTTATTTTCTCCCAAACAGGTGACTGTTTAATTTTAACAACAGAAGTATCATGCAGACCATAGTATATGGATTGAAGATGCTGCTTCTATATTTTCTGCTTGTTGCTGTTATTCCTGGGTTCTGAATATTTTAAAGCACATGCCAACTCTTTGCCTCTGAAAATCAATGGAAGTTTGGCCATTGACTTTAACAGAGCTGGATCAGATCTGAAGGTCTGTACCCCCCACCCCCTTTTTAAATAAGTGGGCATTTTATAGGATAATGGTCCTGGAGCGTATTGATTGGCCTCAGCTAGGCTGTACATTGCCCTCACTGGAAAATGTAAAACCTGTAATGGGCTGAACACAATGGGGATGTGACTGACATGTGCCGAGGGCATTTTAGGGCTCAGGGCTGCACTCTGCTTAGGGTGCTGCAGCGGTGGGAGGCGTCACGGGGGACACCCGACGGGCCTGGCATGACCGTGCTGCATGGAGCACAAACATCCATAAACCTGCATCTGCTCTGCGGGGATGGCGACCTCGATGTGATGGGCTTTGTGCCGGTCTGCGAGGATGGCACACAAGGCTCCGTGTTTCCCTGCCCACGCTGGGGGAACAGTGCCTGCGCCGCAGGGGCAGCGCACTGCACAAAATGCTGCAGGATGCGGCAAAATGGCGATGTGGAAAAACGTCGGCATCATTTTGTCTTGCTGCCTTCTTTATGTATCAGTAGCATTGAATATTACTATGACTAAGCTAAGTACGGAGAGACCTGTGGGGTTATGCAGAGATGGTGTGAGCCCCAGAGAAGTGCTGATGAACTTGTCAGCCATATGCCAGCCCCATCACCACCTTAAATCAGCCCCTGCCTCATCTGGTGGCTGGGTATCCGTATTTGTTGCTCTGTGCAAAGAACATTCAAATCAGAACCACTGTCCCGGAAAAAAATCTTTCCGATATAACAACTGATGATGTGAGCCCACGTCAGCGGTAGCGTCTTATTGACCGCTGGGGGTTTTGGATCAGGCCCTCCCCCGTGGTCGTTTCCAGAGGCAATTATCCTGATAGCTCCTGCTTTGCCTTCTGTCACGTAGTGCGATTGCTCTGGGGCTGGCCAGGCTACCACGCTCTCCTGGAAGCCATTTCCCTTCACTGAACTTTGATTGTGAGGAATAGGTTATTGTCCGGGGTTTGAAAAGGAGACCGTGCACGAACCCTTGTCGGATCGAGGTGCCAGCTCTTTTCATAGTCAAAACCAAAACAAAACAGTTTTCTCCTGATGGCTGCATAAGATTGCAATGCAATCTACGCATGTGTGCCTGTTCATCTGAATATGGGAATATGCTGTGCGAGACTATCTCCTGAAAAACATCATATATTGTCTACTGCTTCCAAGACTTAAGAGTCTGCACACACAGGAAATAAAATCTTAGTTTTGCAGAAATCAGAACTTTACTTTTTTTTTTTAACCTGACTTCACCCCACTTAAAATAATGTTTTAGGTACAGTATTAATGAAAAGCTACTGTCATAAAAGCAGAGAACGTGGGTGTCAGTCGGTGTAATAAAGGTAATGTAAAAATCATAGAAAGTTGATGTGTGACATGTACTAGCCCTATTACACAGGCTGTGCACGCACGTGCATGATATTCAGGACACCATCTTATCAGGTTTAATTATATTAGTACCCACTGCTCATCTATATCCTGTATAAAAGCAGCAAGGCAATCATTAGAAATAAGCATTGCAAGGTAAAGCAGAGAACGGAGCATGGCAGCGGCTTCTCTCTTGTGGTTTGATTTGACATGCTTGCATAAACACATATAGGACAATTCTTTATTGTTTTATTTCGGGTAACAAACAACCCAAAAAAAACCCCAAACCTGAAATAATTTGATCACATTTTTCCGTAAAGGAAGAAGCTGAACTACTTATGGCTACAAAGACAGAGGAGATTGTATTAAAGGACTGTGAATCTAGACCTCTTTGTTGTGTTCGCAGGGATTTTCAGGGTGATTTAGTGTGGATTGATTTGCAGTTTATTCTGCAGCCATTGTTTGTAATGTGCTTTGCAAGCTCATGTACTCTGAACCTTAATTGTTCTAAATTAAACTATGGGGACCAGACAGAACACATTTCAATCAGAATTACAAAATATTGCACCAAATTCCTTTGGGATACATAATCTCTCGTTATGTCTGCAGCGCTTGTATACATGAAGGAGGAGTGAGAAAGCATATTTAGGAAGACATTTTACTATAATTTAATTTACCCTTTTCCATTGGTAAAGCAAACAAGGACAGGGATATTGGCAGAAACAAGCAAGCGAAGTCATTCTGCAGCTGCCTCACAGTGGTATTTTTCGCACCCTGCTTAAGCAACTGCTTGTGCGTAATTCTCCGTACAGGGCATGGCAGGTAGAAAAGTGCTGCCAGCCGTGAATGGCTGGGTACTGACTGGGATCACAGTGGCTTTAGCAGGGTTTTGAAGGTAATAAAAGCTTACATGGGCTAGTATGGAAGAAAGGAGCAATGCAACTTGCATTGATTTGAGCAATTCTTGGTGAAAGAAGCTCAGGTATTAGTAGGGTTGGAGCTCTTTTAAGCCAATATGCCTTTAGTGAAAGAGCTCTGTAAGATTTGCTTGAAAAATACCTTTGTGTATCATTGCTAGGACAGACCTGGCTTCTGGAAAGTTGGCAGCCAGGGAAAACTCTTTTTTTTTTTCCTCTTTTTTTTTTCTTCAGATAATTGCTTCTCCAGCTGAAGTTCCGCTGAAGAACCATGGAGAGGCTTTTCTGACAACGAAGTTATGCATGGAGATATAATTTGGGGGGAAAACACTTGGTGAGGATGGGAAAGAGTGTAGAATGCAGGAGGAGTGGCAAAAGCAGGGAGGGATTTTTAGGAAGAGCAGGTGATGCCAGCATAAAACCCATGACCATAGGGAAATGGAGGGCTCAGGGAAGCTCTGCCACACAGAATCAGATGCCTGGCCTGCACGAAGCTCTTCTGCTCAGGATACCAAAGCCCTCATAGAATTTTCCTTTTCTATTCAGCACTAGACTGGGTTAAAATTAAAAAAGAATGTTATTTTGGGGGATTACCAGAGGAAAATTCTTTCTGTGCCTCTGTCCCAGCAAGGCAGAAGGTGGCTGCTCTAAAGCCCCACAGGCACCTTGGCATCCCATGCCTGGAACAGGGTCATCATAATTTTAGGCTATATTCTGCATTGCTATTTGGGTGGTTTGAGCTGGGACCTCCCAGCAGTGGGGTATTTCAGCAGCTTTGGGGGCAGAAGCAATGTCAGGATGCCAATCTGCCTCAGGCTGCGCTCCAAGGAGACCACCCAAGCCTTCCCGGGGTGGGCAGAGGGGGAAAGAAGGGTGTCCCCAACTCATGGGGCAGATGGTGTAAGAGCTCCTGAGATGGTCCCTGAACAACAGGGAACTTTTGTGGCAGAAGCAGAGAAGGAGATATGGTGAAGGACAGAGACCAACAAGTCTTGGCCCCGGCTGAAGGTTCAGGCACTGTTTACATGGCCAGTCCTTGGAAGGCACGATGATTTTGGGATAGGAATTCAAGTCCTTTCCAAGCTCACAAGTATCAGTGCCTCTTCCTGTCACTTCCAGTCTACAGAAATACGGATCAGCTGAACAGCAGCTCGACAAGCTCTGGAAAGTCACAAGTGATTTGTCAGAGCTTTTTCACTGGGAGGTCACTACGAGTGAGAGCGTATTTAGGCACCGTATGTGTCCCTATTTATCGACTGCACCTGTGCTTCCATGCCGAGCCTGAAACAAACCCGCTCATACTCAATTTAGCATAGCAGTCTGAATTAGTTAATTTTAGTCAGTCAGTGATTGTTATTTCTAAGATCCACCACTGTTCTGCATTGCACAGGCATTAAAATTAGTGTGAAGATTGACAGCCTTTTTCCGGAAAGAATAAAAGTATCCGCACATTCATGATGAATATAAACAGAAAGGTCAAGACTCAAAACCCAGCAGTCACCTATATAGTCTCCAAACAGTAGACTGTCTCATAAGGTCACAACTCATTTAAGCCCAATGCTTCCTATGAATGCTATGGCAGATGTACATAAATGAATGGCTTATTTATCATCAAAGACTGAGCTCATAAATATAACTTTAATAAATATAACTTTATTGAAAACACTAAGTTTTTACTCCTGTGTTTTAATTTAGACTACTAAATTAAATTCAATAGTATTAGAAGAATAGATTCAAATGTTCAGACTGAGATAATACTGACTGAATATAGTGTTCTCAGTGCCTGTAATGGTCTGACTGCCTCTTTATGTCAGTGGTTTTCAATCACTTCCATGTTTATACATCTAAAATCTTCTGCTGGAAGTAGGGACCCTTATACTGAAAATTTAAGCCAATTGACAATAGGTTTGCTATCCTTTGTTATCTTTTATAGCACTCTTATTCATAGCTCTTGAGCCACAGGTAAAAAAACACTGACTGAGGTATTTACACAGCCCTCCTTCCCATGGTACCTGAATACCCCAGTCACTGTGCATTTATTTTTATTGCAATGATGTGAATTAGAAGAGCACTATTTTTCTCATTCCACCTACCCAAAGAGCAGAGACACCGAGGGTAAGATTTTAAAAACAAACAAACAGAAATCACAGATTAGCTGCCCAAATCCATCCTTATGAGCTTACTTAATGTAAAAAAAATCCAGCAACTCTTGTTCGCAATATCCATGGGCAGGCCAGGATTCTCAGCCCCATTTATCCTTTCCACCAGTGATTCAATCTACTGAATCCTTATCCACAGCATTATTATTTGTTCAGTGTTGAGATTTGGCTTCTCAACTTTTCAGAGTGCAAGAGAAGACAGACAAGATGCAAATTGTAAGGGCAAAAATGATGTAAGAGAAGTAATTTATAGCAGTAATAAGGTTAGCTCATCCAGAGATTTTAGGTTTGGTGTTAACTTAAAAAATAAAACTATATTAAAGTCTTTGCTTACAACCAAAGGCAACCTGTGCATCTACCTAATTAGTCTTCATGGGATCTGTATTGCAACAGTGCTCCAAAAATGTAAACTCATTTTTGTTACAACTGGCTTATTTAGAGGGAGGCATGAATACAGCCAACTGCATCAAGAGAGACCTGCTATGTGTCCTGCTGGTAACCAAATGAGACGGTGATTTGGTGACTTAAAAGATAGGCTTTCAGTGGGTCCAGCACAGTGTATTTCCTATGTGAAAAAAAGCAGTGTCACACAACTAACAGCCTTGGCACAAAGGAAAACTCTTGGTAGCCACAGACACGAATTTGCCCATGCTAAATGCTGCTGAAATCCCACTTCCAAAGGACATGCCTTGTGTTCAGAGTGCCAATGCCACCCCCACTGGAAGATGCATAGGACAATATGCGAATAAATAAAATATATGCTGATTACAGAACTGCTTCCTTTTCTTTCCTCTAGCATTGTCATTAGGACCGAAAGCGAAAAATATTTTTGGGGAGAACAACTCAGTAGCTACAGTTTCTAGGTAAAGCTTATTATTTGTACAGCAAAAATCAAAACAACCTTTTATTTGTCACTGCAGGGAGAAGAAGAAATATGATTCCTGTCTCCTGGCTCTGTAATGTCCTCTTCTTCAGCTGTGCATTTTGTCCAGTTGTGTCTTATCATGTTAGTGAAAGGAGGGTTTCTGCTTCTTTCTTTCTTTCTTTCTTTCCCCCCATCTTTCTTTCTCTCTCTATCTCTTTTTTTAATACCTCCCTGTTCTTGACCTGACCTCTTGCTCATGTAACATCTCAGTTTTTAAATGGTCATTCACTATCACCATTTCTTTTGGGAAACACGTTTCTAAGGCTAAGCATACAAGATTATAGCAGATTTCTTAGCTTACTGTGTAGTGTGTTTCCCATGTGATAGCTTCTCCTCAGGAAAGCTATTCTTTCATGCAGCCATAGCACCAGCATTGATCAGTGGAAAAGTTCAAGGCAGCAACTCATCAAGCACAGCTTCAATACTAGATTCCAGACAAGGTCTGCAATAAATAAGACCAGTAACAAAGCATCATATTTCCTCCTTACACAGAAAACCAACAGTGACACAGTTCTAAATTTCAGAATATAAGGACAATTTCTTCTCTGCATTGGAGCAAGATGAAAGCTGGAGGTATACTCCCTTTTAATATAAACTATCTTTAAGTAATCATGAATTTTTAGGATGCTAGTCTTTGAAGTGTGCTAGCATATCATTTTATATGCACAGGTTCTTACTGTATAAGATTTTTCAGTGCCTTCACTGAATAGGACTTTGCTGTCTAAACACTGTAATACTATTGAATATGAGTGTTGAGAATATATTATTCTGACCCCAGTATTAGATACTGCTTTTATAAAATATAATAATGGTTCCAAGATTTCAGTGTTAGCTAACAAAAAAAGAACAATCTAGTGCTGTAAGCAGATAGGAAAAAAATTCCAAATAGCAGTGCGATAAAAAAATATACACCCTATGAGGCCCTCACAGATTATTGCTATTGATTTCTTTCCTGGAGACGTGGAAATGTTACCAGATGGGGTGTTAGGCAGTAAGTGTGTGGGTGCAAACGCAGTTTATTGCTTGCTGTCTAGAAATCACTGAAAACCTTCACAATTCTGTTTGGCTGTGTGACATAAAAAGGTAAATTTTTTGCCCTACACCAGTCCTTACAAAAAGCTACATGACATGCTATAGCAATGAGCATACAGTAAATTTCTCTCCAAGGAAAAAAAGATCAACAAGGGAATTAAACACACACAGATACATGCACACGCTTCCCAGGGACCGTAAAATGCCGTGCCCATATTTGAGTATTTGTCCTCATCTTGGTCATATCCTTGCACTATGTCGATTTAAATTCATCTGAAAGACTAAATTGATTTATTTCATGGTTTTTCTCTTTTATTTCTGCCTGGAACATTGGGCTCTGTCCTGTATTTTATGCTTATGGAAGTGCTAATAAGATTTGCTGTAGGTTTGTAAAAGTCAGGTACTGGAGCTGGAGTATAATGCACAACTGTGTCTGACCCCCTCGGGGATGCACCCATTAAAAAAAAAAAGGCTGACCTTCTGTCACTTTCTTCCTCCTCCCTTTTAATGATTCCTTCTATATCCTTTTGAGAAGATCTTTACAGCCCTTTGACCCCTGTTAGAACAGGAAGACTTAAACAGCTAAAAGTACCCTCAATATCAGCAGTTGCCAACAGGAGCTCAAGAGGCTTTTTAGGAAATGCCAAAAGACAATAACCTACACTTTCAATGCATTTAGAGACAGGTCCACATTCAATATTGTGTAATTCCCTTTTCGTTTGCTTTAGCGCAACATGCACTTGTGCTGAGCCGAGGCCTGACAGTACAAACAGACATTCCCCCAGCAGGAAAGCTGCTGTTTTGGCAGCAAACCCATTTTTAATGACAAAGCATCAAATCTGTGCTAATTCTACATGTTATATTACTTCTTGTTTAGCCTTCAGAAAAACAGAATTGTGTGCTTTGGAAGGATCAAGTGGCTCTGGCTTTGCTCTGGCAGCGATGCCCACCTCTGCCTCCCCTCCGCTGAAACTCACGCCTTGCTGTTTCCTGAACCTTGTAAAATCCTCCACCACCCTGAGCCCGGCACATGCCACTGCGCTCTGCGGAGAGAAGCAGCACGGCAGAACGGGGCCATGCCAAGCTGAAAACAGCCTTTGCGTGTTCTCTGTGGATATTTCTCAGGTGGCAGGGAACAACCTGGCAATCTGTAGCAAAGCAGACCGGTGCTCACAGCTGGATAACAGCTTGTTACCGAGCTCAGACATAGGCATGAGCATCCGGTAGGAGGAAGCCTATGCAGGCCGAACAACTCCAAGATGAAAGGAAGGGGCAAAAGCGCCTTTGCAAACAATTGCTTAAGGAGGCTTGATCAGAGAATGCAAAGGAGTCTTTCCTTTGTGCCTTTCTGCATATTGTAGATTCTTCTCTCTTTCTGTGGAAGAGCAGGCTCTGATTCTGCTCTGAGCCTCTGCTCAGATCAAGTCAAGTAGGAGGACTCATCTGAGCAGGGCAGCTGATTAAATGGCCAGTGCTGAGCTGGGGGCTGGGGTGCTGAAAAGCAACAACGTTATGGTGGAGTAAAAATCACCTGAGAAGTTACATGGACTATTGCAATGGTATCATGAGATCTCAAGGACATCTCATGATGTGCGTCATCAAATAAAACAGCATTAAAACACCAATCAAGCAGTATGATGTAGCCATCATCTTTAAAGTTCAGGGAACAGTGTCTTGGGCTAACATAAAATTTAACAGAAACTGAGGCAAACCCACCCAAGTCCCCCATACTTCCTTGCATCTGATCTTTGGGGACACTAACCATAAAGAGAAGAGCTGGAGCTGTGCTAAAATCGACCTGACGCATCTCACTAAGTTTGCAAAATGCTCCCTGATACAACCAAGCCTCTGGGCTGCCAACACATCCAAGAAAGAAAGTAAAACTTCAGTTAGACTGAGGAAAATAAGTGAACAGCAGGGATGTGTAATAAAAAGGTATTTCAGGAAGGACAATTAAACACAGATACTTAGGTTTCTTTTGGTATCTCCCAAGACTCTGGTTAATGTTCATTGCTCGCAGCACATACTAACTTTGATAGCTCAAGCAGTTTTCCGCTGAAGTGACTTAAAAGAATTTATCTTGATGCAAGTATGCCTGTGTACTGCAACGGGGTTCAGCCCCCTTTGCTGCTGAGAATGAAGATACTCTTTTAAGCATACAAAACAACTGTTTATGGTCTGTTTGAGCAATTACAGTATGGAGACTGAACTGTCATGGATGACCTTATTGGGTCATTTGTAGACCAGTAGGCTTGGAAAATTGATGAAACTGGTCTTCATGGCAGAGATTTCAAAGACAGTAACAAGGAGATCCCCATATGAGTGATGTTCAAGCCCTACAAAATGAATGGCCATGAATATAATTGGGCCATATCCCACATAAAGTGTGATCCTCCAGACAATGAGGTATTTTATATACAACTCACTCTGAAGGAAAGAGAGCCTTCTGTTTAGGTGTTTGCATGACCCAGTGGACAATGCAATAATAACCAGGTAGCTTTGGTGTCACATTGACAAAGGATGAAACTTAGCCTAATATTTTCCATAGAAAAACTACCATGAAATCAGAGCACACACATGGCAGAGCATCACTTCCTTCTGACTTCTGCAGACTCCATGGTGGCCACACAATAAATACAGATACAGATCTTATCCTCGTTCCCCTTAAAACATTAGCAAGTGAGATCAGGCATTTCCTCTTTTGTGAATTTGCAAATATGGCCAAGGGCAGTGATTTTATCATTTCCAGCGAAAAAAGCAGCAGCCCCAAGAAAGGGAAAACAAAGCAAAAAAGTAAAAAATTCCTGCAAGCTTCTTGCTGCAGATGAAAAATGAATCACAGCACAGGTCTGATAAGCCTCATAGGCCAAAACAAAGCACAGCCAAGAGTCCGTGGCTCTTGCTTTGTCCTCCCTGAGGTGCCGTGTCTCTTGGGGACCAATTGTGCAGCTCAGAGAGTCCTTTTGCTTGGTGGCCTGTCATGGAGTCTGCCAGACTATAAGTCACACCTGCTATTTCAGAAACATTTATTTTTGTTTTTTTTTTTTAAATTCATTTCATACACACGCACGTGTGCACACATGCACACACACGCGCACACGCACACACACATATACATATACAAAAACCTGGCTCTGCTTTTTCAAGAGGCCTGGAGTGCCCAGGCGTTTCATTGTTTTTCATGCATTAGCTTCAGAGGGCTTCAGGAGTAGAGCAGTATTTATTTATGGATTAAATTGACAGAGTGCTCCCTACAAGTGCTCCAGATTCAGCTCTATTGAACTCGGTGCACTTACACTGAGGTCCTGATCCTGCAGAGCAAGGGGAACCCATCCCAGTGATGTTCTCAGTCCAGACGTTAAAGCTAAGAATGTGTTTAAAGTGTTTGGGGACTGGAGCTCCAACCTCTAAATATCACATGAAAATAAATGTCCTACGATTCTCACCAGCTCCTGAAGCTGTAAATCTTTTAAGTTTATCATGAAATATTAAATAAGTAAAGCCAACACTACAGTCAAGGATGAATCTGACACTCAAGTCAGACCTTCCAGCCAGCAGTCTTCAAGGGGTGCATATTTACATAAACATTAAGAAATTATTAGCATTTAGGCATATTATAAAGCACTTGTTACCATAAAAAGGGAAGAATGTTCTCTCAATTTGCATTAGTACTTAACTAACAAAGAGACACCAAATCTTAGATTTCTACTAAGTACGTAAATCTTGTATCTCAGACAGAATGCCTTCATGTTAGCAAAAAGCCCCCAGTAGAAGCGGTTAGTACTGGGTAATAGCAGTTGCTTGTTAATGAAATCCATCCTTTGAAGGAGTGTTTTTAGAATTTTGCAATAGCCAATGAAAATTACATGCAAACATTATGGTCATTTGTTATCATTATAAATTGTGATAATGTCATGGCTGACTTACAAAGATGATGACCTGAAAGGCCATGACATTATGACATTACATTTTATCAATAATGAAAAATTGCTTCTTTTGCATGATTGTACCGGAGGTGAGCCAGGACCCCAGAAGGCTGCTGGCTCGTGCAGACTGGTCTCAGTGCTAGAGAGGAAAACGGACTGATAAAGAAGTATTTGGGGAAAACAAACAAACCAACTATAGCAAGACTAGAGACAGGAGAATATATTTACCTCACAGTATTTAATTTGAATTTCTGAAGGCCTGGATGATATATGTCTTGAAGACAGCACAGGCAAGATTCACCCAAGGAAAGGAGCTTACAATAGGCTCCTTCTAGTACTTGGATGGCACGGTGAAAGCCTTGGAGACCAATGAAGCCCTTAATAGAGGAGTTTAATGTTTTCAATGGCATTAACTGACAATTCTGATTTGGTTGTTTTCTAATCCAGCCTCTCTCTCCATTGTCTAGAGTGCCCCTCTGCCATGTACCTCAGACAAGCAGCCTTAAGCTGGATCTTAGTGATAACACAGTACCCTGAACCGTCTGCCAGGGAGTTGTGGGGTGAATGGGCTGTCATGCAGGGAAGTAATGGGAAGTAAAAATGGCTCAGCTATTACCGCTGGTACAAGTGCTGTAATTTGACAGCTGCTCCAACAGCCGAAAAACTGGACTCCTGCAGGACATGCAGTTCTGCCGTGCACAAGACATGCGATTTCTCCTAACTGTACAGAAACCTGAGCTCTTAGATGCCTGAGCCTGGGTGGGTATTTACACCTGTAAGAACATGTAAAATCACACCTCCAGCCTCATCATTGCCAGGGCACAGGAGAGCTGGAACCCCTGAAGAATCTTAGGAGGTGTAGTGACCCCCACATACTTTCTAGCACACTTGGAGCCCCAAATCACTTACATGTACAGCATGGTCCCTTCTGCATGCTTCCCACTCAGCCTCCACCCTGGAGGACAACATATATCTGAGAAGCATGATACCAAGTCCCTCTTCTCGGATACACCCAACCTCGACACACACTGCAAGGGAGGCAGTGCTGTGCAGCCTCAGCACTGCTGCGTGCTCTTTTCCAGAACCGGAGAACAAATTACTCTCACAGACAGTCACTAAACTGCTAAAATCCTGTGTGCAACTGGCTCCCGCACTCCTGCCTGCTGTAGTTTCACTGTAAGAGCACTAAGTCCCCAGCAGGATCTCCTACCGGCTACCCCTCGGCTCCTGCCCCATGTCCCACCATTGCCCGCCGCAGGCAAAGCCCTGAGCAAACAGATGGGCTTTGCCCTGTGCCTGGTACTCCTGCCGGTGTGGGTCCTACGAGCAACAAAAGCAGAGGCTGCACACTCCTCGGTTTGAAGAGAATAGGGGCTATAACCCGAGCTTAGGCCCAACCCTAAATTCCCCAAGCCCCCAGTGTGACAGTGGGGTGCCATTTAACAAGCACAGCTGCCTGCCTCACAGCATCCCTTCTGCCAGCCCCACCATGCCTACCCGCGTGGGACATAGCTCTACTCCACTCCAAGGTGGTACAGAGATGCCCATGTGTAAAAACATGTTCTCACTATAATTGTTGTGAAAACATCAGCCAAAAAGCCATTGCGTATTTGTAGTAAAATTTATGAGGACAGTTTTATGGTGAATATGAAAAGAAATGCCCATAGTGGTTCTCTTACATGCTACGATATGAAAAACAAAAAAGGAAAGTTGATCTTTTTACTTGCTGGTTTACCAAGGCTGTAATGTTTCAAGCAGGTCTATGCGGTGATGGTTTCTCAGTAAATAGACACATAGCAGGTGGGTTTTTTTTGTAGAGCTTGAAAAATATAATTTAAAAGATGTTGGAAAGACCGTGGTACCTTGTCTGTTCTCAGCTGCACTTAATTCTCTCAGATGGCAGTAAAGAGGCAAATACTGTACTACACGTATATACCACAGGCTGAAATTCCTAAAATAAAGACTAGAAGAAATCTAAAATCTTTACATTTAGGGTGCAAAGTACATTTTATTTTGTTTTATCTTTTATGCAGGTATTGCATGGCAGGAATATAAAAGACCTATTTATTTGATGCCATTTCCTCACAATAATGGCTTCTGTACATGTTCTCTTGATGCCACTGTTTTGAGCAATCTATGTGGAAATTAAAAGCAGTAGCACCTTATACCTGAAAAATATTACACAAACTCTGCCTTAATTCTAGCAGAAAGGATGGCAGTGGCAGCAGCGCAAGACAGCTGCTTGCCAGCACACGGTGCAGGAGCAGAGAGAGAGAGAAAGGTTTGACCAGTTTTCACCTAAGAGGTTCACTTTTTGTGTGCATATGGGCTTCTGCTGGTGGTGTGAAATCCCAGGACATCTGCCAAGATGTATTGCTTAATGTTCTCTGCTTTTCAAAGGTTCAGTAAGCAAAAGGGGTTATCCTGAGCAAGCTGCTACGACCATGACAGGAGCAAAACACCTCTGTGTATAAATTTGAAACCTTTAACCTCCTAACTGTCAAATTTCAATATTTCTGGTCACAGTGTTAAATGCACCCTAGCATTTTTATTGAAAGAGTTTTCGGTGTATCCGGATGGAAAAATCAAAGTTTGCTTTTATATTTACACACTGTTAGTAAGTTGTTAAAAGAAGAATAAAACAAGGTGACTGCCAGCAATATTTTGTATTAGTGTAAGCTTTACAGCTTCAGCATAATAAAATAGCATCCCTATTTTCTCTGTAACTTGTGATGTACACTCTAAATGACTTACTGTTATTGCTGCTTTAATATACACTACATCTTACTAATGATAAACAGAATGTACTGTGTTGAGGCTGGGGTTCAAACTACACAGAAAGGAATACAGGAAAAGATGAGATGGGATGAGATGGGGTAAAATGTCACCTTAAAAAAAAAACAACTTTAAGCCAAAATCTGGTTTCAAAGTACTTCAAATATCAGTACTCATCCTACCTATTTATTTTTAGTTCATTTTTTTTCCCTTTGCATACACAAAGGGTGTGACTGCCACTGATAGACACAGTGATCATACATTGCCCTACCTCGAGATGCCCTTATATTTTGATGTCTTTTCCTGCTCTGTCCATTTTTGTGCATGAATCCTCTATCATTCCATCACAAGGACCTTTATGACAGCAGACGGATGAAAGAAATAATGGCTTTAAAAAGCCATTTTCCTTTCAAACAGTAAGTAAATATTATCAGAGGTGTGTGACAGTGATGGAGAAACCCGAGACAGAGCTGTCCCTTCCAGGGGAATCACTTGGCTCCTGCTCACTTCAGTGCAGATACCACCAGGAGCTTCAGCAGGGAGCATTAAGGACGACATTTATGAAGTCTCTACAAGGCAAAACCTTCTGAGATGTCATCACTGGCAGCAGTTATGACTGCAGGGGCTGCTCCCTGCGAGCCCCTTGCAGCCAGGGCACTTGCAGAAGCCCAGCCTGCTCCCTCCGCTGGCCCGGAGATGGCTGTTGCCCGTGCGGCACGGCACGGCCGCCAAATGCTGAGCAGCCCTCACAAGGCTGCCCGTCTTGTGCTCCTAAGCCGTGTACAAGTCAGGATTGAACATTTATCGTTAAGCCCTGCTGCCAAGAAGAAAATATATTTTGGGGCAATGAGAGGATTACAACCCAGCTTCTGATCTGCCATGATCCTGTTTTACACTGGGGTGACTGTTGGCTTGAGTTAAGTTACTGTGCTTTACGTGGAGTAGATGTAATCAGAACAAGGCTTTAAGCACCTATTTCTTCTGCAGAAGTGTCTTTGCCTCTGGCTCACAAGGGCAACCGGATGGCAGTACCAGCACCTCTCGGGATCAGTGAGCAGAGACCTGTTGCTAAATGGCCCAGCTTTTTCAGAGATGAGGGCAGCAGCACACAGCACTTTTGGAGGGGAACGTTTTCTTGGGTTGCCAGCACAGGTATTTTGTGGGTGGGTGATGCAGAGAGAGCCCTGAGCGCCACAGTGACTTGCTGAGCTGCATACACAGCACTGGGCACCTGTTCCCCTGCCCCTCCTAACTAAACCATTGTGGCATTTCTGCCCACGAGCTGTGAGGGGATCACCTGTACAACGGCTTTGCGTGTCTAAAGCTCGGTCCTTTCCTCAGCTCTGCGTAGATATAGTACCGGCACATGCAATCAGGATCTGCCTGTAGCCTCACTTCAAAACTGATTCCCAGGAGTCAGACTTTTAAGTAAAAGGATAGCAGAGGACAGGAAAACAGCCAACTCTCCTTTGCTAAACATAGAGGAAGATGTTTCTCAGAGTGGGTGAGGATTGCTTCCCTCCCTCCTTGGCTGGGTGCAGGAGGGCTCCATCCCCCCCATCTGCTCTCTCCTGTGTCCCCCAGGACACTCCACCCTGAGGCACATTAAACTGAGCTGGAAGAGCCTCTAAATGCAGTAGGGTGTATTTACTGGTGAGCAGTTTTAGCTGTATGCATTTCTCAGGGCTGTCTCATGTGTCCTGGAAGCTCAGCCCTGGCTGGGGGCCATGTCATGGGAGGTCAGGCTTGGCACAGTGATGCTCAGGAGACCCCTGAGCGTGGGGATCACCCATGCACTGAATAGCTTTACAGGAGCCCCCTGCAAGGGCACAGCCAAGCCGTCTTGCCCACACAGACAAAAACACAGTCGCCACCCGATTCTCTGGGGACAGGAGTGTTTAATTTATTTAAAGGAGGCACATCACTGGCAGCTGGGGAAAGGTGTCTCACTGCCCTTTGACCTGTGACTTGGCTTGAAGAAAATGGGATGTCAAAATGCTCCTGCTCTGAAGATACAGACAGCAGCAGCTACTGGAGCCAAGATGTTTAAATTCACTTGTTAAACTAGTGATGATTTCCATGGCATTGATAGAAAAAGTCAAAACCCTGGCAATTACACCTACATTCGCCCCATTTCAGGTGGAGTTATTGGGCAACAGCTCAGGTAGCTCCTGCCTGCTGAGGTGGGACCTCCTGCTTCACTCCTCTGCCAGTCCCTGATGGCGCCCACAGTTTTGCTAGGAGGTACTTGTAGCCTTATTAGATTTCACACAGCTCAAAATGTCAACACAACCTGAAAATCAACAGTTCTGCTGTTCTAATCAGAAAAGAAAGGATGGTGAGCTCTGCTTTTAGTGTCATAAAATACAGAGAGATCTCATACTGAAAAAATTAAACAAAGTGCAAAGAAATGGTGGTTCTGTCCACATGACACATTAGGGCCATTTAGTCCTAATAGTCCTTTGAAACACCCTATTCAAAAAGGTATTTGGAGTTCTTATCACATTTAGGAACTTGCTTAAAACATTTCTGGATTTATCTGAAATCCATTACTAATTGCGATCGGTTTAGTCTGTTGAAAAGCAGAAACCTGCAGAAAGTCCTTGGGTTTGGCAACATTTTCTAAATGTATTGTGACAGTGAAAAATAAACTTCGTAAATGGCTGTCCAGTGCCTATTTATTTACTATGAGTTATAATGAAATTCATGCCTTTCAGTCCTAAAAGAGTCTTCACCACAGAACGCGCCCACTGACTACGAGCAGCGCTGCAAGCAGGTATGAGCATTTCCCATGTAGGAAAATGCGTGTCAGTGGCGAGGGCACTGGCTGGGAAGAAGGCTTGAGATCTATCCCATGACACATGGATGACACTGGAAAGGTAACTGAAGCTCTGTGCGCCCTCCCTTTGCTGTCTGTAAAGCAGCAGCACTGAGGAGGGCTTTCACAGAGCAGTGCAGGATCAAAGGAGAAGTGGTGCTGTTTAGCAGCTCCTAACTTTGTACTTTTCTAGGGACATGACTTCTGCTGTTGCTGCTCTTGTTTTCAAAACATATAATAATCTCGGTTTGGTCAAATAACAATCAAATACTATAATTTTAACCATGAAATCAATAGTCACGAAAATGGCCCTGGCTCATTATAGCTCTCTTGGGGAGTTTTCAAACAGATAAGGATAACAGCGGATCATTGAAACAGGAGTGGATCAAGTACTAATTGTAAAAAAGATGCAGGACAATTTTTGTGACTAAATGTAGGAATATTGCTCAGTTATGACCTTGAAATTACATTCCCTATTTGCAAGTGTTTAGGCAGATTCTTGTGTATTTCTCAAACTGCTCCTTAATTTCTAAACATGCTCAGTTTCAGCTCAAATGATTGCTTGGTGTTCATCTGCTATGTTGTGGCTAAAATCTTCATTGCACAGTGGGAGGGAAGGAACAATATCATGTCTGTGTCGTGTAACCAGCACAAACACAGCCTAAGCCAAAACCCCATATCCACCGGGCATTGGGTCAAAGCCATAACCAATAAAAGAACAGTTGGTGCAAGCAAACCAGGGACAAGCTGTGGCTGAAATTTATATAAACGTTATGGAAATACTTAGAAATAACCATTCCCATTCTGTGTATTTACAAAGATGCTGGTCAGCTCACAGTTGCCCCAGCAAAGAAACGCTACATTATAGAACATTACACGTTCTATACCATTAGAGCCACCTGAACTTTGAAGAGGAAGAGCGCCTGTCTTTGCAGCAGACCCGTGATTACTGTGAGTTCCTTCAGCATCCCCTTAAATTGCTGGCATTTGGCTCATTTGTGCCACTTCTATTCAATTGTTGTCTGTGTGATTCAATTTACCATTTAGAGCCATTAACGTGTGTCATGAACTTTCTTAATCTGAAATGCGAGAATCTTCTCTTAAATATGGGGCTGCTGAGAGGGAGGTGTCATGGGGGCAGGTCCCACAGGACCCAGCGAGGGGAAGGAGGTGGAGAGTCCTGACGAGCTCTCCAGGCATCACTTCCTCCTCTTCCTCCTCCCACTTCACCACTGCCTTCCCTCCCCACTGCCCCACTTTATGTCATTCCCCTCCCATCCACATATGGAGCCCTGTGGCATCCAGTATGGAGGTAGGGTCCTCCAGGCTGCATGGATGGTTTTCCATACAAGGATGAGTAAAAGGTGTGTTTATCACCAGCTAGACCATTCTGGCTTGGAGCTGAAATGTGGAAAAATTAAGAATATTATTTCACTCCTTCCATGATCTGTCTCCCTGCTCTGTAGCAGTATTAGCTATAACTAACAAGAAAAACATATCTGCAGAGGAAATTTCTGGGCTTGATTAATGCTGTTTGTCAGTGCAGCTGGGCAGAGCGCGGCTGTGTGGCGGGGAGTCTCGGAGCACAATCCTTCAGGCAAGGCTGAAGGGGCTGTAAACAAGCTATGAAAGTTTAATGACATTCAAATATCTGAATGACTCCTCAAATGGTATAGTGTTTAGGAATTGTCCTGTACAGCTTTTCTAAAGAATTTGCAGGGTTAATGACTAAAGAATGGAGTTCTGGTAATCAATATAGTCCTCTGGCTCTATTGATTGGAATCGCCTGCTTATTTTGCAGCTAAGATTTTTTAGCCCATTCAGAACAAAGACACCCTAGGGGACTGTTAAGTAAATAGGCATTTAAGACTTTTTCGTTGCTAAGAAAGTAGTTAATTATTATTAGCGTTTAAAAGTCTCAATTTAGACAGAACATCCCAATGAACAACATAATTTCGCTAGTTTTCTGTGTGTTTTATGCAAATTCATGTGTATTGGCAGATGTTCAGAAGTGTGCACCTACTGGGCTGGGCAAGGTGCTGAGGGATGCTTCAAGCCAGGAAGGGCTGAAGGCTTTAAGCATCTTTGCAGGGGACCTTTACACAGAAAAGGATCAGGTCCCCCAAACAGGTTTAGTGTTTGTAGGGTTATGACTGCTAAACAACATGAATATGCCAAGGGATCCTTGTTGATCTTTTGTTGAAAGATGACTTTCAAAGATGTTGAGGAAGACGAGCTTCTCAAAAGGGAGCTGGGCTTTATACATACAATGTTCTTCCCCAAAGAAAGTGCTTCACAAAACAATTTTCTATTTTGCCATATGCATAAAGACTTCCTGCTACTACCACTGCTTTTGCAGGCCAAATTTGCAGAGGATCATCAAATCACCTAAGGCAAATGCCAGTACAGAGGACTCTGCGACAGAGCAGGGTAAAACACAAGTGGATGCCCCTTGCCTGGCGAGCAGCATGGCCCACAGCCTCTGAAAGCAGCTTGTATCCGACTGCATTCTCTTTAGCAGATTTCAGAGAACAGGGGATCTCAAAAATCAAGTCTGCAGTTACACGTCTTTAACCAAGGATGGGAATTATGTGGTCAAACCGAGCCCGCGCTCGGCTGCAATGCTGCCCTGGCCCTGTGCTTCTGCTCAGGTGCCTCCTGCAGGAGCCAGCTGCAAACTCAGTCACACACTTGGCCCTCAAACCACCAAAAGCTGACAGGTCCTGTAAGATCTCCACTATTTTCACAGTAGAGCTGGAATCATTATTACCAATATTCTTTTCTTTCTGCCACACAAACTTTAACTCCTTTTTGCCTTTTTTTCATCTTAAACCAAAAGCTGCTCCTTGCTGAGCAGAGGAAGGGGTGCAGAACGGCACTTCCCCATTGAACTGCAGATTACAATGGAGCTGCTTTGCATTTTGATGCCACTCTAGTTTCCTTTGCTCTTTCCTTGTTCAACCATTTTTGCTTGTTACACTTAAAGCTGTGAACCCAGTCGATCAGAGAAAAGACGTCCATTTGGGACTGCAAGCATAGCTGATCTTTATCATCCCCCTTAAAAATTAATTATCATAGCTGCTTACTAGTATGGGCATTTGATAAAAACACAGACATCATGCACCAGTCAACAAGCACTTACTCACCAGCTGAGACATTAAGAAAACATCACATTTCGTATATGATCCAATTAACAGCTTTTTTCCCCTGACAATGATTTCCTACGTACTTAGGCTATTATATACAATTTGGTAATATGTGGAAGTATTCATCACGCTTGCATTCTCTGACACTAATCCTGTTTGTAGATTCTCCTCGCTTTCCCCTTCCTAGGATTTAGAGTGGAGATTCCTGACTGTAGCCTGTACAGAGTAATGGCTGGATTTTAGCTGTAAGTGATGTTGTGAAACCATAGTTATAGAGGCAGAACAGCAGCAGTGTTCCTAGTTTTACACACATCTTAATTTCATCCCTACCTTATACAACTGTACCCACAGTACCTTTGCTGAGTGTCACTCTCCATCCTTGGTGGATTTTTTACCAACACTTGGAAACCTCCACTCCTTATTTGGTCCAACTCCTAGTGGAGATATTGTCCAGATACAAGCCCTGAATCTGAATTTAAATCTCAACCCAAATCTGTTGCTGTCAAAAATCCTGGCAAGTGAATTTTGAGGGTTTCAGCACACCTAAATAGCAGTCCCTCATTTTGGTTACTAGTGAGGTCTACCCTTTATCTGCATCAGGAACACGAGCAAGCAAAAGATCTGAGTTAATTGGTCCAAAAAAGGTTTATCTATAAGGGAACAGTTATGATGACTGTATAATGATATCCACGGCGGGTGCAAGACCTGAAAATCATTGTAGTTCCAATATAGAGGATCATTAGACAGATCTACGTTTTCCAAGATTTGAGCCAGTTTGAAGCTGATTTCAGGTCAACTTGCAGAGCCGCCTTTGCTATAGTTTTACATATTACTGAACACCATGAGGCTGGAGTGGGACAAAATGGGAGGAAGAAAAAGTAATGGGTTTCTCAAGTGTTTCTGAAACTTAGGGGAGAATCAAACTGTGAAGGCAAATGGGAGGGAGTTAGCCCTCATTTTGTTTCCACTGTGGAGCGTTCTTAAAAATTACAAATGAAAGCTACATAGCACTTTGTACAGCAAAATCTTTTACAGTGAATAATGCAGATTCAGTCACACTGTAACCTTTTGAGAAATTTTGTAGGGAAAATTCCTGCACAGTTGTCCTGGTTTCAGCCGGGATGGAGTTAACTGTCTTCCTAGTAGCTGGTACAGTGCTATGTTTTGAGTTCAGTATGTGAAGAATGTTGATAACACTGATGTTTTCAGTTGTTGCTCAGTAGTGTTTAGACTATGGTCGGGGATTTTTCAGCTTCTCATGCCCAGCCAGGGCACCTGACCCAAACTGGCCAACAGTGTATTCCATACCATGTGACGTCCCATCTAGTTTAGGAACTGGGAAGGTGGGGGGCAGTGATTTGGCCGCTCGGGGACTGGCTGGGTGTCGGTCGGCGGGTGGTGAGCAATTGCCGTGTGCATCATTTGTACATTTCAATCCTTTTATTACTTACTGTTTTCATTTTATTAGTGTTATCATTATCATTATTAGTTTCTTCTTTTCTGTTCTATTAAACCGTTCTTATCTCAACCCAGGAGGTTTACTTCTTTTCCTGATTTTAACCCCAGCCAGCAACTAAGCACCACGCAGCCGCTCACTCACTCCCCCCCCATCCAGTGGGATGGGGGAGAAAATCAGGAAAAGAAGTAAAAAAGTCTAAACACTCCATCCCGGCTGAAACCAGGACAACAGTTTGGGATGGAGGAAGGATTTTAAAATTTGACAGATCTCCTATTTTAACTTATTTAGTTTCTTAGTGGTCTTTTGATTAAAAAAAGAGTTCAGAAGCATTTCAGGTTGAATAAGACACTGAATTTAACCCCAAAGGTTTTAATTTTTTTTTTAGAACTTTTTTTGGATCATCAGTGGAGAAAAAGAATCTGATTTGTTATGCAGTGTAAAAACATATTGCACATTACTGGGAATATGATGCTGAAGGAATAGCTGTAAACAGTGTGTATTGATGTTGGATGTGTAGTCATTAAGAATCCAAAGCTAGAGAATTAATGCAATATTTCCCAGGGGCTACATTCAAATACATTATTTCTTCAATTTGTATTTTTAAGTTTGCTAAATCCATCTGGTATTTTCATTTATAAATACTCCACACTTTCTATCCTCTGGGTACCTTTTCTCTATCTTTTTTTTTTTTTGCTAGCTTCTCACTAAAACATGTAGGATGTCCCTGAGTTGTGGAGTCAGAGGACATTTTGGATTGTCAGTTAAGATAACATTTACCCTGACACACTGTAGAAATTGGGGCTTTACTTTTGCAGGGCCACAGAGGGAACTGCACTGTGTCCTGCGAGGGAGAGGACACAAGGATCCTCTGCTCAGTCTTTCTGCACAATTTGTTTTTTCAAGGAAGAAAGTATTGATGTCCTTGATGTCAAGCTGGGTTAAATTTCTAATGGCCACATACACCAGATGTTAAGTCATGAGTCTTGATAATACAAGGAAGAGAAAAAAAAACCCCAAACCAACCCAGAATATGGGGAAATCTGTAACATGTGGTTCTGTCTTCTGTTTTCCAAGATGGCAGGTCTGGGTTACTAAGCTGGCTCTGTGTTATGAGAAATGACATTTGCCTGAAAATTAGTAAAGGTGCTCCCTTTTTACGGACAGTTGAAGCCCTGTGCCAGCACAGCCAACCATGCAGACTGGGGTCACCTCTGGTCTCTAACAGCCTGTGGTGGTGAGAGTATCATATTGAGTGACCCCTTCCCACATATGTCATGAAAATCACGGCTATTTCCCATTGAAAATGGTGTTATGCTTCTGAGGATCAAAGTTCTTTTCCAGGCCCTGCCAGAGATTCACCGTGTAACTTTATTCTGTCCCCACAGACTCTTTTTGCTTCTATTTCTCCATCTGTATAACAGGGACAATGACACTCGCCCACCTAAAACTCCTTCGACATCCCCAAACAAAAAGGAAAAATACTCATCGTTGAGATGTAGGTGATATAAGGTGACGATATTTTTACTAGAAATATCTCCCTCCACTAGATATGCAAAATGTATCTTTATGGTTTTGTTATTTACTATGGTTTGTATGAATTATAGAGCAGTCATTTTATATCTTGGTATTCAGAGTAATGCAACATACTTACTAGAAATCCACCTAAGCAATTACTTTTCTGATCTATTGCCAGATTCCTTTCATATCTGCTGCAGCAGCTTGCAAAACCTACCAAATAACATTTTACATAGGCTTGTAGTCTATATTCAATTTTATCTGATTATTTTTAGCACAGTGATTTGAGAATCCAAATTACAGCTAAGAAAATGGAAAATTCATTTTCCAACAATGCCTTAAGCTTCACTAGCATTTTAGAGTAGAACATTTCTGTGATGGCCTTTGATTCAATCCAGGCTGAACGAAAGACATTTCATCACCACAGAATGCATTTCTTTATTTGCCTTGGATCTATGATTCTGTCAGTATTGAGAGAAAAGAAAAATCAATGCTGCACTATAAACCTCGGGCAGCCCCTGGCCAACGTGGTCAGCATGGTGTGAGCAAAGGAAATGGCAGGGGAAAAAAATTGACCGCTCAGCAATAGTGTGGCACAGTAACGGACAAAGCTCTGGGCTAATAACAGCTTGCAATTACACATGGAAAGCCAAAGCTTGTAGGGCATTCAGTACGAAGGGGATGTAATACAATTTATTGAACCACCGGTTAGAGTTCTGCAGCTTCTCAATAAAAAAAAAGAGCTGTGGACCTGTACTGCTTAAAAGACAGACTTATATGGTGCCAGCAGGGGAAGGAGACTTGAAGAAAGCAGAAAGCCCTTCCTTTTTATGTCTTGGACAGTGAGCAAGTGGGAGAATGCAGCCTATTTATGCTTTCTAAAAATACACCAGCCAGGCTTAAAGGGACAGTCGGCGCAGCCGCTGCCAGTGCCCCGGCTGCCGCTACAGACGCTTGCACACACGCATGCACCCTGCGTGCCAGAGTGGACAAATGTAACTAGGCACTGCATTTTAATTCCTTATACATACTGCATCTACACTGACAGCACACTGTATGTCTTGCTGTTCTGGAAAAGGGGGAAAAGTGGCATGACAAAATCTTTGCTCAGATACAGTTATTTATCTGAGAGAAGCAAAGTGTTTCTGCAAGAGATAGCATAAAATTAAAATACTAGTAAAACAGAAGTAAAAATCTTGAACTAAAAAGAGGAATCATTGATAAGCATGTTCTTGAACAGACAGAAATGAAAACTTTCAACTAAAAGCCAGTGTTTTACAGCGATCAAAGGAGGTAGCAGCGTTTTCAGGTAGGTCTGGCTGCAGTAGCGAAGGTTAGCGCTGCAAACTGTGGCTCATCCATGATGTCCTTTGCCAGGTGGGATGGCTGGGGACACTGTGGCCACTGCCCACAGGTGGGGCACAGTCTCAGCCCTGGGTTTGTGCATCCACAAAGAAGGAGCAGAGTTTGTTAGGTGTAAGCGGTTATAGAGCAGTCTTGGGGAAATACTGCAACCTGCACACCATGTGCTTATATTTATTTGTGCTTTCAGGGATAAATTATGCTCTGCAGATGGTGCTGAAAAGTTTTGTCATTTGAGTGCATGAAGACGGGATTTGTCCTACAGCCAGAAGTGCCAAGTATTGCCCAGGCTCTGCTGAAGCCCTGGTGATGGCAGGGCTGGGCCCACCTGAGAGAGCTCCACAGCCTTTGGAAGAAGCAGCGGCAGCACCCACTTAGGGAGCTTGGAGAGCCCTTGCTGTGGCTGGGGGAGCTTGTCTTGGAGAAACCTCTGCATGATACCAGACTCTGACCTTTTTCTGCCCATGTTTGCATAAATGCATGTTTAGCAGAGAACAGATTATCTCTTAGTATCAGTTTTGGGCATTTGACATAATTGCTGCCAAACCAGCAGCAGGTTGCTCAAAGCCATGATTTGGAGTTAGGATCCATCTTTCCCCCAGAGTCAGTAAAATACGGCAGGAATTTTAATACCCAACTGTCAGATCCTGCATTTCCCGGAGGACCCTGATCTTTGCAGTGCCACGTGGGTCTTGCAATTGCCTGACCCCATTTGTACGTATTGCTAAGAAACATTTTTTCTTAAATTTTTGGCTGATGTTGAATTCCTAAGTACTACAATGATGTGGTAAAGCATGCATTGAGAACAACAGAAAAAACAGCCGCAATGTATCTAACTATTTTGTGTTCTTAATTGAAGACATCAAACTCTCCTCAATGCAGTACAGCTACAGGACTCCCCATCCTCAGTAATAAATAATAGAGCCAGATTTCCCTCTATCGCAACCAGAGGAACCAGACAACCTGTGTAACTGTTGGATGCTATCCCAGTGAGAATCTGGCCCAGAGATATTTCTGTTTTATCTGAGATTTCATTTCTAGGATCCCAGCCTAAACATTTTACCTCCTTGTATTTTCACATCAGCCTCTTCCCTCAGTGCAATTTACGGCTCTGATCTTGCGCCGTGGGGTTGCTCCTCTAGGTTTCCCTTGTATGGGAGGCAGGTTGCCGCCTGCACATCACCTTTGATGACAAAATGCCAGAATTACTGCATGAGAGGATACGGTGCATCTTTTGTGACAATTATGGCAGAGTCCCCAGTAACTCTATTCCCTGTGCGATAAAAACAGCCCTGCACCAAGCACTGCAGTCACTCAGCAAATCCCTCACCCCTTATCGTAATTAAGTCCTTCTACATGACATGGCGCAAGAGATAAGGGATTTGTATTTGAGACATGAAGAAATCGCTGGAGTAAGGCAGTGCTGGGCGCAGGGGCTGTGGTGCAGGATGCCCCGGTTAGCGCGCTGGCACAGAGGGAGTCCCTCGCTGGTGACTTCTCTTTTGCAGCCACAGGGAGGGGGGAGGAGGATGTGAGCGCTGACCATTCCCAATGTCACCTGCAGAGAGCCATTAGCCCGCTCAGCCCTCTATTCCTACATGCTGAATCAAATTAATCTAACAAAAACAGATGACCTGTGAGCTCAGCTTGCCTTACAGCAAAGTCAAATGGGAGCGAGGGGCAGCGGTGGCGAGCGAGGCAGGGAGGAACAACGCCGGCCCTGCAGCCCCTCGCTGTGGCCTCCTACGGGTCTCCCTCCGTCGCCAGCTGTCACGTCCATGCACCTCAGCCACCTCTCCCTCCACGGCCAGACTAACCCTCTCTTGTCTACCTTGCTCTGGCTGCGCGCTAGCCCCTCCATTACATACGTACACACACACACACACACAGAGCTGCTGACCTAGAGGTGTTAGCCACTCCGCAGCTGCCGTTCTTCTCACATTAATCTATAGGAATCAATGGACATTTCATTAGAGTAATCAAGTGTGGATGCATCCCGCATTTATATCCCTTGCCTCCCCCCTCCCCCCCAACTGCTTTCACAGGCTAATTGGTCCTACAGCAAAGACTACGTGGATATTTTTTCCTACAGATGAGTGTCAACAGCAGTTTTTTACTGCTGGTTGAAATACCTATCAATAGAGAGGTAATATAAAAGCCTTCACCCATCAGGCTGTTGCTGATACTAATTCATTATGCACTCTGTTCTCACACACCTGACTCCCTCCTTTACACCTTTATCCCGTACGGTTGCCTCATTTATGTTTATTTTGATAAGGGAATTGCATTTTCCTTTTAAAAAAACATTACAAGAATTAATACCTCTCTCAGTTCACAATACATTAAGGGAATTTCTCACATATTCATATTTCACCAATAACCTTTTTATTTTCAGTCAAATCTCTTCATCTTGCTTACCGTGATATCTTATTATTTCTTCTGGTATTTTGTGGTTTACATGCATATTGGTATACAATGACCCCTCGTGAAAGGTACTGGCAACAGCATTGTTTTCAGCACCCTTTGTTGTCTGGGAGGGGACGCTCTCCTCTCTACTTGCCTCCACAAAGGCAGCAGAGGTTTAGCAGGGTTTAGGGGGGCTGAGAAAGGTCACAAAAGCTGCTATCCCTAAAAAGGGTATGTGACAGGAGGCTGGTGACTGAGCAGTGTCCTTACAGCTGGGGGACGAGGGGCTCCGTTCAGATCATCATTTGGTGAGAATGAGAAAATACGATGATACCTGTTTGAACAAAAAAGTTTGAAAGTGAAATATTTTCATAAGATCATGGACTTTCTGTTCAAAAATAATTTAAAAAGTTTTTACAGGAAGGTGGGCACCTAACAACTCATCTTAAAAATGTACGAAAACTTCAGAAATGCCATTGTGGAGCAGGAGGCAGCCCAGGGAAGGCAGATGGTGGCTTAGGAGTGCCAGGCCCAGGGCTGTGGTGTCACTGGAGGAGAGCTCCTGGGGCACAGGGGGTGAGGGCCTCTGCACGGGGCACCCTCCATCGCTGCAAGCCTGTGGTAGGGCAGGGCAGTCCTGACGGTGCTTCTCTGGGCAGCAGCAACACCAGGCAGGCTGCAGGAGAGAAGACTAATACTTTTGAGCTAGAGGATCAGGCCTTGCTACTTGGCAAGTTGAAAGTGGGCAATTTGCTACAGGAAGAAAAGCAATCAGTCTATTGAAGCTGTTTTGATTGTTGTAGAAGAATACAGACTGACAAAACTAGAAACCGCTCACTTTTACTCACAAAAATGCTACAGCAAAGGTGAGGGGGATGTGGAAGTTCATCATGTTGCACCATCACTGTACACAACGCTTGGCCTGGGGAACCTCCAAGGAGGAAGAACAGAGCTCAGGAGGCAGCAGGGATGGGGGTTTTGGCCTCCTCTTGCACTTACAAGAAACAGGCAACTAAACTTGTCTCTCTTGGTAACAATTTTTGACCATTAGAAAGGTGAGTTGAATTCAAAATCACTGACTTGCGATAAAGCTGATAGTTCTGGTATGTTATTACCCATCTTTCAAGTCATGTCAGACCTGAAAAAAAGAGCATATTTTCTAGGCAGAAAGGCACTATAAGTGAAAATATCTCTTCTTTGTCCTGTTTTTAGAACACCCAGCATGAATTACATGGATTTACCCCAGGTGAAAGCATGGCCCCATTGGCTGCTGATGCTATAGTACATTATTTTTAAAACATTTGGATATATTGCAGGGATGTGGAATTCTTTCTACCTTCCTGCCTTCTCCATGTGGCATGCAATTTTCACTTTTGTTTAACAAATACTATATATATATATATATTTTTTTTTATAAACTAAAGCCTGCTTTTTGCTTATGGCCAAATTCATGAAACTGCAATGAAGAAAAATGAACCCACTGAAGGGGATTGACCCCAAATGCTCACGAACAGGTCTTTCAAGACTAACGAGAGAGTTTGCATTTGCTTTTTCTGCCAGATCTCTTTCCTGAGGGCACACTGCATAATGCAAAAAGAGCTACATGAAAAGTTTGGTGCAGAGGATGAAAATAGGACCGTTCGGCTGTTTTACAAAGAGGTGAGGTTCCCTTCCCCCTCCACACGTTTTTCACTGTAAGTGAAAATGAAACTTGTGCTTTTCAGAGGAAATGGCTGCTAAAGGTTAAAGGGTAAGTCTTCCTTGCTGCAAGCATACATTTTTGCAAGCTGAATCTTAACCATGTGGCTAGCAGCACTCACACTGAAATAACTGCCGAGAGCTTGGAAGAAGAGTGGGGAAATAGAGGGAGAGAGCATCAAAAGAACATCCCCAAATTGATTCATGTTGTATTTCTTCTCCTTCATTTGAGTTCTGGCCACCTCCTTTTCCCTATTACACATTCCACTTTAGAAACAAGATCATTATTCAGAGGTGGAGGGCATGGAGCTGCGCCAAAGAAGGGCAGTCACTGTGCAAGGGAGAAAGAGCATCTCTCCAGGGCTGCCATGTGGCTACCCGTGAGGGCAGGTAAGTTTGGGGCAACAGGTGACTAAAGCCTTGACTCTTTGCCCTGCAGTACCAACCAATGAGCATATTTGTGCAGCGGATATACCAACATAGAAATGCAATCTCACACATCACAGCCTGTTGGGAAAAGAGCAGAGGGAGGCAGGAGGCAGCTGTTGCCCACTTCAGCTCGCCTGTCTGCTTGCTTTTGTGGTGAGAGCCCCCATCATTTGGCTCTTGGGTTTTTCCTGGTGAAGGAAGCCAAAGTAAAACAGTATCTGAGTGGTCCTGAAAGTAGTTTCTTGGACATTTAGATATATTCTGTTTAGTGCGATGCTCCTAGGAAATATTTGATCCCAAGTAAACACACTCAGTAGTATTCATGTGGAATTGAGAATATTCCTGGATAACACAGGATGTTATATTAAATATAAAATAAGATGAACAGGAGTCCAATCAAGAACACACCTTCTGGCAGCATATTGTTTGCAGAATGCAAACGTGAGCAAGATCGAGTGTATTAACACAGAATATAAATGGAGAGCAATATAGCACAGATGTATATCTATAAAAATTACAACCATTTAGTATTAAATGAAGACAGTTGCTATAAGACAGCAATTCCAGATTTGAGAAGGAACCAGCGTTTTCTTCTTATTCCTTCTCTCCCATTTATGCCTCCAAAATAAACATTGAATAAACACCTGGGGAGGTGGTGAAGGGGTTTGGCGCATTTAGCTAAGAAAAGCTAAAGTCTCAGTGAAGCACTTTCCCAAAGGATGCAAGGTGGGATGGGCAGAGGGATGGCTGGGAAATGGCTATGGCCCCCAGGCCAGGGCAAGCCCAGTTTGCAGAAGGCTGCAGGTGCCAAGTCTTCTCTGGAGATGTTCCCCAGCCACTCCAGGGTAACAGACTGCCCAGCAGCTGCACCTGCTCCTTAGGGCAGGGGACCTGCCTCCCCAAGCAGCCTCTGCACCTCAAAATTGTGCGACAGAAATGAAACATCACAGGAAAGGTTGTTGCTGGTTTGGGGTTACTCCTGCCCAGGAAAGGCTATTTTAATTTCCTTCCAAGAAAGCTGAAATTGCCCAAGTTTAAGAAGTTCCTTGTGCTTGTTCTGTAAAGCAGCTCTTTGAATACATTTTGGTTTTGAGGTATATCAATAAGTTCACATTAGGGGAAAAAAAGAGAAACTAGAGAGTTTTCTTGAGTTTGGACTTTCTGTTATCCAAGTCAGTTAATGGACTATGTGGGCCCAGTTTTCACTGACACCACTGTGCCTTTATGCCTCTGACCTTGGTGGAGCTGCTTTGATTTACCAGGCACTGACAGGTGAGAATCAACCTCCAGATACACACCTCAGCATTTCTCCACTTTGCTATGGACGTAGGTACACATCCGCTTTCTCTTAAGATCGTAACATATGCTTTTAATTCGCTGTGTGAATTTTCACAGAACTTTACTCCTCAACTGTTGCAGATGTGATTTCAAGGATTACTGAAAAAGGGTCTGCACAGATTTTAACTTCTTTATGAGATGCAAAGAAAAAAACCCCCCCACCTATTTCATCTTGCAGTAGGAATATCGAGAACTTCAATTCTAACTGGTTCCTCGAAGCCAAGTAATTTCTGATAAAGCCAAAAACATGGCTGTGTTGGTATACATTAAATACAAAGTTGTGTTTGATATTTGACGTTATCAACATACTCAACATGGACCATCTTGATGTAGCCTCCTGAATTTTTTGGATAAGTTTCTTGGTTGAATTGAGATACCTGAAGTGGACATTAAGGTCGGCCCTTAGTGGTTGGATGTATGCACCCTAAAGGGTCAGAAATATGTTTTTTTTTTTTTTTTCCATGAGGAATAAATGTATTGTACAGCCTTTTCTGACACTACAGATTCACTTTCTTCCTACAAAGACATAATGGAGGCAAATTATTTGCATTCAGTCTGCTGCATAAAAAGTGTCTGTGGGGTAAACACCTTTTCCATTTAAAAATGACCAAACCACCATTCAAAAGATGAGGACATAGAAAAATGGTGCTCTCTTTCATATTGTCCTGTTAGCTGTGCTCAAATATGAGATGTGGGCCTAGCAGTTTTGAAGACAGTGATACTTGTACACTGTGTCTGTGCAGCATGTAGGGCACAGAGGTCCCAGCTAGTCCCTGTAGCTTCTGGGTGCAAGTGGGAGGTGAAGAGGCGAATGAAATTGTGATCTCAGCCAGGGTCTTCCTGAACTCTCATTTTGGTAAGAAGGTTGGAAGATGGTACGCCAGCCTTTGCCCTGACTATACTGAGGGGAATCTGGGTATCGCTAGCATCAGTCACTGGTGCAACACTGAAACCTGCATATTTCGGCTGAAATTTCCCTCCATGACAAATCTCTGCCTTTTTTGCACTGCTTATTTGAGTTTCTTCAATCTTTCTCAGAACAGAGCTTCTAAGGAGTCAGTCCTAGGCAGTATGCAGCCAGCAAGGTGCCTGACAGCTGCCCAGGCTTCTTACTTTTCTCTACCTGTTTCTGGGTGTTTAGACCCAGTCTTTTTTCACATGCTAGTTGTTTCTGTGCAAGTTAAATTGCTTGGCCTATCTTACAACTGCCTGGACTCAGTTTCATGCTTTTTCAACAGAGCTTCCCTGCCTAACGCAGTCTGGGCTTGCAGAAGTACCTTTTTCAGAGCCCCTTTCCCACAGAGTGACTCTAAGGGACAGTGTACATACTGTAACTGGAATAAAAAAAAAAATTCCAAGCACTTATATACTGCCAAGAAAAGAGTGAAGTTGCTGACAAAGTTTGCATATAGGGTATTAGAAAATATATATGTCAAGGTTTTTTTAATTCTACTTCTGTAAAGGAAGAAAAATTAATGCATGATAAGAACTACAATGAGATCTCTAGAAATTCCCCCAGTTTTTTTCCATTGTCTGCAGCAAAGGCAGAAGAAGAGGCAGTCCAGGAAAAAGGCATTCTAAGAAAAACAGTTATGTCCAAAGCCCAGGGTTGTACATTATTTATAATGTGTAAAAAGCCTATACACTTGGTTACCACTAGAACCTGTCTGTTTGGAGATGGGGATTAGACAGCAGCATCATCTATGGCTTTATAAACTAACTGATGGTCTTTGAGTTTTAATAGCTGCAGCTGATGTATAACTGAAGGGATCACAAATGTCTTCATTCTCTGCCCTGTGAATCACCAGTACAGAGGAATAACGCAGAATACCACTATGTGGTAGTCATAGAAACCACAGTTATCAATGTAAAGGTTTGAAAATAAGTATAAAAGTTTCTGTTGAGTTATAAGCCACTCTTTACTTAAAAAAGATTTATCATTATACATTGTTTTTCCAAAACGAGAGCATAAAGCTCTATGTCACTCTTGCAGACCTTTCGGTGTGTTGATTGTAATAGAAAAATGTAATCCTTGGGGAAAGAGTGAAGTTGTTCGGAACCTGTGCGGGGAGTAAGGGGGTCAGGCTGACGGCAGAGGATGGGAGCCGATAAGGGTCCCTCCAGGAGACATTCTAGATGGGGCAGGGGAAGGGATTACATTAATCCCTGTCCCACTTACAGACCCCGCTGGCCTTCAAAAGGTATTCTTGAGCTGAAGAGATGAAAATATTCCTAGCATTGGATCTGTTAAGAGGCTCTTCATAAAATGTCACAGAGCTGGTTTAGAGAAAATGGATCCACTTCCTTTCATCTGCCTCGAGGGTTTTGGCAGTTGTTGGGGTTTGTGAGTTTGCTAATGGCAAGAAGAAAGGCCCTAAAGTGGTAGAAGTGGGAAACGAATCATGCTGATGCTGGTATGCTTTTGGCCCCCAGACCTGCGCTAAGGTTTCATTTCTCTGATGGAAGCCTTTCACGAAGGCCAGCCAGTGAAAATGAACGCAAAAATCAAGACGTTCCACCAGCTGCTTTCCTCCGTATCACATAGATCTTTAACCATAAACCAAAACGGATTGCTACAGTGAGCACCCGCTCTGCAGAGCAGCTTTCTTGCCTTCCCCTTTGCCCAGGGGTGACAGGATGACCCCTTGGTCAAACTTTGTTTTGGCATTTCTAACCACACCTTCTTTAAAAAAAAAAATAAATTTCAAAGTACAACTGTTTGGTTTTTTTTCAAGTGATCAGATTTTAAGGTGGGTCAAAAAAAAAGTCTTCAGAGCTTCAGTGTGCTTATTGCTTTACAAAGTGTTGCTGGCACTAGTCATTTTAATATATAGCAATAAAAGAGGAGGTGTGAGGACTATTGCACTACGATTTGCAGATGGCTGCTCGGCACTGCTCACGTTGCCACAGGCAGCTGCAGGGAAGGGGTCCCGTCAGCAGCCTCCCCCCTTCCCCCCCCCGGGCTATTTGGAGCTGGGCCTGAGCGCAAAGCCAGGCAGGCCCCGAGTTACAACAGACTGCTGGGCCGCATACTATCATCTGTATTTACAGAAGTTGGTGGACTTTCCTCCTCAGCTAAATAGGTTGACAGCCTCAGAGATTGGCTTTGAGTTTTTAGTTTGAACAAATCAATGAACTACAGGGAAAACTACAGAAACAACAACAAAAGAAATGGTTTCTGAATGTTACCTGCAAATCCACATAGTTTTAAAAGAAAAATCTCTACCAAAAAGGACATCAGGAGCAAGACAAGGGAAGAAGTTGTCTACAATGCACAGATCTGTGCAAAACCACAAAACACTCTCATAGTGGGTTGCTGCTTATTGCATACTGACATATATCTATTCTGAATAAAAAGAAAGACTTGCTGAGAGTCACTTTTAGGGTGTTCCAGTCCCTCAGTAGAGCTGCCAAATAATTTGTAATGGAACTTAGAAAAACTGTAGTTTTTAAAGTTGGTTTGTGACCCACACTTGTGCTGGCCCCTGAGGAAGAGGATGGCCTGAGCAGTTCTCAGGTAAGGTAAAGTGTGAGTAGGAATATGCAGATAGAATTTCAATTAGTTTTCATCATTAATCTTTCAGCCTAATTACATTTAATTCACATGTGACCAACCCTGCCCCACGGAGGGCTAAGGAACGGAGGGAGCAGAACAGAAAAACATGAAGGTGACTAGAATAGCTTGAATACAAACATCAATAAACAAATGTTTATTACTAATGATAATGATTCCTACTTCTTATGCAACACTGAAAATAGAGAGCACTGTGCAAGCATTAACTAATCAATGATCTAATTAATGATTCAAGATCCCAAATCAACAACGGAATAAGGCAAATGCTCTGCTGGAGCCGCACTGCCACGAAGGGGCCCCTCACGCCCACAGGGTTCTGCCCCCCGCCCCGCACGAGAACTCCGTGAGCAGTGACAAAACCTTTCCTCCCGACCAGCAGCGTGCATCACACGCCCACGGAGCCACCTGATCCTTTGATAACATTTGAGTAGCAAGTTTATGAGAGAACGGGCTCTAAGCACCACCTTCTGTGGGTTTTCAAAGGGGGAAAGTGGTAAAGTGGCAAAAACCACAAACAAAACAACTCTTATCTTAATAATGCTAAATACATGTGTGAGATATTTGCTTAATAAGATAAACTCTCATTTATCTGGAAAGCTACTTAATGCTATGTTGGTATTGCTGCTTTGCCAGCCAACGTTACAAGTTCACAAGCCAAGTAGAAAGAGAGAGGATCAAACATCAGATGCTCAGCCACGCAAGAAAACACAATGTGCTGCGGGAAACTACTAGCAGGTCCCTGAGACAGCATTTCTCTGCTCTTCCCTGCACAGCACTGCTACCTGGCACCGAGTCCCAGTGCTACCCCAGCAAGGGGGGCAGAGGGCGACTGATGTGAAGGGAATTAACTTGCTGAGCTCATTACAGATCCTGCAACAGGTTTCCAAGGATTCTGGCCTATATCCAGCCCAATAAGTGATGTTTTGCCTGCACTTGGGTACAGCAGTTTTAAACTCAGGCTTAGCTTTAGCCACTGCAGAAAGGGCTGTGGAGCGCAGAGCTGTAAAACAGTTGCTGGTGAACTTGGTTCTCTATTGCCAAAGCCGCAGGGAGGAAGGAGGTCAGCACAGTGCGGTGTGTGCAGCCCCGCCGCCCGCCCGCTTCCACGCTCTGCCTCTGCCTTGCATCTAGGACAGCTCCTCATCCTACAGCTGGGTGAGCTTGGTGCTCGGCTAAGCTGCAAAATGTTTGGCTGGTACAAAAGATAATCCTGAATCATTTGTTTAGGGCTCAGAATAATAGAAGGCTCGTCAGTTTTGTACGGCTGACTGACACAGAGTGTAAAAATTTGAGATATGAAAGAGTAAAGAATTTTTTTAACAATAATTAGGAAGGCTACTATGTTATATAATCTAATGCTGGGTACCTTGACAGGTTAACACTTCTTACAGTAATATTATTTCAAAGTATGTTTTAATTTATTTTGAGATGCTTACGTCTGGTTTGTATAGAAATGGAGATGCTTCAGGTTTATGAAGGGTTTGCTGTGCATTTTCACACACTTAAACGATTTTTTATGTGTATGTCAAAATAAAGTTATATATGTCAAAGAATATTTAAAGTTTTCAAGTCTGAGGTCCAAACTCGTTATTGGTGTAACTGCTGTAGAGGTAACCAATAATCTGACCCAGATTCTGGACTTTAGACAAATTTTATTACCCCTGAGGCTTATGTAGAGTGTACTTATCAGGAAGAGAACCCAATCACCTTTCTCTGCCCCTTGTCTAAGAAGTGGACTTTGCAGCCACATTTAGCAGTGTATACCTTGTCTGGGAAAAGTCTTGGTGTGATGTGTAAAAAATGGGACTCACTAGATCTGAGTGCTGGGAAGCAATTGTGCTGCCTTGCTTCTGTGTGTAGACGCATACATGAACGGGCTGAGTGTCACAGAGATTTGTGGATAAGCAAAGCTTGAAACTGTATGGTTTATATTCTACTGATGCAAGTTCCTGCTTTTCATTGATCTTCATTCACTAAATCTGGACATTTGGCTACTGGAAAGAACCAAGTAGCTTTTAACTCCATCTTTCATGTCTCTCCAGTTTCTATGAAATGCATAGTTTTGTTTAAAAGTAGTGATGAAGCTGAAGGGGAACCCCTATTTTAAACCTCCCAAACATTTGGAGAATTTAAAACCCTGGCTGAACTTGGGTTTACATTTGCATCTTGGGCTCCCCTTTACATTTTATAGGGAAGTAATTGATCCGTGTAAAGTGCTTCTATCTCATACTGAGAATGGCAGCATGTAGTGCCTCAATATTTTATATGAACAATTTCTGTTTTTAATGTTTTATTAATGTTAGCCTGAGACATTGTGTGTTACTGTTTAATTGCTTAGCTGCAGTTGCTCCTATACTGAGCAGCCTTGAAAAAGAGATGAAGTATGGGGTGGTTATTGTCAAAAATACAACTGGATTTCAAAACTGAACCCTCTGAGTTTAGTTTCACATCTTAGAATTTAAATTAGTGATATGGCTGTTAGATGCCATTTACCCCTAAGATGAAGCCCATACTCCAGCTGTTGATGCCATTGCACAAAACATCTGCATGACTTAGCCAGGCCTATCTGATGATTTGCAGGGTCTCAAGCAGGACTGATATTCTTTCCAAACAGGAGGGAGGAGAAGTAAAATATCTGTGTTTAACTGCTAAGGAAAAACATGCCTTGCAGGTTTGAAAGATTTAGACCTTCTTTCAAGTGCGCTGCATACAGGTATTTCCAGACATGAGATGGAAACAGCTTGTCTCAGTTGTGTTTCTTTGAAAGGACCTAGTCAATCTGCAAAGGCATTTCTCTTTTGCTCAGATATTTTGTGTACATTGTTCTATTTTTGGCTTAACAACTTTTCTGTTTGAATCACTGCAAAACATCAGCTAAGCAAACCTGCATTTTGCAGATCCATGACCGAAGTGTTAACATATTGTGGTTGCAGAAAGCATAAAAAGGACAGACTATAGGAAAGGAAAGAATTTTCATTAAGGGATTAATTAGACAAAACAAGGCAATAAGACAGACTCCAAAAGGCTCACTCTTTAGAGATTTCCACAACTGTGCTCTTTACAAATGAGTTTAATCACCCAAAGGAAGAACTAACAGGCAGATGAGGAAGTGGTCAATAAGAAACAATAACTGACCACTGCATTACTGGGGTATCTCATACACATCAGGCCCAATATCCGGATTGCTAAAGTAAAGCAATAATGAATCCCGACCCATGCTTGTATCAATGCGGTGAGTTCCTGAGATCTTGTTCTATTCTGGGGAAAAAACAGTTCCGCTTAATTTTTTCCCCATCATCTAGAGGCTGCTAGCATACATATAGGATGTATATTTTGGAGGTCAAATAAATCAATAAAAATCAAAACAAATCAGAGATATGGTAAACAAACAGTCTAGTGTTATTAACTGAGTCAGAACATCTTTTTTTTTTTTTTTAAATTTTGTGCTTGTTCCTCAAAAGCTTTAGTGGAATAAACAATAGAAAAAAGAAAATGAATATGTAAAGTATCTCAGTCTCTTCCCACACGTAATAAAATGAAAACAAATGTTCTCACTTCTACAAACTCCACCACATCAAATTAATAATGGAAAACATCACATCAAAGCACTCTTTGTGCTCAATAGCCTGTGGCACATTTGGACTCATCAATAGATGTTCAACAATATTACAACTTGTTTAAATCTTGGTAAAGTAGTGTTATGTACTATTGTTATTGACTTTCTTTTTCTAATTATCACCCAAAGGTGACAGATGATACAGCACTAATGATCAGACTGTTTAAGAGCTGAATCAGCTTAGAATCCCAACTCATTAAACATCAGCAGGACTAAAAGATTTCTTCCACTTTAAGGCTAAAAACTTCACCTTGCTGACAACATTTTGGTCAGTTATACAGGACACACCATCAGGAGATTTAAGGTATTTTTCACTGAGAGTGTCTTTGGAGCTTTTGAGGATTTTAGTGCACATAACCGTCTAAATATTTAAAAGTATGTAAAATGCATATAGCTGTCATGATAAAGAAAATATTTGCAGAACCTGTTTTGTTATGCTGAACCTTCCCTTGAATCAGTTTAAGCTAATAGTAAAAACGTTCTTGATTTTAATAGAAGCAGAAGCCAATAGGAGTTGCAGATCCACAGCATTTCTTTGCACCCATTTCTTTCAGTCTGCTCAGAAGCAGAGACCACAATGGTATGTGTGGTGTGTTCTAGTTCACCTCAACCTTGCACCAAATTAATTATTTTTTATGAAATTAGCCAGTTTGGCCACAAAATGTGTCATTCTTACATATCTGTTTTAGGAATATGCTAGTTTAGGTTTTCTTTCTGTTGCTTCATTGGATAGAGGTTGGGAATAAAATTCCTGATGCTATTCTTAAGTATGAGAAATGATGGCCATGCCATTGTGGGGTGGAGGAGATGCAACATGACACCCATCTACTTGTATGCTCCGGCTTGTTGTGAGAAACCAGACTCGTCCAAGCTCCTGGATATTTTTAAAAGGTCCTGAGTACAATAGCGTCTTCAATCTCTTGCTGCTGTTCTACTCTACATTGTATTTGCCTTATTTGATTTGTGCTACTATCGATACTCCTGGACTAAAAGCTCAAAGACTCACAAAATCTGACCCAACTTCCTCACAAGCTGATCACCTAAGACAGCAATGAGCACCAGTATCAAATCACTCTGTCACAAAATAAGTACTTGTCTGCAGTTTAAAAATGGTTTGGGTGGAAGAACATTATGAGAAAACCATAAACGTGAATAAGTAAAAAATTGATGCCAGAATAGTAGCAAAGCCCATTTGTTTCCCACAAATGCCGTGGTGCCTCTTGCCCAACAATTATGTGTGAGTGTCCTGGTTTTGGCTGGGATAGAGTTAATTTTCTTTCTAGTATCTGGTATAGGGTTATGTTTTGGATTCAGTATAAGAATAATGTTGATAGCACACTGATGTTTTCACCTGTTGCTAAGTAGTGTTTATACTAAGTCAAGAATTTTTCAGTTTCTCATGCCCAGCCAGCAAGAAGACTGGAGGGGCGCAAGAAGTTGGGAGGGGACACAGCCAGGACAGCTGATCCAAACTGGCCAAAGGGATATTCCATACCATGTGATGTCATGTCCAGTATATAAAATGGGGGGAGTTAACCAGGAGGGGCAGATCGCAGATCAGGGACTGGCTGAGCATCCGTCAGTATATGGTGAGCAATCACATTGTGCATCACTTGTCTTTCTTGGGTTATATTTCACTCTCTTTTTGTTATCTTGCTTTTAATTACAATTATTATTATTATATTTTATTTTTTATTTCAATTATTAAACTGTTCTTATCTCAACACATGAGATTTACTTGGTTTCGATTCTCCTCCCCACCCCACTGCAGGGGGGAGAAGGGAAGAGTGAGTGAGCGGCTACATGGTGCTTAGCTGCTTGTTGGGGTTAAACCACGACAGTGAGCTTGAGGTTTCAGGATGCTTGCGAGATGCTTATTCTCTCTCTCCCACATTTTTATAGCCCGTTTGGGACCTTTGTAGACTTACGCTCATTAATCCCCTCATAAAAGGCTCGGGTATCAGGTGCCTCCATGACCAGCATTCAGACCATTTGAGCAATTAGAGAGAAATACCACAGATCACTCTTAATTCTTTATAAGGAAAAGTTTGACCTGCAACTCTGACAGCCTACTCTAATAGTGAAGCCACAGTACAATCACTCCACCCTACCAATTTTCCCACCACGTCTTAGGCAAGGTGTTGCAAAATCGGAGTTCAGCAGAACTTCAATCCCAGGTGTTCACATGGGGAAGTACCACCCATTTGTCTACAAGGACAATTTTAGTCTCAGTTACACTGGTTCAGAAACCGATTTGCAGTACAGACTCCTGACATGAAAATGCTCTTATGCTGTTATTTTTCAGGGTTTTAGATTGCTTTACGTTAACTTGGTAAGAAATTGACTAAGGCAAAACGAGTAAGGAACTCATACCAGAAACAGAGCATCCAAATAAGAGAGATGCACAAGTTTAAGTCACAACAGAACTATTTTTTTCTTGAGAAGAAGCTCTAATAGTTCACAAGTCTCCACTCTACAAGTGTTTATTGTGGTGTCTAACAGGAAGAGTTGAATCAGAGATCTCTGGAGCTAAAAGTAAAGTTTACTAAGGTTAAACTAAGGGATGGGGACACACTAAACTTGCACCTTTTGTGGCTGCATTGAGGGACAAGCTATAAGACTCTGACCAGGAAGTTTGATGCTGCCTCTAGCCTGAGGATGCTTGTCCAGAGCAAGCGAAATCCTCACCCAGACAATTTTCCATTTAATTGGCAGTGACCAGAGCTAGAAACGTTGGCCTCTATACCTTGCACTAAAAGCCCAGACATTTTAGCTTAGTGTGCTATCCCTCATGCAGGGCTCAGATGCTACGTTTTCCAGTAAGCTGTATTACTTCCGTGTGCAGAGCTACAGGAATTAACTTTTAAAATCAGGCAGTAGTCACTCTGATCTCTATATCTAGTTTCTCCCGTTCATGCCTCATGTTATAACTCAGAATAGTAGTTACACAATTTGCCAGGTCACATTCCTTAAGAACAAAGTAAATGAAACTATTAGGTGTTATTACAAGGGCAGGATTAGCAACTGAAAACTTCCCTATAAACTGCTATCTAATAATTTATGACAGTTTTGATGTTTCCTGGCAACCAGACAAACAGATTAATAATTCCATAGTCCGCCTCTGATATTGTCTTTGCCCCTATCACCAACTTTTGGACTTTGCAACGTTCATTTTCACTTTGGTGAAATTCACTGTAGCACAGAGAGTCAGTGCAGGACTGGCGGTGATGCGCCAGTTACAGTCCAGGAAATGTTTTACCCCAGAGTTAGATGAAACCCATGCATTAGAGTGGCACAGCAGTGAAATGTAGAGCGAGTTCTTCTGCCTGACACATAGAGTGAAAACACAAAAAATATCTTTGGAAAGAATCTTCCCACAGTAACTGCTTTTGTGCCATAAGCTTCCCCACCTGTACTCTGCAGATGTGTCTTGAGTGCACAAAAGATGCCTTGTTCCTTTTCCCACTTCTTTTTAGGACTACCCACATGCTAAACTGGTCACAGACTCGCCATACTGTAGACACTGAGCAGCTCAATGAATATTGTAAATCCCAGATTACACAGGAATATATTTTGGGAAATTGCTTTTCCCTTTTTTCTCATTGAGTTGATCAAGGCTGAACCTCCTGTGCATTTTGGGTGGATTTTAGTCTAGGTTCAAATGATACATCTGACTTTAAATCCCAGTCTGTATCATCTGAATCCCAGCTATGCAGTCCCCAAAGGATGCCAGGTATGCAGCATTTGAATCCCTCTAGGAATCAGAGCATTTTACTTTGGGCTCACAAAACACAAGGGCTAAAGATTCCTTTTCAATATTGACATTCCATGAAAAAGTTACCTATTTCTCCGCGAGTCCTTCAAGACAGATTCCCAACGATTCCCCCATTTCTCCTTCTCTATGTATCTCACCCCTGAAGCCTCCAGCTGCAAGCACCATTCTTTTTTTGCTGCCTGTCAACATGAGCAATTAATGGTTCCGAAGAGTTGCTCTAAATAACCTGTGTAGTCCCACCCACAGGAACCGGCTCTGAGATAGCAGTGCCAAGTAGTTTCATGGGAATCCATAGCGGAGCAATAGTTTTACCCAGAGGTCATAATATTTTGGATAAAATTGTGAATCAGTTTTTAGCTGTGTACTATGAGCCTCAGGCTACTTTTTAAATTCTCCCCCAAAGCTTACTGTTTTTTACATGAAGAGGCCATATGTCATAATAAACATCAGGCTTAGGAACAGCTCACACTCTAAATGTCAGGCTACAAAGCTACCTTTAAAGATTAAATCTCTGCCCTCTTCAAAAGAGAGGCTGAAGGGAGGGATGGAGAAATCCCAAATACAGAGAACCTTACAAATAAAGTGAAGTTTACTACTAACAAAACATATCTTGCGAAAACACACTTGGTACTTTTCTGTTGGAGCTGCCCTCGATAAAATGTGGGTGTCATTCGAAAAGGACATCATTTCCAGTGAATTCTGAAAGTGTCACACAGAGTATTGATCGATTGAGTCTTGCCATCAGCGTGACCAGGGCCGGCAAAGAGCTATCCCTGTGATCCAATTTTCAGAGCTCACAGACACCTCCAGTCCCAGGCAAATGGCGTCAGCAAGTGGCAGGAGGGGTCTGGGGGAGGGGAGGTGGAGGGAAACGCGGAGGGGAGAGTCGTCACGCTGCTGTCTGCTTCTCTAAGCATTCGATGTTATTTGCCACAAGCATGGCACCCCCATTGTGAGGAAAGGCTGCTATGTTTCTGGCTTTTGTGTTACCAGCAATGCCGAACCATTTGTAAGTCAAAAGTAGGTCCTTATCAGCAAGATATACCCTGATAAGATCACATTTATTATGATTACATCAGTGTTCACCTCGTTTCCCGCTTCTGCCTAGAAAGGCGTCTGCACGGCATAGAGCCGGGCAAGGGCGGCACGAGCTGCGACACCATTGCTTTCCAAATAGAGGTCTAGCAGCAGCAAGCCATCGGGATGGCTCCGACATGCTGTGATGGGTGCTCCCGCCTGCCCCGTGTGCTGCTCTGGCACAGGGCTGTGGGAAGCCGGTGCTCCTTGTGCAAAACGCAGAGCCAGCCTTGGGCTCTAGTGTAATGCTTTGGACCTGCTATTTACAGGGGCTCAGGTACCAAGCCGATTAATCCTGTAGGAGAAGCCAGAGAGGGAAATTATCAACGCCCATTACGAAGCTGAGTAATCTCAGAAGGAAACTATTGTCTCAGCCTGAAACATTCCTGGATTGATTTTGAAAGCACTGCTGAGGTGTGCATTGGGGATGCCCTCCACCGCTGCACAATTAGAGACGTGCCTTGGTTTTCTCACGTTTAGCGGGGAGAAATATCATGCGGGATCCTAGCACAACAAATCCTTTGCTGGACTTCTAGGCACCACGCACCAATAAAATAACAGGAAAAATAAAAACATGAAAAACAACAACAAGAGGAGAGCAGCCGGTGAAGAGATATAGGGTGTTTTGCTGTTTGTATGAGGCTGGTGTGGAACTGCAGTGGGTGAGGAAAGAAAGATTAAGTGGGATGAGTGAATTACAAAAGCCTTCTTGTTATACACCGATTAACTGTATGCCGACACACTGTTACTCAATATATGAAATATTTGCTCCTGCTGCATTGTTTCCTCTTTGTACCAAGTGACACAAAATCTCTTTCATTACTTTTGGAAGGAAATGACTTCCTTTCCTAATAATTATTTATATATTAAAATAAAACTAGGAACTGAAATGCTTTATCAGTAATTTCTGGTATTGAAAAGAGTGTTTTTTTAAAAACAGAATGGAAGTGTTTGACAGAAGTTGAGTTTTACTGAAAATATTGATAGCATTTTAAAAAAGAACCTCCAAAATGTAAACAATAATTTAACCCCCCCCCAGTTTTCACTTTACTTCAATATTTCTTAATGTGTAGGGAGAAAAAACAATTTCCTGATGAAATTTATGAAAGACGGGTTAGTGAAAGGGGTTCCACAGTCTCTGATTTCTTAACTTAAAAAACCCAATGATTTTCTAAAAAAAAATTAAAGATAAGTAGGCTTTAATCAAATTGAGACAAAAGGTGTCCTACAGTATTGTGGGATTTGCAACTATTTTTTAATGAACAGAAAAATTAAGGCCCAGACCTTCTAATGAGGTTTTGCAGGTGGGCTCCAACACCAACATGGAACTATTTACTCCCAGTGGTACTCAACAGGCTCTTTTCAAGATCGGTGTCTAAATCTGCAAATATTTCCGTTACACCTGAGGAACTCTTACGTCTGAGTAAGTATAGCACAGAAAAAGCAAGGCTCTACAACTAGTTATTTGAATAATTTTTATGCTGAAATTTGTTTTTTTAGTTTCCTATAAATTAAATGTTTTGCTTTAAAAAGCACCTATGGAACTGAAAGGCATGAGTCTTGCGAGTCATCCAGAAAGTATGCTCTACATCTTGCACTGTGAATTCACCAAGCATATTTAATAGCAAGGACAGCAGATGCAGTGAAGATACATAGTAAAGCCTACTACAGGATAAAATGTGTTTGCACAGAGAGCATAGCACCACTTCAAGCCACAAACAGATCAATCAAAGTCAACATCTATTTCCAAGTGATTTGAAAACAGAACAAAAGTAACTAATTTAATGAATTTTTCATTACAAGTCCTCCACTCTACCACAGATGAACTAAAAAATCTACAAAACAATCATGCAGTGCTTGAGAGAATGACAAAATTCTCCTTACCTTAGGAACAACTGCTGCCAGCTGACCTGAACTAGGTTAAACCTAGGCAATGTGCTCAGGCTGAAAACTCCTCATTAAGCCTCTGCTTATTTTATGCTGCCTGTGCAGGTGTGCGTGTCTCCTAACAGTTGCACGTGAACTTTAAGGTGCCTGCCATTTCCCCTGGAATAGCCTTTATTCCATGGTTTGTAACCTGTTAAGAAGTTTAACTGCAGAGGTCTAAATTTCTCTTTCTGTATATTGGTTCTCATAACTGGCTGCAGCTGACATTTTTTTTTCAGAAAGTTTTGGTGGAAATGGGCATACTTGAAAAAAAAACCCAACAAACAAACCAAACTGATATCAGGTCCTGGCAACACGCATATAATCTTTGTCATGTTCCACTTCACCAAACACAGTTTTTTTGAACAAAACCTTCTCTGCTTCTCAGTGTAATATCCAAGTGTTCATGGGATGACTACAGAATAAGCTTATGTAAAAGGAAGGACTCTGAAGTTCAGTGCTTGAAAAAGGTATCACTCATTGCTGATGCATCTGCTTTTGCTTCAGATGAATGGGATCGGTATTGAAATGTCTATGTGGATTGCACCATACACTGGTGGCAGCAAAGGGAGAGTGTTCAGATGGAAAATTCTGGCTTTTCTCATCACTGATGTACCTAGCCCAGAAGCATAAAATGTTTGTAATGAAGTGTATCTGGTGTTCTGGGTGCTAACACATGAGTAGTAAAACAGGACAATCCTGGGATTTTATTCTGAAGAGACTTAGTCAAAGTCCATTCAAAGCTAAAGCTCCCATTAACTTCAGTGGGGTTTGATTATGGTCCAAATATTGCAAATGATTTCTCCAGAGTTGCATCTGGGTAACCCACTCTTTGCTGCAACAGCTAAGTATTGACAAAGCATGTTTCCATTTCCAATACTGTTCACACCATTGTCATCACCAACTTTGGCAGCAGCACTGGGCCATCCAACAGAGATTAAGCAGAATTTTTTCCCTTAAGGTATTTTCTCATTTCTTACAGCAAGTGGGTATTTTGCAGTGAATCACACAGCCTAAATCTGAAAACCAACAGGGAATTAAAGGAGAGCAAACCTTCTTCCCTTTCACCACTGTAAGCACTACCTATTAACTATTTATTGTTTTTTATTTTAGCTGGGTTTTTAAAAATTATTTTGCTGTACTAACAAGATGAGGGTTTTTTATTTTGATTGTTCTCTAATAGACTTAGCTAGTGCATCTAGGTCTGGCTTTTTGGACATGAAATACCAAGCTGTGCTTCTGGGTGTGTCATACATGCAGCTTCCCACAAACACTCCTGGAATAAATCACAGCATTTATGGAGCCAGTTCATCTGTCTGTACACGTAACCTATAGCAGGGTGTAGTGCCAGAGCACCTGGCTCTTTACAGTCTTTTCCCTATTTTTGTCCAGTGTTGGGATGCTCCTAGTCTCTCCTCGAAAGCTAGGCTCTGTGATAACGACTTTACCAGTCAATACAGCCTAAGATGACAAATATTTAAGTCCAAAGCTATGATACTGATTTTCCAGAATTTGTTTTTCACCATATAGGCAAGTAGACAAAATCTCTTCACAGCTTCCACTGTGCAAAGCAAGCCCCATTTTGGCTGCTGCTGATTTCCCAAAACAGTATCTCTGTGACTTTTCTATCCAGAATCACTCGCTAGGCTATTTCTTGCTCATTTCCAGACTGCTGTCAGACTTGCAGAGACCTGGTCCGGTTTGCCATGGGAGTTTCATTGTAAGACTTAGTAAGTCTGAGTGAAATAAAGATTCAGAAAATGCTCCAGAAAATGGAATTCTTGATTACTTGACCAGCATTATGAAAAATGTGACTACATGTAACTTCAGGGGAGCATTTAGAGAATATACCAGGTCCCATTTAGCCAGATTAAACTTAAATTCTTATTCTATTATAATGTATGTACTAACCCCTAGCATTTTCTTGCCTAAATTCTATTTAAAAGTGAACAGACTGTTGGCCTACTAGAGTGAATGAAAGAAAAACCTTATACGCTAAATTTTACATTTCTTGGGTGCAGTTCCTTGAAGTCAGACTATTAACACCAAGGTGTACTACTTCAATACATATATTTAGTTGTCAATACCGTAGTGTGTGAACTTAAGCTACCAAATGCAAATAAAGAAATTGGGAGTCTTCTACCCTTTATACCTCATTTGTGTATGCTGCATGAAGCTGAATGCTGTCTTGGAAAACCTGCTGATAAATGACAGGAAGCAATCTTGTACAGTGCTAACTCACTTTGGGCAGAAATCCCCCCAGCTGCACTGCTTAAGGCACTGGCCAGTGGCAGCTTCCCTGCGGCAGCCTGACAGCAGGCACACTTTTAAACAGACCAGTACATAAGCAATAGTAATGCCTAACACATGGGCAGCAACGACGGCATTACAAAGAGTCTTATTTGGCAAGAGCAAGAAGCTGGCCCCAAATCTATTGCTTCTGAGGACTATGAGAGAGAGTCTCGGTTACAAGAGGTTAAGAGGGCCCATCTATCCTCAAAGAACAGGATAAGTAGCAGTTCATGGAGACTGAAAGCAATGCAAGTCCTGGAGGAGAGGCTGTAGAAGTGGGGAAGCGTGAAGCTAGATTGCTTGTCTGTCTCTGCAGGAGCCACACCACAGTGAAGATCACCTCTGCATTTGAAAAATACTGATTGAAGAGTAGCCACCTTCTGGACCTGAATGGGCACATGGAGACACACAGCGAGCCTGCTGCAAGTACAGCTGTCCCACCCCTTGCAAATACTTTGTCTTTAAAAGAAAAGAGGGATGCTACTCACGCCAGCTTTCCTTAAGCATCTTTAGCACCGCTTTGTGCCCCTGTGCTTGTCTCATTAAGGAGAGAATGAAGGTGCGATACTCTGAATAAGAATCATTGCCTACATTATGTCAAATCCTTCATAGAACGGAAAAAATCCAACTGTGGGGTAGAAAACCCCTGCCCGTCTTCAATCAATCCTCACTACCACCAGGCATCTAGTCAATTTTTATTCAGTCTTCTGTAGCCTCGACTTCAATGAAGTGGCACAGCAGGGCCAGCACCAGCAGCTGCTGGGCCCTGGCTGCCAGCACACTGGTGCTGCTGAGGAGGAGAGCCAGTGAAGTCCGGGGAGGACTGTGCAGGGAACACAGGAGTATTTCAATCCATGCCCTGGCCCTTAATCATAAACTCGAGGTTCAAAGCCTTGCTGGGCTGCTGGCCGCTGATCCCATCTCAAGGTGATAGTCACCTCTAGCCTTTCTGCAAACTGCAAACCTACTGTCCATCCATCTTAAAGCAGCTTGACACTGGCTTCTCTACCCATTTTACAGCCAGCGAACATTTCCTATTGATTTATTGATTTCTGTCTGCCTGTGGAAGGAGCTCAGAACAGACTCTATGTGCTCTTGCAGCCTCCTGCATAGATTTTTTTCTCCCTTTTTCCCTTTTTATCCAAGCTGTGTTAGCAGTCTGTGGTGAAGCAGGAATTAGACTGTGCAGGAGCCCAATTTGCTACTGGTGAATGTGCCAGGCTTTTCTTTCCCTAGCCAGTGTGCACACCTCCGCTCCCACTCTCTGCCTCCCATATCCTTTTCCTCCAGGAAAGCTGGCAGATCCCTGCCTATCCAACCAGTTCATCTTAGCTAAAACCCTCTGCTGCTTCCTTTCAGATCTTTTCCCTCTCATTAACAGGTGTTTGATGTGCAGGTAAACACCCCTTGTAACTGCGATTCCTTGATTTCTACTGGGTCAGAGAAATTTCTTCTTTCCTGAGTCAATCAAGAAAAGGACACACCTTCCGACTGCGCACTTATCTGTGTGAGTGCAAACCTGTGCATGTTTTAATAGACACGTTTTACGAACTTCAGAGCCCCGTGGGGGACTGGATAGCTCCAAAGATTTGAATTGGGGAAGGGACGTAGACTGCTTTCCACCTCCTAGCTGCCAGTCCAAATGCAGCCCAGGTCAGCAGTGATTGAAAGTTGTTCCGGGCTGATGATGGTTCAGAGCCTTACATGAAATTAGTGCAGTTGCAAGACAGCTCCCAGTGGACAGATGTCCACATCACAAAAAAGCAATCTGGCTTATCGTTCTTCACAGAGAGGCAAGCACCGAGTGAGAGAGAGGCTGCTGTCTCTCCCCAGCCTGCGAGGTAGTGCCTCTAAGCTCTCTCAGCCATGATGGTGGGAAACTTTTGCTGCTGGTGGCCACACTTTTTCTCAGCTAGAGATCAATGTCCCATGGGCTGCCTCACTGACTCCAAGCCAGCCCCGGCGTGGGGTGATGCTGACACTTTGCCCTGGTTGGGCCCCTTAGCCCATACTTTAGGTGGGTTTGCGTTCACCTGCTCACTCTTCATCCTCGTACCTCAGGCTGCCAGAGCAGCAGTGACACTTGGTCAGAGAGCAAACACAATGGCGTGGCAGGGAAAAAAGGATGTTAGCAGGTAAGGGGCTGAGCTCCGTAAATACAATCTCACTTTTTCATGCATAAGACAGACAGAAGTTTCACTGCAGGCAACTTTTGTGAAAAACACCTTTGAAGTTATTTGATACCTGCTTCCCAGCCTCCACTTATAGCGGACACACCTGAGCAGGAGAGACAAATCAAACAGCAGCCTACAGAGCTAGCAAGCAATATATACAGCCTTGTTCCCCTGTCAGGAGATCACAACATCTCAAATCCGTATCTCTGCACTCATGTGCACAGACGTCCCCTTTGCCACTCCCTGAGAGAATGCATACAGGCAAATTCCTGCTCAGACAAAAGGGGAGAAGGAGAAGCCCGCTGGAAATCACTCCTCTCTCTTCTCTTAGAAGATCTGTGGAGGTTAATTGTAGCGTTCGCTACATATCAAGGTGCCACGCTTAGATCACTGGTCGGCCCGGACCAGCGAAAGAGACAGATAACACACACAGTGTGAGCGCCAACTTCCCCCTTTTATTGCGCAGTTAATTCCTTTTATACTAACAAGGGGAGGTGGGGTTACAGGTACATCACAAGGCTGCGACTAACCCTTTAACTTTCCGTGACATCGTGAGATCTTCCGAACGCCGAACCCTACAGTTAATCATGTTTCCAGGCTGTGGGGGCTGCGGGGCTGAATACTCACCAGCTCTGCTTGGACCAGGAAACTGGAATTTGTTTATATTGGCCTTATCCCTCTTTTACAAAACTCCTTTGGCTCAGTTGGGATTCACAGGAATGTTTGCCCCTTTACCTCCTTAGAGATTGTCCTGCTTGGGGCAAAAATGCCTTTTGTGGGCCCTAACCTGCCTCTCTTTGAGTACCCAGAGCATGCACAGACTCAGCTCTGCTGGCTGGCCCCAAGCGAAATACTGCCTTCACACCTCATCTCCACTGAACACTCTTCACAGCCACTCCAGTTTAATTACTATCCCTTAGCATTTGATTTCTTGACTAGAATTTATGGTGCCACAGAAATTAATATATTATTCTTTAATATTATGAGTTAGTATAGAGCATCACAGACGTACTTCAGAAAGATGGCGAGAAGTGTCTGCACTGAAGCTGTATATGTTTTTCTTTGAAGATGCTGGCCTTGTGGGTAGGGAGCTGGTATTTTCTCCCTGATAACTATGCAATACTTAGTATGAGACCTCATGGGCATGAGAGTTGAAAAATATATGAACATTTAAAAACTAAACCCCATATTTGCATTCCCTATTCTAATTTTTTGAAAATACAGCACTGATGAGATACTGAGGACTCTAAATCGTAGATTTTTCAAGCCTGAATTGGGAGAGCGTGCAAAGGGAAAACTACAGGCTTGGTTAAAGGCTGCGTGACCAGCAGATATCAGGGGCTGGAGCCTGCTCTTGTTTAAACTGATATATTTCCAGTGGTGTCAATGAAATGATGCAGATTTACACCAGCACAGAATCTTGTCTAAAGTCTACTCTCTGCCCCACACACAGGAGAAAATGTTTACAGGGTAACTCCACTGCTCTTTTAGGAAATTACATCTGCTCATTTTTACATTTGGTCTAACCATATGTAACTACATGCATTTCAATGGGTTACTTCTGATTTACACTGCAGGCATGGTGCATTTACCTAGACCAACGTTAACTATTTATTGATCTTCCCAGTACCCCTGTGAGGAAGGCTATTATTCCCATCATATAGACAAACAAGGATTACATTTTGGAGAGTGTCTGGATCTGGTGCACACATTTGGACCTCTTCTGTCATCAATTACACTTCTTACAGCTCTTATTTCCCTCCCCCTTCCCCCCCGCCACCATATGTGTGCAGGAGAATAGAGAGGAAAAACAGCACAAACCATAATCCAGGTCTAAATGCAAGGTAAGTCTCTTTTAGGCTTATTTAACTTGATTTCTCTTTTTTTTTAAAGAAAAAAAATCCCTCAGACCTCTTAAATTTGCAGAAAACTATTTCCAAGCCTTGCTGGTTTTTTTGGTTGATCTGCTGCTGTTTCAAATTGTGCATGGAGATGGGGTGAATTTTTCTGGGCACTCTGAGAAATGGGTTGCACCTGCAGCAGGCAGCTCCACAGCTCCACAGCCCCACAGCCCCACCGCTGTGTGCTTGGCAGGGTGGCAGGGGCAGCGGGCTGTTGCAGGTAGTATGGGCTGATGTTAGTGCATGTTTGGTGTGGAAAGGGAACATGATACCTGTGAATTAGTAACCGGGATGTTAAAGCTTGATCCAAAGCACACTGAGTGCAGCATTAAGTCTCCCCTGGACTTCAGCGTACCTTGTATCAGGTCTTTAATAACATAATTCATCAGTACAAGTTGAAGAAATCTCTCAACAGCACAGTTCTTATTTCTGGATATGCTCTAAGATCCCTGGAACTCCCATGCTGCCTGTGTATGTGCCATGTGCCAATCAAAAGTACCAGCACTGCACTGTCAGTAATGGTTTCAGAGTTTCAGACCATTCAACAGACCTAACCAACACTCCAGGACACCCCCCAGCCCAAGAGCCTGCCTGTTTTCCTTGGGCACCGGGGCACGACTTCCTCAGTTTGTCCCTGGCAAGCAGCACACTGTGCCCTGTGTTGGAGTTTCATGGACCCCTGCTTCCCACATGTAGGATTTCCCATTGCTGCTTTCCTTCCAGTTCCCCTCTTCCTCTAGAAGGAAACGATGGAGCTGCATTTCTCTGAGCTGCCATGAGCACCAAACAGTGAACCCTACTCAGCATTGGGAACGTGAGAGGTGCAGCAAAGACACTGCCAGCCTTCGGCACAAGCCCAGGCACTCCAGACTGGAGTACAAGTTGACATATTGAATAAATATGGTTGGCACATGATTTATCGATTACACCCCTTCCGAAGACAGACCCTCTACCGAGATGAGATTCATAGTGCATCACATCACTTCAATGAGCCCTGAAGCATGTCCTTTATCACATTTTCACCATTGCTGCTTTTACAAGGCACCAACTTTTTTAAGTTTTCATGCATGCAATCCAGCCCTCAGTATGAGCCAATGCACCCCACTAGTACGGTATCAAAGTTCATCAAAAGGCAGAATTTATGACCTGCAGGAAATTCAGGTATTTCAACACTGTGATTCTCGTCAACTTCAGTGGGACTGTCTGATGACTCAGTTGTCTCCGAGCTGAGCTCTATTTTGCAGCAAGCTCTAGTAAATGGTTCAGCTTGCTTTGGCGATGCTTCTCCACCCCAGACAGGAAGATGCAGCACAGAATTGTAGGAAAGCACTAAAAATAAAAGTTGCAATCTGCAGTATCAGCACATTTTAGGAATGAAAGTATTTACTAGTTAGGCAGAATTTTACCATTGTCCCTTTGAAAATACTCGTGTATTGGAATAAACTCCAGTCGCAAAGGATGTCAGTCAGATCTTTTTATGAATAAAGTGATCTGCTATATAGATCTTTTGTCAAATGACTTCAGCTTATTTACTGAGTCACTCTATTTTACCCATCTTGCCTTGAGAAGACATTAGCTTGATTTGGTTTTGTGGCCAATGACATATCTTCTCTTGCTTTTAGTTTTGCTGATCTTTCTCCTATCACTCTTGTTCTGTCACCTGCAGTGCCTCTCTTTACTGCTCAGTTACCCTCCCTGCAACCTACTTCATCCTATTAGGTGGACAGCTACAACTGGTGATATGGCCCAGACAGATCTTCTTGTTCTTGCTAATAAATGGACTGTTCAGTTGTGTAACTCTGACCTTGTGTATAATTTTCAAAGATAAGTTTTGGGGAAACAAACGGGTTAGTCATTATAGAAATATTGTAAGGCTTGAGAGAAAATAACATGGCAGAAAATTACGACAGAAATAGCAGAAAGCCACTATGAGGTTCTACAGTATCTAAATTCTATTTCTATATCCCAGGATTGATAGTTTTACAATTATTCTCCAAGTTTCAAAACTTCATCTCCCTTGGGTGTCACGCTGCTATTGTATTTCCTATTTTCCTGCAAGGACTCCACTTAGGCCTATAGCTCTTTTAATAATTTTTAAAAAGCTTTCAAAATGTTTAGTCTATTTCTTATATTATTTCCTACAAAAAATAAATATTTTGTACTAAGAAATTTTTCCATGTTTCCCAATCTCATCTTATTGTGGACAGTAATGCTCAGGAGGGCTCCAAAAGAGCAGCATGATCTGCTCCAGATAATACAGCACAGATGCGTGAGCATTTGCAATAGGTAGTGTGAAGCAAGTCGCAGAAGATAGAGGTACTGAGGACCATGAAGGAGGTGGGTGAAGACAGATACTCATCCTGCCTCTGATGATAAGTCACAGACCAGTCTACTTGGCCTGATCCTGGTCTCTTGTTGCTGTGCTAGGGTAGCAACAGCCCCATAGCAAATGCTGACTTACACTCCAGCTTGTTGGTGGGGAAAAAGCACAGGGCTCAGAGGAAAAAGTACTGGGCAGTGCGTCCCAAAGCAAAGCCAGAAGATGTATACCATCACCAGCATTGATGTCTGTCAGAAATCAAACACTAACAAGAAAATAAGCACATGCATTAAGAAAGCTTGTCTCTGTCCTACCCAGTGAATGGCACTGACTGCAATGGTATGTAACCGTCCAGTCCTACTTACCACCTACTGCTGATTCTTGAATGACTAATGACGCTTTAGGGTATCTGAGATATGTTCCTACTGATAGGAGGGCTTGTTGACTGCGGAGAGGTAATGAGATTGTTTCCATGCTGAAGGTAAGGCCACTGGATGCCCGTGTGCAAATGTTGGGAGCTTTTTTGCCTCCCCTGCTGTTTTGAACAAGGCATCTTGGCCATATTACAGCCAACATCTGCAGTGCATTGGCCATGTTTTGCCCCAGCAGCACTCTGATAGCGTAAGATATTTCCTGTCTATGTTGTCGTTGCCATGCTCAGTTTACCTTGTTGCAGCACCCCTACATTTGCGGGTAGTTTTGACTTGACTGCTTGACTGCTATTTATGAACCATGCTTATTTGTGTGTGCGTTAGGAGAACAATCCTGCAGCTTGTGTAAACTGCTGTAACTCTGTGGTGGTCTTTAGCTGAAAATCTCTGAATGCAATCAATTCTACTGAGGTTGCTAAAAAGGGAAACAGAGTTATGTATGCTCTGTTGGGGGTCCTAGGGATGGATTTGTGTATAATGGTGAGTAAAGTGGTTTGATTCCAGGAGACTCCCTGACAGCCCTGTGGTTATTCTCCTGATGGCTACAGTTGCAGTCTCTTTCTCCCTTCCTTCCCTTCCTGCCTCCTTATGTGCTGCTGTATTTTTCCCGGGACTTACAGTAACCTGAAGGATGGCTTAAATCCTGTTATGTGGCACTGTGAATGTAATACAAGTTGGACTTGTTTTACTAAGGAGCTCTGTGTGTAGTAGATTTTTTTCTGTGCTGTGCTTTTTGTTTTCTGCATGCAATTATTGCCTCCAAAGACATGGCATATCTCTAGGTATGAGAGGGGACTGCTCCCCCTGCCCACCCTGGGGAAGAGCATGTGGCACGGTGTCTGACTGGGGTGAGAATCACCAGTGCACTTTGCTGGTATGGCAGAGGGATCTGCCATCTCTGACAACTTCACCATGTCAAGGCAAGTAATGGGTGATTGCTCAGTACAGACCTGTTGAGAAGATGACTTTCCTCAGCTTTACCTGAAAGAGTGAAAGCTCATTATATGCCTAACGGCAGAAGGTGTCTCTCCTGGCTTTGTCCCAGGGGGCAAGATGACCCTAGGACACTGCAGGCAGATCTGCACAGAGAAGTTGCCAGTGGTCCGTTAGAAATGACTGCTGAGCAAGGAAACAGCACCTTTTCTGCTGACGCCAAGGGCAGCAGCAAAGGGTGGGAGAGATGCTAGAAAGAGGTAACCTTTCAGCAATGGGGCAGAGGCTTACTGGCATTTCTACTGCCTTCTCTTGCCTTCTATACCACTTTCTGTCTGTCCTTGAAAAAGTTGCACAGGGACATGTTACCAACAGAGCATCCTTGGGAGGTGAGGGAAGATTGTGTTACGCTGGAAAGTATTAGCGGTTGCATCAATCACAAGCCTGGTCAAAGCAAATAGATGTCCTACTCACCCTTTATTCAGGCTGAATGGAAGATGCAATTAAATGGCTCTCATATAGTGATAGCAGGAGCAGCAAAAGCTATTATCCAAAGCCTGAACAGAAGTGTGTGGGCTGAAGCACCATAATCCTCAGCAGAAGAGAGACAGGCAGAGAGGTGCCCTGGGACTGGCTCAGAAAGGCAGGCAGCAGCAAACGAGCACATGGAGAGCAGCGGGGAGAAAGAAAGATATGGAGTGTCCAGGTGTGAGCACAGGTAGCGCTCACTGCATCCCAGGGCTGCCGGGCAGGCTGGTCTGGAAACCCTGACCTGAAAAATTGCCTCTGCCTGTGTCAGGGAAACAGGTTTAGACCAAAGAAATAACCGTTTTATGTAACTGATGTAACTTTTTGGGAGGAGGAAAAGCCCAGGAGAATATTGGGTAATTTGGGGGCCAAAAAGATCCCATTAAGCTCATCTGACTGTGAGAAAAAATGTTATCAAATGTGCTAGAGGGGTGGGACTCACCACATGTAGATAGCACAGTGTACATGTTTGCACCTGAGTTAATGGCCTAAAATGTCCTTAAGTCACTGGAGAGAAATAGGCAGTTTTACGGAAAGCTTCATCTTTTCCTAAAGAAGATGTCTAAAATAGGTCAGATGAATTGGGCTTAGAACTACCGGCTTCTCTCTATTGACTTTCACAAGAGTCTAGACAACAAGCTGAGATAGAGATATCCACACTCTATATGTCTAAAGTTAGGTAAGATGAATCCCATCCAATAAGTCTCTCTGCCTCTACCTGCAGGCAAGGAAGGGAATGTGAATAGTGATGGATGAGAGAAGCATTGAATTTCCTACAAACATTCATCCACTCCTCCCGTGAACTGGCTTTGGGTGCATTCTCATGTATTTGTGCTTTCCATTAACGCTGTATGACAGTACAAATGCTAGTGGAAGGCAAGTTTCATGCTTGCACACACAAAACTTGTGGGAAGAAGATTGTCAATTTTGTCTCGCAGGCTTTTTGCACCAAAACTGATGGCCATATTTACATTCAGCCAGGCTATCCACACGAACCGCTCTGAACTTCTGACCTCTTTAGGCACAATGAAAGATAACAAAGATGAAGGCTGTATATTTTCTTTGACAGAATTATGAAGGCCAGGACATAAGTCATTTAAGCAGAAAGGATTGAACAGGCCACGGGGTGCATTGGCTGCTGCAGGGAGAAGAGCATTCAAACTCATTCTGTCAGGGAGCCGGTGGATGCTGATGATGGAAACATAGGTATAATCTGCATAGGAACAGGAGCAAGATATTTTCTTGTTGGAGCTGGTGTGTGAGTCAGGGCCAAGTCACCCTCCTAATTCTTCCTGTCATTTCTGAAAGATTCACTTCCCGATGCCTCTGCTGGAGAAATGGGTTCCGTATCCCAGGTCTCACCTTGTCCATGAATGTATCAGGAGCCATCCCAGGGGTCAAATTCTTCTCCTGCTCACAACCCAGGCAAGCCCATCATCTTTAAGGGTCTCACAGAAGCATTAATAAGAAGAAAAATATGGCCGCCATCATGTTATTCTGCTTTTATTTTTATGGGTGACCAAAGTGTTCTTTTCAATGTATTTTAGGTATGCTTTCTACAAAGCAGAAAAATGTTTAGCTATTTCTCAGGTGCTAGTAACATTTCAAACCCTACCATTAACTATCTGTACACAATAGATTTTCTTTAAATAACTCTTGGCAAATGCTTGACATCTGTTTTCTCTAATTAATTCTAGCAGTCATCATACTTCACTGCATATGTTGAAAGCTTTCAAGGATAAGAGCTACCTACAGCATTTCAATCATGGGAGTTTGTATTGCAAACACTACTCCATGAAAGCTTCAGGATAGTTCATTCTGAAAAGTCAGTGAGGGAAAACCAAGGTGAAACACCAGCTGAATGTGAGAATAATGACCAAATAAATTAGGGAGAACTATTTCAAATGCTGGCTTTTGATTTTGTTGCATTTATATTCTAGATTAAAATGAGGCAATGGTTAGGAATGAAGGGACTGGACCAGCACTCTTTCTTGTGAAACTGTGAAACAAAAAAAGTTTTGCCCTAACCTAAATTCAAAGCAAAAGGTAGTTACAGATGCCAAAAGAACAAGGAAATCAGAAGGCAATAATATCATCCCTATGTATTCCTATGTTCCCCCTCACAAACTGCACTATGGCCATCATACTCTGAGATGAGAAACCGCTCCCGAAAAGCAAGCGTCAAAGGGTGTGCCTGTGTCACTGCTGATCGGATCCATCCCTGCTCCCATGTCTGCACAGTGGAATTGGTTGTTGTCCCCTTATTTCCACCCACACGCCTGCCTGCCATTTGCCATTGCGCTCTTGCAGCCCCGAGGTTCCCAGTGACCTGGGATCGCCTGCAAACTGTGGGCCCTGCCAGAGGCAACAATAACCACTCTAACTGCAAAACCAACATAAAAATCAGCATTCATAAAAAATCCGATGCTGTTCTCTGAAGAGGAGTATACCCTTTGACATCACCTTTGTCTTGCCTGTAATCACCCCTTGAACATTTTGTAAACAGAACAACAAAGACCACTTACATAATAAGTTAAGGAGTGAAAGAGTTTGCTGACATCCATTTGGGAAAAAACGTCCAAGTGCTGCATAAACCTTATTAATTGCAAGTAATTGGAAATTCTCCCCATGCATCATGTCTTGAACCGCACCAGACACGTGGCAGCGCCCCGAAGCCCCGGTCCCACTGGTCCTCTGTCATCCCCAGCAGCAGGCCTGGCGTGAGGCAGCGAGGGGCTGCATCCTGCAAGGTGTGCTGGAGGGGAGCAGGGAGGAGGAACGGGGAGGAAAGTCCCAGTTCTCCACTTTGTGCCTGTGTGCCAGCCTGTGGCACAGCACCGCCTCACTGCCCAGCTGGCAATCTGGGGTGGCGTTTAGTGTATCGCACAACATGGTGTTTGCAGCTGCTGAGCTGTTAGGCAAAAACACTCTCCAAACCTTTCTCTGTCAGTCGTTAAGACCCTCATGTCTATGTTAGCGAGTCCTAACTCGCCTCTACTAACTCTACAATGCTCTGCAAGTGGTGTACCACAAGCTTCTTGCTTTGCTTTGGGTTTTCTGGTATTCTCTGGTTTATATGTTAGGCACACTGGATTCAGAGCTGAAAAACAGCACGAGGAAAAGGCACAAGTTGTTAATACTTGTTGGTTTTTTTCCTTGCAAAATATTTATAGTGCCCATTTCCATGTTAATACATTCCAAAGTGTCTTCTCAATGTTATGTGTCCAATAATGGCAACAAAACCCAGTAAAGATAACATGTTACAGACATACAGAGTAAATCAGAAAATTTAATGAATTCATAACCTTTCATTTTATTTCCTTCCTGTGAGATAATTTTAGCCAGTGTCAATGGGATTTGTAGGAAGGGGGAATGAATAGTGATCCTACCTCAACCAATAAAACAAAATCCTAATTTTCTGTCTTTTATCTTTTCCCATTCTTTTGTGCGCCTCTTTGGCCTTGTCAAAACATATCGTTCAGTTAGAGACTAAAAATATTTTCCCATCGATTGGAGTTATTGATTTTTTTTAATCTGTACTTTGGCTTAGAGAGCTCGGGTGAAGGGTGAAAGTTCACCGGCTTAGTCCGCTGTTTTATCTGGACAGCAGAAGAATGTATTGGCAGCAGATTTGATTTACCTTGTTGGTCAGCTGTAGTCACTCCAAGCGCTGCAGACAAGCAGCAAGCACATTTTGCTGTCTATTTTATTGTACACTGAACTTCTTGAAGGTCCAACCTCTCTATTGATTTATCTCTCAATTTCCAGTGGCCTGTGTTTCCATTCTTATTAACATAAATGTATCAGAAATCAGATTCCCTCTCAAAGATATATTGATCATTTATGAACTTTGAAAAAAGTCTGACATGTGATGTTATACATTTCAATAATTCACTAAGTCCACAAGACTCATATATACTGATTAATAAACAAATAGAGGGAAAAGCGGAGTAGAATGGTGTATCTCACAGTGCTGTTATAGAATAGGACATGGATATATCTGGGGTTAATATTGAACAATTTTTTCATAATAAAAAAATGGTTCTTATGAACAAATGTTTGTCTAAATCTTCAAGAGTCATGGTAGAATTGCTGCTAACTTATTTTTGAACAATTTTAAAATAAACTATTATGAAAAGATAATTAGGAAATTATTATTTCATTATGAAATATAAATTGTACCATATAGCGCAAAGTATTTATCTTCTTCTATTCAGCCTGTAGGATGGATTGAACATGCTATGCCCTTTTCTGACAAGACTTGCTTGCTTGAAGCTTTTCATATAATACTTGTTACGTAGGTAGCCAGTATATAAATATATACAGAGGCAAGTTCTTGTCCTAGAAAATGATTTTTGGAAGATGTCATTAGCAAAGCTCTTGTACCTAGCCAGCATTTCTAAGGCACAGTGAGTCCTGCTACTTCAGATTCTGGGGAAGCCCTGCTAGCAGAGCCAGTGAGAGAACAAGAAGGTGGGAAGGGAAAATGTGGTGGAATCATTCTCCTCTGAAGAAAAGCTTTTCCTGTGCTTGTGGAAAATATGTCTGACTAAAATTATTAAACTACAGCTTTCAGGCAAGTCTGGCATGCTGAAACTGCGAACACTAAGCAAGGACATTTAGCAGGCTCCCTAAACACTATCTGATGAATGAGTGCTGCAAATAGGTGCATAGATTCAAAAGTAACTTAGATGAGTTCTAGATTTCTTAGACAAATTCAAATTTATTAGGTATATAAAATATACATCAAGTAACTCTGAAGAAGGTCTAAGTTACTGCAATGCCAATTGCTTCTTGGAGCTCACTGGGTTTGGTGCCTCTACCAAACACTTGTTCTTTCAGGAAGAAACAATCCTTTGGCCACCAGTCCTTTGGTCCAGGATTGACTTGACCACAACTACCTGAAGCACTTTCTACAGCTCTGAGTGCCCTTTGCATGGCCATCCACACTGCCCTTCCAACTTCTCTCAAACAACCTGTAGATATCACCACTCAGCAGCCATGGGCAGCCTTTTCTGTGGATACCTACTTGGTCAGGGGGCTTCATTCTCCATTTAAAGTGAATCTCTGTCACAGGCATGAAGTCAGAAGTCCTTATCCTTTAAGGGCCAAATGGTCTTTCTTTTGTGGTCTCTTCAATAGCAGCCTCCTTCTTTCAGCTTGCCAGATGCTTTTAGCCTGCCTGCCTGCCAGGTGAGGGACAGGGAAGCTTCCCTTTGCTGTAGGCAGCATGTATGTGCAGGCTTAGGGCTAATTCACGTGGAAGTTTATTTTGCTACAGCCTTCTTTTGGGGAGGGAGAAGTAGGGAGGGGTATTTTCCTCTGCCCAGCCATTACCTTCTCAGAGGCAGTGAAGCAAAAGAAGCTTTCCAGGAAGGATTTGAATGAAGAGAGCACTGTGACCTTGCAGATGACAAGTAAATGCTCATGCAGTGAGCAATGTCAGTTCCCCATCCTCTTTGTGGCTGGAAACATCCTGGAGGGCTCTCGCAGACAAAATGCATTTCCCATCACAAACCAGCTTCCTGCATTCTGGATGGTTTCTAGCTCTGGCAGCAAATGCTCCAAATCTGTGGTGTCAGTTTTATTTTAGGTTTTACTTTTGCCAACAGTGCTGTGTTCTTGAATTTGACTTTGCTCCACAATCCAAAAAAATATGCAGACTGCCTTCTCCCACTCTCTCTCTCCCCCCTTGGGCTCACAAGAACAGGGGAATGCCTGAATATTGACCTGTCGCATTCCCTACGGGCTTCTCTACATGACACAACACACAACAGTTGGAACCACAGACTGGGCTTCCTTCTCTGCCACTTGCTATCATGACTTGCTATGTGCTTGCTTTCACACTGGTTGTTTTCTGGTGTTTTTTTTTCTTCTTGCATGCAAAGGGAACAGCTGGAAAAGGCATTTTTTCTATGAGTGGGGGAATCATATCAATATTGCATAATCTATCTCCATTTTCAGTAAGTCTTCATTAGATAGCCATAGTGGGATCCCCAGGTGACATATAATAAAGACCCTCTCCATGACAGAAACATACCCATTAACAAATTTTACATTTTCCTTTCTTCCGTTGCTCACCACAGAAGCAATTTCAGTAAGTAAGAGCCTGATTAAGTCTTTGCAGGACTGGAACACACGCTGTCAAAGGAAGTACTGTCAAGACTACAGGAATGAGTTACTGGGCATTTTCTGGCTCTGAAATTCATTTTTAACATCCAAGTAACTTGACACAACAGACACTACTCTGTTTAGTCCTTGTGACCACGGTCCTGCTAGGTGCCCCTAAATTTGAATCTCTTTGTTACCTAGAGTAGATAAGATACAGTATGTTTGAACAATCACTGCTGTATCAGAGACCTTTGCACAGGGTACTGCTACTGCAAAAACAATCAGTACCTGCAAAAGCTATTTGCTTTGCCTAGGCAACAGCAGGAGCTGGACATGACGACTCACACCATGCCAGACAATGCGACTGCCTGGTATCTCAGAAGATAGCGTATTCCATTATTGTACTATATGATCCTAAATACTGTCATAAACTGCTAATATACTAATGTGTTCATAGTCTATTGATTGATACTGGGAATACTCTTCTTGGGTTAGTCTCGCTCATTTGTAATACTGCATATAAGCAGAATTTCTTGGAGCACACAGCAGGTAGGAAAAGGGATTCCACACATACTTTATCTTATCATTGCAGCATTAATGTTACAGGTTTTTTTACAGTGTAATAAAAATAATTTTATTTATAAATCTCCTCACTCTCTTCAAGCATTTGGGACACCATACAAAATTCCAGAAATATTTTAAAATGCATTACAAATTATATTAAAGGGCCACAGCCTGAAAGTTTTAATAAAAAACTCATCAAGGGTGTCAGGGGAGAGGGCGAGAGATGTTATTCATATGGGGTCAATAACAATCAAACTGAAAACACGGTTAAATTGTTTTGAATATTTTTAAGACAAGGAGACAGACACTGAGGGAGACCTGGAAAGGAAGAGCCATATTGGGCCCACCTAGTGAAATGGCTTTGGCTGGAAGAGGGGCAGCAGGGAGAGATGCAGGTTGCATCTGGACAGGAGCAAGGGGTCCTCACTGTGGCCTGGTAGGATGCAGCATGCACTGGGTGGTGCAATTAGGGGCCCTAATTCTCTGCTTCCCACCCAGGCTGGTGCAGGGGCACGTGTGCTGTTTCCACAGGGCTGGGGCTTGCCAGGGCCCAGTGCCGCTGACTTTTGCCCTGGTCAGTGTCCCATTGGCAGTCAAGGACAGCCTAGGATGCAAGGCAGGACATAAGTAGGAGTGCCCTATCCAGGGGCTGTCGCCTATCTATCTGGGTTACTGCTGAGGAAGTTTGGATTCAGGTAGGATTTATACTGCTCCAGGACCGAGAAGTGCAAGCATTAGACTGTTTTTACCATTGGTGGGTCAGACTTTCAGGTTAGACCAGGCACCGTCCCCAGGGAGCTGGGCCTGGTGCGGCGGGGATCCTGTAGGCAAACCATTTGTTGTACTCTGCACAACTTGCAAGTAGCAGAGAAAGCTGCCTGAAAAGTGCCCTAAATGGAAACCACAGTGACCAAGCCTTATGGCTGCGAGAGCATGTGCTGCTGCTGCGCAGCCCAACAACCTGATCAGGATGTAACCTACAGAAACCACGCACGAGGCGTAGCTTTTGAAAACCTATGCCTTTCTAAGCACAGCTGCTGTACTGAGATATTAATAAACTAATCACTGTTCCTCCGGAGACATTAGGTGTTTGGAGGCAAAATCTGTTGTTTTTTTTTAATTGCTTGAAGTTGCTTGCAGAGCTACCAACGCAAACTGCATTCTGACTTACAGACACCCTTCAGTCTGGTCCTGATTCTCAGAGCCTGTGAATGCCTCAGCTGCATATCTATCACAAGTTCATATACAATGATTTCATGAAAACAGCATTCTTTCCACACAGTAAAGGATGAGCAAGTAAATGTGAGCAGTGTTCACGGCACATGGCATCAGCACTCACTCAGATATTATTGATACTACTCTAAATTTAGAGATTGAGGATATCTTTTACACCCTCACTAAAATACCATAGAAGGGGTAACTGGTTACACAAGAACTGCAAATGTATTTACAGATTGTATTTGATAAGTGTAATTAGATATTGCTGGGTTTACCTTGTATTTTAACATCTAGGATAGTCTACAGTCAGGAGCATAAGAATATTGTTAAAGAGAAAAGGTTTTTTCTAGGAGGATGGGCATGTGCAGCAGGGGTTTGCAGTGTTGCATGCTGTCAGTCAAAATTTGCTAGCAATGTCATTGAAGGTCAGAGTCCCAATATCTCTGCAATCAAAGCTGACAATGACACATTCACTAGATAGATGTAAGGAAGGTACTTTTCCGCTTGCTGTCCTGGAGTAATAAGTGAAAAATTAAAACTTTTCTTTTAAATACATTGCACATATTATAAGAATGTAGGTTTGAATTTTCTTCACTGAAAGGAAATACAAATGATAACATGGAAAATGAAGAAGTAGCACCTGTCATTTTAACTAATTGTGGCATACTCATTTCCAGTGGCTTCCAGAGGTTCATAGCTGTGGAATTAGACCAGAGGAAAAGCAATAATGACTAGAAACGCAGAAGAGAAGTTAAACTAACAGGGGTAACCTATGCATGTCAGGCAGAAAAAGAGGTTTGAAAGAAAATAATGCCATCTCTGATTTAATTTACTGATGCGAGAATAGAGCTAATATTTTTTTTTTCAGTTCACTATGTTTGCCTTTATGCTAATGTTTTAGTTGGGAGCACAGTGCACTTTGAAGCAAATTTCCAGTTTTTCCCACTTATAAATTTTGGTTCACCGCATTCAGCAGCCAGAGCTAATCCAAAACGTGTGGTGGAGAAGTGCACTATCAGCTCCAGGAACTGATGGGTGTTAAGCCCGTGGGGCAAGACTAGAGCCAATCTGACATATATGCCCTGAAAGGCAAGGAATGAGGGTGTCAGGTCCTCAGCACCAGCTACAGATCTGTTCCTATTTCACTGCATCACTTGCTGATGTAGATCATATGTACTGCCAGGAGCCATATCTGGAGGGAGAAGCCTGGGCCAAACCAAGGTAGACCCAGACATAGCATGATAAAGAACTTGCCCAAACGCACATCTTACTGGGAAGGGACAGGTGCTCAGAGCAACCATGTCACGTGGTGCAAGAAACGGTTAATTGTTAATAACATTTAAGCATTATCAACAGTGTAGGTAGAAGATCCCATTACCAATTCCCAGACAAGCCAGTTCCCAAGGGGAAGTTTTTAAATGATATATTTTTTAAAGTACTGGATGCAACTAATTAGTTTAGGATCTAAAGGCTACTTAGGTAGCACTGGATTACAGATGCTACTTTGGTCGTTGTTCCAAAAGCTCATGCAAATACTAACTTAATGAATTTTATGCAACATGTGCTCCATATGTGACTCTCAGAACACTTTGACTGACCCAGGAATGTAGCTGAAGAATCAGGTGTAAAGCACTTCCCATTCAATTCCAGACACTGGACTTAGAAAGAATTACCTGTGACTGTGTAGCTGAACTGTTTGTACTACTCAGACACAAAATATTAGCTACAAACTCTCACAATGCCAGCTTCAAAGTAGCACTCGTCTTGTACTTCTCCCTTAGAACTTCACTCTAATATTTCACCAAGGCTTACTAAGCCCTCACCTAGGATTCAGCAAGATTTCCCTTCAGTGTCTCATCTCAGCTACCACAAGCTGTGCTATGGGCACATGACCAAGAAGCCCATGCCCTCACTGTGCTTGATGGACCCTCAGAGCCAGCTTTCATAAAGACCAAAGTCAGCCACAACTGATTTCTTGTTCCTGAGACACGGAGCAATCTTCCTATGTGTGCACACAACAAGGGGGTGACAGGACCAGAAATTATATAGGGACAACAGGAAGAGAACAAACAAAAGCAGAGCCTGACTTCAGTCAAAAAGAGGGTCAGTAAAAATGAGAGGGAAAAGGGGAGAAGAGAAACAAATTACAAAGAAAAAGAAAAGACAATAGAGAAAGGCTGAGAGTGAGAGTACCTTGAAAGCATTAATACACCAAAGAAAATCTTATGGCTAACTAATAGACTAGGTTCCTTTACTCTGTATGGGTTCCTTTACCAACCCTATGCCTACACAGATTTGTGATTATGGGACAGACACAGTTTTATACATTCAGTTTCTGACGGTACGTAGATATGAAATGAGGATGAAAACACAGTTGACTACAGCAGATGTCCAACTAGATATCCCTAATGAAAATCTGAAACGTTTTCCTCCAAGAAAATACTTCTTGAAAAAACAGTTTCCCCTCAAAACCCAGTCCCAGTTGGAACATCTTCCATCGGCTGAAATAACAACATTGAACTGTCATACAGACAGCATGAGAAAACAATGGAGAAAACAATTCAGTATCATGGGATAGAAGTTTTATTACAAATTATGTAGAAACCAGGCTTATTCACAGAAAACTGGCTCATTTTACGTTCTCATAGCTGTGAGACCAGTAAGTATCTACCTAAGAACTTACTGATATTTCTAGTAGATAGCAGGACCCTGACATTGTCTTTGACTTCATGGGCTATTTTTTCCCTCTTGAAACTTAGGACATCTCTGCTAAATTAACACACCGACAAAGGAAATGTTGCCTCTCCCAGGAACCCACTGGAAGTTTGAGTTATTCTGCTAGCCCAAATACCTTTCATGGCTCTCTTCTCCAGCTCTTAGTCCATGCATCCTTCCTAGGAATACGTGGCTGGGTTTGATGGTTTCCAGCTCCATGCCTTGACTCTTCAGGACCCTCAGGGGCTCTTCCTTATTTTGGATAGAGGCTGAGGGGGCCTTTTTTACACTTCTTACACCCTATTGCTTGGCATCCTTCCCTTAGATCCCTCCAACAAATCTCAGCCCAGACACTTAGCTGGAGCAGCATCTAAAGCCACCTCAACTTTAGGTTTTTTCCCCAGTTATTCTAATGATGATACCCAGCATCCAGCACTTGGGTTCAAATCCTGATGGCCAGAAATGCAATGTTCATTTTTGGTCAAGACAAAATAGGAACCTTGCTGAATATGTAGCTGTTTTGTGAATATGTAGCTGTTTTGTAAGCACAGGAATCTCACAACTGATTTCAGAAAATTGAATTCCTGATAGAGGAGAGAAGCATTCACAAAGGAAGGAAGAAAACAGAGCTAATATCTTGCAATGGTGAGTTTCACACACCTGTCCTGGGAGCCTGGCACCCAAATAGAAGTTTGAAGAGCTAAACTGGTAACATAAATCACCTGGCAATTTATTATGAACTGTTTATATATATTTTGGAAGATGTTACACAATGTAACTGTGTTAATTAAAATGGAATTAATATAGGGCATCTTGCCATATCTTGCACTATATCAAAGGATAATTTGGAAAATTACTTCTGTCCCCACTGTCGAGCTCCCAGGGTACTCCGTACTTCAGAAACAGTTGTTGAATTAAGCCTTTGTTGGTTTCATTATCAGCTGCAGTTAATTTTGGAAGAACAATTATGTTTTTAAAAAAAGATAAGTAACCAATAAACACTATGAGCACCACCCTAAAAAATATTTTCATTTACTTTTGTGTTCACAAGGCTACTACTATTACAATCTGGGTTTTAGTTTTACAGCCAAGGTCAAATATTAGGAAGAAGTCCTACTTATTGGACACTGAATACTGTACGCAACTTTGTTTCAAGTAAAATTGCCTTCCTTCCACCAACAGATAGGGTAGAGGTTGCAAGTGCCTTCTAACTTCCAGTACTGTTAACATTCAGAAGGAAGGAGTGCCCTAACAAAACAATGAGCTGGGTTGAAAGAATATGAGGTTCTTAAAATGAATTCCTATGAGGAATCTTTTTATGTGTTTTCTTGTTTCTAACTCCCTTAGGATTGAAGTCCTCCAGTTCTCCGTCTTCAGCAAATGGGAAGGGACAGAGAAGAGGAGAAAGAAGGGTGCATGAAATATTAAAACACTAAAACACCAAAAAAAAATTGCACCAATTACGCTATGCAGATGAAACTGGCAGCATCGCTTGATCTGTGAAAACAGAAAGGAGCACAGGAAAAGTAACTTCTCATCATCAACAAAGTAGTTCATTAGAATAAGGAAAACAGTGTGATCCACTAAGCTGCTTTATCTCACTCTCTCTAGTTCACTACGAAATTCTGCTAGAACTCTTCTTTGATGGTGAGAAGTTAAGCACTCTGTGCTTCACCTGCTGCTATGTATTCAGGATGAACTTTTGAAATCACAGCAGTGAGAGCACACTTATTTCCAATGATGTCTGTCTTTATAAATACCATTTTCCTTGTTGCCCTTAAACATTCTGCCAGGCTTCTGAAGAGACAAATTCTGTTCTTAGATGAACACAGCAGTTTCTGCTTAGGAAAATGGGAGCTGCATTCACATGCATCTGATGGCTCAGTTTGGCTCTTAGCCCAGGAGTGAATTTTTTCTTAGATGATTTTAGAAATCAGTTCTACTGTTTGAATCTGATTTTCTTTACAGCAAAGACAACAAAACCCTATAAACCAAGCAACGTAATTAGGATGCTGTGTAACTGCTGTAATAATCAGCACAGTTTCTATTTATTTATAAAATGAATGCTTGCATTGCTATATAGGATTTGCAGTGAGGTATTGTGTAAAAAGTAGTTTTCTGCTGTGCCTGGCACTGTAAAATTGCACATTGCAAAAGAAGCAGCTTTGTCCAAAGAATTTAAGGCTGCAGCAGGTGACTTGTTCACTTTTTGTTATGTGACCTAAGCCATTAAGGCCTGGCCTATACGCAACGGCACGAAGAGTGTTGTTTGATACTGATTTAACTAAATTGGTGCAACTTTTGCATGGGAGTATTCATACATTGGTTTAATTTGTGCTGATGAATTTATAGGCATGAACTAAATTTGCATAATCAGTCTTAGGCTGATATAACAGGGTACAAGAGCAAAAATTGCACCAGTTAGCTAAATGGATAAAAATTAACTCTGGAGCCCTCTCTGGGCAGAAGGAAGCCTCAGAAATACTACACATCTGCAAGGAAAAGCATCTGACCAGAGCAATTCTGTTTATTATTTAAGAATTAACAATATAAGATTAAAAAGATGCGAAACGAATTCAAAAGTATTCCAAAGCTACTTTGTGTTGAAAATTACCTATTTAAAAAGTCATACTTTCAAATACAGATTTTGGACCTGCAAGTCAGCTCAGACTAAGCCTGTGGTAGGAGTTCCCGAGGAGCTGGTAAAGGCTGTTCTACTCTACGTGCGCCTGCTCTCAGCAGCACCTCCTGTTCAACCCAGCATGGAGCCAGACCCACGCCACACCACCACCTCGGTGCCCACTCAGGACAGAGGGATGCAAAGAGTGAGACCATTCTCTGTCCTGGTCACAACCACTAAATAATTCATCTCAGATGTAATAGGGCAACAGTGTTCTGATCAGGTGTGTGCACAAATGTTCGAACTTCGGTAGAGACCCATCCATGCCACATACATTTTATAGTAATTAAAAATCAGAATCCAATCACACCAATTTCACCAGCAAGACCCGACAGTATAAAGTAGCAGCAGGACAAGAATTGAGAGAGGAACTATTACAGTATTTAGATTCTAGGGAAAGATGTAAATTACAAATAAAGAAGTATTGCAGAGATCTATAATCTCTGTATGAAGATCAGCAACAGGCTTTTGAAATGCCAAACACTACACCCATGACAAGGCAATGTCACAGTGGGAGAGGAAAAATAGTGACAAATAGTTTGTCAGAAAGGTAAGAAGCATTTGATTATGGCTCCAGCTGGGGCACTGGATATTCTTTTTATTATTGTGGTTTGCAAGGCCCTGGATGGAGCTGAACAATTGCTATAAAAAAGTAGTTTGACAACAGTTGTTCAAATTAAAAAAGAAGTTCATTTTGGCTGCACCATGCATTTTATCTTGTGCAGTCATCTTCTGAACTGCTCAAGGAATATTTTCTTTCTGTGTTAACGGAAAATAAAAGTTTTTGAGAATCATGTGAACGCACTTGGTTGGAAGTTCAAGATAAAAGTATTTGCACACACGTCTTGAACATGTGTCGTCCCCCCCCCCCCCTTTCTGTTGGATATTTTCAGATATCTGATCACAGATCAAGAAGGATATCCTATAGCAGGGCTGAGCAAACATACTGTTAACAACCTAGCAAACAATGAATACTCAGTGTTTAGTCAAAGAGAAAAGATCAACTTGTAGCCTAAAATAACTGGCATACTTGTCAAAACAGGACTGTTTGTAGATAGCTGACAAACAGAAAAAGAGCAAATAACTCTAACCCATCATTTGGTATGAAGTTTGTGCCCTCTAATTTCTAAAGCCACATAAACCCAACCAATTCCATATCAAATGTGTCTGATGAACAGCTTCAGAGCTGAGTTAAAGTGATTTGTTATCTGCCGAATACTGAATATTTGCTGTGAACATTAGGGATTTATTTATTTTTTAAAAATTAATGTACTTTAAATGTATTGGATTGAGAATCTTTGGAACAGTCTTTTTTATCCATAGAAAAAACCAGATTATCTCAAGGCTGTCAGTGTGAGCTGTTCACACAGACTTTGTAGTGCCTCAGTTTTCAGAAGTTGCAAAACTCCTGCTGAGGGCACAAACTTTGGCTCACCTGGTGCATCAGCACCCACCACTAGCCTAGTGCCAACACCACCACCAGCTATTGCAAACAATACAGTGATTAATGTGCATGAGAAACTGGATCCAAACATTATTTATTTCACATAAGCCATCAAACTGTCATAGGAGCAATCAACTTCTATACTTTGCTAATCTAGGTTAGTGTCAACCCATAAAGTTCCACATCTTAATGCCAGTCCTGAAATCCTTTGGTCTACTTCAATGATACTTTAAAAAAAAGCCAGATGTTAAAACTGGATAAATACCAGCTTTCTATGGGCAACTTGTCCTTCTTCAACAATATTGCACAAGAAATATGTTCACAGGTAAGATTCACAGCTGGCTGACATTTGTTCATCTCTATAGACTCCAAAAAAGTAGAAGCTGTTTCACCGTAAGGGAAGGGCAGTACCCTCTTTCCAACTACCTGCTTTACATTTCACTTCTCATGCCTGTTTATGTTTCCTTCTTACTTTATATCTTTTCCCTTTCTGCTAGCACGTACTCTTGTGTGAGACGGACTATCGTTTCCCTTTCAGTCGACACAACTTATTCTGCCATCAACATCTTACAGAAGTATCTGTGTCTGTGTATCACAATCATTTACTCCATGTGTTGGCTAGATCTATCATCTCTGTTGGGTTTTCTCTTTCCTTCAGCTGCTCATCTGATACCTTGGAAAACATTGCTAGCCAGGCAGTCAGACTGAAGATATTAAGTTTTATTTTACAATCGAACTTGCTTTTGCTGAATATTCTGAGCACTTTCATCCATCTGAGAGAGTTCATGATCTCTGTTCCCTAACTGTTGACATTTACCTGCCCTTTCTTTCATTCCCAGCTCTCTTTCTGTCATTCATGATTCTGATTCCAGAATGACCTATTACCATTTGTCTTTTATTCCTGCACACTTTAGGAATGACCTCTTTCATGTTGTTATCTGGATTCCTCTACCTTTTACATTCTTCTAAACCCTTATTCAGCTTTGCCAATTCTTCACGTGGAGTAGCAACTCAGCAGTGCAGCTACCTCTGCCTCCCTACACAGCTTCCTCAATAACCAAGGGCGTGCACTCCTCTGCTTGTCCCTCGGTCTGTCAAAGGAGAACATTGATCAGACGCTGATTTTGCAGCAGGCTGAGGTCAGGCCTCACATTTCTGCCTGTGGGCTGTGGGGAAAGCATGGCTCCATGGAGCTGTACACAGGAACATTCAACAATGTTAAAAGCTGGGACCATCATTCTTGCTGTAGACGGTGTCATAAAGTAATGAGTCCTGCCTTCTCTGCCCTCTCAGAAAAGGGACATGGGGAAATCTGTCCCCTTCGTCAGGCAGCTCTGTCTCCACAGAAATATCTAAGGTGGTTTTAAAGAGAGCTACTGAACATGGGTGAGTGCCACCCAGAGCTGCAGTCTATGGAGTCACTGGTGGAAGAAGGAAGAGTCCTTTCATTCAAGTACAAATTTTAATCTATGGCTGGGGCAAATGGAGGGTGAAAATGCATTAGGTAAGGTTACAAGTTTGCTTGACTCAGCTAATCAATAACTAAGTAAAGAAGATTCTCTAACCATGGAGAAAACATATTTATTCACTTGCAAAGGAATTGGGAGGTATTTCCAATGATGCTTTGTATACAAATGTCTTTGGACCTTGTTCAAATAACGTTCTTTGTATTAAACTGCACCCTGACAATCTCAGTATGGTAACTGATGACAACTTTCTCGGTGCTTAGATAAAATACAGCAGATATGTCTAAGAGTAAGCTAAATTGCACAGAGCATACTTCTGCAACTGTTCTCAGGTAGTTTTTTCTGCACAGCTCATTAGCTATTTAGCACTGCAAAATACAGGTATTCTCCGTTCCCATTATGGTTTTAACTGAGAGCTTATGACACAGCACTGTTCAGGGAAAGATTTCAATAGCCTTTTCCTCATGGCTGCAGGACAGTGGGGTATATTTTTGCCCTTACAAAATCTATTTCTTTGTACTTTTCTTTTTTGTACTTTTGATACACGACTCTCCAAGGGCTTAATATCTTAATGTCCCTTTTACAGAGCAGGAGAATCAGTCAAAGACTAAGTAATCTGCCTAAGATCACAGGGGAAGGCTGTGGCAACATCACACTGAGACCCGAGGTCTCCAGAATCCTATTACTATGCTCTAACCCCAAGACCATCCTGCCTTTCTTAAAAGCTTTACTATTACATTCAAGCATACAGAGACTCAGATGGAAACAAAACCAGAAGGCATAAACAAACTCAGCATGCCAGTGACTGCAGATACTCTGAAACAATAGTAGAGCAAACATATAAAGTCAGATCAGTTTGAACTAAATTTGAACAGCACATTCTAATGTAATGCATTTATATCTATTTTCCAACTACTAGTTCGTTAGTCAGTGGACTAAAATATTCCTGAAAACATAGATAAGTGCTCTTTAATAACCAGTGGTGCATGATTCTCTTTTGCGAGCACTGACTATTTTAAACACGATCTATGTCCATGATCTTATAGGTAAAGTCTGCTGGAAATAATAACTTTTCCCTTAAAGATATTCTCTCTTTCCCCATGGTAAGTCTGTCCATCATCAAAGATCTGATAAAAGGGCATGGACATCAGAAGTTACATAGTCATGCAGCAGGAATGGTTCTGAAAACACATGAAGTTATTTTCTACCTTGTCATCAGTGTTATGGACAGACATTGCAGAAACTAACCACGCTGTTCAGAAGGACTCTGGCGACACAAGAGCAGAGCTCCTGCATGTTGGGGAACTCTCCTATTCATTTTATGGATAGATAAAAAAACATATGTGAGCTGTTTTGCTATGTTGCTGACACATTATTTTAATTCCACGCCTTTGTGGTTCATGCTCTGAGGCCATTTTTTCTGTTCGTCTGTATCACTGGAGTCAGTCCACTGAAGTAACTTTATGTCACCTGAAATCCACACTATCAGTGGAAGCGGGAGGATGTAAAGAACTTCTGCATGTGTGGGACAGCAGGAAGTTAGGTAAAAACCAGCTGGAGATAAAAAGGCATAATTAAGAGATAAAAGAGAGCCTTTGGGGAAGCTCACAACACCTTTGCCTGAGTACCTCTGGAACACTTCCTTCTACTTCCAAATGTCCAGAATCGTAGATAAAGTCCAAAGTCCAACCAAAGCATTTCACAGTGTAATCAAGTAGTGACCTCAGAATATAGTTAGTTAGGAGATTGTTTTATATACACCTGCTGTGCTATGTTATTTATCATGCCTGGAAGGCTCTGCATGACTTGCTACCTTTCATCATAGTTCATTCTCTGTTGCAGATGACTACCTTGAAAGAAAGAAAAAAAGATTGTCAGAACAACTCAGCCAGTCACCAGCTACTTGGTCTGGAACTGCACTTACAGGAGCAGAGTTTGTTGCAAGGGCTTTGAGTCAAGAACTACAGTCCCGTTATTCTGCACACTAAAAGCAGAAAGCACAGTTCATGCCTTCAAATGTTTCATATTTGAGGCTGTTCTTACATTTAGGGAAGTAAGGGAAATTGAAGTTTGAGCTTCTTCAGACCATAATATGAATGATAGTTTATTTCAGGGAATTATCTTTTTGTGTGACTAGTATTTGTTCACTTGACAGTTCTCTGGAATTGAAGGTAGGGCATTTTGAGATGCTATTGTACTGCTAAGTGCAATAAAAGCTGCAGAGCAAGTAGCTAAATACCCTGAGGAAAGCAAACACACAGCTAATGACACACAGCACTGCTCTACTTTGAGGGTTTACTGGGACAAACAGTTAAAACCAGAAGCAGAGTTTATGACAGTGAGGAGCCTGATCAGCTTCAAATGCATCTTATTCTGTCACGTTTACCTAAAAGACCATTCCTGACTCATGAAAGGTGCCTCATAAACTTAACTGGGAACACGGAGGGAAGTAAGAAATACTGTCTCAATAAAGGTTTGTTTCTGGGAGTGTGTAATGTGGTGTCTGTGAAAAGACCAAAGCAAAGGGTAAATAGTGTCTCTCAGTCTTTATTTCTACATCGTAGTTTACCACGCTGCATTTGTTTCAAGGTTTACCAGTGGTTTGAATTAAATCCATCCAAACGGAGACTTGATATTCAAGGCTGCCCCTCGGCAAAGAGGGTTTTGCATTCATTAATATTGCCTTGGGATGAAGGAAGGAACAGGAGAGCCCTGATTGACCTTGGACATTTATAAAGGTAATCTAATTTGTGCTCGTTTGCTACTTTTTCATTAAAGCCACTCCTGGAATGTTTCTTATCATGAGTTGCGTTTCCCTTGAGAAAAGTTTTAACAAATAGACCAAATCCAGCACAGAGCTGGCCCACAACTGCACTCCTTAAAGTGATGTGGAAATGCAGGCTTGAAGAAACCTTCTGTGATCTGACCTGCAAAATTAGGAAGTTAAAGTCAGGACCAGGAAAGTCTACAGTCAAACAAGTCAACCTATAGGTAATATGTGGCTCATATTACATTCACATACAAGTGACTATAGCTTATCAAGGATTGAATGAATCTATTTTGTTCACACAGGTCAGCTGCCCATTTTGCAGCTGGCACATATTAACAACCACTGTCAGTTTGTGTACACACAGAGGGAAGAGCAGTAAATCTGGTCCTCAGTACTGAAGCTTTCTCACAGCCATACAGTTGAAGACATAGTTCCGGAAAGCCCCTGCCCAAGAAACAGGTGATGCCAATGATGAAAAGAAACGTTGCAGTTCTCAGAAACATTACCACTACTCGGCAGGAACTTACTTTGTTTCCCTGACAAAGTATATTTGTTATACCACAGATTAACTGCATCCATTTAGGGAAGAAATGGTCTTGAATCATTGTTTCATCTTAGGAACCACAGGTGATGTTGTACACAGTCTGTTTACAACCTCAGGGGTTAGTGAAAATGAAACCAAACTAAGAAAACGCAGACCATTGACCAGAACGAGACCTGCCAACATTTCCTTCTTTAATCTCTTAACCAAACAATACGACACATAACAGCACAACAGTGAGGATGAGGTTTCACAGCCTGCTGAGAATGCCAATTTTTGGTTAAAAAGAAGAAAGAATATTTTGCTTATCTGATTTACATATTGCACATTAAATAAGCTCTGCAAGGTACCATTTTTCAAAACTGACTTATTTTTTAAGAAATGTAGATTAATAATCCTCCTTGTTTAAAAAATGAGCTTCAATATTTGTGTGAATCGTAGAGTGAAAAAAATCAATGTGCTATCGACTGCTGGGGATGATCACATTCATTTTGCCCTTTGTGGTTGGTGAAATCCATGCTGCAATTACAGAGACAGGCTGGCAGCAAAGAGCCTCAGTTGGGCTTTCAGCTCCACATTAATCCAAAACTCACCATTTTAATGCAGATATAGATTGCCACGAGTCAATAGCTGACTACTTGAATTGTGAAGTAGCAGTTCTATGCTATATTGGCAGCACTGGCTGTTACAGTATCTTCAAGTATTTTGAAATTTCAAAGCGTTACTCCATGAAAGTGAAGAGCGTAACTGACACCACATCAGAAGGGGACTGCAGTGTTAATGCTATTATCATAAATAGGGGAATCTAGAATAAAGATGTGGTACTACAAATAATCTTAAAGTAGATCAAAAGTAGACTTTTCATGGGATAAAATGCATACATACCTTCACTCATGTTTTAATGCCCTAATGCATTATCTCCTAAAGTATCCTAAGTGTTGAATTTTCATAATATAGTTCCCAATTCTCTCTCATTTACACTGTTCCAAGCACAGATGACTTCACCAAAGTCAGAAGGATCACTCTGCATATAATCTGGCAAGTGAGGTCAGAATTTGGCTTTGAGTAGCAATTTCCCTTTCAGCAATCTGTCTGTGACTAAGAACTGAATTCTGCCACTAAATTTGTGTGAAGAATCGAGGAATCTACTAAGTGGTCAGCATCTCTTTTACAGCACATTAGGTGCAAGGTGAACTTAGAACTCTATTTTATGTACAGTAACTATATTCTTGTATACATTTATGATACTGACCTCTTTCTACCACATCATCATGAAATGGTGAAACGTGCACTAACAGATCCACACGTGCAGAGTGTTACAGCTGTCATTTATGGTGCACGAAGCAAACTTAATTCAAAACCTACTGAGCTCCATGGAAATGCTTCCATCGATTTTACTGAACTACGCACGTGTGACTGCAGACAACTTCACTGCACAGGCAAACACCAAACCTGCACTTGGGAGGAGCTGGCTGCTGGTGCCTGGCTGCTGGTGTGCCAGGGTTAGATGTCGGAGCCCGGAGGCTGTGCCATGCCATGCCGTACTGCCGAGCAGCCAGGCTCTGCCTTCTCTGTGCTGCAGCATGTCTGCAGATCCAAAAGTCACTGTGCAATTTGACTGTGGCTATTTTTTCTGTTAATTTCAGAACTGATCAAATATTTACAAATTTCACAGCTACTGTGTGATGGTGGCATTTAGGGACATACTCTTTCAGGTTTGACATTGATCACCTTTACCTCATCTACGCATATATGCATTTTCTGTGCTACAGGTAGGAATAGGAGCGGAATATGCCAGGGCTGAGCAACAAACTCAACTTTATCAGAAGCAGAACAATGTGCACAGTCATTTTTGTTACCAGGGTAACCTATGAACTCGATAAGATCTATTAGCACATGTAATACTATCAATAATAAAAATAATAAAATAGGTAACATATAGGGACTAGGCCTAAATATTTTGCTGCAGGATCAGATGCGTACAAAAGAAGCCATTTTCCTTCGTTCATGTCTGAAATACAGACTCATTTGATGTTGGTAAGCCTTCATGTGTTTTTAGACTCTTAATGATGAGTCCTGAGCAGAGTGTGCACCTATAAGGCTTTGTGGAGGATTCATAAAAGAAAGAGGGTTCACCCTGGTGTTACATATTGGTATTCTGTGTAGCTTTTCATGGCACACCTAATACACCTTAACAGTCTACCTTAAAAGCATCATGAGATTGGAGCAAGGATCTTAACTTCGCCTGCAGAAGAAAATACTGGTTCTTGCTGCTGACCTGTAGCTGATGGGTTCTTATATCCGAAAGTCTCATTAAGTTCAAAATTTGATATAGTGTGGAAATGAAGATATTTATATCTCAGTTATAAACAGACTCGCATTATGTTTTGAAACAAACATCCACAGCTTTGCAGGTTTTTGGTTGCTTAGAAAGATAGAAGTGAGCTTTCAAATGTTTTACTTTTGATTTCCTGAAACATGTATAAGGTTTCCAAAAAGATTAGAGTTTATCTCAACTATAATAGATAACATAATAGTAGTTTTATTAGTAGCAAGAATCAGTATAACTGTGACACAGGTTTCACTGAATGTGATGAGAGACAAGGACATGCATTTGCATGGAGAGGCTAAGGGTCTTCCATAGGAAGACTTCCATTAGCTGAGACTGCACAAATTATTAAGGTTTTCAGAATCAGGTCCTCTCCTGGTGAAACTGTTGTGATCTAAAATGCCAGACAGAAAGAGCTCATAGCCACAACTATACAACATCAGTTAGAATATTAATAAGTAAATGGAAAAAGTGCTTCAAACCAACAGGAAGAGTTTTTCACCTTGACCTTGCTGCCTGAGTAGTTTTCATTAATTATGAGGAACTGGGCTTATAGTGGAGTGCATAATGATAGCTATTATGCTATCATAAAATTAGACCCTGTTTTTCCAGCCTGTAAAAACAAACTACAAAGTCTGTCCCAAGAAGCTTGTAATCTTAATAGAAAGCACAGACAATAGGAATAAGGTGTTGAATGCACAACCCAGCCACTTCCCAGCACCAAACAGGTATTTTTGGTTTTAGGGGAGGTGTGAGGTCAGTTGTGAGGGTGTAGGTTAAGTGGGAACAGCAAGTTGAGTGGAGGGAACTGGACCTGACTCACGACTCATGTAGTGGCAAAGCAGTGGTCAGTGAAGAGGGCAGAAAATACCTGAATGGAACTGAGCCCAGGGCACTACTGCTCCAGCTCCTTTGGGCCTCTGGCGGGCTCCTCTCTGCATTTTTTTCTTTTCTTTCCAAGGACCATTTTGCAGATGTTGGTTAGGTTTTCCCCATTGCAGCTGAGCCCTTTGCCTTCTTTGGAGGTGCCAAACCCTCTGGGAGGCACCAGCCTGCCCTCCCCAGCCTCTCCCGGGAACCTGCCATGAACAAGCCTCAGGAAGGCACCCACAGAGCTTCTCCCCACACTTATTTTCACCCTGCTTGTATTGCTTCCGCTATTGTGTTTTCAGACCATCCAGCTTGAGGTTGATTTTAAGACACTTAGTGAAACTTTGCACTCCAAGAAAGTTGATTTTGAACAGTTCAGGGGAAGTAAGCCTGCCTTTAACAATCTCCACCTGGAATAAGAAAAACGTAATAAATTCTTCATGTTTACTGCATTTACACAAGGCCCCAGACTATAGATTACCTTTTTATTACTCCTTGTTCTAAGTTTTTTTTTTTTTTTCTGTATTATTAGGTTTTTTTTTTAACAAAACAGTGGCAAGAGGAGAAAATTGTTATCTTCCCTGTGGACATTTACAGGCTTTTGAGTGAAAGTTTGGTTGCTGATTTGTACTCTGGAAGCATGAAATAGTTTTCCCTTACACACCTGGTGTGCGCCATATCTCAAGAGAAAAATCTTTCCCAGTGATCTGGCAACAGCTATTCAACAGAATTAGGTAAATGCCTGAGAATTTGGAGTATCTGATTCACTGCTGAAAAAATACCAAATAATGAATGTACACACAAACACAAATACATATTCCTACATAGGTGGTCCGTGTGCACTTTTTCATAGACAAACCACAGGCAGTGGCTTTTTATGCACTCCTTTTAGCTGCAAAAATCTATTCTCTCTCCACCAGTGAGTGGAATTTTCCAGTGCTGCTTAATGTTGAAATAATGAACTTTGGCAAATCTAAATGAGCTGAGAGCAAACTCCAGATATGAGAACCTGTAGCTTAGGTGGCAGTTTGTGTCATTGCATGATTGGAGCTGAGCCGTGCTTAGACTACTGAGTGCAGAGGGATAAATCCTGCTGGACTCAAGGGTCATAATCTAGTTTCTCTACTGCTTCCTCCTTTATCCTGTTTTCATCATTTGGTACTACCATTTTGTGTTCTGCCCCTCTCCATATATTATTGCATGACTCACTATAACATTGCAGGCAGTGGTCTTCTCCAGAGGAAAGATTTGATATTTTCTAAACCAAACATAATTCCTTATGAACACATAATATCTGTATTTCAAGAACACACAGAATTAAGGAATGGTTCAGCACAGACTGATCACAAAAGACAATTAATTTTCTCTCTGACATGTCTTTGAGATCATTATGAAGAAGTGTGCAGAAAGATGCAGTACAATGCAGCATGGGCCCACAGAAACGCCCAGAAATGCAAAGCTTTTCTCAGGGAGAAGTCGACTGACATGCAACCAACCAAGCATTTCAAAGATGACAAAAATAAAATCAGCCAGGAAAAACAGAGTTAAGGGAGGGAAACTACAGCAGTTCTTAAGCACTATTTTAGAACCAAGAAAATAGCGAGCTGACTGAATTCACATAGCTTGCATCTTGCTGTCCAAGCAAGAGGCGGTAGAAAAGGACACCATGTTATGAACTGGAAAGTCAGTTCCTCTCTGTGCTACATCAGAAGTTTGGGAAGCTGAGAATCTATGTATTAAGCTTCCTACTACTATTTGTCATTCCAATGGTTATTTCCATCTGAGGATATACATCAGCAAAATTAACCCACCAAATGTACAGGGGAAAAAAAACCCTTAAATGCCTCAAAAGCAATGCCTGAGGTTTTAAATATAGTGGACTTGTAACAGGTGGCAAACTTTATCACTGAACTGCCCCCCCACCCCCCCAATTAATCATCAGACTTTCTGGTTCACATCAAAAGAAGTTGCACCTTGTTCAGCAGCACTTTAGTCAACAAGAGTGTTGGGATATCTTCTTGGTGAATACAGTGACCACAGGAGTAAAGGAAACATTACCTATATGGTCCCTTCTCTCATTATGCTTGATCCTCCTTTAAACCTCAGTGCATCAATCCAGGCCTGTTATTCAACAAGTGTCACGACATGTCCAGGGTGAGTTCTAGCACCCAAACCATGGGGCTGTGTTTCTTGGCTCACTGACACATGATGGTCATGCAGATGGAAGGCAACAGATGTGGTAAGCAGATGAAAGGGCTGCAGAAGGGCTTCCTGAATGGAAGTGAACTGCTAACTAACAAAGTAAATTAATGCAGCCTTTTAATTTAAACTTAAGTATGGCCAATGCAAAAGACTGGATGGTACAAAGTGCACAGCATCAATCTCCGAGATTAATCCTCATCTGATTAATGTGTATATTTTAATCTAGGTGTTTAATAATATTTTGTCTAAAATTAATATTTTCAGAGCCAATTGACCTGCAGTTTTGTAAGTATGTGTCACCAAGTTATTCAAACACATCACTACAGCATTAGAATACATTCTGTATGCTGACTATCCATAAAATTCCAATGTTAAATTTGAAGTTTTATTATTCCCTTGAAAGCAGTTAATGGCTCCAGCCCTGCACACTTGATAGAACTTCTGTCACCATTTACCCTCAGCCATTCTCCATGCTCAGAATTAGCAGCCTGCTGGAGGCCATCTCCAGTTTGGGGATATAGAGCTTAGAGTAACAAATTCCTGTGTTTATGCCTGTTCATGAGTCTCTGACTAAGCATTTAGGACTAAAAATACAGGTATTTACCACTACTTGTTGTTTATGCATGGTGCAATTGGTCTAGGCAGCAAAGTCTGGCTGAATTTCTCTGGATTTTGGAAAATGTAGATTCAAGGGCTGATTTCAAGTCATCCACAAATCAGTAGTCACAAACAAAGGTGAAGCTTAAGAGACATGAATTTATGCCTTATTCTTTGCTTGCAGGCAACAGGAAACAAGGTAGAAAACACTTAAATTCCCTTCCAGCATTAAACCTTTTGCATGGAAATAGCTATTGCTGTCAGCCACAACACTTCTCAGTCCTGAGATCTAAAGGAGTGGAATCAAAGAAGCTGCAGTCACTGGCTGAACCAGGAGAAGCTGTTTCAGCACTCACCCTTGCTTCCAGGCAGCACAGAAACTTAGCAAAACCTGATCCCAAATTGCAGAGCTCTTCCTTTTGCTGCCAACCCTGGTCCTGCCTTGTGACTTGAGCAGTGCAAGGCACAAAGTCATTCCTGGATTTGTGTAAGCAACGGAAATTAAAATGGCAAAAGTATCTATATGTTGTCCAAGCAGACACTAGCTCAATTTTGGAAGACCAAGCATTGTGTTCAACAAAGCACTGCACTTCCAATAGAAAAATGAATGAAACATAACTCAAATAAATTGCACCTCTCAGGTGTTTACATGTTTTCACTAATATATCTTAACAATTCAGAAATCTAAAGTAGAAACTTTTTTACGTATGAATCTACAAAACCCCCGTAACATTTAGAGAATTATTACATGTAGAAAATTCTTTCATCAGAATTAACTAGATTCACACTTTACAGTACATTCATTACAAAAGTTAAAAATGCACTGGCCATTGAAAAAATTGCAGTATCACAATACTCATAATTCAATTGCTACTGAGCCTCTTAATGTGATGATGAGTTGCTTCATTAGAAAAAGATTTTTGCTTCTTAAATGTGGTGTGAGGAAAGGGGAAGTACAGAGATAAGTAATTATATTTCTAATGGAGAATATAAAATGAGTTAAATGTATCTGCACTAGAACTCAATATGAAATAGTTTTCCCATCTTGTGAACATTTTCAATACTGCAGATCTCATTTGCATCCTAAATCAGAATGAAACACTGTAAAAGTTTTTTGAACCAAAAACTTAAGAAAAATTTCAGCTTATGCCAATCAGAATATTTTGCTTTCATATGTTCAGAATGCCATCACTTTGCTTTTACACTTTTTCTTTGACTTATTTTTGTTATAAATTACATTTCCAGACAAAACATAATGAAACTGAACTTGTAGAAAATGATGCAAAATCCTGTATGAACAACTTGTGCCTTACTTTTCAAAACTTCTTATAAATGGAAATGTCGTTAAAGGTAGCCTGTTCCAGCAAATTATTTCACACTTGACAAATCCACACATTTTGGAAAAAATAGATTTTGTCAAGTTATTTTCAGTCAACTCTCTCTGATATCAATATCTCAAGTCTGTGAAACATCAGACCGTGTGAAGCTATTACAAACACTGAATGTATAAATAAGTATCTCCATCTAAATTACTTCATACTTTTTCACACAAGAAACATAAATGCAACAATAGATCAATCTGACTGTAAATATCTAAATATGTCCTTTAAAAGCCAAAGGAATGTCAGATACAATTTATTTTCAGCCAGTGCAAACTGAGACATTAAGTGGCAATTCTACTTCCATTAGCTAAATCTGGCAAATATGCAACTGTTTAAAGGCATTGTCAATAGCCATTGCACAATTAAGTATTTGTACTGATGCCTTATTAAATTACCCTTTTCAAGTAGGCATAATAAACTAGGAGTTCACTGTACAGATTTTCATGGTGGAAGTCCAGATCACTGGAAAATTTATTTAAAGAGAATGCAGTCCACTGAGTAATGAAGTAAATGTCAAATGTTTTTGGGCAAATAAATCCAAGTTGTCTTAAAACTTTTTTGGCAGATATAGCTGAAGACAACACTCGTAATAAAAAGCCTTCAGATTAATGATTTTGATTTACAGAGTTCCCAGATAAACTTTCAAATGCACTGCATCTCCAGCAGCAAACCCTGCTTGGTGGGGAATGGAGATCGTTACCACGGGCAGTCAGAAACGGAAAGCATCCAGAGCTAATAACTTGGATGCTTGTTCAAAGTACCATTAGCCTCTGTCGGTTTAATTATAACTTATGTTATGGTGCCTTAGAAAGAGCCCGTGGGAAGAGACGCTTGGACCTGGCTGCCACGTGCACACCCTGTTGCCTCCCACCCAGCTCAGCATACAACGTGGGATGGAAAGTAATGTAAAATTGTTTTTCTGCAGTAAATTACTACTCCCCAGTGGCAAGGCATGTCTTTGAGGATCAGTGTTTCTTAGGATGGGCCATTCTTGCAGTGTCTGGAGGTTGCATTCCCCAGCCCTCCTCTGATCAGCTACGCATCTGTAGGAGAGGCAATCCTCCTCCTTGTTTCAGGGCACAGACATGACAAAGAAAGCCTCAGCTTAGGAACAAATGCCCCCACGCCAGGCAGCTGCTAGCAATCACTTAGCTCTTTCTGGCTGTCAGGATGAAGGCTGGTGCCAACCAACAACAGTCAGACTATGTGGGCGTTTTGCCCTGTTCCCTGGATGGCAATTAAACACCTTAATTATGCCTTTTTTTTCCAAAATATTTTTCCTGCTTGCTATTCCACAGAAACAGCACTGGCTTTACCCATGTGCTAAATTTTCAAAGACTCCTTCTTGCAACCTTTCTTTTTTAGCATCGTCAGTTGCTGAAAGGCATGGAGAATTACCCTCAGACCCTTATCTTCATGCCAAGTTGCCTCTGATGAAATGGAACAGCAATGGCCACAGATTGACAAGATGTTTCATGTTGGAAGATTGGAATTTTGTCTTTCCAGACCTCTTCAAGGGCTGGACTACTGATTTCTTTATACACAGTGTAAGCTAGCCAGGCACGCATTCTTCCAAGACTCAGCTATGTGGCTGGCTTGAACTGACCTCAAAGGAAGATAGGCATCAACATTTGCTAGCAGATTTTGGACTGTTGCAACACAAAGGCTTTATCTTAAATATAACATCAAACCACTTCCAATATTTATAATTTCCTCAGATATATCATACAGTCTTTAAATATTTCCTCACTGAATGTACGAGGATTTTCTTCTCTTCATAGCTTTATTGTATTATTAGTTTAAGTTTGATGCTTTTAAAAACAGAATGTACGAGGATTTTCTTCTCTTCATAGCTTTGTTGTATTATTAGTTTGTCTGATGCTTTTAAAAACAGTAAAGATGCAATGTTCAAACTGTTATATAAAGGGTTGTGAATTTATTCTTTTAAATCATAGCTTAGTGTATTTAGTCAGTTTGTTTTATATCAAGCATTTATTTAAGTGGTTTTCATTGTATTGACATTTTATAATGCCCTCCTAATATTCTTATTATTGATTTTAATACTGCAATGGTATTATTCATGGTGACACCTATTGGAAAGCAAGCTTCAATTATATCAATAGATGCTATTATTATAACATTGATAACATTAATATTTGATAGTGGCATAAAATGTGATGCATTGGCAATTAACTCATTAATGTAGATATCATTAACCAAAAATGTCAGAGTTGTTTTAATGATTTTTCCGTTGCTTTCTTTTAACAAATTCTCTAATCACTGGCTCAGTTTTGTATTTTCAAACATGTATTAGCTGCAAAAGTTTTTCTGAAAACTAAATAACATCATCCCTTTTAAATACGAAAAGATGGGCTTTTATAGCTTGGAAGATACCATGAGTCTTGAATCAGCAGCATTAGTAATAGATACAGTACATGAAACTCCAGCACAGAATATTAAAAAATAAAAGATTTACCAAAACATAACCGTGCCTTTTTGTTTGTTGCTTAGCAACCAGAATTGATCTAGCAAAAAAGTCACCTGACTGAGGAATTGCTGATGGCAATATTACTCCATCATTTTTCTTTTTCACACTAAACTGATGAAGGTTCTATCAGAAACAGCTATTAATTGTTTCTTTCTTTTCTCTCCAGCTCCTTAATTATACAGTAGAAACATTTCTACTGCTGTTACTGAAAGGAAGAGAGCACAATCTAAAGCTTAAAAAATTAACAGACTTATTCAAATTAATCTCGATCTAAAAGAATGAATATTGCAAGCCACAACTCACTGTCAACTCTGCCATCCCAAAATAACAAATGCAGTGAACTGTTCATATAGCAACAGAATAACCATTTTTACCACACCTGCACTGATGGACAATTTGCAATAATCTTTTAAAAACCACAGACTAAGAATACTTGTTTTGATGACTCAGTTGGAATTCACCACCACATTTTTCTGTCTTTCATAATTTCTAAACATTAGCATTTTCATCTGTTGACTGAAACCACTTCTAGTCCTCTGTAACATATATATAAAACACTTTTGATCTTTTAAAATCATCCTGTCAACCTGGAATCACACAGCCTCTTACATTACCTTGTTCTTGTCCTTAATGGTGACCTGCAGTGAACTCTGCACTCCCTACTTTCAGATGTTCAACATCCTTCTTTTGTTAAAAGCTGCTGATCAAAAAGGAACATTGTGTTCGCTGTGTTTCCCTCTATAGCCCCTCACAATCATTTACAGGAATTACACTAAAACACAGGGTATGAACAGAGGCAATTTCATTTAACCACATACCGTATTTTTGTTTTGCTTTCTACAATACTTATTTCCTTAAGTAAATAAGAAAAGGGAATGCATCTTTCTACACATGCACTTGGCCCATCATGAGCAGTCAAAATAACGTTGAGTCCAGGAGTGGCAAAAGCTTAAACCGCAAACACCTAAATTGCTTTTTTACCTTTTTTTTTCTTTGAAATGAATGCTCTATATAAGCTCAGATGATGTTTGTCCTTTTAAGAAGTGAAGAAATGTTACCTAAATGGAGCATATATCCAGTTTCACTTTTCCTCTGTATCATATTCAGATCTGGTAGATGGGATTTGATGCTGTTTCCCATAATGCCTCCGTAGCTTTTTCTGTAAAAGCTTAACAAGGACACAGCATCAGAGAGTCTTTAGTGGTTAATACCCAACCCCTTTCTCTCACATTACAGCTCCAAGTGACCATTTTCATGCCAAAAGGTCACCAACATCCCCATCCCCATGGAACCAATGTGCATCAACCTTCTAACCTTTGCCACCGAGAGATGATAGCTATTTGGGCTGCAATCCCTTCATTACAGATGGTCCATATTTTATATTTAGTGTGGGAGGTCAAATTTAGGAAAGCAATTTCTCTTAAAGCTAAGACTTCCAATAATCCAAGATCTTCTATTGGCTTATGGGTGAGTGGACAGTAATGGGTTTATGGGCAGCTCTAGTTTTTTTCTCTTCACTGGGGAGGGAATTCTGTCAATCAAAATTTTTAGGATTGGGTGGCTACCGTTGTTTATTATTCAATGAGCTCTTATTAGATTGTATCTAAGCACACTACAGAAGACAGAGAATATCCTTATAAGCAGGCTCGCAGGCTGGATCAATATCTCAAGGCATTTATAATCTTCTTGAAACAGATTAAACAATGGTTTTTTTTTTATTCTGTTTTTAAAGCTTATATGTGGTCATGCAGTTTTGTTAGTGACGATAGCATTCATCCATTATTATCATTAATCACAATGGTTAATCTACTGTTAAAGCAGCTTGCATCTTAATACAGAGACCACTTTTGGTGGAAATAACATTTCACAGCAGATCAGAGAAGGATTGAGCAAATCCTGAAACCAACAATAAAATTCAAAAGATCAAACTCCAAAACGTTGGTTAAAAGATATCTGCTCTACATTAAGGGGGAACATTTTGATTCCATTTTCTATCCATCTTTGTAAAATGGAACAATTATTATAGCCCCAATACTACAAATATTTATGCATATGCTTAAATTCATACGCCAAGTCCCAAGCCAGAAAAGCATTTGGGGACATTGTTATATCCAGTCCTGCTCAGGACAGCATTCAGGCATGTGCTCTACTTGCTGGGAAATGGCATATCCATACATGGCATCTGGAGTGCAAGGTAAGAGTTTATAACCCATGACACTGTTGAACGATTCTAGTTCTTGAAGGCCAATGTAGTCTACAGCTAAAAATCTTAGTTCTGCAAAACTACTACAAGACACAAAAGCAGTTTCGAAGCCGCCTGTGAATAGGCAATTTAAATGCAATTTGCTATTGTCTGTATGATCATGTTCTCTATTAGCCACAAATATTCACAGTAGTGTTAGGGAAACCTGAATTTCTCCAGGATCACATCAACCAAAGCTCCCTGTTAAAAAAAACCACCCACTTGCTACAATCAGGGAGCAGAAAAAACATCTGGTCACTGCATTGGGAAGAAGTATTAACACGCTTCTGGCTGCTTTGCAAAGCATCCTTAGCTTAACTCCATACCCCTTACATCATTTAGACCAGTAGTTTTCAAGCTTCCAGCTTTCTCCTTTAATAACAGATCCACAGATTAGAAAAGGAGATCCTTCGGCAGACGCTGCAAACAATGAATACTATTTGTGATGAATACCCTGGGCCCAAAACAAGATCACAACTGATTTCTGAAAGTAAATTTCTCCAATGTTTATTTGTACCTACATTAGTCTTTGCTCCTTGCTGAAACCTACACGTAAGATTTCAAATGAGCATCACTGACTCACTGGCAAGCTGGCCGTAGCGACCTGCTGACCAGGTCCTGTGCTGGGAACACACAGCCCCCTCCTGCCACGGGGTGCCCGTCCCCCCCCGCTCACCTCGCATTATGAAGGGAGTGAATATGGTGCAGCTTGGCATGCACAGAGGGTTTGGTGAGAAATAAGAGCCAAACTTTTACACACATTTAAGTGTCAAAAGATGCAGCATTAATGCTAGTGAAGTTTTAAAATAGCACCTAGCCTCCAGTGCCAGGCACCTGGGCAGCGGGGAGTATCCGCAGACTTACTAGACCCCTCTGTGTATCAGAGAGGGGGCAAATGGGAAGCATATGCTAAACACCTTAAGACCATCTTGATCCATTAAAGGAAAAGCTGCAAGGAGCTTGTGCCACATGTTTGCCTTGAGAGTGCCTGGAAACATCTGTGGGTTCAAACTGGACATTTGGAGAGCATGGGGTGGGGACTGGTGGTGATAACGGCGATTCTGGAAATAACACTGGGCTGCTCTGACCCTCAATGTAATCCCACTCTGATCAATAGGGTTATCAGGATTTTTTAAAAGGTGAGCCTGGTCAGCTTCACACTGCCTTTTTGTAGCAGTGCAAAGGGAGTCAGTTTCTTTGGTCTCTTTTAAAACACCTTCCACCACCCTTTTTCCCAGGTAAAGCTGTGCCTGCACAAAGCAGCTATTGTGCAAATGAAAGTCAAACTCACAGGGTGGCTCTGAAGGAAATGAAGGGATCAGAATTGCCTCACTGTTGTTAACACTTCCCTGATGTTGCTTCTCCTCTTTTAGTAGGCTCAAATATTACAATTTTGGTAAAATTTGCGTACAACACTTCCATAATTTAAAAAAACCAGAATACAGCAACTCTCTATTCATTTTGCCCTCAATATTCTGTTATCCAAAACCTAAAATGGTGCTCCTTACTGCAGCAACACAACCTCACAGTCAATGACCATAGGTATGGCTGCATCAAACTTAATTAAGGCAGTTATCCAGGTTTTAGGGCTCCAAATCATATTTCAGATTCCAGCAGCAGTTTAAGACCAGGCCACTTTACTCACCAGGAGGTATTGTGGGGCCCTGGATGCAGCTATAGTTCAGCAGCACGTGCTGACCCAGACGCAGGCCCAGCAGCAGCCACGTGCACTGGCTGTGCTGTGCAGACATAGCCTCTGCTGCACAACGAGCTGTAGGTTGTTCCTGGTATCACAGAAACGATCATTTTCTTTAACTACTTTGCATTATCTCTTATGTTAATGATGGAGAATATTTTACACGTTTTTAACATAATTGCGGAACTAAAATTTATTTCTGTAGTATTTGTGCTATGCACTCCTTGGAACAGAGACTGTCACTGCATTCGATCCTGTGCGGGACCTCACACAGTGGTGTCCCGGTCCCTGCTGGGGTCTCTCAGCTGCTATCACAGCTCACCTTTTCTGATATATTAAGGCAATTTCTCTTTTTTTTGGGTCTGTTATTCTCACGTTCAGTGAACGATCTCTGTAAAAGCTGTACTGTGAAACTAAAACCATCTGCCCCATGCTTACAGACACATTCCTGCTTCAGGATCTACGCTATAATCTATCATGGTTCCAAGCGGTTAATATTAAAATGATGCCCTGTGAAGGTATGATGGGTGTGGACAGAAGCAATTTGTTTATACAATTGTGTTTTGCCACAGAGTAAATTAAGTTACGGGGTATTCATCAAAATTGAATTACCACAGTGCGAGCTAACAATTTTCCAGACATTGTGACATGAGCACAAAGCAGCCCATGTCAGCCACGAGGAATTGCTGTCGTCTTGCAGGCTGCAGCTGAATTACTTACCAAAACGATTAGACAAAAGCAATCCTCAGAAAGCTGGAAGTTGCCAATGAGTAGAAAACAGTGACAAGTCTAAAACTGTGTTTATTTCTTACTTAGAGGAACCAGGAGAAAGGAGAGACCTTCCAGGGGTGGGATGTCCATGGGAGCAGGCAACAGGGACATCTCAAGGTGAGGAATGGCTAGTGTCCTGGTGGGAAAGACAAGACTTCTGTCCTGAAATATTTCTGGAAAATCAGATTTTCAGTTGACTGTTTCCTCTTTATTTTTCTTTTCAAAATTTCTTGAATGAAATGGAGGAAGAAACCCTCTCTCTTACCTCACGTTTCTTTACATCAAATGGAGATGAAAGTGAGAAAATGATTGTGTTTAAGTACAGGAAAATTTAGGACACCAAATAAGGCCAGAGGAAGATTTTAGCCCTCATTTTCACTCAACTCATCCTGTGAAATAGAGAAGACAATTCTAGAAAATAAATAAGAGTGTGTGAGTGGGGAGACCACCTCCTAATTTATCTTTAGTTTTTTCCTGTAAGAATGTTTGTTTTGCTAATCGTCCTTACTTGAGAGAAAACTGAGGCATAAAAGAACTATTTAAGTGGTATTTTAGTTAACTAAAAAAGGAGTTTAAAGTGTAAAATAATTTTAAAAGCACTGAAATGTTGCTGTTGGAAAAAACTTAAAAGTTGAGGGCCTAATTTCTCTCATCTTTAACCTATTTTTTTAAAAAAAATAAATGTGTCACCTCGCTTTTCTTAAGGAAATAAAAAATGAAAAGGTTTTGCAAAAGGACAGATGTTTCCTTATCCTTTCAAAGCAATAGAAAACTCACAAATGTTGTCAGAAATCTTTCTCTTTTTAAAGAATACAACATAACGTTTTATAATTCAAGCTCTGATAATAGTTGTATTTCTACCTGCAAAAAGTATCTTGGACAAAGGTGTTGTAAACCCAGCCCTCATTAGACAGTTTGACCCTCTCAGGCTTGGAGAAGAGCACAGTGGCTATATCAAACCACTCTGAGTCACGCTCCAGCCCTGAATGAGTGCTCAGTCCACAGGAACAGACTGGAGCTGCCCATAGTAACCCCCCTGAGACATGTTGGTTGTCCCCTTCTTGACACCACATGCTGCACATCCTTGGGCTGCCTGCTGTGGCACAGCACACACTCCCCCGTTGGAGCAAGTCCAGCAGAGACCCATACGCGTGGCTGCAGGGAGTGGAGCTCTTCAGGCAAAGCCCGTAGATCAGACAGCCTCATGGGCCATTTCTCAGAAGCGAAAATGATGGGGCCAGGGCAGGCAGGAGCCAGCCTCCCCAGCGGCATGCCAAGTGGTGCCCAGACACCACCCCTCACCATAGGACCTGGGCAGCCCTTCCCTCAGCTGCGCTGCTTTAGGATAACAGCCACCGTGTAGACATATGCTGGCTTCCTGAATCACTGCAAACTACATAGAGTTTTTGTAAGGCTCTTTGTTACAACAAATCCTCCATCAGAAAAACCTATTTAGAAAGCTACTTTGCTAGGGCTTGGCAGGATAGATTTTGTTTTTAAAGGATAATCATGTGTCATTTCATTGGCAGTTAAGATGTTAGAGCTAGAACTAAAAAAGAAAATCAAACACGTATCTACTGCAACCCAAAATTTACATCGGCAAGTCTACACAGTCCAGGAAGGGAGCACAGGCTGCAGGCACGTGCCTTTCTGCATGAATGAGTTCTGCCTTTAGGTAGGCTCAGGAATAGCTCAGCCTCAAGCTAAGGGCTGCTGACAGAGAGGGTGTCCCCACGGAACTCACACCCAGTGCCTGTGGAGTGCCTGCCCTGGGGGAGACTGGGCCGGGCTCTGCGCCACCGCCTGAGGCCATTTGCCTACTACTGGGGCTCCTGGCTTCCCCTGCAAATGGTTTCTTGTTGAAAGACTGAAGTGTTCTGTGGAACAGGAGCAGCAGAAGAGCTGCCTCTCCTCCAATGTGCTGCCAGGCCGGCTGGGGTGCCATGCAAACGCCCTCTGGGTCACTGAACCTGGCAAAGCTGCGTCAGACCAGCGTCTGTGACCCTGAAACACAAATTCCTTCCTGGTATCCTGCTGGCTCTGCTGCCGGCCCAGTGAAAGTGCTATGAGATTTTACCTGCTTTGTCAAGGGCTCCCTCAGGGAATTTAGCAGGTTTTTTTTTTTTTTTTTTTTTTTTAAAGTTGGGTGGGGTGGGCAGGATTGCTTCTTTGCTCTGATGGAAATGGGCTTACATTACACGGTATGTATTACTGGATGCCATACTGGTGCCTCAAGAGATGTTGACTGTGCACATTTACATAAATCTAAAAATAAATAAATATAAGCCTCCTCAATCAAAATATGCCACAGACAACTAAAAGATCTTGAATCAAATATTAATGTTGGAGATTTCTCCAGCCGTTTTATAATGCTTCCAGCTATCTTTATTACACAATGTGTAATGCACTACCTTATTTTAGGCCTGAGCTATCAGGGGTATCATCTTTTTGATGGCCTCAAACTGGCTTAATAAAACTGGTCTTCCTTTGTGTGCCCAGGAGCAAGTGCTTAAGATGGAGATGTGCTAGTCAGCACCTGCAGGCTGGGCAGTCATGATCAGGACAGTGCTTGCCGAGCCACAAGAAGGAATTGTTACTCATTAAAGGTCTGTTACTCTGGCACAGGTAAGTCCCCTGTCTCATGCCTTATCCTGAGGCAGGCAAGAGGACTCTGAACGCTTTCCTACATATCTAAAATTTGTCCTCAACTTACATTGGTACATATCATATCTGTCAGTTCTTCTGCCTCAAACTTTTTTTGTCCTTTTTACTTTCTGCAGTTTCCCCACTATTAAACCTTCCGAGTAGTTACTTCTTTGCTGCATTGTGTCCTTTTCCCTACATTGCTATAAAGCTCCATATCTCATGGAAAGGTCTCAGATTCACGTTTTCTAAATAAAAGAGGATGTGATATTATACTTAGCGGCAGGAACCACAAGAGAAAATTAATCTGTTTAAAAAGAATCCCTTGCAATTCCCTTGCAAATATAAGATTTGCAACATCACTATGGGAACAAAACCAAGTCACCGGGCTTTCTAAATTTAATGAGGTTCAAATGTCCAAGGGCACCAGCTTTCAGGGGAAGAAGCAATGTCAGAGCATGCAGAGAAAAGGATAGTGTTTCTTAAGCAAAGGGAAGAAAATATCTTGAAAGAAGTTTACCCCTTGAAGTGAATCAGGTGAAGTTACTGGTAAAAAGTGAAAGGCAGGCAGCTGTGAATGTTCAAAGGGGATTAGATTCTTCCACAGATCGTGACTTTTAAGTTCAATCACTGAAATATTATTTATGACATTTATAGGCCTATATGGCAGTATCTCAAGAAGGAGAGTGATTCATCAATTCCAACACTGCTTCTTCCAGAGACAGAGCTGCAATGCAGCATATCACAAGCCACAATATTAGGTAGAAAGCAAGAAATCAAGAAATCTTCAAAACCGGGAATGATGCAAAGTCTGTTTGATCAGCCTGAAGATTCCTATTGCCTCCAGTGAGCTTTGGAGAAAGGCAGATATTGAAAACAGTTTTATTTTCCAGAAATTCCTTTTGCTGAAGATGGTGTTCTCTGGCAAATTACTAAAATTGAAGCAACAAACACACCATGGAGTATTTCAGTGCTTTCTCTGCAGAACTCCCCACCCAGCTCAGCCCCTGGGGTCAGCAGAGGCACATTTCCTTACCACCGTGTGGCCATCAGGCAGGCTGAAGAAGGCATGCTGAATATAAAGCCTCCTCAAAACTAACTGACATCACTTCATATCAAACACTTGCAGCTATGACAGCTCCCCCAATGGTAGTATACAAATACCAACCCAGACTACTGTCTCTCATGCAATAGCTGGGCAATATTGCTTCCTTCAGCAAACATCCAAATTCTCTCTTATGTGCTTGCCTATGCCTTTCCCACCTGTGGCAAGATAGAAGTGGGGCTCTTTGCATGCTCCTTGTGAATGAAAGTGGGATTTGTCATAAAGCTTTAGCCTGGGTTGACTCTGAGAGTCATGCAAAATACTGTAGGAAGTCCCATGGTATCCTCTGAGAAAGATACACTGCTGCTTCAAATATGGCACATATTTGTTCCTTGTTAAGGCAAGTCCATGTCTGCAATTTCATAGTAAGTCTACAGTCACCCTTATGCTCTACCATTTCTTCTCCAATCATTTACACTTGTTTTCTCAGTTTGATTTTTGATATATAATACCTCAATACTGTAAAGCAAACACACAAGTGGAGCACCTTGTTTTAGTACTACATCTATCTTCTGCTAGATAGCAGCAGATGATCAGGCCTCTGCAGGCAATTTGTCAGTGAAGAAGATGCAGTGATGCGTTCACAGGATATTACAATGCATTTTGTTTTATTTATGTGTATTCATATTAATTCCAGAACAGAGGTGCTACAACAGTACCTGGGGCAATTCCCCCAAGAAGGAATCTCAGCCCAGTGGCTCTCCTTCCCAGTGATAAATGATGTGCAGGACACCAGCCCAGAGAAGAGAGCAAGTTCTCCTGCACTTGCAGAGCCCTTTCTGCCTACCTTGATGGCTCTATACCAAATGCTTAAGCATGAACTGATAATAGAATATATCTTCCCCAAACTGGCCATTTGCTCACACATGAAAAAAAATCCGTGTAATAGTGACACCTGGTGACACCTATTGTTTTGCTCACACACACACACACACACATGTGCGGGCACCTCTTTTTCCAAGTATACTAGGTTTCACTGAAAACTCCCAACCTATGCTAAGCGATCAGGGGTAGAAATACAAACCTGACCATTCAAGTATAAAGAATTTGGATTGATATCTTATTCTTTGCTTTTGTCTTTCTTTTTGACACTGCTAAACTTCATCAAATAGTTTACAACTGTACTGCCACATTCAAGGACATGTACCAGAGACCATGTGGTCCACCTGGAAAAGAAATTTGTAGCTAGACACTAATATAAAATGAAAATGAATTATGCTACCACCAGTTAAGTCCTTTATCTGTAGTCAAGATTCCCTGAGCTAAGGACTCCATGTTCTTTGGAAGGGATTCTGCAAACTTAATGGTTAGAAGATAGAAAGTTATTCTGGTTTAAAAAACCCAAACACCTAAGCCTCCAAGATTTCTTGTAAAGTTTCATTGTCAATATATCCTCAAAGTGACCTCATTTTTGTGTTAAATAAGATGAAAGCAAGCTAGATGTGTCAGGAGGATACTAATAATAACCAATACTATTAGACATTGATTCCCAATTAGTCAAAGTGTTTGCTGGGAAGTGCAGGGACAATTGTCATGTACTCTGATGTTCTGGTTCCGTAAGTTATCATTTGTGTCCATTATTAAATTAGCTCACCACTGTGGTGGAAATCACTACTTCTATTCTTTGGTAACTACACTGAGTCATCTAGGCCACAGACTGTGTAAAGTCCTGTTGGAAAATCCTGCAAAAATTAGGTGGTGAAAAATAAACGCAACTTTCTGACTCAAAGGGGAGTATGGTGGAAGGGGAATTAGTTTATACCTTTTATTTAGAAATGTTCACAAAAAAGTATGGGGAGGCGAGCAAAATGTCAGTGCAGATACAATAATATAAACCACATTTCCAAGCTTTGACCACTGAACTGTTTCCCAAGGGATATTTTTACTGGTATTTTGTTGAACTCTCAGTCATTATGCTTCCTGTTATGAACTGGTTAAAGAGCAGATTACGATATGGTTATGGGAAAGGAGAAAATAAAGTAATGATGTACAACTCAGCAGAAAGGAAAAGGAGAGAATGGCAGGTGCAAAAAGATCTCTTTCTTTTCTTAATTACACCAACAATTTTTTTGTAATTCCCTTACTTCCTTGTTCTTGCACCAACCCCAGATCCTACCAGTCATTTCAGGAATATTAAGACTAACAAATGTGTCATGTCCATGGTTCAGTCTCTCACAGTAGCAGTTGTGCTTCCCATGTGAAAGACACGTCACTTACATATGATCCCAAGCCACTCGGTGAAGTTGTGGAAGCAACAATCTTTTTGTTGATTGAATTTTCACTTAATTTAATTTCATTGGAAATCACAGATGGCATCACCCAGCAGCTAGAGGCTAAAAAGGGGCACTTTACAAACTGAATAAAAACTTATTAAGTTATAATAAGCACCAAAAGCAAATGGAGGTGAAAACTTTACTGTAAACAATGTTTGCTCTACATTCACAGTGATACTAAAATTGAATTCCTTTTTATTTTAAACTTTAATCATGCTCTTGGTAAAGCAAATAACTCCATAATATGATGCAAAAACCTGGTTTCTTATGAATGAGACTGGAAATGCATATAAGGAGGACAATAATGCTAAAATATAGATAGATGAGAATGGCTCAAATGTAAAAAGTTTACTTACATAGGGTTTTTTTTGAAGTGAGAAAAAATGAAAAGAATAAAATATTCTTTCCCAGTGCAAGCCAAACTTTCTTCCCCAAACAAGCACAGATAGTGTGGTCAGTGTAATAGATTGCTTTCAACACAGACAACTGCAGTGTGTGAACTTGCACTTCCATTTCTCCAGGAAATTCACTCACTTCCATTTTCACCAGGCTTTCCCCATCTCCTGGGGAAGTGAGCGCAAAAACTGTCCCATACTGCATGGTGTGGGAAGCGTTCCCCAAATGAAAACAGCCCGCTCAGAAAGTACGACCAGTGTCCCAGACACGTGCACAGTGCAGGACATTTTGTCAGCCTGCAGCCCAGGTAATGTGCAACTCTTCTATGTTTTCAATATTTTGAGGAGGAGTGGTAGGTTGATGACATAATAGTTACTCAAGGGCACTATGTGCTAATAGCTGTTAATATTAGCTGGGATGGAGCATGTCTGTGAGGGAAACTTTGAAGAGACAGAAAACGATGCCTAGTTTTTCCTCTGTGTAAATTGGGAAGTGAACATCTGCCATTATTGGAAAAGAAGAAAATCTTTCTGTGGTCAAATGTAACACTGTTGCCCCTCCTCTGATTTTCTACATGATCATTTTTGGAGAAAGGAATAATAAATTTTAAGATAATCCCCTCTCACAGATGTGTTATTTATTCACCCAGTTAACAGCCATTTCCTGTAATCAGTATAAACTGATCAATCTGCCATAATGAGAATGGAGCCAGCAGCTTCCTGGCCAGGGATGAGTCTGTGTCTCTTCTAATCTGCAGACATAACATATTGGAAGAGAAGACTGCTGAATTCCCACATGCTAAGCAGTGAGAACATGGTAGCTTTCCCCTCTGCAGGTAGATGGCTAAAATAAGATGTACGAAGACAATTGTTCTCGGGTCACTTGTATCATTACTGATACAAGAAAAAGACTGTTTTCTAACATATGCTTGAATTATTCATTAATTAATTCTGACACTAAAAAGTATTTTTCAGTTTCTGATGTAATATACCTGCTACAACTAATGGATGATGTTCAAAAGCAGATCCGCAAATGTATTAAGAGCAATGATTTTTGACCCTTCATAGAAAAATGCTTTTATTAGTGCTGTAAATACCTCTGCTGAACACATGGATGGGGGTAAACTACCGAGCAAATGAGATTTAGTGGAAAAAAAAAGAGGATCAAATAGTGCTTTGTTCCTACGGAAGAGTAAACCAGTAAATAAAGCAACAAAAAATCCTACTCCTTGATTCCAGGAGGTCCCATGGGCTGCCCTCCTGTAGTGGTACCTTAGTTGGTGGCCACAGAAAACATGCTCTTTTTATGACTGTAATGTGACTCAAAGTAGACCAAGAAGTGGCTAAAATATGTGCTGAAAAGACAATACTACGACAAAAATGGTTTGAATTCTGCTATTTTTACCTTTCTAATGTGGACTTTGGTTTACAGGAAACACAGCAAATAAAGACCAGTAAATATCCAGAAATTATTTTGGGCCACTGCATCAGCATCTCTGGTTTAGTTTATGAAATAAGCCTAGATTTCTCTCTGTCTTCTTTTTTGGGTCAGTATGTGGGCTATAAAAATATGGCATATTCAGAGAATTCCTACAGTCAAAATATTTCTATTTAAAACATTTATTACACACCTGTAGGAAGCCTTCCCCCCACCCTGGCAATTTTACAAGGTTTTACATTGCTGTTGCTTAGCTGTTAAGATTTTACCCTTTACAAAGTTGTTTCCTGTCTGTTACCAAAAGACATCATGCTGCAAAATGAAAAGTATCTCCATCCAAACAGTGACTCAGCACCCACCTTCAATGAAATAAGATGTGAATTTTAATTGATTTGTTTTCAATGTTAAGGGTCTGATCCCACAAAAATGTCTGCAGGCATTTATACTTAATACTGTGACTAGTTCTGCTACAGTCAATGGTCTTTGGTGGGTAAGTTACATAATGTATATTTGTATGTATTTGCCAGAGCAAACTTTTGGGAAAGCAAATGGTAGTGGTAATTGAATAAAATTCAATACCACCAATTTCTTTTTCACTCAGACTTTAAAATAAACAAGAAAACTAAATGCCAATAATACCAGGCTAATGTAGTGTTAATACAATTGCACAATCAATCACCAAATAGTAGAACTGCAAAGCTGTGAGAATCTCAGTTACTGTGGCTGTCCCATGTGTGCAGTGCTCCTGTGTTTTTGACTAAGGAGCAGTACAATGAATACTACAGCTTAGCTCCATCCTGTGCCCTGTAAAAAAGGGAGAATACACAATCTGGCTGCATTAACTTCTGCATCAAACCCTTTACTTTTGTATTAGCTTTTTCCTTTTGTGATATCAGTACAGCCATAACACTGTAACAACACAGTTAATTATGAGTTTTGTGTGTGCTTAATATAATAATTAAGCTTTTTCATATCTGCTATTTGCAATTTTCATCTGGTCCAATGAACGTATACTGATTTATTTACCTCTTAAAGCTAAAGCAGCAGAACTCAATGCTGCGAGGCAGAAAAAGCATTGTTTACCACAATGTACATTAAAATTGTGCCAGAATTATTTTACTGAATTTGTACTGAAAAATAGAGAGCACTCAGTGTCATAAATACTGTGTTGGATGTAGTGCTTACAACCCAGAATTGTTGAATGTGTGTTGCTGAATCTGTGAAGGACCAGGTTGTTTCTGGGTCTCTGTACACATGCAATTGATTCTGCAGATCAGATACAAATCTTTCTTGTGTCTGCATTCCCATCTACAGCTGTACACACCCAAATAAGAGCAAAATCCTGTAACTAAGTGCTTAAAAAACCAGATCCTGAATGCAATGCTTTGGGATCAAAACAGAAAGGGACAGTCTTTTATTATTTCAACTGCCAGGATTCCTGGTCTCCAGAGTTACTGAGAGTGAAGGGCCCTCACTGGGTACCTGAAAATTGAGAGCTGCCAAGAACTGGAGGATTGCTGGCAGCCCCACCACTGAGGACGTACTGAGAGTTCATAGTGCTTTACCCTCCTACGATGAGGCAGCATAGCAGGATGCTGCCTGCCGCTGTCATCATCCCCTTCCAAGGGATGTGAGCTGTGGCTTCACCTTGCTACATAGCAGCTGGCCTCCAAGGAACAAACGCTACCTTACACGATTATCCTGTTAGTTTACTGTCACATACATTTCTATGCATAGTGGCACATGGAGTTTCTAGGCTGAAAAGTACTGTGAGAATACAAAGAATTATTAATATTGAAATTGTGAGTCTAATAATTTATATCCTGCTTTCTCGTATCTTGCAAAATGTCCCCAGCAGCAAATGTTAGAAGTCATGACATTAAACGTTCTTTAGAGGAGTGCACTTTTTTTAAGAAATAAGGCTCTCCTCCCTAAAAAGTCACAGGCAAAAACTCCAGCATACCCAAAAGGGGCAGGATCTTCCTGTTACCTTTTGAAAATATGCAGTTCATTTCAGCTGTGCTACCCTTGATGAAATCTCATGTGATAAATCATACAATTCAGACGCATTTCACTTGTTTGCCAATGAATTTGAAAAAGGGCTTATAGCAGTTGGGAGTGTAAATACAATTAGATTTTAAAATTATTCAAGAATCATTTTAAAGTTCCCCTGAGCTTTCCATGTTAACGCAAATGGATTTTGCTTTCTGTCAGAATTCAGCAGCTTCTAGGAAAACTTTGGGGAGAAGACAGGTAATATGACACCTAGTCCTACTTGAGAATTTGTGGACAGATCTAAATTACAATCCCACTGTAAACTTTTAGTAATGTGCTTTTAAGATAATGAAAAGCATATTCATCTTAGCTTTTTAAATCTCAAACTCAACTACATTTACAAGTTCACTTTAGCTCCCTATAAATATTGTTTGTCTTTACACTAACATCCCTGGTCTAATTCTACACGCCTGCACCAGATGCCGCTCTGTGGCTCTTCCCTGTGCTTTAGATCCCCTGTTGTGTCAACACTTTCTGATGTTGCTGGGGGAAGAGGCCAAGGGTTAATTCTTGTACTGATGAGAGAGATGTAGCTGTTGGCTCCTTGAGACTAGGTTAGACTAAAGTTAGAAGCATGCAGGAAGGTAAAAAAAAGACTTCCCACCTCTAATGAATACACCTTCTCCTACTGGGATGAGTGTGTCCAAGATGAAGTCAACGTTGTGACACAACTGGCTTTGTTGGCATGTGGGAAAAGACAAATTGGGGATGGGAACATATGAAAACACACACAAACTCCTGCAGAGTCCTAGCACCCTCCTTGCCCACTCCAGGCTGATCTGCACAAAAGCCTATTGTGAGAAATGGTATCAGCTCCCCACTTCTCCCACCTCACTCTTCATATTCAGCAGTGTTTTAAATGTGTCAGGAAACGTACAAAGAAACTATTTGCCATTGATTAGCAGTGCACACATTTTTCATAAGGGTTTTTTTTATTTTTTTTGCTCATCACGTTTGGAGACATTTCCCCACAGAGAACCACTATTTTCTAGTAATGAATAAGCTCAGCAGTTGTGAGTTCAAGCTGGCAAATTGCCACATTATCTCTGAACTGCTGCATGAAGAGTCCAACTATACAGCTAAACCAGGGAAAAGGAAAAACAGCAAATCAAGAAGGAAACATGGGTACCAAGTTTTGAACCTCTGAAAAAAAGAGAAGCCTTTGAAACACCTTTAATTTACAGAGATGATTTGACTTGGGGTTTTTGGCTCTTCCTGGGTTTTAGGATCAAGTTCTCAATCTACACGGGCTGGTCCTGTTAATTGGGGGATTGCCATTGCCTTCAACAAAGCTATAGCAGTGCTCCCTGTTAATTTGGTGGTGGACATGCCTGCTGGCTAGACCATCACTCTCTTTACATGTCCAGCCAAGTGAGCCCCAAGGGAGAAAAGTTGAACCTGGCAGTGCAAAGTGCTGATGACTCTTGTAGTGCCAAACACCATCAGTTCCCCTCAGCTGTACAGAGAATGGGAGTCATTCTGCAACAACCAGAAACATCAGCAAACTCCCTGAGGAATTACTGAAGAAAAAAAAATAAATATCGCCTTTCCCAACCAAGTCCCAAAACTGGTTTTGATGGAGCTCTCCTCACGTTTTTGCCCTCTACAAATTTGCAATTGCTTATCCCAAATCTTGATCTAAATAAAGATGTAAGGGAGCACTTGCTTTCTGCAATTTTATTTTAAATCTGCAACTCAAAGGGATTCCAGTTTTGGCCCATCTCCAAGGAAAACAGAATACAACCCTTTACCATAATCCACAGAGAATAATCTGTGTAAGAATAATTTGTTCATGAACTACTGATGCAGAGATCATTTTTTTTTCTCTGTGTTTGGGCAACACCTGTCAGCAGAGAGTCTGAATCCAGGACTGAGGCCTCCAGATAACATGGATGAGCACTAGCCGGGTTCCTGCAGCAGAACAGCAGCTTTTCAGTAGATAAAGAGAATAGGAAAAAGGCTTCTCGGAAACTAACAGCTAGAGGATTGTTTTTGAGTAGCTAGTGATGAGCAGTACAGATATCAGCTGACAAATATTTACTGCAGAAGTTCCATGAGTTAAAAGCTCATTCCTCTTAAGTAGCTGGACATGGTATTTCTTCTGATTTTTTTTCTCATATGCTATCTCTTCACCTCCATATAAGATATCATGGGAATTTTACCAGCCTTAACCTCTTGTCTCCCCACAGCTCTACCCCAGGTAGGAGTTGACCTTTGCTAAGTGTTCGAGCTGCCTTTAATGAGGGAGGATGTGTGTTGTATATAGATCTTCCTGAAAATCCATGAAAAAAGGCTGTTGCCCAGTAACAAAGGGTCCAGATCAGCTTCTTTTGCTCATGATGAGCAACATCCACCATTTCAGACGGTTCTACTGCTTCCTTTATCTTACCTGAGTAAATAAACATGACAATATGGATGAAGGTATGAGGCAGGGCAGGAGGCTCTGTGGATGGTTTCTCCAAGGGAGAGAGACCACAGGGCTCTCCAGCAGACCTGGTTTACAGGGTAGCTGATTTTCCTGCAGTCATCTTTGCTATACAGTGACATACGAGGCAGACACTTGACCTATGCCTGCTATTTAATTAAATGCACTTCTCCACCTTTTTCCTTTGCATCCGTGTCATGATCCTTGTAAGGATAGACAAAATACAGCGTTGTTAATAGGCAAAACTTATGAAGCTTAAATGGAAGATTTGGCTGGTTGTCTTTAATTAAACAGGCATTAATACCACGCAACATGCTAACTCGGAATGTGAAGGCATTAAAATAATTAACTGGTCTAATCTAGGTTTAAGAGGCTTGAAAAACAGGTTGAAAATAGGTGCCGGTGTGACAGTATATCCCTGTGAAGGTGACCTTAATACTAGACATGGAAGAAGCATGCAAGCATCACGGCACATACTGCGGCCATATGAGTATCTACTTCCGTCCTTTCAGTCTTACACTGCACATAGCATCACACCTCTGCTTGGCTTCTCAGACTTGAGCAAGACAATAGAAAACAGCCTAGAAACAATTAGACATCACAGAACGTATTCTGAACTGTCTTCTGGTCCCTACAAGAGTCATATCATAGAATCATAGAATAGTCATATCATAGAATACCAGGTTGGAAGGAACCTCAAGGGTCATCTGGTCCAACCTTTCTTGCCAAAAGGATGGTCTAGACAAGATGGCCCAGCATCTTGTCCAGCTGAATCTTAAAAGAGTCCAACGCTGCGGAAACCACCACTTCCCTGGGGAGACTCTTCAAAAGGCTGATTGTTTTGTGAAAAATTTTCCTCTTGTGTCCAATCAGAATCTCCCCAGGAGTACCCATTACCCCTCATCTTTTCCACGTGACTCTTTGTAAAAAGGGAGTCTCGATCTTCGTTGTAGCCACCCTTTAAATACTGGAACATGGTGGCAAGGTCTCCCCTAAGCCTTCTTTTCTCAAGGCCGAACAAACCCAGTTCTCTCAGCCTTTCCTCATATGGCAGGCTTTCCAGTCCTTTGATAATCTTTGTGGCCCTTCTCTGGACCCTCTCCAGGCTGTCCACATCTTTTTTGTATAGCGGGGACCAAAAATAAACACAGTATTCCAGGTGTGGCCTGACAAGCACTGAGTAGAGTGGGATAATGACTTCTTTATCTCTGCTGGTGATGCTCGTGTTCATGCAACCCAGCATCCTGTTGGCTTTCTTTGACACAGCAAACCAAGAAGCAAACCAAGGGCAGCCACAGGACCCAGAGCAGCATTTACAGTCTTATAAATATGCTAAAGAGAGGGGTGAATATCCAACCAACCCCCCTGACTGAAGCTTTCTGTGCTCACAGAGAGAAGAGGAGGCAGAGTATCTTAGTTCATGAATAGCAAGAAAGAAGGAAGTGATGTACCTTTTTTGTCATCAAGATGTGTCTGAGACCAGCAGAACAGTGAAATGCTTTATCACTAATGGCAGCAGAAAGCACGTGTGTTTTCTAACAGGGGAAAGCTCTCATGGAGGTGAAACAGGAGAGATTTCCAGTTCAGCAGTGCCATGTGACAATAGTGGGAAGCAACTACAGCATCTCATTCACTAGTGTTTAACTTTGTCTCAGAAGTGCACTATAGGACAAAAGCTATCAAAAATACAAGAAAAGGTCTCAGCCTGGCATGGATTCCTGGAGGTTTTCATTGGGAGTGTTCAAACATACAGGTCAGAGTGAACCAAGCCCTTTAAAAGTTATTAACTAAACCTCTTCTTAGCAAGAGTTCTAATTTCAAAGTTCTTATTCTCTGTTGTTTTTTTTTTCTTCTTATAGAGATGATTCAGAATCAGAAAATATACTAAAAAATGTCTATAACTCTCCATATGCTAAGTAACATTCTTCAGACCATCATGTAAATGGGACAAATGTCTAGCTCTCCCTGTAGGCGGATGCATGCATTTCCGTACGCAGGGAATCTTATCACGATCAGACCCCTTGGGGGGTGCATGAAGCCCCATGAATGTCCCTAGCACACAGTGCTCAGCAGAGGCTGTGGCACCAGGAAGGTGAGCACTGAGATAGAAGAAAGCAGCAGCTGTTTAATCATATAGTTGATTAACCTAACTAGCAAATATGGTGAAAATTATTAAAATTACTAGAATATTGTTCACACATCATAGCAGCAGCATAAGGCTCTAATTACAGATTTAGGACCCTCTTTAGGCTGGGCTTTAGCCGTAAAACTAGGAGGACACATTGTCAAAATGATATTTTGTTCTGACCTTGTAAAAAAGACACAAATGCTGATAAATGACTGATCTTTACCTGCCAACAGTTACATGATGGGGGTGAGGGCTCCAGGAAGTTCATACTCCTGCCACTTACGAAACAACCATTGCTTTTTCTGTTTGTTGGCTCCTGACATCAAAACCCAATTCCATGACGAAAACAAAGAATCCAGCTGTAAACAGAGACTTGCCAGGGAAACACCATGTTCAGTAGAAATGTCTGATTTATGCTTGCTTGGGAAAGTTGTCATCTATTGATACCCCCTTTCTAACAAATGTTGTGCAGAGTTTAACATGTATGTTGGAAAGTAGAGCTGTTATAAAACTGTGGCATTGCAAATGATAAAGGCAAATTATTATTATTATTTTTTCCCCAATTTGTTCAAGAAACCTTAGGACCTGTCAACATTACCAAGTAGTGCAGCATAACAGAAGTGGATCTGAAGAATATAACGGTGCTGATGATGTCCATGCTACACAGGTGTACAATGTTAATTTTCTACAAGCTCTAGTCTGATCCTATGGTTTGCATGCATTAGGTGCATGCCTGAAGAGCATCTTTTGGTGAGCTAAAGTTATTTCTTCAGAGACCACAAATGAAAGGAAGAATGAAGCAAGCTGGTTGGGTATTCCCCCAAAGCTCTGGACACCAGTCTCGAAGAAACTGTATGATACCACTAAATAAGCAGTTTCCACTAAAGACAGGTAAACCGCTATTACTAGACTTCAGTGTTAACACCCACTGAGCATATGCATTTTAGACCTTCTGGACAAAACTGATCCTTTGTTTATCAATGTAAATAGGGTAACAAGAAGAACAAACACAGCCATTTGATTTTACCTCCCTCCCTGAAGAAGACTGTCAGCATCATGCATCTGTTCAGGCTGGAAGGTCATTAGTGAACAGTCAGATCTAGTAATTTTTTTTTTAAATGGGAGCTTAAATTCTGAGTAAATTAAACTCTGTCCATGCAAATCACACTGCTGTTAAACAACAAATCCTAAATTATAGTACATAACCACAGTCATTAATGCCTGGCAGCTCTGATCACCGTGTTAACTCTGGGATGGAAAAAATCCAAACCACTATAGCTAAAGTAGAAAGGAGAGAAAAGTGCATCTCTAAACCCTGTAGTGATCTCAGCTGCCTAGTAGTACAGTGGCAATCTGCAGGATTTTTGTCTTTATTTATCGGACTGCATAATCTAATTATCTCTCATTAGTCCAAAGCTGATTATTTCATTTATCTTTGTATATGTGACAACAAAAGGCTCTCTTTAATTAAGCAGATCAGCAATTAGCTGTTGTTTTATAGGCAGTTTTAAACATCCCTGTACAAATAGCATGCAGCATGATTGTAATCAGATGCTCAGGGAAGAATTGTAGATGAGGACATTTTGATTTACAGCCCCATTTAGTTTAAAGCTGCACTGGCAAGTCTAACTCCAAAAGCAAAGGCTTAAGAGATATGGCCAAGTTGCCAAGCACCCTCGATGGAATGAAGTGTAACTGACACAAGGTCTGCCAGTGAAATTTAGTTAGATCTGCAGAAGAGCCTTTTGTGGGTGGACCCTGAAGAATATGGGAACTTGGTTTACATCAATCAGGATTGTTCTACTGTTTATAGTGAAGGAGATTCACATTCAAACTCCTCAGTGAAACAGTGACAGGCAGGTTTGAACCAGGTTTGAAAGCAGTAGATGCTGCAAGAAATATGAGAACAAGTTAATTTGGCTCATGAATTATCCAAAAATCAGAGCAGCAAAACCACTAGAGCCTGGGTATCCTTCCAAGAATCCTTGGATGAATTCCCACTCCCAGTGATTCCTTTATCTCCTCTTAAAAAGGCCTTTCCCACTTCAGGGTTAGTTCCTGGAGGAGGAGTCGTCACTACTCCCTACTTTCTGGTTCTGCCCTACAGATATCACAGCTAGGCCAAAATGTCAAAGCAGTTTTTGTTTAACCTTCCCAAATTTCTGCATTAGTTTCATGAGCAAAAAAATTCTTGCATCCAGCCATATGTATGTGTCAGTATGGCTTGGTGTCTTGAGGGGAAAAAAAAATGCAGAAAAGAGAAAAGCAGGAAAAAAAAAAAAAAAAAGAAATTCCTTACAGTTATTTATGAACCCCCCAGTAAGTTTTAATTTTAAGATGTAATGCTGAGATAAGCACAAAGAAATTAAGTTGGATGTCTCTGGTAGCACAGAGAGAAAGAACAATGGATTGGAATGCAAATCTCCACACAAACTCATACTTGTAAGAACGGGTGTTGTCCATTACTTGAGTAGCTCAATTTAAATAATCAATTTGCAAGAGAAAACTGCTGGTGCATTTAATATACTGAACTTCCCCCACTAGACTGTGCTTGTGACCTGCTCTGCTTAAAATATGGAGAAATGGGATTAAACAAACCAGAACAAAACAGATGCTCCTTTCTTTACTTCATTTTGCATATGCAATTTCTTGTTTTTCACAAATCACCTGGAAAATTATGCTTGCTTGTGTTGATACAAATTTCAAAATACATTTGTTTTATTTTGTGAAAGACAATTCTTTTAAATGCTTTTTGCCCTTATTGCTGGATGGCGACATTATAAATTTTTTAACATGAAAAAAGTGTGATATTCCAGCTAAATGTATGAAGAGCTCTCAAACCTACAAGGAAGTACTGGAAACTTGGAAGAAATGGGGAGGTCCTTCAATGTTCTTTAGCCCTCTTTCTGCAGAGATTTCTCTGCACAGGACTCCTTTGCAAAGTGTAATAAGCTTGGAGCAATGCAGTGTTATGAAGCTGTTTACCCACTGGTAATTGGCAATTAAGCCTAGTAGAAAAGGCTAATGGCAATTCTCTTCTGCTTGGAGACTAAGAGGTAGAAATCTTGCCTGAACAAACTGAAGACGTCTGTGAAACTCCCTGAAGTCAGTCACAAAGAGGACATAACATCTCAAGTGTCTGCCATGAATTTTAAGGGGAGAGCCCCTAAAAAACCAGATATGAAACCCATGAAAAATCTAGGGCATCTTACTGTGTAGAGGGAATTAATGTTTATTTGAATGAATCAGATTGTAGCAAGTCTTCATGTAAATATGCGGAAACAGTTAAGCTGCGTCCAGTCAGCTAGCTCCTGGAGTCCTGATACAATCCCACCATTGACTGTGAATGCTGCTGGGAGACTTGGATGACCCTTTCTGTGCAAGGCTTTTAGTTAGAAGAAACAAAAAACACCCAGTAGAACTGATCTCAACACTAATAATTGGGACAGAAAAGGCTAACAAAAGACTGGTAAAAACAGTGTGAGAAGTAATTACTGAGTGGCTATTGAATAAACAGCCTAGTGAATAAGTAAAGACCTTTTGCAGGATAATTTTTTCCTTCATATTCTGATGAAAACACATCTGTAGAGACAGTAGTTAAGCCAAACCTATTCTTTCTCTTATCAAATACGGTCTTAAAATGAGAAAAAATGTTCTTCCTCAGGGCATATTCTGAGATTATCTAGTAGGTATATTGAGAAGCAGGAAAATAAGATTAGAAAGCAAATATCATAGATGGCTGATGGGATATTCTCCACGAGAGGCTAGTGGAGCATCAGGCAGGCTGGACAGTCTGCAATTGCAAAGTTCCAGGAACGGTGATACTGTGTAGGACCACTGCTGTGTCACCTCAGAGGCACAGACCCCACAGTGACAGCTTCATTAAAACTAAGGTCAAAACGACAGTCCTGTCTTAGAGAGTTTGTGACCTAACTAACTGCCATTAGACGCTTCCTAGAGAACGCAAAACAGAGATGACCTGAACTCTGGACCCCTACACAAAAAGGTGCAAGAGACCATTGTAAGTAAGTGCTGTTACCCCCTTAAACAGTGTTTTCCATTTTTGCACTATAAAATATTGGTCAATATTCATACAAAAAAATCCCCAACTGAAATATGAAGTCAATATGCACTTGAACTCATCAACCACAATAATATCTTTAAATTATAGTAGAAGAAGAGATAGTAGGTTGAGCCAAGGGTCATAACAGCCGAAATCCATGCTGTACAGCAAGAGCAACAAAGATAGTATCTATTCCTATTGCAAAAACTAGAACAGAAAAAGCTTTCAATGATGTCAGATCTCAGTGGACACCTTAGAATGGAAAGCAGGGACATATATCTATTGCACACTCTTTCACTCCACTGGTTTTGGCTTTCAAACCAAGGAAGTGGAAGCAAAACCAGGAGTCAATCTAGTGATTTAGGATTACTGAGGACAGCTGCTACCTTGCCTGGAGTCACTCCTCAGCTGACCTGGCAGCCAGCACCTGGTCCATACTCAGCCATTCCACAAACCTGTGACTCCTGCGCCTTACTAAAAAGAGAGAAAACTACACTGAAAACAATTTTCAGTGCAGGGTACTGCCTTAGAATAGAGCTATTCATCTGAAGGGAGATGGTTTAGCTATAGATTTCTTGAGGTAAGTTATTTTATTCATAGAATGGCATCACCAGTTAACTAAGTTTTCTGAAGCCTGGCTGCCCCTCACTTTTAACTTCTGACCATTTGCTGGCTTTTATGCCTTTGATGTACTTCCGTCTCATAAATTGCAAATGAGGAACCTTTTTGAAGTACGCGAATTTCACTTAATGTTATTCTAGTCCACTGGGAATGTGAACACGGACCAAACTTTCACTCCCAACAGAGGTTTGCCACAACTGACTACAGCCACATATTTCTTACTGCTTCATTTACATTTTCTATTTTGTATAGGCTCTCAGCAATAAGTAAACAAACAATTAAAGGGGCTAACAGACCTAGGATAATTTAATGTTTGCTTGGTTTTTTTTCCTGAAAAAAATTAAAATATTAAATAAATTGGCTTATTTCAGATAAATGTATTTTGCAGTGCATACTTTTTAGGACCTGAAAAACCTCTTGCAACATACAAGAAGAACAGTTTGAGGGTTAGGGCTTTACATTTGCACTTTTGCAATACCACAGGCAACTCCTCTGCTTCCCATTTTGCAGATGAAGAAACAGAGCAAGTCATTTTATGACCTTATCTTTAGGCTGCAGTAAAATATTGGCAGAAAAGAACCCAGATTTCTTTCCCTGCATTCCTTTCCCTCCTTCCTTCAACCTTCAGGTCCCAATTTTACCATAAAAATAAAATACCTTACAGAAACCATGCATACATGGGACTGACATGTTTTGGCCTTTTCTCTGCCACATAAATCTATTCAGAGCCATCCACCCAGAAAGACAGTCCAGTGTGGGAGTGCGGCCAGGTCCTACCTCCTTCTGCTCTCCTGACAAACCTGGATCAATCTAACAGAGAAGTTTGGGGGCTTTAATGGCTATTTGACACTTGCCAATGGGCCTAGGCAAATGAGGCAGTTGCGGGTCATGGTAACTGGTCAGGGAGTCACTTATTGCCCTCATCAGTTTGCCTAAATTTGTCAACTTTTAAGAGTTCTGCTTTAATGGAAAATACCTATTTTACCCAACACTGCATCCATGTTTAACCCTGGATTTCATGTGAGTTTTGTTTGCAATTTAAGAGTATTTGAAAAGCAGCTAGTTTCCGCAAAGAGCTATTTTTAGGTAGCATATGGGACTTCAAAACAGGTAAGAATTACACTGTCTCCTTTTTTCCTTCTGCAAGGAGGGCTGTTCGTGCCCTCCTTAATCCAAAATTACAAACATCCATGTATGAAAAACTCAAACCTCTTACAAATCTACTTTTTCAGAGAAAAACCTGTCAGCTTAATACTGTACGGAGAGAAAAAATATCTGCTGTGAAGTGGTGAGGAAAAGAAAAACCGTGACTATCAGCCAGTTGTCCTTTAAAAAAGCATGTCTCACTTTGCATTTTTTGGGACAAGCCCCACAAGGACATGGTGAATAGTTTCTGCACTATTACTCAAGATTTTCTAAGGCTTTTCTGTCTTTATTTTTCATACAGGTTAATCGCTATATGTAGCGACTAATTTTTCTCATGGCTAATTCTTCAAACTGTGGAAGGGGGAAAACAGGAAAGTGCAACATACTGTAGAAATCTATTTCCATGAAAAGCAAAGGTGTATTTCTTTTTTTGAAAATAGAGATAATTTTTTTTCTAGAATTAAGATGAGCTCAGTGTTGCAGCTGATACTCCCTGTAATGATTTCTGCTCTCATATATGTAAGCTGAGCAACATGTCCTTCCCTGTGATAGCTCCCACTGCCAAAAACAACACACCAAAACAGCTGTCTCTCCACTTAATTGTTATTTATATGATCAAACAGCAGACCTAGAGTAAAATGTCTGGATAATTATGACATGGCCCAAATAAGCTTAAATAGTGTTTCATTCATTGTTGTAAGGACAGTATTAATAAGAGTTAACTGCCAAAAAAACTCTGATTTCCATACTTCAAGTGTCCTACAGGTGTAATACATTTTTTTTTTCTCAACAGGGCAGAAGCTTCTGACAATATGTCAATGGAAACAGAAAAACATACACAGAAACAGACAGACACATCAGAGTAGGAAAAGCCCCTGAAATGAGACCTATTAGCTAATTAGCAAAGATATAAAATGCTTTATGGGTCTACAAAACTACTGAAGTAAACTTCATTTAGTTTCATTATGGGCGCATATTTAGTTGAACTGAGACTTTGAAGAGCGCTATAGTTACTGAAAAACCAGTTCCTGCTTACAAAGGGATTGAGCTTCTGAGTCACACAGGCCTGGCTTTTCCACTGTACTTAAATATCTGAAGAAGGAGATAACAACAAAAAGCTCCTAAGCAGACCTGAACAGTTTACCTATTCTTCACCTTAGACAGACTCTCAAAAATGCTTTTCACTGGAAACGGTGAGGAAGAGCTAGCACCTATCTCCTTTCTGGATGTTGTTTCCCAAATATATAGGACTATTGAACAAATCAGCAATGCTCCCTTTGTATATTTTTCAGTGCCCTGCAGTGATCATTGCAAGGGAAAGCAAAGATTCAAATGTTTCCTATCATCATTGCCGATGTCAAGCTTATTTACCTGGCTTGAATAACACATTGCTGCCCAGAAGCTGTTTTCTTTCCCAAGGAGAAAGGACAGAAGTAAATGCTTTTGAGAGGGATGGGACTCAACAGCATGTTAATATGATGACCCTCAAGTAGCTGAATACATTGGGCAGGTATCATACAGATTAATTTTGATCCTTCCAGCTCCATTTTGTAAGCTCAGAACAAGAAAAGCCACCCTTTTCTGCACTGAGAAGGTAATTAAAGCTCCGCTCCTTCAACCTTGCCATCTCTTGAAAGCTAAGGAAAAAAAGAGGAGGAGGTGGCTGTGTGATACATACTCATACTAAATCTGAGTTACAGCAAACCCCTACAAATTAATGTAAATGGTATCTTGTAGGTTTCATATATAATTACACAACACAGGTGGGGTGCTCTAAGGAAAGAAAATGTGAACTCATTTGTATTTATTTTTAGTAAGAATACAGAAAAATGTCCTCTCTTCCAGACACTAAAAATGCATGTAAAATTTAATGCAGAAATCAGCTTAGGTCTTGGGAGACAATACTATAGCATCTTAAGTACACATGTACCTTCTTTTTGTTTCATTAGTAAACTCTAGATTTATTGAATTAAAATAGTTTTAAATTAATCCCCTCTATACTGAAAACCACGTGCTATGTTTAATAGCAATTTGAGCCTGGGAGTTCTAAACCGAAAAAAATCAGAGACTTCATGATGGAAACTGCTATATAGCAGTACTGAAAAATTCAACGATCTTAAATGTATGAGCTATTACCTTAACTTACAAAGCATTTCGTATAGTCTGTCCGTTCCTCCCAAAAGACAGCTGTAAGTATACAGAGCTGGATGTATTCACTTGAACAGTGTATTCTTCAGCCATGTATTTCTTTAGAAATGGTATATTTTGTATTTTTGTGAAGCGCATCCTGCATAGCAACACTGTAGATTATTGATCCAATTGAATTGTGCAAGACTGAAATTCTAAACTGTGCTTTTTGCATTGATCCTTAAATCATATCATTAAAATAAAACTCAATGATGTTTTGAATACACTGATCCTAATAATTTTACTGCTTGGAAGTTCCATTGCAGCACCGATGACTAGCGGCTCCTGAAGAAGAAGAAAAAAAAAATAATAATAATAAAAATCTTCCTGAAACACAATTGTGTCTAAAACATTTGAAAGCTACAGAAAATAATTACAGTAAAATTCTGTGTTCTCAATCAAGCTCCATAAAAAACAGTCTAGCATGAAAAGATGTTGGGTTATTTATTGTGGGAAGTTACTGAACGCTTAACTATGCAGATAAAATTCTCCTTATTCTTTTATACAAGGCAGCAAAATAAATAACTTAACAGCTCACAGTTCCCAAGGTAGACTTGTTAATCGGTCCAATATTGTTCTAATTCTCCTCGTAGCTAACTGAATTGGAGCATGTAACTGGATAAAATGTGTCTTTAGATACCATGTACTTATTCTGATTACTATTTGGTTGATTGATGACTTTCTGATTTTTTGAAACAATGCCAGCACAGTGGCCTCTTGGTAGCTAAACACATGACTGCTGTTTGTTGTGCTTTGGGGGGACTGCAATGCGAGGTCTGGCTCAGTCATTTTTAAAATCAATACTTGCTCTCTGAGCACGGGATAATTCAGAGAACATAATTCAGAATTCTACCTTTCAGCATGTATCCTCCATCAAAGGGGGATTTTTGTCCAGAGTCAGCACAAAGGCTACATGACCCAAGAATGCACAGATAAGGTTAAAAAAAGAGAGGGAAAGTACATATTTTTTTCAAACCAAAGCATCACTAGCCACATGTGTAGATAAATGTGTCTTCTATGTATGTACAAATATAGCACATGTGTACCTCCATACATACCAACTGGAACTGGATGCTTTGAATAAACTCCAGTTTTTGCTTATGCTCATGCTTTTTTTTTTTTTTCCTCCTATTTTGACCATTTGTGTATTACCTCACAATTTTTGAAGCAAGGTCCTACTTCACTGCAAAGATTGAAATGTCAGAAAATGGGACCCGAAGAGCCTCTGATCAGCTGGTGTTCAGCCTTCCTAATGCTGGAGTTCTGAAAAAGCTGAAGAATTTCCTACACGGGTATTAGTAGTGTTCCACTCTCAGCAGCAGATATTTGAACCAAATTTGCTGCATTAAGTCAGTGCAGTTCTGCATGTGTAAATGGAGAATAACAGGGATCCTAATCAGACCCACTGTTCTTTGGGTATTGACTGAACTCTAACATTATGTATTTTAATCCTTTGGGATTAATCTTCACATTTAAACTTTCTGGTTCTACATTATGCCTCCATTTCACCTTCCATATCCCTTCCATTAATGAAAAACTTTATTTCCCCAGCTTCTTTGGGCCTCAGTGGTCTTCTGAATCCTCTCCCTGCCATTAAAATATAAAGTCCACTTTGCGCTTTTGCTTCCAGCTTTCTCCACCTTGCTCCCTAGCTGAGCTTCCCAGAGCTTCCTATTTCCCATGCAGCATTCCAGATACAGTCCTGCACCCGTTTCCTGCCTGATTTCCCTCTCTCCCCTCAATTAAAAAACTTTCACTCCTCTTACGTTTTGACAGAAGCTGAACTCAATAGAGCCTTTTCACATTTAAAATGTTCTTTATTTGCCTTTGAATTCTGAATGTATTTTAACTTCTCAATACGGAAAAGCTCAGGCACAATCCTTCTGCCCAGATTCCCCTTAGCTTAGAGGACTGGGAACCCCTCTACAAGCTCCTATTTTCAATCCAATTTTGTTTCTGCCTCCTTCAAAAGGGGTAACTTCCAGGTGTATCTGAACAAAATTTACAGCTTCTCTGTATTGTTACAGCATCCTGAGAAAACAAAGAAGGATCTGCCACAAAAAGCACAAAGCTATCTAATTTTTAGCCATTTTCTAATGACAGTAATGTGAGAAGTGGTATGTAAAATTTCTGGAGGTCTGGGGAAAAAAGCATGTAAAGTCTAATACCTCAAAGTCTACTAATTATTTTCAATCATCCATCTCATTCTTATCCAGATTTCTTACAAGGAAAATATTTGTCTTAATTCTTTGCAACACTCATTTGAGTTCCACTTGAAAAGCCATAGATGGCAGCAAGTTATCTTTAACAAGCTGAGTTTTCTAATCATTCTCCTTTTCCCTATGTTTCTTTTGATAGAAATAGAATTAAATACAACACAAAGTAGTGAAGAGTGACAACAACAGATAAATAATTTCAACTGTCTAAAGAATAATGAAAAACTGTAATTTGTCTTACTTGCTTATTTATTATTCTCAGTCATTTAACAAGCCCTCAGCCAGTTATTCCAGTGTGGACCAAACAAATAAAATTCACTTAGGATACAAAAGTTTCAAACCCTGCATCCATTCTAAATTTTTTATGAGGATTATAAGTGCTGTTTCATTCTATACACTTTACTGGATGCCCACATGGCAGCACTGGAACTGTGCAAAGCAGTTTCCCTTTTGACTTTTTCCACAGCTTTCTGAAAAGGTCATCCTTTTGGGCTGAAATTTCTAGTGCCCATAAATACATTTTAAATAGGAGATTTAAACCTTATTCCTTTTTTTTAATTAGGAGTTAAAATCTATTTCTTCTGTTTTTAAAGAAAAATCCTTGTTATTCTTTCCCACAGGAGGGCATAATATGAACATCCACATACTTCATAAAAACTTGCATTTTCTGAACCATCAGATTCGAGTTTTGTATTCTAGGGTAGGCATCTTCCCAGGCTTTGCTGATATTTTCTGCAACAAGATAGATGCTTAATCTCCAGAATTCTACCCAGCCAAGCCTCAAGATAAAGCATGGTGAAATAGAGGACCAGAAGGAAGGTACCCAACTAAACCCAGAGAAAAGAGTTTAAAGCACCAGCTTCCATGTCACTGAGGCTTCTTTCTCATTCATGCTGTGCAGCCTGGGCGCCCTTGGTATCACCTCTCGGGAGAGGTTTGCTCTCTTTCACCGCAGAAGAAAAGGTGAGTACTGTACACAGCTTAGTTTTTGCAAGGTTTGGGAACTTCTACAAATGCGGGATGGGGGTGGGGTGGGGGAAAATTTCATGGCTTTTCTACAAATGACCACCGGAATACATATATTTTAAAATCAAGCTGAAAGGTTTTGCTGCACTTCATCTGACTTAGAGAAATGCAGCAGCAACAAGGAAGCATTCCGCCTCATTCCTCATTATCAGTTGTCTCTGGTATGGTAGGATACAAAAACGTACATTTAAATTACAACAGCTTGAAAAAATTACTGACTGCTTTCCTATGTTCAGTATGTACATTGATAAAACAAGCAAATAAACCATGAGAAGGAAAAGTGGAGGATCAGGAAGAAGCCTAAGTTCTCACCCTTGCACCTGAGCAGTTATGGGATGGAAATGGAGGCAGGTAGATATTCTGTGGCTGCCCCAACTGGAAGGGAAACAGGCATGTGCACTGGAAATATGTGATAGTGCTTCCTGGTATTTAGCAGAAAGAAATGGGGAAAAAATTGCACATAGATATACTACAACCATTACAGTATTTTTTTTATCCAAGTGAAAATAAAACAGAAGCTAGAACAATTATTTCAGAAATAAACACCAAGGATAAAAATAATTTGATGTGAAAGATTTTGTCAGTAGTATTTGATTACAGCTTTATTTTATAGTGTATTATTTCAGATGTATGAAAGGGACAGTGGCTTTTTTCACTTTACTTGCCTTGAACTTTCTCTTCTTGCCCTTCATTTACAGATACTTATCTAGATACCTTCAAACCCAACTTCTCAGCAAAGGAAAAAATACTCAGACACGCACCTGCCGTGTAATTTTCTGTCTTCAAGCTGCAAGTATAAATTATATGACAGAAAGATAGGGCGATTGCAGGTTTTTGACAAGATTTTATTTAGAATATATATGATTATGCACGTATCATTCTGAGTTGGAAATGATCTCATTTGTGAGAAATAACACCTCTGCTTTCACTGAATGTAAAACAAAGGGTTTGTGGTGGTTGCTTCACCAAAAGGCATCTTTAGGAAACACAGTATCTTTAATAGTAGGGTTGCTGCAAATTCTGTAACATTTAATTCTAAGATATTTTAAAAACCCTTCACAATTATAATATCCTTATCATAGTTTTATAAGCCATACACAACTACTTTTGCACTGTTTATGTTGGCAAAGCTATAATTATGAGAACAAAGACTGTAAAAGCTTCACATCCTCCTTCACATTGTTTGTTTTCTCCATTTTTAACCCATTCCATTTACTTTCTGTGGCATGGCAGCTGGACTGCTTATTCAGCTTATTCAACAAGCCTGGACCAAACGTTTGTTTATGCTTATTCAATGAACCTGGAACAGAACCTTCCTTTGCTAAACTGTCCTTATCTCCTCTCCCTTGAAATCTTTCCCTTTGCAGATTCAGCCCGATAAATTTTAGATGTCTGAGTGCCAACTTCAGGACCCCAGCTGTCGTAAGCTGTGTCTGTAATCAGGTCTCAGATACCCTGAATCTAGCCCCCTGTGATGGCAGCTGAAGAGCTACTGAAATACCATATACATGTGGATTCAAACAGAGACTATAGGATGGTTGTTTTTTTTTCTTTTTACCTTGTTGCAAGGTCAGAGAAATTGTCATCTCATGAAATTGTGTTTCTGTTTTACACAACTATTCTAAAACTTGAAGGACAACATCTCCTTGGGCTATCACGCTTCCCGCTTTCCCTGTGTGTGCATATGCCACAGAGCTGTTCTCACACTCCTGCTGGTTGTATCCAGTAAGACCTAGGAACAGAGTGTGTGCTGTGACTTCCTTTACAGTAGGGCTAATATTTTCCAGAACAACCACCAGTAATGGATATGTTAGTCTCATTTCCATCTTGAGATAATGCCAGCCCAATTACTGTCAGGTTCCTTGGAATTAGGGACAGGACACAGAAGTTTTTGCCTTCAGAGTATACTTTTAAACCCAGTTCTGACAAACGCAAACAAGATCTTGTAGTTGTCCAATGGCCTGCAGCACATGAAATAAGTAGCAGTGATACAGCCCAGCACTAATGCAGTCACAGCTTGGTATTTGTTGCAACATTTCAGGAACAGCAAAATCCCAATTAAACATCAAATACTATACCAAAATTTAGTTTTTGTCTGGGTCCCTAATTAGAGATGTTTTGGCAGAATTAACTTCCCTAGCATGTCCAGGACAGGATTTTGCGGATCACTCAGCAAGTGCTCGTGACATTGAAGCTGGGTACAAGTCATTACTCCCTCTGCTGTGAGAATAGGAGTAGGTAGTATAAGTCTTAAAAAAAGAGAAGAGCAGACTGTTAATGTGTAAATGGATATTATTCCAAGAGCATCTTTGGACTTGCTGTGCTCCAGATTTTGGGTCTGGAACAGAGACAGTTCTCAGGAGAGTATTGGTATCTGCACATCCATGAAATTGGAGAATCCAGTCCTAGCTTTTAAAAGAGCCAGTGAGAATATGGCCCTGACATCCTTGAATTTATTTTCAAAGTCAAGAAACAGAAGGGGATTCACATTTTGTTTATGTGATCTTTCTTTAGTGCAGTGGGTTAAATTGAACCAACCTCTTGACCAAAACACTTCTGAGCTTTGATTCTTATAAATCTGGTTTTGAATCTTATGTCTTTGGACCTCTTTTAAAGAGCAGATTCACAATCTAAACACATGAGTTATTCATGAAAGGAATACATATGTTACAGAATAATTTTTTCAGCTTTTCCTAGTCAGATGAAATATTGTTGAACAACATTGGTTTCCCTATCGGATTTTGACAGAATTCCTTCACAAAAATAAAATCTGCAGGAATTGTAATACTTTTATAAAAAAGTCACGTCCCCTTTAAAGAATTGATTTCTATAGCCCTCTCTATTTCATTAGAATTGTTTTCCTTTAAGTAATTTCATAATTCTCTGTTAATGAGCAAGTGAAGAGTGTTTCAGACTAAATAGCATGTGATGTCTAAACCACCAATCACTTCCCTAGACCTCCTATCTCTCAAACCACCTGCTAATCATAACAATTGCTAATTTGAGACCTTTTAGCCATTTCTGGTGTCAGTGACAACGCCACGTAGCCTGCAATGGCCATTTGGCCAGTCTCCCACCCACCTCAGCAACTGCTGCTACTGCTGCCCATTTTGGGCTCTATTGTTCTCCCGCCTCTGCTGACCACAAGCAATTCCTTCTCGCCTAATCTCAGGGGAATCTCTGCCTTCACAATGGGGGCAGGGCCATTCGCTTTGAGTGCAAGATAATCTTTTATAGAATTGTTCTCACACACGCAGACACACACACACTATCCTGCTCATGCTCTTTCTGCTTCTGAAAGGCTGACTGACAGCAATGGGAAGATTTAAAAAGCAGATAGGAAGTGTTAACTATCTCTGGTTACTCGTCCCCTTGTTGATATGCACTTAAAAATACATATAGATATGGCTAAATGTGGAAATAAGTGTTTTAAGTAATCATCGTTATTTTCACACTCTCCCCAAGATTACATCCAGCAGTGCTTTGAATATACCTTGCGGCTACAATCTGATAACAGATAAACACACTGTTCACTGGATTTGGATTTTTTAAATACCTATGTGTAAAAACCGTACAGAGATGGAGCAAGTGCCTCCCACAGTATTTCAAAAGAGAATGGAAAACCTAAGGTGAGCTGTTAATGGAAGCAGAGCTGACAGCCCCTGTGCTCAGCATGGTATCTTCCTGCCTTGTGGATGCTCCTCTTCCCCAGCCCACTCTGAATGGAAAATAAAATTTACTTGATTTCTCTGTCTGAACTGCTGAAATATGACTTTGTACTAGGCTTTACCTTTAAGGCCTCCACTCTGAAGGATTTAAAGCTAGTCGTTATATTACAAAGCAGGTTGTGGGAGAAAAAAAAAAAAGGTAGAGTGTACTGACCACCTGCTTTAATCAGGGTAGAAAAATCTGTAAATATTATTCTGCCCTACGCTACAATGAATAAAGACATAGAAAGAAAGTATCCTTGTTGCTCATGGCATGGGTGACAATTTTAGATATTTCTTTCAGGTTTTAAAATTGCTTTTCTGATTTATTTCCAATTCCTGAGCAGAGTACAGAATTATCTGCAAAACCTGCATCAAGCAGGCATTTCTTCTTGCAAATATTCACATTTGACTCTTTTAGTAGAGCAAAGAAAACGCTTAGAAAAATCTCGGCTCTGTCATTATGCTTCGTCCTGCTGAAAGCTCTCCTCCTCCTCCTCCTCCTCCTCGGAGCGCAGCCCGCGTAGATGGCTCCCTCTAGGCTTTGCTACCCAACACAGCAGGAGGAAACGCCGGCGGATCAATAGTCCGACCCTACATCTGCCCATGTCCAAATCACAAAGCAACAACAAACCCCCGAGAAGATCCATCCAGCTAAGGGAAAACTGCTGCTGCTTTGCAGGAATTGCAAAATCAAGCAAAGACCACAGCCTCACCACTGTATGAAACAGGGATCTTACAAAGATTTTGGAATATCTTCTGGCAAAAGTGCTCAACATAGAGGATGTGAAAAACAAATTTAACATGTCTGTCTGTCCCCTGGGACCAAGTCTACTTGCCCTGGTAGGCACTGGATTCACGCTCCGTAGCCAGGGCTGTAGTCACTTAGTGCTTTGTTGTACTGCTGCCTTTCATTACTCTCTGCTTTAGCCAGGTGGCGAGGGCCACGCTCTGAAAAGCTCCCTGGGGTCCATGTTGTCTAATAAGTATGGATGTTGCCTGAGGCAGTTGGCTAGGTCCCTGTATCTAAGGCCCAACAAACTCAGCTTTATAATGATTGGCAGATTTGGGGTTGAAGCATGGCTTCTGACGTGACATGGTAATTCATTCCACAGTGCTCTTTAACGTGTAAATTACCTGAGATATTAGGGAGTATTTTACTTTTAACCCTCGTACACTTGTATTTAATTTTGTTTTACGGCCGTGTCAGCAGACTTCTTTGGCGAGGTTTTACAGATGCAGGACAAATGCGAGGGAAGCCCTAGGTAGCATGTTTTGTTACCTATTTTCTCTGTAAAACACAGTGCAGTAAAGGACTTCAACAGTTTCAGTCAAGCTCAACAAAATGTTACAGATGTCACATGAATGTCAGACCTCAAACCTGGTATTTAATCACTTGGTTCAAAAGTAGCAATTTTGCAGTGGTTTCTATAGAAGAACAAGCTGCAAGTATCTCGGTCACAAAAAAAATCCTTTTTAGCACAGCATCAATCTACTCATACACCTTTGTATGGCTTCCTCTGCTGATCTCAGTTCTGATAAGGAGTTGTAGATATCGCTGTGTACATAAACATAACTATGCACACAGACCAGGACCAATCGTGCTACCCCTTGCTAACTGACACAACTTTCATGTGGAACTAGCAGTAAAGCAAAATTAAGACTATCACATGGTAGCTGATGTAGAGTAACTGACAGATATGATTAATTTAAGGCAGGGAAAACAGAGGAGCCATTTTGTATGGATACTCGAGTTTTATTGGAGCGTGGTATATCTTACATAAATAATCATCCCCAAAACCCTCCAAGCTTTGTCATGGCTACGTTTCAAAGCTTGTCATTAAAACTTAGCATCTGGTTTTGAAAATAAGCTTTAAAATGGTGTTTGTAATAATGATTTCAAAGGATGATGTCTGTGATGCTTTGACCATAGCGGCCTAATTTTGCCAAGTACATATATGTAGATGGAAAGAAGAGGGGTTGCAGTATGTGTGAGGCAGACTCCTGACCTCTCTCCCTGCTTGAGAGGTCCCAGGCCCCAGCACCTCTGCCCATAGCACAGGTCTCTGCTGAATATGCAGGAAAACCCTGTGTTTTCAATAATTATTACAAAATACTTGGTATTTATAAGTTGTAGCTGCAGATAGATTTTTCAGGATACCCAATATTAGCCAGCCTGACAATCATTTAATTCAATGCTGAGTGCTTTGAAAAAAATATATCCTGAGAGTGGTGACTGTCCTTGAGTTTCTCTGATGCCAACAGAATCTGGAAGGATTTAGAATCCTGTAGGAGGTGGCTAGCAAACTGAAGGGTTCGACTCAGAAGCCAAAGAAAAATAACTGGGCCCTGTTTCAGGTACTTCTGGAAATCTGCATCACCACAAACATTTTTTAGGCCACCCTCATGATGGTACAAGATCACTGCCAATTTACGCAAATGCCTTTATCTCAGACTTCAGCAGGAAGTTTTTGGCTGGGATATTACTGAGTTAGCTTTCACTTTTTCCCTTCTCCCTGCATCACAAATGCTCTCATCCTCTGGTCATGTGCCACTAACCCCAGATTCACTTTCACCACTTCTCAGTCCATGTGAAAGCTTGCCATTTGTAATGGAAGCCAAAATGAATGCAAACTGTATTGAAATTTTGTTACAAACCCATTACGTGGTCCTAGCTGAAAACTACATGCACAGGGTAAGAACGTCTTTGCTCTTGGTGAACATCTTTGCTCTGTACTGAGCAAATGCTTTTGAGATTGCCTCTCGATCACAAACTGTGCTTTGCAACAGTTGCAGCACCAGGCAGCTTCAGAAGCTTCAACAATAATAATGCTCTTGAACATCCCATTTTAATTTGGATACAGTAAATCTTCCACAAGTTCCAAGTATCCCATGCACTTCCCTGTAATGTGTCAATACAGGATAAAAAAAAGTAAGCGAAAGTTTGCCCTGAAAACCAGATATTGTTTGTATGTATCTGGCACCAACAGATTCTTGGTTTTGTCAATACTAAATACTGGACCAAATTAATTTCTTTTTTATTTACATTACACCTAAACTGATTGCACTAGCAATTCATTGGCCATGGTTTAAAAATAACACACAGTATCTCTTCTTACTGCACTTTGCTCCATGTCAAGGTAAAGTAGCTTTCTATAATCACATTCAGGTAAGTACAGAAGATAACCCTCTTGTTCATTTTGAGTGGAAAAACAGCTTTAAGGGTGTTTATAAGATGACAGTGTTACAGAAGCCTTTTCCCCCTTCATTCCTGGCCCTTCAAGACAAGTCCAACCTTGCAAGATGCTGAGCTCTCTCAGCTTTGACCACACCAGGCACTGCAGATGTTCAGTGGTCACAGGAATGATTCCCAGCATTGCCCTGTCAGGAGGGCAAGGGGGAATTTTCCCCTGCCCACACCTGAAATTCCACGATACTTCATTTTTGTACATGTTTTCTTGCATAGAAAACAAATTATTTTTTAGTTACTCAAAGCAAAGTTTTTAATTTCAACAAGATGCATTCTGTATTGCTGTGAGGCCAAGGAAGTCACCAGAGCTACAATAGCTCAATACTTGGTGGTAAGAACCAGAGAGAGTTAATCAGTGCTGAGCCAATATTTCGAAATAATGAAGTTAGTGGGCTTGGTGCTATTTTTAGCCCCTCTGCCAGCTGTATCCATTGTTGTTGCTGTGGCTATTTTTGACAGAAGTGGAAACATTAGGCCAAATTCTTGTTCTGGCAATTTCATCCTCCCTGCTGAAACAGGGATGTGCAATGTCTATAGAATGTGTTTCTGTTCCTTCTTCAGTAGCATACAGCAATACTAGACTTCAAGAAAAGCTGATATACCTTTCTTCCACAGGCAAGTGCTGCCTAGGGTGGTGATTTCACCTGACATATTCTGTCAGTGGGACCCACCCAAGTGGGGATACTGCTGCGTATTGCAGCATTTCTGTACTCCAGAAGCCCTGCTGGACCATGATGTTATTACAGACAAATTCCAATAAGCATCCTGCCTGGTTAACTCTGCCTATTTAAATTATGAACTCCTTGGGAAAGCAATCACATCTCCTCATGCATCCGGTCCACTGCTGCATGCATTGCCAGCACCCGGAGAAGGACAACATACTCTTTTCAGCTCCTTGCCTTCACTGAGTGCCCACTGCCTAAACAGGACATGTCAATTCTCTCCTGTGTTTACAAGGGCTTTTGTTTCATCAAACTCAGAGCTGAGCCCTCGAAGTTAAATATACCCCTGATATTTGAGTTAACTATTACGTTAGAAAGCAGAAACGTCCTATGTCTGTGTGGTTATTAGGAGACAACGTAAGTGTCCTGTGGCATTTTAAGATAAAATTTTGAGCCTGCTATCTTAGACATTGTTGCTTTAATAAGCTGCACTGCATTACAGTAAAATAGATTATAGATTATATCTTTGGCTCCAATATAATTTTGCTACCAAATGGTTTTAAACACAAAGGTCTTCAGATTTAGCTTTTAAGTTAGATTATCCCCCCAAAACAGGGAAAACCACCTGACTGTGGAGCATTGCTATCTTTCCCTTGCTTTCTCCATTTTCCTTTCATGACACAATACAGGTATACTACAACAGAAGACGCTGTACATCCTCTGCCTCCTTCCCTTTTAGTGCTAGAACCACTTCTTTTATCTGAAAGATCAACCACCTAAGGCTCTTTTTCAGCACTTGAGTATGTGTGGTTTTCTCTCCCTGCTTTGAAGGATGCCAGTGAATGCTGTGTTCACAGGTACAGAGCGCAAAGATAACTATTTGAGGGAAAAATGCTCTGTAAATCTGTCAGCCATCTAAAAAAGGAAAACATCTAATTGTAATTTAACTGCAGACGCATTTCATGTGTTTTAACTGTTACCATAAAGAGGAAAACCTTCATTATCAGGTTCTGGGATTCAGCTGTGCATATTTCCTTAACACTAATAGGAGACTCTGGTGTTTCTGCCCACCTAACGCTGAAAAATTACTCAATAAAAATTACTTGTCTGTTGCAATTACACCCTCATCTTTCAATTAGCATTCTCGCTAGTAGTTAGGGTGGGCTTTAGGAGCCCAGTAAAGAGATATTTCTTGGCTGAACAAAGTCATCTTCTTACCAAGTAGATTGTTAGCTTCAGCCTTTCAATGAGCATAGGATCCTGAAAGCATTTCATCCTCATTACTGAATCACTACACTGCTGGTGAAGTGTGAATGTGGATGCTTCAGTCTTCTGGGAAAGGGGAGCTTAATATTGAATAAACAACTATCCAGGGAGAGTCAAAAGAGACTAAAAGGAGCTTCTGGGGCAGAAGAGGGCTAAAGCCAAATATTTTTATTGGTATCATTTTTCTTTTAAAAGGGAAAGAGCCACTTAAGTGTTTACTTTGATTTGTATTTAGCTGACTGAATTATTGTCAGAGAGGGGGAAATGCCTGTAACGCAATCCTGAGTGAAGTACACAGCACATATAAAAAAATATCAGTGTCCTTAAAAGGATAATGAGCACAGAGCAATGCTTGCATATGTGAATCCCTCTCTGACACACTGAGTAAGTTGAATCATCTAACACAAACAGCATCAAGATTCTTTTTTCATTGCATCTTTTTCTCCCATTTTCAAAAATTTCAGGCTGAGCAAACCTTTTCTTTCATTTCCTGGCATTTTGAACAAAAAATACTTTGGAAAAAAAGGATCCTGTCCTAAGCAGCTAGGAAGGTGTGATGGTGACACAGAGGCAGCTCCCTGGGGAGCTGGGTAAAGGCAGCACCACAGGGGTAGAGCCCAGGGACCAGTCCCTAGGGCTGCTCCAAGGCAAGGACAAAGACTTGTCCTTCTCACTTCTCAGGAGAGTGGCTCACCCTGTTCTCACAGGGCCTTTTGAAGTGAGGTCACTATGACCTCACCTTTCAAAACTTTTTTCTCTTGTATAAATAAGCATACATTAAGCCAGGCAGAGGAATTCCTGTTCCCTAACCCAACTAAGGATCTTACTTATTAGGCTGCAAAAATTATTCTCTCCCGTTCTCTGGCCAGATGAATGCTTGGTTATTTTTTTACAAAGCAGTGACCAGCATTGCCATCAAAGTTTTGAAACACATGGGAGCACTTCCATCCTTTATGATCTGTTTATTATTGAGAATAAGCTTTTATGGGCTGAAGAAGACACAGTATAAGCCTCAATTTACAATGCAGTTAGGAACACTTAAAAAAATTTTTTTAAACATTGTTAATTAACAGCAAATGAAAGAGAGAGGAACAGGAAAATGGAATATTTCAGTAAATCCTGATGTAATTAAGAACTTTTTAAAGTCCTTGCTAGAAGATTTTCCAATTTTTCATTTTTAAACAAAGAAATATCTCTAAAATCAGATTAAACCAGAGCTGTCATTTTACCTCCTATTGTGCCCATCTAGCCCTGAAGTGCTCTGAATGAGAATCCCTTTCACCAACAGCAGAAGTTCTTTGACACAGGACAGAGTAGTGCTGGATCAGCCCAACAGAGGGCAATGGGATACATTGACGTGAAGCTGCTCTGTACCCCACCGAAGATGGTCAAGCTTGTCGCAGCCCATTCAGTTAAAAACCACCACCACTATTTTCAGTGGCATGCCTCTATTACACACAGTGCTGCCTAACACAAAGTAAGACAGAAGGGACAAAGTGGGACCGAGCAAGAAGAGCACAATTAGAAAGCTTCAAGGAGTATTCACAGAGTTGAACTGCTAATGTTGGCTCCTGTGTTTTGGGTGGGTTTTTTTGTTTGTTTGTTTTTGATTGCCTGCGTTTGTTTTTAGATCTGTAAACTAAGAGTCTTGAGAAAGGCCAATCTGCCAGGCACATCTGACATGAGAGGTCAGAAGCTGTGGCAGTAGCATAAGGGCCACTTATTTGGGTAATCAGCAGGTTACTCATTTTGTAATGGGGCTTCTTCCCCTCCTCTGGCTTGGGATGATGTCCAGCTTGTGCAGGTTAAGATAAGCTCTGCTGAGCTCACACTATTTTTAAGAGCTGTATGCATTGTAACAAGCACGTGTACGCAGAATAAACATATTTTGGTTACTTTTCATTTTACCTTTGGTTTGTCTCAGAAGTCTGGAAGCAGGAGAACCAAAAGAAGATTAAAATAGGATATTCTAGAAACAATTCACATCAAGATGGAAGGAAGCATTTGGGAATTATCAACCACAGCCTATTCCTGGGAATTCAGTATGCCAGCTCACCTCCCAGGCATGCTCAGACAAGATTTCTATAACCAAAAAAACCTTCCCCATATTTATCTAAACAGAGCATCCAGATGCTACAAGAGATTCAGACTCACATCACGAATACATTGTGGCCTTGTCTCTGCATAAGCGTATTAACAAACTGAATTATTTTACAAATTACACCACATTCTTACATAGTGAAATAGAATGGCAGGAAAGCTCAAAGTTCAAAATACATATGTTGAAACATGATGCTTTGTCCAATTGGTAATAGGTAATTTCACAGATGTTTAGCTTTTCTTTTGTTGTATGTTTCTCTCAAAATCAGTATCTGGGAAAATGTGAATTAACAAGCATCTGTACGGTGGGAGGATGACCACACAGTGATTTCAAAATCATGCTCTCATTACTGCTAAAAATATAGTTTGTTATTCCAAGAAGGGATGTAACACCTCTGTAATTAGGGACTGCTCTGGCCTCAGGGGAATCCTAATAAAGCAAATTTCATACATTGATGTGCTTCCCATTGCTTCATTTCTTTGTTCTATCACCCTGTTGTTAATAACACCCTGCAGCAAAAAATGTTCATGAAGCCAAGAGCTGTCCAGATAAGAGAAAAGGTCATGATCCCCCTAGTGCGCGTTCATCAGTGAATGGACACCAATCTGAAAATAAGAGGATGCCTGTCAATATGGAATGGAAGGCAGCAGCATAACATCAAATTAAAGCCAACGAATGCTCATACAGTTGTACTGGGCTCCAACCTTAACCAAAAATCAATAGTCAACAAAGTATTACAATATGAAGTGACTGAATCACTGGAGAAGGTGGTAGCAGAGGGAGGAAGTGCATGAAAGCTTTGCAAACATTATTATACTTATAAACACATATGCACACAGATGACGGAGAAGATGATGCTCTGTTGCCTCTAAATTTTAGCAGGAAGCAGAGCCTTAGCTACCAGGAATGGGAAATACAGTACAAGATTCCAGCCATGCTAGTATTGTTAATGGAGGATGCAGCAGGTACTCCCCTTCTCTTATGCAAGGTCCTAAAACCAATAAAACGTATTACACACAGCCTTCATGTTTGATCACAGCCCCAAATACTAAGGGTGACTGCTGACCATAATTCATTTATATTTTATGGCAATTCCTTTGAATAATCACAGTAGCAGTAAAAATTTCACAGAACGAGCAATGTCAGATGGCATTATGGGAAGCAGGGATTTTTTGCCAAGGAAGGGGCACAATGAAAGTATTGGTTTGCCTTTGATCTTTTTTGATAGGGTATGTTTGTGGGGGAAAACACTGTGCAATTACTTCACAGATCAGGCATCACCCTATTCCAAAGAGTTTGCCTTAAAAACCTCTACATTTTCAGTAAATTTGTGAACAACAGTAAAATTTTAAATTTCTATCCCTAAGTCTAACTTTTGGCTAAGGAATTTTGTGCTTTCATTTTAGGCCACTGATAGCTTATTCCAAACCCACTCTACAAGCAGTTAGGAAACTCCCAAAGGCATCAGTGGAATTCGGTTCAGGCCCCAGAGACACGGGGCATCGCTCCATCCCTAACTACAGACAATGCTCAAATTAAAGTCTTTATTCTTCCCCATTGTTTTCAAACAGAAAGAATTCCAAATAACAAAAGGGTTAAAAAAATTAAAACCATATAGCTATCCATACAGAAGGCTTGCCTGTAACTGTTTTTACCCTGAGCAGCTGAGAAGGCAAAGACAACCAGGGAATTTCTTATTTGTACATTATTTTGTGGTGAAACAAATCATTTAAGCAGTGAGATGGCCCTCTGGTTTGGTGCTCTTCATTTTGCCCCACTGAACGTACAAGATTAATTTTGCTGCCTGAAGGCCACCCTGCGCATAATTAGGCCTGATGTTGGAAAATGACCTTAATTTCATCCATCAGTTTTGTACCCAGAGTAAGTACAGGAGCACTTTATAGCCCTTAGACATCTGATGACCAGATTAAACATGCAAATCAGATAGCTGGACATCTAAGCATGATTAAATGAATCATCCCTTACTTGAATCTATAAACCTGCACATATAAATTCATTTTAAAGTTTGCCATTATTTCTATAGAAAAAATGCATCAACAAATTCAAAGACCACTTTTGGGCTCTTCTAAAATTCCCAGAATGTTTGTTTATAGCTTATCAGAGAAGCAGGGAAACTTAAGATTCCTCTGGGTTTTTCAGGATGAGCTGCTGAAAAAAACCTGAAGAAGGCATTAATTAGAACAGGGTCCAGTTGTTCTAGGCACTGCACAAACCATGCAATGATCCCCTACATCAGATTATGAACTAAAAAGAATGACCGAGGCAAATAAATGACAGGAAAAAAGGGAGATTGCAAGGGAGACATCCCCAAAAGGGGATACTGGGTGCAAAGCAGATCAGATCCACTGAATTGTGTTATTACAGTTGTTTCTTTCCCTCCCCTTCAAAAATGCCTTGTGTTAGGTATTTTATCAAGGCAACAGTTAAGACTTCATGTTTACTCATCTGCTTAATTGCAAGATGGAAAAAAGAAAATAGAACTCAGTCTTATTTCTAGAACAGCAAGTGAACCTATGCTTGGATATGAACTTTTGTTATCTGACCTCCACATTTGCTTGGTGCATTACACGAGAACTATGTTGTAGCCTTTTCTTATTACCCAAGCCATAAATTTACAGGACAATTATGGTCTGCAGCCTACAATGCAGTGTCAGTTCCAGTAACCCAGGGACTCTCATCAACCAATTTTTTGTTTGGTTTGTTTCTTCCAGGAACCTTGGGCTTCTCATTTTCAGGGCAAACTCTACCTGGAGCATATGGTGTCTCACCAGCTGCATCATAAGCAAATCTTCAGGTTTATTACCCTGTTAATTAGGGTCACTGCCCACTAATAATTTAGCCAATAATAGGATATTTTTTAATCAGCCAGTCATTGCATTTATTATTTCCTTTGGCTGAAACTGTAATAAACACTATGAAATACTTTAATTTATGATACTTCTACCCATCATAAAAGCATTTAACCTGGCCCTAAATTTTCTTTAATGGTAGCTTTCATTTCTATTATTTCAGATCTTTTAAGACTCTATAATACATGTTCTGGTACGTAGACTTCACTGTCATTTAGTGCATTAGCCTTGCTAGCCAAATCCACTCCTGAATAAATACGTGTTTCATTTTCTTGCTAACAAGGATTATAGCAGAGAAACAGTCCTGTTAACAGACATGATTACTACAGTCTGTGTTACTGTATTAGGGCAGGATACACATTGCCCACAGAGGATGCTGTAGACCAAATAGACCTTTCTGAAATCCTGCAGGTCACTAGTCCAGAAATGAGAGCAGGTTTGCAACCATGGGAACTACTCAAAGGGCTGGCTCCGCTCCTGGTGCCCAGTCACCCAGAGATGGCAGTGGCATTTGTAGGGCTGATTGTGGGCCATATAATCCTCAAGAACCTCCAGGAAGAAGACCTTGCAGTCTTCTCTACTGAGAGCATCAGGAACTCTGCCCTGAAAAAACAGATAAGCTCAATGGTGAATATTTTTGCTATTTTCATTCTGTTAGAGGAAAGGCCTGTATAAACCTATTAAAGATGACTAGTGAAACGGGAGGAGGAGGAGGAGCTGGTAGAATTGTGCCCCATTAATGAAAGGTGTTGCTGCAAATGCTTAAAAGCGAGAAGAGGCAGTTGCACTTCTCAAAAGAAGCAAACCTCTAAAAATGGACACACATTGGAAAAATACATGCCAGGACTAACTAAAGGTTTCCTTGAGTATAACAACTAAGCAACGATGTATGCAGGATACAATGCCAGCAGCTCATCCTGACAAGCAGAGATAGGCAGAAAACCAGAGTAATGTTCCTTTCATGAGGGAGGAGTATTAACCATGAAGATATTTTTCCACACCAGCAGGACTGAATGCATTAGGATTAGGAGCAGAGATGGGCAAAGCAAATCCTGAGAGGTAAGGAGCTTGTCAGCATGATATTGATGCCACAAGTCGTGCTGATGCCCAGGTAGTAAAAGCGCTATTTTTTGAAGCTGTTATTTATATTAAAGTAGCTGAGATTAGGATCTCTTTGTGTTAAACCTTTAAGCAAGGGAAAGTCTAACCCCCAAAGAGAATGCAGTCATCAATAATAAGACAAGCAAAAGCTGGGAACAAGGCACCATTATTATTCCCATTTCATAGCTGGAGAACTGAGACACTGAGATTAAATGACTTGTCACAAAAAAAAAAAGTATCTTTGGCAGACTTGTGACATGGAGCCACATCTGATTCTACAGCTTCTGCTTCAACCAGATCAGCCCTCCTCTCTACAACCATATAAATGGTAATAGTAGGTAAATAGTAGGTACATAGCATACTACTCACCTAAAAATCTCAAAATACTTCACAAACACTAATTGAGCCTCATGATGACTTTGGAAGAACAGTAAGTATCCTCTTAAGTGATCTCTTGATCTAAACAGGCAGGATCTGCCTTCCCTTGTTCCAATAATGCACATCACATCAAGGATGCCAAATTGTCATCCTGCCATTGAAAGTATCATCCTAATTCACACTCAGGATGTAGAGGAAAAAAAAAAATGCAACACATGAATGATTGTCTGTAAAGCTGTTAAGTACTCTGTCACTTTTACCAGATTAGGAACCTGCTTGTGGAGTATCACCACAATATATACCTTGACTCGGATTCCTGCCAGCAACATAGGGATGCTGCAAAAGATTGCCTAAAACAGCAGCTGCAGCAGGAAAAGGATGACAAAGCACAGGGATATTTTAGAGCTGTGGGTCTTCTAGCCCTCGATACCTCAAGGCAAGAGGCCCCTGCTGTGCCCACAGCAATGAGGAGTGCTACAAGGCTGGACATTACTAAGGGCTGTAACTTCAGCCCCAGCCATCCAAGGCAGATACTGTGATCGCATCTCAAGCAGATTTTTCTTCCTTAGGCTAGGGTAGGTTTCTTGCTATAACTAAAATTGCACTTTAATTTATGGCTTTATTTGTCTGAGCAATGCAGGGTTAATGTCCTGTGTAAGGAAAAGTGATACTTCCTTTATTAGCACAGTCTGTTAATGTAGAATTACATCTGTGGCAATGACCAACACCACGGGGTTGTATTTTAAGTCCTCCTCCTAATTTAACACATCAGAGCATATATTTTAAAAGATACTTCTCAGCTTGCCACAGGCATCAACACGCTGCAAGTTAGAGGCAAAAATCTAGGTGCAACCCCCATGGCTTTGTTTATCCTTCCAAATGGTCAATTCAACAGACAGAGAAGACAACACTGCATGTGTTCAGCCTGGTGTTACTCTAGCAGTGGCTTATGTTGCTAAAAAGCATCTGATAGCAACAGATAAGTAGTGGCTGCAGGGATTGAGGGAAACTTGTCTCACTCTGGATCTGATGACTTGGATGCTTTGTTTCCTCCATCCTTTTCCAGCTGGAAGGGAGGTGCTCTGTCCTGTGAAGCAGGATTTCCCATCAAAGCAGATGCTAAAAGTTTTTTTTCTTTCTGTATACACCTTGCTTTTGTCAAGCAGAGCCCCAGGAGGAAGACAGTCAAAGTGGGAAGAACTGTCACTAAGCAACAGACTGTTGCTCCAGAAGAGTGGAGCAGATTGAGATTAATCCAGAAAGGGTTTATTTCTCTAAATGCTATTGTAACCCCTCCAGACTCCAGGGATATTCAAGGAATATTACAGGAACCTCATATTCCTCAGAGCACAGAGGGGATAACAGCAGGCTCTGGAGGAGCAGACCATAGTGAACCATGGGTACAGTTTGAACAGGAGCTCAGCTCCAGATCCTCATGTGGTGGCCTGATGATCTACAGTAGCAAGGCTTTCCATGGGCTGTTATTGGTAGAGTCTGTAAAGTCAGAGCTGCAGAAATATTGTTATTCAGCAGCTGGGTTGCCGAGTACCACAAGGGTGGTACCACTACGGTGCAGTACCTAGGGAGTGCTGGAAACTGCCATGAACTAAAGGCCCTTCTGCACACATAAACAAGATAAACACATATACAAATGGTCCCTGTATAACATGCCATAACAGGCCAACAATGCTGACTACAAAGTGGTTAAATAAAACTTAAAGAATGGAATAGAAGATTTTATAATTATACTAGACACTCAAGAACTCTGAGAACCCCCCCCAATTGTCATAATGTTAGAGAAGCAATTGAGAGTATTCTCCAATAAAACTAGTATTTGTATTTCTGCCCAGAAGAGAAAAAGTGAACATTTGCTTTCTGATTCAGAACAGATTGTTATTTCTGGACTTGTTAAATGCACAGAAAAAAAAGTGAAGTTTGATATAACAAATTTATGAGCTCTTAAAATACTAATTCTGTTTTACAAGTACTACAGTGAGACATGCACGGCCATAATTACACAAAACTATATGCTATACAAAGAGTTATCACACACCACCTCTCCACGTGTGTTACTCAGCCGTAGACTGTCACCATCTGTGCGTTGTGAAGACAGCAAGAACTCATTTCATAATTAGTATTGGTGGAAAGCGCTGTACCACATAAGCACAGTGTTCTACATAACAACAACGCAGCTCGATAACAAGCTTAGCATGTTTAAGTATAATTGGTTGGAGAAATCAATCCTCTTCTCTGGTGTAATTGTTGTGCATGCAAGTGAGAAATAAGACTGAACCCGAGAGAGCTCTGCTAGGTGGCTTTTTTTTTTGCTGCAGGTTCATATTTCGGCACAAGTACTAAGGAATGTACTCAGAAATCAAGTAAGGATGGTGAGTAAGAATGTTTCTTCACCTATTTCTGGGCAGACCATAAACAGTAATTGCAGTGAAAGGCGATTTCTCCCATCATGCCTTGTGCTCTATTGAGTTCACTCAAGATGTAATTGGAAAACAAATACAGCAACACCATCATCAGGACAGACACAAGTGCTTGTCTTGGGAACGAGCTGTTGTATAATGTGATAGGTCTTATTTCCACTGACACTCTTTATTCTTATCTAATAAAATACAGCACCACAGCCTTTGTAACCCTATAGTAATAATTAAACCTCATACATATATATTGGTGCTCTGTACAGATTCAAAGGGATATTTTAATAACTATTAAACATTAAGAATTGGCCTATGTCTGGAAAATAGAATCTAGTTCATCACCAAATTATTTTGTTAGTATAACATTCTCCTCCCCTCACACACTTAAAACAGCACCCAAGGAAGTTGTAAGTAGCAGCTAATTAAAAGTGGATCTTAGTAAACAGAAATGTTTTTGCTAGAAATAGTGCATGGCATTAAATAGTTACACCGATTTTTAACCTTTCTATTTATACACATTTCCAGTGTATTCAGTGTAGTATCTGAGTGACTTGCAAGATTAAAGATGCACCAATACATTTACTATGAAGTCCATAATCTATACAAAGAAAAATAAAAAAAAGCAATTACCGGTGAGAAATGCCACACTTGTTAAAAATACCAGCCAAAGCTTAAGAAGCTAAATTTGATGAGATTGCACATTTGATATGACTCATTTGTTCGACGGTTTTAGTCTTAACAGCTACACGGCTGAACCTGAAAGGATAATTTCAAAATAAATGTATAGCTATTAGCTGCTGGACACCACAAAAGTCTTACCAGAATAGCATTGCAAAGTCAAACAAACTAAAAATATTTCGAGACACAGTGACACTGCCAGTGACTGCAGCCAAGAAGCTTTTTATCTGCATCGGATGGAGTAAGACTTTAGACTTGAAAGCATTTCTTGGCTCCCTCAAATACACCTATTTTTTTTTTTTTAAGGCTGCAAGCCTGTAGACAGTGTGGAACATGCAGCTGCACAGGAATCCATTGCAATTTAGCATTATTCATAGCTATCTGATATGGCAGTGCTGTTAATTATGTCATACCCATTAGCTAACATGGGACCACAGAGATGCTTCATGTAGATGTGTTTAAAACCACACAGTGACTTTAAATGAGTAAAACATATTCAGTACAGGTATTTCTAACAATACACCTCTTACAAATGTTCTTGTCACAAAGGCTCCCCCTGCCTCCCCCTCACCCCCCCGATAAATAGAAATCTTAATATTTACTACAGGAAGTGCAAACATACAGAACTTGTCAAGTAGCATTTAGCCCCACTTACACTACCACAATTATTTGGTTACCTTCTCCTGTCTGCTTCCTGTCTGCTAAGTGTGATGCTTTTTTTTCTGCCTAATATCCTGTGAAGGTGCCAATTACCCTGCTGCTTATCAGCTGAAAACTATGCTTTGTGCAAAGGGAGCATCAATTATTTGTGAGCAGAGAGCAAAGCCTGTTTGAATCATAATGATAGGATGCTGGGGCTTCCAGCAAATAGAACATATCAAAAGGTAACATAAATCTAATAAAGTGTAGGTCATAAGGGATCATCTCAGAAGTCCACACTTCAATCTTTAATTGTTAAAATTATGTTAGTTTTGCAAAAGGCAAGTCTGTGAGTGTACATGAGTTTACCATAGCTTAATAATGGAAAAAACCCACAGCATAAAATATATTTTCTTCAAGTAACATTGTCTTTAAGATGCATCATTTCTTCCACTCAATTCATTCGAATCATTAGGCTTTCTATTTTGGTGCTCTTGTTTATGCCTTGATTCTACACTGATAACCATTTTGCAGCAAACCCTCCTTCATCTCAGCCAGACATAAACATGCTGCAAACCTGTAATCCTCTGCAGATTGCAGAGAGAGACTGTAAAATGATTTTGTGGGGACACCGGTCTCTTTATTTGGTATCAACATTGCCTTTACAAGCTTTGTCCCCCCCCTCTTTCAATTTCAGGCAAGCTTTTGTACATGGGGGGATATGGGACAGAAAGATTAGGTTATTCCTTGAACTACCTCTGTAAGGTCAACGCTTTATATGCTTTTGAAACCCAATTTGAAGGGCTTGTCCCTACTTTTTCCTCAAGGATTGTGATTCACAAGGGTTACTACAAGAGACCATTATCTTATCGTAACACCTGCTCCAAGTGGTGGGGACTGCAGGGTAGCTCCCGCAAACCAGGTTCTTTTCTATTACAAAACTGCTTACCTGCTGACTGACACAGTCTCATTCAAATGATGTACAAGTGTGTCCCAACCATTTATAGGATTATCGTGCTCTTCTTTCATGAGGCTAGTACCCACCCCCCACCTCGACTTGGGTCAAAAATCAGGAGACAGTGCTTCTGTGGAAGATCTGACTACTCAGAGTTGCAACACATAAGGAATAAATATCACACTGGTTTCTATACCTACAGTGGCATGGGGGTCTTATTTTGGATTATTACCTTGTTACTAGGAGAGCAGCAGTGCTGCTTCTTAGAAAACTGTTGAAACTTATTAAACTACTCAGTGCAGAATATTACTTTTAGGCCACTGAGCCTTAGGCAAAAATCTTCCTAATTCCTAAAAAATGCCTGCTTCCTAATGAGTGCACAGAATACTATATTGGTACTGTAAGAGAAAAATAGTGGTGTCACACTCTAAAAGGACCCATCTAAACCACTACATTATTAACAAAATGCATACGCACACAGATATAAAGGCAAGCCTCTAGTGATGGTCATCATCTGGCAATAGCTGTCACATGATGGTCAGAGGCATGGGAGATGCCTGAAAAACCCAGGGCAGCAGATGTGACACAAACAGGGTGATGGAGAAAGAAGAAGAATGAGGCAGCTGAGGAATGGTGCCTTTTTCTGCCTCATTTCTGCACATCTCAGACCAGGCTACAATGTTCTGTGATCAATTATTATACCTGCAGGTCTGCTTAGGGATCTAAAGAAATTCAATATTTTCAGCTACAGCTTTCTTCCCAGCAGTTGCAGGGCTCTAGCTTCCAGAAAATGCACCCCACACATCAGTTTGTAACCCTGTGCCCCTCACAGCTAAGAGCATGCACACACTCTTTGTGCTAGGAGAAAATACCGGTGCTGACACCCATTAATCACGGGTGTTCTTCAAAGGAACTGATGGAACAGTGTCTTCCTGATATTACTCATTTCAGTGAGTACCCACCATTTTCCATTTCCAGTGGTTATAAGTGAGAGGGGCACGTGCTTCCCTGTCAGAGCACAATGATCTCCTGTCATTTACCCAATATTATGCCTCTACTCTGGCACAACACCCAGGGTGCAGCCATCATTGCTATTGCCATGCCTTCACCTCTACTCCTCTATGTTGCCTTTGGAGGAATTTACCAGGACATGGGATTAGCTCCCACTGAAGTCCTCAAGTCACAGCTTGTAACTTGAGAAAATGGCCCCTAAAGTCAAAGCACGATCTGTGCTATAAACATATGCAGGAGAGTAAAATGTGTTGCTCTAGCATCCTGTACCTGCTCCTCACAGCATATAATCCTCACGAGGCCCCAGAGACACTCAGCGCTCTCATTTTGGGAGGGATTTGAGAGGCTTGGGCAGAGCCAGGCTGATGAGATCACAAGATGGGATGTTATTTCTTAGAAGTGAACATCTAGAGAGCCACAGATTCTTCCTGTGGCCCAGTAGGTAAAAGATGGGAGGAACTGGGTTTCTCTGAGCCACAACCCTCCTGCCGAAGTGCCCTGAGGATAGCTCAGTTACTTGGTTTGCAGCCTGGCCTGGGACAGGGGGCTGCAAATCAATAACCTGTGTCACAAGGCAACCCAGACATAAGACAAGCGATCAAAGCCAAGGTTTCTAAGGCTGGAGTACCTAAAGTGATATTTCAAGCCATTTCTGAGCAGTACACAAATAGTCTGTGGACAGCTGACTGCTTTCTCCTGGCATTTATGCAGCTTGGCCCAAGACCAGGACTAGCAGCTATTGTTGCCGCAAGTACGGATAGCCAAGAAAGCTAGTTAATATAAATAATAAAGATACAAATTAATATCAACAGTGAAAACCCACAATCTTATCAAAGAAACAATTCTTCAACTTACACAGCCTTATTCAATTCACAGTTTCTGGGAAAGGATGGAAGATTAGACAGACCTTGCTGTGACCGTGAAAGTCAGCAAATCTGAGTAAAACGGGGACTTCTAAGATACAGGGCATCACGGCCATTAAATACAAGCAGCTGTATACACAAACACAATTGGGCAGCCTGGCAGAGTTCAAAACACCACCCAACCCATACTAAAAAAGCCTGTAAACAGAGCATCAAAATTTGGACAGCCTCTCTGATCATGGAGTGCCTAGTCTGTTGCACACCCCGCTTGTGTCCTGTTGTCTAATCTGATATTCTTGCTAATGCCACATCTAGCTCTATCTTTAACTAGAAAGCAGGGAAGTAAAACCGCACCACCTAGGGCCAATGAAATAGAAGATCCAAATACAAACAGCACCATAACATCCACATCTCACCTAAAATGCATGTTGATTACAACAGCTTTAAAGGAGTAAATCTTTGAGAAACTTGGCTTGATTTGTTCACTCCAATATGACATTTTGGTAATCTCTTTTAGAAAATGCAAGTTCACTTTGCACACAGGGATCCTGATGCATTATAATGGCATTACTGCATCTGCTGTGACAACAAGGGTCCTCTCTGCTGCTGAAGGCTGAAACTCTGTTGCTTTGGGGACTCTGGTGAAGCCATGGCAGATCTGACAGCAACCGAGGTGCTGTGCCAGGGCAAGCATTACGCGACTCTCTGGATGCACACAGGAAAATCTCTCTTGATGGCATCCTCAGCCTGTGTAGGGAGCGGCATTCAAAGGGATAAGATAGGGAAGAACCTTTGCACAGTGTTCCTCTGTGAACAGTATTAATTTCCCAAGGATGATGTTAATGAGAAGGGCAGTAACAATACAAACATTAATCTGCAGTGTGGACAGTAGGGGATCATGAAGCCAAGTTAAGAAAACAACTGGATTTAGAAGCCTTGAGATACCTGAAAAAAGCAGCCACACAGAAAATCTTGCATTATCAGCTGCCCTAGCTAATTCTTCAGGTGATCCAGGTAAATCCTGGAAATGTTGAAGAGTTACAAATGAAAGAATGATGCCTTTTCCATCACAGTCCTCATTTTTCCCATGTAAATCCAAGCAATTTCATTTCAAAGCTCTATCTGCTGTATCATAGAATTTGAAGATAAACTTAGTCTTCTTGGCTGATGGCTGGTACAATTAGTCCCAGACTGACAGCACATGTTTACCAGGTTTGAAATATTCTGATCCTGCTATTTCTTAGGTACAGGAATGAAAAGTTTAATACAATTTTGCTTTACCTGAAAGTTCATCTAAAGAGAAAGAATATAAAAGCAAAGCAGGATTAACCATTTTCTAGCTATCTCCCAGAGTATAAACCTTCCTGGCTACCTACAAAGAAGATTATAAATCCTTCTCACCAGACTTACACCTTCCATTCTTCTGACATTCCTCTAGGCAACCCTATGGCCCTGGAGGTAATCCTTTTTTTTTCCTCCCTTCCACAACCAGTAAGAGCAGACATACCCTTCCTAATGTCTACTGGATGGGGCAGGAAGGGGAACGCACGTTCTTCATTGCATTTCACTCTTCCATACTGTTTGTGGAAACAATGACAGACACCAGAAAGGAAGGGTTGGTTGCTTTTGCTCTTCATCTGAGCTGCCTCAAGATCTCTGTTCTTCCTGAGAATCTCTGATCATGTAGTGAGAGGACAGAAAAGCTCTTTGAGAAATTGAGTCAGGTCACAACTTAGACACTTGCTCAGACTTGTCCTCTGCAGAGGCCCATCTCTTCCTCTATAAAAATTTTGGGAGACTGGCCTCATAGCTCAGGCACGTAAGATAGTTCCCTATGAGGGCTTATATGAAAATCCAAGTGAATTTTCCCTAGTACGTGGTCCCTTTCAGTTACAACTGATGTTTAATATTGCAGCAGTCAAATGACAAAGAAATACCAAGGAGAACACTTACATTAATGGAGCAGCTACTAGGTTGAAAGGTAACATGAAAATATTTGTACACAAGAGCCAATAAGAAGTCACCCCTACAAGTAAGCCAGTACTGTTCACCTCAAACCCTGGGGCTGCAAGCAACCTCTTCGCTGTCCTACCAAGAAAGAGGAGAAGGTTTGAGCGATCCCTGCCTGCTGAAGACAGAGCTGGTGAAAACATTATTTATCCCGTTTTCCCTTCACAGCTCTTATGTCAGAGTAAACCTGGTGTTTCTGAAGAGGGAAGGGCCCTCATTTGCTCCCCTCTGCCCAGAGGTTTATTTTTCAGGAGAGGCTCAGAGGTACTCCTTGCCAGCCAGCAGCCGCATCAATAGTGCTTCCTTCAGCCGGCCCTCTTGAATTCACACACTATGGTTTCTGGAGTTGATAGATTTGGGGTCCCAGATGTCTTGTACATGCAAGATGACCAAGAAGGAAAAACCCCAACTGAAACACAGTGGCTCAACTTAAGTTAGCAAAAGAGCAGAGGAAAATGCAACCAGCATTACCAGTGCTGAAATAAAAGCTTGGGCAAAATTCAGCTAAAAAGATAGATCAAGATGTGTAGGTAGATTTTTATTTAGTCTGCACTGATTTCTCCATCTCAAGCATTTTGTATGGTGTTTTAAAAATACAAAGGCTGACCACATCATAAACTGAGACTCTGACTAGCTTACACTGTCCAGCACTTCTGTTATGACTGTTTACTCTCTCATTAGTTGACAGTTAATTAGAGCAGATTTGTTAAGAAATATATAACAAGTATGAATGCTTCAAAATACAATTTATAACTGTCTCATTACTGCAGGTGCAAGTCTTTAGTATAGTGATCCATAGTGCTAATATCTACATCTCAAGTATTAAGCATTTTAACCAGCTTAAAAGTGCTAAGATTTGCTTATGTTTAGGAACTCAAAAGTAGATCAAGATAATAAGTCTGGGTTGGGAAAAGTTATTTCCCCAAGGTGCTGTTCTGTCTTCCTCATGGATCCTGGTGACCCTAAGCTAATCACTACTTCTAGTAAGAGCAGTATATTTGGCTAACCATTGAAAACAGAAACTTTAAACTTTATAGAGTTTGCAGACGGTCCCTGGAGTGTTACAGGACACTAAGGATGAATGCCAAAGAGGAATTTTTTATCTCTTCTTTTTCCCTTCTTCCACTCTGAAACAATCATCAATTACCCTTATCCACTAGCACCATCTCATCTAAGTTCATTTTCAAGATGAAGTTTCCTCGTTGGATGGTGGCTGTCCAATCCTCTTTCTGTCCATCATGGACTGCTTTAGCGCTGTCCCCAGATTGACAGCCTGAGAGCGAATCAATAATAATTATCAGACTGCAACCACAGCGAGCTGTGTAATTCTGTGATGGGATAGCACTGAACAAACAGCCCCACATCTACTGCCACAGCTTTAAATATGTGGTCCAGGGCTGTCCATTTAACTAGTCTGATCATGTGGTTAGTAGTAAGCTGTTGGCCTTTTTTCCATTCCAAACATAAGGAAAGGCATATGCACATTGTACCATATACTCTAGCAAAAAAGAAATGAGTACCTGTACAGGCAAATTGGTACTGAGATTATTTCCAAGTCATTTTTGAGTCTTAAGAGCTAAACTAATGTTCTGGAAGCACTACAAGGTATGAAACTCAGGTGTAGGAAAAGGAATGATGTGAAAAAGGCACTGGTTTAAAATGAATAATTTGCACAAGATCCAGAGGTATAACAGAAGTATCAAGTAGCACAAGATAAGAAGGAAGAATAGCTTTTATATAAGCATGGTGTGGAGCAGAGATTGGTAGGCTTTTAGAAAGAAGCCCAGAAACTGAAGATGGAAGAATTAAAAGGACACAAAAATTAAATACTATAAGGGGCACCATCTTTTAACCAGCTGTAAGAAATATGAAAGTAAGAAGATTTCTTAGCAGATAACAAGACTAGTTTCCTGACACAAAGAATAGGAGATTCTAAAAATACACAAATACATAGATAGACACTAAACTATACTGTTACTAAAATGGAATTAGAGATTCTTGACACAATTACCATGGTGTTTATAGAAATATACAGTAAAAGAATTGCAAGTTGATTTTATACTGCATTTCTTCAGGTTCTCTTCAGTACTATTCCAGATGTTTCTTGCAGTCTCAATAACTAAGCCAAGGCATCATGACTTGACAGACAAGTATGAGGACATGTGAAAGGGCCAAGTGCCAAGACCAATCTATGTTATTGACCCCACAAATGTTAGCACATAGCTGGATAGAAGTGGAGATCTACTAAAACATTCAGCAGGAAACGAGACATCTAAAATATACAGACTTATGAAGATATTGTATGTTAAAGGGAAAGCCTTCATCACAAAAGAAGAAATTCAACAAATCTTAGTCAACAACTTGTCTCCTCCAGAATTAGGAGGACATGTTGAATGTGTTTAGGATGTGGAGGCTGGATGCTGGTAGAAAGAGTGAGAAGTTATCAAATGCAAACCAACAACTGTGAGGAAAAGAGGACTTCCCAGAGAAACTTTAGAAGCAACCTAAACATAGCAGTGCAATCCATATCAACAGTACAAGACAGATGAAGGTAGGTGATCTCAGTAGATGACAGGTGTTGAAAGATCCTTACAGACTATACTAGAAAAAGATTTGAGACTCTCATCAGTATATTCTTGATCCAGCATCTATTCAAATGTATGCTAAATCTCCCAGTACCTTCATTCTTACAAGACCAGGGGTACAGTGACATAAAGTATAAATGACATTTTACTAATGGATCGAGAAAAAAACTTGTGTGCTGATCCATTTTACTAATGGATCATTGAGTAAAAAGGGGCCAGTGACAACAAACAAACCTGTACTTTAAGTATTTATGATAATTATCATGAATTTATCAAATGGATTATGAAGAGCTCCAGCACATGGGGGTCAATAAATAGTTTAACGCAAATAAAACAGAATTCATCCTGTAGTTCAAATCCCCTCTGGTTGGATTTCTGGCTTTGTGCCTTGCTGAAATTCCCTGTTTCTACACCCAGTAAGAAGCTAGCTGAATTATTGCCTGGTTAGCAATCAGAATAAAAACAAAGCCTGAGAAAAAGCTTAGTGCTTCACAAGGACGCAAGGACAATGAAAAAATGGCCTAGTCAGTCAGAGTTGAAGGTCAGGATGTGGTCTTGAGTGTTATCTACCATTGCTAGATATTGAAAATCCTTATAAAGAGTCAGAAAGGTGTTGCATATTACGTGAGAAGTTTAACAGCAGTAAAGCTATTATTGCAGGAGCAATTTCTGAAAGCCTAACAGAAAATCTAACTCTTTATTTCCAAATACAAAACAAGCTTATCATGCTTATCATTGAATTCCCACTGGAAGCTCCCCAAATTCTACCTTCTCTTGTGGTCCACCCCCCCCCCCCATGATTTTTTTTTTTTTTTCCTTCAGAGAAGTGCTTACTGCCTTCAAACATAGCTGCTTACTTTCTACTGGCAAGGAAGAAATTAAATGAAACAAGCCAGAGGCAGGATATTAATGCAGAGTGCATTAAAAGAAAAAAAAATGATGGTATGAACAGAGTAGTGACTGATTTATAAAATCAATCACATACTTTTGGCTCGATGTCATGTTATAAAAAGAAAAATAACCCTGTTTACATGAACAGGATGATTAATCACTGTTTTCCTACTATTTAAGATAGGCAATTTTTATTTCCTTTTTTCTTTCATATTTGTAGGCAGTAACATAGTTGTTTTATAATATAAATCTAATAATTGTATTCTGATTATAGTGAATTTAATGTGCTTCTGTAGTTAAAAGGTCTGTCAGCAGCAACTCTGAAACAAACTTTCAGGCATTTTTAAGTAGTCATAAAAATTCAATTGGATGAAACTTGACTTTTATCAAGTTTTACCAGAGAAGCAAATATTAGAAACTTGGACATAATGTCTGTAGATCATATTGTATAGCACTAGATTTCAAGGCAGAGCACTTGGAGCTGGGTTGTTCTGTGGTAGTTGTTTTCCTTTTCACATGCACAGAAACAAATTGGCACATTTTCAAGTAATTTAAAACATGACTGCTCAAGGTGCAGCTGTTCTTTACAAATTTGCAAAAGTTTATTACTAGTATAAAAGAGTGTTGTTATACATTGCCAGCTCTGATAATCACAAGATAACACCCATTATTGATATTTCAAATCAACACTTTAAGCCATTTTACGTTTTGAAAGTCAATAAATCTGTACAAATTGTCATAACTAACACCTTTACTTCCAAACACATCTATTTCCTGAGATACATACAAAAGAGAAATTAGAGAAGGAAATACAGAAAAGTACTGTGAAAAATAATGGCATTGGAAATATTATCAAGACCATGGGGTGTGCATGCAAAAATAATCTAATGTCAGAGTTTTATAGGTCCTGCCATACTATTGCCACAATTAATAGCCATTAACAGACATAATCCTCACTCTGATCTGAAAAGGTATACCTATCTTACCTGCTCCAGTGTGGAGGTGCCCAAAGTAAATATGTACATTTGTAAATATGCAGTACAGCTCCTTTGCATAGTGATTTTTGTCAAAACTTATGAAAGGATTGTAAACTTCATCTATTGCTTGAAGATGACACAGCAGAAATGCAAAAAATTCACAAAACCTTGAAAGGAATAATGCCTAAGAAAAACTATCTAAACCTCAAAATTAGGTACAGTAGTCTTTTCTTGGGTTTCCTTCCTATTCCCATATCACAAAACTAATATTTAACGCAATTGTTTTGCACTGTATAACCTTAACAACCTCTGTGTTGCTAAATGCCCACTTTATATTCAACTGTGAGCATTCTTTCACAGTAGATTTTGTTCTAGGCATACCCTCTTTGAAATACTTCAGAAGACTGGTTTTTACAGGGAACAGAAATCAGTCAACCAATGCATTCTGGTTTGATGGACTTTGAAACACAAAAAAGGTAGTTAGTCCCTGAGGATCTTATAGATATCCAGGATGAGGACAACCTCCACTAAACCCGTTTTGGCAACTGACAAGAAGTGCTGAAGATCTTTCTATGGTTGGTCCAGATAAGAGAGACAGTGGCACAAAGATTAAGAAGTGACTGTGATAAAGACCTAGAGACCGGACTGCAGGGAATCATGCAGACACAAGAGGGAGTCTGAGAAGTGAGCCTTTCCTTTTCTCTCCTGAAGAATTCCCAGATGACAATCAAGAAGCATATGAGAACCTCTTAGAGCACGTGGAAGAACAAGACTTCAAACCTGCAGCTGCAGTGAAGACCCAGTGTGTCACCCCAGCAGATCATCTCTGTTTTCTAAACCACGAATTGGTAAGCATTAAGGACTTAGATGAAGCTCCCCAGCAATCCTTGTACTACTGAGAAATAGAGACCAATAGGGTGAGAAAGTCTGTGATAAGCGAAGGGAGATAAGAGCACATGGACCACGGTACTGTCTGCACTACCTCTTCCGTGATGATGCATAGAGGAAATTCAGCATTTAAAGGTGGGCTGAGCAACAGCTACATCATTTTGTTTTTATATATGCACTGTAAAAATATACCTAGAGAAAAATAACCTACAACTGATTCCAACTCTTTTCCTACATTTTCTAGCATTTCATCACTTCTTAGGTTGGAAATGTTCACATTTACTTGTACAGAAGTGCTTGCTCTAAAGGTAATATTCTAAAAGCATTTTAAAACTATTTCACACAATCTGGGAGAAGATGTTAACATAAATGTTGTTAATAAAGATGATTTTTTTTATTTCAAAGATGATCAAGTAAGGTTTAACAAAATAATCAAGTGGCATGATATTCTAGTGAAGAGTATTATTTACATAGGGTCATCTTCACATAAATTTTTAGCAATCTATGAACTGCTGTCAATCAACAACCAGTATGTAGATGTACTTGAACTTCTTGGTGGGGTTTAATTGTCAAATATTTTGAAAGAAAAATCTTAGCTATGTTCCAGAATCATGCACAATTCATTCAGGTGGTAGGATAACAAAGGATTATTTCCTAGTCATGAAGTATATAAAAACCTAATTAAATTCTTGTCAGTGGTGAAAGCACTCCTTTCAAATTAAAGATCATTGACTACCAGCCACATACTTGCATATAAAATTAGAGTATATTAAAATAATTTATCAAAATAAGCACACAAACACAATCAAAGTTAACTGATTAAAAGTGCATTGATTAAACACATGCAAAATGTTGTTAATATAATAAAGAAGAAACATCGCCACTTATAGAAAACCTGTACATTGCCATTTAGGACATGTGAGCTTCTGTTGGTAGAGCATTTATACCTTTTATTATCTATTGTTGCCTTTGAAAGCTAGCTTTATGCTATATCAGTAGAAAAATAATTATGAACCTTATCACCCTGTCTTCCTTTTATTCTCCAAATTCCTTTCATTTTAAACTTTCAGAGCATACAATTTGCCTCCATAACATTACCTCCCTCCCTGTTGCTGATACAGCCATGTTATTAAATGAAAATTATTCTTATTTTCTATTAGAGATATTCTTCATTTACACTGTTGTTTAGAATTATATTTGTATATTGTCAATGTAAGTGCTATTAAAAAAAAGGGCATGATACAAAGCAAACCCCAAGTCTAGTAAAATGATAAGCATGTAATTGTGAGCAAAACCCATTTTCATTTGAATATTGCAGATTCCTGGCAGTCTCAGCTCAGACACGGCTAAGGAAACATGAATATCAATTATAACTTCCATCTGAGATAAACAAGCTTTGAGGACCTAAACACACCAACAGGTTCCTTTTGATAGCATTGACCATTACTCCTGTGGTCAGCAAATGAAGATTTTGATAAGGTGGTTTACCGATCCTCAATTACTTCCAATGAGATTTGGAGTCATCAGTCAAATACAAGCTCTGCATTTATCAATCTATAAACTATGAAGTTAGAAAGCCCATGCTCAAATTTGCCTATTCGTTTCATCTGGGAATCTGAAGTCAAATATTGTCATGGAACTTCACTAAATACTTGTATTGCTTATATGTTACATTTCTTTCCTATTTCTGGGAATGATCTACTCCTGGAATAACCTCTGGGGCAAGCATCATCCTGCAGGGCAAGTGCAGCTTTGGTTGCATTCTTGCAGATTTCATTTACAAAGAAACAGTCTTTATGTGGCTACAACTTTGCAGTGGCATTTAACTGAGTCGTGTGTGAATAATTTCTCATGATAGCAGTACAGAATTGTTCATTTTAAGTATTTAACGATGTTGCTTAGGGCTCAATAAAACTGGGAATTATCTTTTTTAAATTCAGGAAAACATGCTAGATTTAACCTGAACTAGGATCTCCCATCAAGAAGCAAGTTGGAAAATCTTATTCAAAAGCCGATAAAAAGCAGAAGCTGCTTAGAACTTTCAGGTTGAAGCTGCAGCACAAGATCTGATGCAAATGCTGTTGTCTCTCTTTCAAAACATGATATTTTATGTATTGTTTCATTTGTTAACTTGTCTGAATCATTTTATATGCTCATACCAACGGACAGAGAAAATGTAGAGAAAAAACTAGATGAAATTGTTTAGATAGAAAGAATTCCATTTAAATGTAATTCTCCTGATAGCATTAATTTGGTAAAAGCCCTGGTACATGACCCAATCCTAACCTTATATTGAGCAGTCAAAGATAGCAAAAAAATTCCTTGTCAATTCCAAGCTGCAATTGCACTTGTTTGCCACCAACAAAGGCACCTTATATCATGTGTGCAAAGTGACTAATAAGTGCCTGATTGAAGTTTTGACTTCTATTAGTCTAGCCAAGGCCAGAGCAATTTTCTGGGTTTGAATGTCCAGGGTTTAGTTGGATTCCCCCGAGGATAAGCAGGAAATACCACTAGACAAAAGATGCTCTGTGCCTGAACTACTGCTTCTGCTTTCAGTGCCATTGCCCTGCTCCAGCTGCTCTAGCCTAGCTACTAATAATGTTTTTGTATGTCAGCCCTGGCTCCCAATAGACAAGGACATTATTCTTAAACAACACATGAAAGTGGGATTATCAAGACACTGCATTCAGTCCTGGTGTATTTTTATGCGGATTTTGATAATACCACTTATCCAGATTATATCACAATCTTGTTCAGGTGCCACAGTAATACTTGAAGGAGTGTAATTTGCAAACATGCAGATGAGGACTAACTAACAGTTAACATCTGTGATGCAACATTTTTAATATATTTGGGAACCAGTGAAATTATAACCACACTAACACACAATGACTGACAGTTCTAGAAGTCTTACGCTGACCAGTGAATGCACAAACCACCCACCAGATTCAAAGTCTGTGTAACAAGCACTGACTTCAATGGGATTTGAATCAGACTTTCCAGGTTTACTATGTTAACTATAAATTGCCCACACTACACTGGTAGTGTAAAAATACAGTCATTGTTAACCAACCTTGTCTCTCCTTATACCTTGCAGGGTTTATGGTGTATTGTAGGTTATTGCTTGTTTTTATTAAATCCATTTTGAAGCCCAGGGGCTAAATCCCGAAGTCCTTGCCCAGCCCTTCCCTTCTTTCCCCAGACATCCCCACTGCTTGCAACGGGAGCCTGAAATCAGTGGAAGTAGAAATGACTGAATCAGCTTAAATTTAACACCAGCTTTTTGTTAACTGGTTTATCATGCAGTACCTTTATTCACTGGATAAACATACTTTATAGTAGTGTTATCCTGTATGAGCATTAACAAGGAGGGAAAGGATTATATACAGAACTTTTTTACTTGTTCTGTAAATTTGCTCATGAAGTGTTTCCACCAGAGGAGTTTTTATTGAAGCTATTACTTATCTGGTGATTCAGTCAGTGCAGACCTATAAGATCTGCAAAGTTTACAAGGTGCTAAACAAAACCCGAACCAACCAGATTAACTGGGATAGATTTCAGGGTATTATTATATGCAATAATGCCACCTACAAAGTACGAGTCCTGAGCGTTCAGAATGGAAGACAATGTTTTATATTTAAATGGTCAGATAAAATAAGATTTTGCCCTTCCTTCCTGGGATCAAAATTCAATAGGAATTGTTTATTAAGGTTTGAAATCCTGGATTAAACAGTAATTCCTCTAAACCTATTGGAAATCATTATTCTTAGGCCATTAACACATGCAGTCCTGCACTAAGAACAGGGCTCCAGCTGTAGGGAGTGGTGGGAGAAGCAGCTGCTGTCTGTCCTGTGCAGGTGCTGTTGGAACCAAATGAGCTAGGACCACCATATTTTCCACATCTATTATTTTAAAATTATTTCCATTACTGAACTCCTTGCCATTCTGTAGTACTTTAAACCCATCTTCTCATCCACCATAGCTTTGTGTCCACTTCATTAGTAGCTCCCTGCATCTGAACGTGTGAAATATTTGAGGACTTATTTTAAAGAGCAGGGTCTGTGTATGTAAAATATGATAGTTCTGCATTTTCTCACCACTGAGGGTGGTGCGAAGAAACTCTGTAACTTGTCCCAGAATGCACAGAAAGTCTCTGTCAGTGCAAAGGGCTGTGTGGGGATTTCCCAGGCCTTTTTGTCATAAGGAGACCATTCCCCTTATGTGGGACCAAGGAAAGTGAGGGACTTGTGCTGCATTTTTTTTACATAATCTCTTTCATGCACGTTGTGCAGGAGAGGCTGCACTGGTGGTCCCAGAGCTGCTGTATGCTACCATGTGTAGTGTAAGGAGGCAGGCTACTATTCTTAATTGATTATTTCGCTTGCAAATTGGGAGGCTAATGACACTGAAGGAGGCTGATTTCCATCTAAGATGATGTTTTCTCTTATGCTGGACATAGTGACCATTCAACAAGGGACAAAACTAGGATAAGGAAATTGGCACAAGTGTGCTTTGGCTGAAATAACACTCAGCTGGAACATTCACAAAAAAAGGCATCCAACTGAAACAAAATGCCCAACCTTTTCCACATTTAAAAAAAGAAAGTTTTAGATATCATTGAGCCTAAAAAAAAGCTGTTCATACTATCTATTATAAATTTGCCTCTAGGTATAAGGGAAAGGTAGGACTCTTCATGTTTATAGCCTATGCTAAATGGAGGGGGAATGAGGGAGGTTATTGCATAAAACTCCCCCCCATACCTGCTGCAGTTACATCCAAGCTGTAACAAGAGAATGGACACACATCGACTCACAATTACCTACATGTTTTTGATGAATGCCAACACCTTCAGGGAAAATCAGAACATTTTAATAGACAAAACTCTTTCAGTCCAGTGTAGCTGCTATAGAAGTTCATCACTTGCATGTCTATCACAATGTTGGAAAGCTTTTTAAAGAAGCAATGATAAGTGAAACCATGAATAAAATTGGTTAAAATTGAACCTCGTCAATCAGCTGACAGAACAGAAACATGCCAGTTAATTTCCAAAAGCCTTTAGGCATGTATTTATTACTTGATTTCTAATCAAAATTATATACAGAACAGGAAAAAGTGCAATTACTGGTTTGTTGTAATACAAAACAAGTCCAAAAGCTATGGATAGTTGCAGCTGCACATTTATAAACTAATATACTTACATGCTGCCAAGACTAATACACTTTATTTGATTTCTGGCTGCAAAACCCCAATGATATATGTTAACCTGGATATCTGATTTTCAGCAAGGATACCTAAGTACTATTTAACATTGACAGTTATAGATAGCTTAGCATTTAACTGGAGTCTCCCTTGACCTCAATTACCACATTAAAATATTGTTAACAAATTTAGAGTCAAATTGGCATTTATTATACAAGATTAGGTTTGCTCTGAGTAATTTACATATTGTCACCAGGACTGCCAACTGCTTACATCTTTATGTAGTTTGGGGAAAGCAGTCAGTGTTAATATTAGCATGGCAGATGCAATAACAAATAATAAAGTTTAATGCCCATGGCAAATTGGAATTTTCCCTTTGACAGCAATAGACCCCCAAAAGCTATTATCCTACACACTGCCTACATCCTTTATACTGCAATTTAAAGAATTCATATATACACAGAAGAAAATTTGCTTAATTTTTGACCCATGTGAACTGTTTTTCAAACTGTAGTTTGAAATGGTGTACGTAACACTATGTCTGATGCTTTTGTGGCAGTGTTTCATTACATATTTCAGTATTAGTATTTCATCAACATCAGTATTGCAGATAACAATACTAAGTCTGTTTTCCATATATTCGCATGCTTACATGTTCATGGTGACACACGAAAGATGGGAATGAAAATGTGTGCATGTCTACTAATGTATGAAATACATGAAAATAAAATACATGTGCATATATTTCACCCGTGCCTCTTAGATTAACAGGTTTTCCAATATTTTAGAATTGATGACTGTCTCCTGTTTCAACCTATTTTTGTGCCCTTTAAATTTTAGTCATAGGGGAGTAAGTCACACAGCATTAGTAATCTAATTTTGATCAGCCTTCGTAGTCCCATGAGGAAAAGTCATGAAGCCTCTGGTCACTTTACAGTCAATCCCTAATCAGACAAAATGCCTAATGATTTTGTAAGGACTCCAGGATTTGTCCTACTGTTATTAAGCAATGCAGAAGAGGGATCATAGAGTACTTCCAGTTTGCCCTCAATCTAAAAGGGTATTTAGTGCATTTGGGTAGATCCTATAAGAAATGCTTTCTTAAAGCAGATTCTGCAGTGGAGGATATTTCCAAGGTATGTAATCCCTTTAGCAGAAACATCAGTTTATCTCAGCATGCCGTAAAAACCATAATAGCAAACAAAGCTACAAATCCAGAGATCAGTTTCTGCCTGATATTCAATCATAAGTACTTTGAGACCTGCAGACACTGACATTCTGTACAATTCTTTGGTTGCTTCTAAAAAATTATTTAGCTTGGTTTCATTGTAAATCTTTGGAATTGCATGCAACTATATGGCTAGTCCACTCAAACTGCTTATTTTATTGGTTGCATATTTGCAATGGTTTCATTCTAGCTACGATTCCTCCATCTTGCCTGTATGTACTTTTTTTTTTTTTTTAAGAGGTGAAAAGTGTTTTAGGGCAAACTAAAGGGAGAAACTTTGTATGGAAGTTCACAGAGGTTCTTGGAGAACTTAATCTGCCTGAAGACATCTTCTATATGAATCAGTCAGAATCCAATGGTCTTTCTGAAGAAGAGTTGTCACAGAATTCCCTAAAGACCTTTCTACTTGCAGGACTTCTACTTCTACTTCTGAACTCCTACCAAAAGACAAAATAAGGCACATTTCAAGTCCAAGGGAGGTTCTGACCCTAAAAGAGACTCTGTAAACTTAAGTAGGATCTTTGACTTTAGAACTGAAGTCATGTAGGAGTTTTGCTAGAAAACACACACATTGGTCAAATGCAAAATACTTCTGGCACAGAGATAGGTCAAAATAACTGTTGTTTTTTTTAAATAAGGAAAGCTAATACATTTTGAAATAGTTATTCCTATATTAGCTATTTAAAATTAGCAAGTTTACACAAAAGACAGATTACGTGAGTGAAATTAGAAAATTATACAATCTTACTATAAAAGGTGAAAAACTGTCATTTTTATTTTAACAGTATATTCTGTTTATAAAGAGTCTGAATCCTACAAGAACCTCATCTCAATGGGCTGTGTTCAAAGTTATGCTGAGGAAAAAAATAAAAAAATATTCCAAGTAGTGAAAATTGCTTTCCGTGCACAACATTGCTAATTCTTGAGCACTATTTGACTCTTTAGAAATTACTCAAGTTTTTCATGTCCATAAATCAAAAGAATTTCAGAGTCCAAATGAGTGGGACTGTCAGATTGGCCTTATGATTTTTTTTTTGGTCTTCCCTGAGGACCAGGCTGGAAGTCTCTGCAGATTTTTCACTATTGCATTCACAGCCAAGCAGGATGCCACTGAATTAATGGCTTGCTCCAGTCAGGAATACCTGGTCTTCTGGAGCCCAGAAGACTTTGATAACTTTGGATAGTATGTTCTAGATAGTGGCCTCTGTGCAAATACTGGCCAAAGGCACAAACCAGATATACTTTTGTTTTGATTACCTACAATGAGGTAAACTGACATACTATCCAGAATCTAGCTTAACTACCTATGAAAAGGAACATGAAGAATCAAACAGCACAGTAACTGCTGTCCTGGAAATATTATATACTGACTAATCACTGGTGACTAGATTGACATGGTAAATCTAGCAAAATCTATATCCATACACATTAAATATACTCTGGTACTGAAATCCACTTAATAGACCTTAAAGTCAGGTTCACCTGGACTCCTACTGCATTGTCAAGCCTATAACTAGCCTCAACAGGGAGACAGCAAATATGACTTGTCAGAAGAATTGCTTCCTGTGAGCTGAAATACCAACTATGGCACATTATGAGGATGTGCTACTCTAAAATACCTTATTGGATGGATCCCCAACAGAAAGCACAAGACCTCCCTGATGTTTTCAACAGTTGTCCTCTTCTCTGGTGAGCAGAGAACTGAATGCCAGGTTCACAAGCTTCAGGTTTCTCTCCCTACAGCCTCATGATTTGGATTCCATACAAGTGAGCTCCCTTCAGTTTGGCATAGCACTCAAGCAAAACCAGTTTACAGTATGGTTTGCCGGTGGATTAGTATTCAGCTGCTTTATTCTGGGCCCTCTGCTTCAACTATGCATTTTTCACAGATTCTTGATCTTTCTAGTCCTCAGAAAAGCAGGTGTCCTTATATGCATCTTGAGGTTTTTCAGTGGAATTTAATGTGCTTGCTGAAAATCCTTATAATACAGAGCATTAGTGCTAAGTCACTACAACAATGGCTGCTGTAGCATTGCAGTAAGATTTATTGCTTGCCATTTGTAATGTGAATGTGTGCCTCCACACAGTCTCTGAGGACCCAGGCAGTTCTTATACAATTACAGTGCCATCCCATACACCTCAGAGTCAACTCTTCTGTAGATCAGCAACTCTTACTATAAAATGCCAGTAATCTAATAATAGTACATCAGAGTTTGTGAACCTCTTCTCACTCTTTAAATACACCTTGCAAAGGAAACGGGTCCTAAACCATGCCCTATAACTTGACCATTTCAAGCCAGAGCTAGATGTCATTCCAGAGCCCAAGAGCCTTCACAGAGAAAGTTATTGCAGCAATCTATGGACTGAAAGGAAGACAACTGATTTTTCTTACCTTTCTATATAAAAGACTTCTGCATGCATCACAGAAGCTTTTCAACTTAATTATAAAACCTCATTACTTCTTTTTATTGCAGACTTAGTGGAGCCTTCTTGTAGAAATTAATCATATGATTAACTGTGAGATGGTCTTTTAATACTGTATAGACCATATATTGTTAAATGTCCTTCTTGACCCTTTATTTGCAACTTGGGTATTCTCATAGGACAGAAAATAAGAGACAAATCAATGCAATAAGGTATTTCATCCAGGGCTTCCTGCCCTACCCTAAACTCACATTATTTTAAATCTTATTATTCAGGGAAGGTATGGGATCAAATTCACAACTTCAGAAACCATTAAAGCCAGTGGAGCTCTACCTGCTTATTCTAACAGGAAATCAGGCCAACATCATACATCTTATTCTTGGATTACCTTAGCACCTTAAGCAGGGGAAATTTTGCAATACAATGGTGATAGAGAAAAGAATCTCCAAATTAAAGACACTATCCAAGACAAGAGGCACAACCTTTAAAGGCAATGAGCCCTCACATAAGGCTGCAGACAGCGGTTATCAAGAGCAGAGATATTCAGAACAGACAAAGTGGGGGAAAAAAACCCCATAAGCTCCATTATCCCAAAGGCTTGGGGAGACATTTAATGGAGATGGAACTCATATCTATGTGCGAATCTACAGCTGCACAGAAACAGCTCCTTTCATTCAGTTTGCCCTTTAAGTGGTGGAGCTGCAGTTGCCATTTTTGCAGGAAATACCATCTGCAAATTTAAAATGGAACAACAAATGCTTCCATCTGCTTGAAGCTTTTAGAATGTGTTCACCACTTACTTTTATCTATCTCTTGGAGGAGTTGCAGTGAATGAGCAGATCCCCATCCCACATTGCAGCAGCTGTCCCAGGACCCTCTTTCTCTCTGTCCTGATCATTAACACAAGAGTTTGAGCATTTGTGAGCCCATTAAGTGAAGCCAATGGCAGCCAAGATGTCTACAACACCTGAGACCTTTTTTCAACAGCTTGAAGTCACAGTACATGAACTGTGCTGTGGACACTCTAGAGGCTCTTTGGGAAAGAGATTGCCTTTTTGTTATGTATTTACACTGCTTCCTGGGTCCCAGGCAGTGATGCTGCAGTCCTGCCACTGCAGCACCTTCTCTGTGCTCAAGGTAGGCAGCTCTCACCTGAGAGCCCACGGCATGTGGTAGCTGAAATTCCCTTTGAATTGGAGTAGTGTTCTCACCCAAGGTGAAACCAGCTCCACTAACCACCACAGCATTTCAGAGGTTGTGCAATAATCTACTTGTTTTAATCTGCAGCTCTGTCTAATGGCCAAAGCAGCCCTCTAAGGGCAAGAAATGAAAGAATTCTCAGAGCTACTGAACACTTTTCAGACTTTTCCAGTGGGTCAGCATAAGGACTTTTAGGTTTTTAGTGCTTAGGTGTTTAGTTTTCTGTTTCAGTCATTTTTAAATAGAAATATTTAGTGAAAGACATATATAGGTTGTAATTGTGATGCCTAGCCACACTAATCGAGGGTATGCAAGTGCCTAAGAGGGCAGATAGTTGTCTGCTTAGACATTTGTGCCAATCTACCATGGAATTTCCCTGACAACATCTTAAAATGTCTACGTTCTTTTGTAAGAGTGGAGCTTATCACTGGTCAGCACTGATTGTGCCTGAGTAAAGTCTTGATAAAAGTCTTAAAAGATTAAAGTTGGCTATCTTTGCGGTTAATGTAATGTTGTAATAGAATCTGTTATGTGCAAAGATTTTTAGGACTTCCAAAACAGTGTATGGAAAAGTCAGCAACATTAATCCTTTATTTTACAACCAAGTAGAATACAAACTGCTGAATTAAAATGCTGCCTGCTAATCTTCTACCACTTGTACATATTCATAGGACTGCAGGATTTGGCAGGGCTGAAATGCAGAATTCACAGTGGGCTGCATACTGCAGTGAGAGCTGAGACACCATCAAAGGGGCTCAGCACCTGGCAGGAACAACAATGTTCAGCACGTGGATAATTGGAAAAAAAATTCAGTCTCAGGAATGCGATTCTATTCTCACCACACGTGTAAATCAGGAATAACTGCTGAAAACAAGAAAGGCTGATCACAGAGGAAAGAAATCAAAATTTGATGTATCTAAATATAAACCCAACATGTACTACATTTACCAAAACCTAGCTACCATTACTTTTTTCCCCAGCCAGAGATTGTATCCAAATCTGCTGCTCACCCTAATGTGTATTATATAGAGATGTGAAAGCTGATGCAAGTAAATATACATAGTCCTGGCAATTTTCTCTAGTTTATTTTGGTGCATTGCAAGACAGTCCAACATAATCCACTTCAGTATAAACTTGTATTTTCAGCTATTTCTACAGAGAATGAAGTGTGTGCCCTTTACTGCAGTTCTACTCAAATCCATCTATCATTTTGAACTGCTGAAAAAAAAAAATGTCCCCTGTTTTCTAGCTCACAGATTGGGGTTCTTCATGACCACAGAGCAGAGACATTTCTGAAGGTTTTTAAAAAAAGCTGTAGATGCTTTCCCTTTGTGTAAATGTGTGATGCAAAATTAAAAAAAAGGACAAATATGTGTCCTTACAGGAATTGTGTCTCGCAGAAAACAGTGACTTGGTTAACAAATTTTGAGTTCAACAATGATGAATTGCTTACTGTAGATTAAAAAAAAAAAACCATACCAGGAATCCAGCACTGATGGAGAACCCAACATAGGAGTTAAGCAGCATAGGATTTGCCAATCCTTTATTCTAGAGCAGCTGAGCCTGGTTTGTCCCTGACACAAGGGACCATGTGAAGAGCTGCCCCACCCTGTATTTGCCTGGTTTATCCATGGCCATAGTTCCCTGAAGCTCAGATTCACCCCAGCTCTTTCTTGGCTCCCCTCCATCCCAAGTCAGCTCAGACCTGCCTGGGAGAGTCTCTATGGCCAGGGTCTCTCCAGGACAGTGCAGGACTTTCTTCTCATGGGAGGAAGAGCCTCCTCTGTGGGAGGGAGGGAAGAGGTAGAATTCCCATAATTCACACTGTGGCAAGCAGTCTACAATGCACCTGCAGCTCACGAAGCTCTGCCATGCAGAAGTGAGTGATCGGGGGCAGATTCAGACATTGTATTAACCCAAACCATCTCCTTTATTAATGCAGTATAAGGAATATCATTTGAATACAGAAGAAAAAGCACCACTTTAATATAGGCCAGTTCATTGGCAAAAGCTGACACAATATTGCAATTTGTTAGCAATATGGACCTTCTTTCAATTTGTTTTGTGCTCTTGCTAGCCAAAACACATTCAGATGCTTTCTCGCTGTTAGAAATTCTGCACTACAGATGGTTTCATGAACTGAAACCATACCTCAGCTGCTGAAGTGTTTTCAAGTTACAAATGCCATTTATTCTCTCAGTGTCTTCCAAGTTTGGTGATGTATGTTAAGTTTCTTGCCTATAAGCCAGCTGGTCCTTGCCTGTTTTGTTTGATAGATAGATAGCAACACATGACAGAAAAAGCAGAAAACAGTTCTTTGATGTTATCACCACTAAACCTGTACCTGTGCTTTACCAGTCATGAAATCCCTAGCCCAAAATGATACATCAGTATTTTTCATATGATGAAGGGAGACAGGGTATTAGTCTGAATAACCTATGCCATCTGTCACAATTTTTTGTGATTGTCATCACCCTATTTCATTTTTCCATCCACTTTTCCAGACAGCAAATAAGGAAAAATAGCATCTCAATACTTCCTAGAGCTGGATATGCATGTTTTCAGAATATTCAGATATTATTGGAATAGGACCATCTTATTCTTAAGATTGATGAATAGCAAATCAAGAAAAAGCTAGATATTCAGATAGCCTATACTAATTTTGTTCCTCAGATGAATGTAAGTATCCTTATAAAGTCCTGGAATTCCAGCTTTTCACATGGCATGAAAAAGCTGTTAATCTCTTGTAAGCACTGATCTTACTTTATGCAGCAGTCCTTAAATTTTAATTAAAGACCTTTTACACCTTTTGTTTTATCTCTTACCATTTTCATTCCCAGTACCTGTCTTCATGCTTTTTTCTAGCAACGTCTCTCATTTCTGACAGAGAACAGGTAGCATATGGCTGGGTGAGGAATTGTATCTCCATCCAGCAGTTCCTTGTATAGCAGGGAAACCCGAGCTATCTTACTACTGACAGAGTGAGAAACCTCAGTTCTGGGTTATGCCCCTATAGCTGTCTTTGCTATGTTTGCAGTTGGAAGAAAGGTACATTTTGGAACTTAGAAATCAATGGTAATTGGTCTTTGTACAAATTCACTTTAAGTGAAAGACTCAATTTCAAGTGATATCATACTGATTGGAAATCAATTTTTACCAGCAAAAAATGTTTTTAGGCATCTCACAAACTCAAAGACCTGGATCACAACCATTTTACAGGACAAGAACATTAAGAATATTTGTCTCCATATACATATAGATTCAGACCTTAGAACTTCAGAAAAATCAGAACTGAAACGTTGATGCAAATGTCCAATCATTTGAAGCTCATTTAGCACCTATCCTGTTGTTTTTGTTCTGTTTTCACAAATCTACAACAACGACAAAAAAATCACAAATGGAATTGTTTCAGAATCTTTCCCACTGCAGATAATCTACAGCTGCAACACAATAAATACACTGTGTAATCTCACCCCAAGAGGAGCAGTGGCAACATCACACACATATCTTTCAAGATATAAAATGTGTAGCTAGCTGGTACAAACACCTATCATCCCCCACTGCACCAGTCTTTACAATTGCACAAGAAATTAGGGAGCTGAACATACAAACACATCAGTTCAGACTCTGCCCTCTTTTCCATTTAGCTGGAATACAAGCAATAACCAAATGAATTGCTTTGAACTCTTTGATTCTTAGCCAGCATTATGCTTCTTCACAGCAACACTCAAATGATGCCATACTTTCTAACTGCATCTATTTGGGATCCTACTTCAAGATTATTTTCTACATTCTCTGACCTCCCCTAACACTCTTGGTTTGGTTCCACCTTCTCTGAAGTATAAAAGAAAAAACACTTTTTCTTTTCTTGTTTACAAGGCACATCTTATTTTCCCTACATCTGCTGACTCTCACTGCCAGATGTCAGTTCCTGCCTGTCTTCATCTCATCCCATGGCTTTTTGTCTTTTTTTAAAAGAGCACTTACATCCTCTCCTGCATTGTCCCTTTCAGTTGGGCTGGGCCTTCCAGGAACCTCTGGAAAGCTACAGAGGGATTTCATCACCCTTACCTAAGTGTCAGTTTAAAATCCCCATTCCCTATGATGCCAGCCAAGCCCTTGATAAAATGAGTTCAGGCCCATGCTGAGCTACTGCCTGATGTTCCGGCCCAAGGTAACTCACAGCCCCACATTCTGCTGTTTGCTCCCTAGCTGGGCACAGTACTAAGCACAGGGTCTTGGATCAGCAGTCATTCAACTCATGGTAATACTGTTAATAGTGGTCTAAATTAGCTTCAGACATGCCACTGATTTGGTGAAGCTATATGATCCATGCGGAACTAGAAACATATATCTACCGCCAGATGACTTCAGTATTTTTTGCCCATACTCATCCAGTATTCCTCACTCCTTCAAATCTTTTTTCTCTAACTTATAGAATACAAGTTAGGTCAATCTTTATAAGTCATACTCTCAAACCCCTAAATCATGTATTTGTTTCCCTTCCACTGCAGTTTTACAAGCTCAGTCAGCAATGTCCTTCCTATAATGCATTGCAGAATTGCAGATAATCCAAATGGAGTCTGACTAGTGATTTTCAAAGTGGCAGAGTAACTGTAGTAGTAGTAACACAAACTTGCTTGCATTTGTATTTCTGCCAACACTTTCTGTTCAAGACCATATTTGAATCTCTGGTTTCCCAGAGCAAGACAGGAACTGGTGCATCTCTGCAAAATCAAATGGCCTAAGCCATAATGGTAGGAGTTCCTTCCCCAAATTTTTCTCTGAAGGTGGCAAAATCCCTTTCAGAGTAACTCACATTTCTAATCCCTTACAAGCAAGCTTAACACACTGAATATATCCACAGCAGTGACTATAGGTGTTGTAAGAAGCATTGATATTAAATCAGTAACATTCATACCCAGTTGATCAAATGAATCCAGAGCCAAAACCCCAGAGAGACTCTAAGGGCTTCCACCCTCTTTGATTTCCTATTCTTTGGATGAGGTGCACACTACAATCTCTTTAGTAAAAATCCCTTGGAGAACTTTGCAACAACCCTTTGGAACAATACTTTGGCTCAAATCCATCTCCTACAATTATATTTCACTATCAACAGCATCTCCTACACAGTCTTACCCTACCATCCTGAAATATAGTCTAATGTACAATGCTTAGGAACTGCTGCATTATACCTTGGAGGGGGCATCATTTTAACACTGAGGATATTGATTCCAATTTAAACTTTGTTTAAATTCATGTTTTAGGACAAAAGTTACCACATAGAATCACTGCTAATGAGCACCACCTCTCCCCCAAGATTATATCCATTGATGGTTTACTCTTTGGATCTGTCAGAGATTACTTACTCCCCACAGCTCCCAAACTTGATACATCTCTTCACAGCCTGTGTATGTTTACGTGTTGAGATGGCATGACACCTGGCTACTCACAAGTTGGTCAGACATTTCCCCTAAGACATAAGTTTCCAGGGAATATGAAAGCTCAGACAGGAGGCCTAGATAATATTTAAGTGCCACCACTTTTACAGAAAATCCTTTCCACTGTGGCAGCTCTACCACACTGTTGTCATATCCCTCTTTACACTTCATCACATCTGTTCACACTTCACTGCATTGATGAATCAATTAAAGCATTTTCTTGGCTTTTCCTCTCTGGCTTTTGCATCAATATGGGACAGTTGGCTCACAGCATGACAAACTTCCACATTTAGATTTTCAAACTTTTCCTGGAAGCTAATGGGAATACATGTTCCACATGTAAATCAACCAGTATAGCAGGACAATAGTGGAATATTTCTCTGGCTCCATTTTGTTTTCTTGCAAAATTTACAAAATGGTGGTACTGATCTCCCAGAAATGGTAGACTGAAGAGGAGGATCTGGTTTACTTTTTATCAGTATAGGACTTGCAACAACTACTACTACAAAGCTACTATGTTTGGGTTGTGTGCTAAAAATACTATATTCTTGGGGTTTGGCCAAAATTTGGAAATCTTAAAAAATACACATTACACTCCCAATCTTAATTTGGGTTCCTAACAGAAGTGACTTGAATTTCAGGAGTGATACATGCCCATGAATCCCGTTGCCACTAGAAAGCACTACAGGCACTTGACAGCTTGGAGAATTTAGCTTCTTCTACCTAGATGTAGGAACATGGGTTAGAATCTACATTTATGTATCCATGTTTAAAAATGTTTATATCATTGATGTTACCATGTACATACCAACGTAATCCATGGGCAGCCTTTTTAATATCAAGTGTACAGAAAGCCTGATCTTCAGAAATACCAAGACACATTAGCATACCTCCATGAAAGTCAGACAAAAAAAAAAAATCACATTCTAAAAGTTTTCAAAGCTGCTAAAACAAAATAACCTCAGAGAACTCTCTTTCTACTTGAAAGTTTGCTCACTTCTCAAATTGTGATGTGGAACTTCCCCAAAGGGAATCAAACAAGTTTCAGACCCGCTGCTCCAGTCCTGACCTCACACACTCTCATTGCAGAACTGACTCTGGAACTGGCAGGACATAGAAGAGGAGTCTGCTCTTACAGATTATACCCACATAAATACACACACATATATATGCCTTTATATGTATGCACACATATACACACACACCCCAGAAAAATACAGTATAAAAAAAGAGATACTTTGCATAACTATAATTGAAGAAAATATATGTCCACCCAAGTTTAGGATCATGGAGGACCACCCAAAATAATTTAAGCCTCACCCAAAGCTTTACCAGTCTCACTCAAAGCTAACACAGCAAACTGTACTGCTGAAACCATGAGAGTACTTTTTTAAAATATGCAAAGTAATCCACTTTAATGACTATTTGATTGTGAAATCCTTTGAGTAAAAAAAGCAAACTAACACCTTCTTTGAAGACAGCTACATTATCCTTTAAATAAAAGGTTTTTCAAGCTATACTCCCCACCATATGTGAAGTACATGGCTTTTATAAAGATATAGTGTTTAATACTACAGTTTCTTTCTTATGAAAGTTGTCCTTACTATCCACTAGTAATTTTTCTGAATAGTGTTTGCATGATGGGTCCAACCTATAACATGCATTTTTATAAATGGATTTTGAGATAGATTTTATCCTAAACATGATTAAAACCATGTTACCCATTAAAACTTTTCTTAACTTGTTGCAGCTGCGAAGACACATTCTGAGCCTTTCCCACAACACTTTTTCAAGAAGGTGAAGTAAATCAAATTTGTGTTAAACTTCTGTAACATTTAATTCACTGAATTAGGGATTTCCCAATTAGAGAAGAAAGCAGTTCCAGGGAAAGTGACATGCAAGTCTTTATCTTCTGTTTAAAGATTTTTTGATTAAAAGATACTGGAACAGATAACACAACAAAACTATTTTTTGCTGTGATGGTAAGGTTAAGGTTTCTGCTGTTGCTAGGATATACTGCCCTATCACAGCCAATCTTGACGGTGAAAATTGGTGCCTTAATTTCCCAGTGGTCCATGCTACTTCTGACTTAGGCCTCATTCTGGTTAATCATGCTGTCATTCTCACTACAGATTGCCTTTTGACATCTTCATCTGCAAAAGGATTCTACAGTCAAACCTGACTATGGTGAGTCAATTCAGTGTTTCACTGGTGGTCAAGACTGAACTCGTGGTTGAGTTTCTTGTGAAAAGAATGTCACTAAAGGATGATGAGGAATACAGTAATTGAAGAGTTATTTTGCTTGGCAGAGGCAGGCATGGACCATGTCTGAGCAAAATGTAACTGGAGCAGTGATCACATTTCTCTCCCGGTACTGCAGTGTCAGGAGCCATTGGCACTGTTACCAGAAGAGTCAGAAGACAGACTCTTCCCCTGCTTGTGCTAGTTTAAATAACAAACCAGAATAGAGCTGCTTCTGATTTACACTTGAGAACTGAAGTGTGTGTTACACTTGGTATTTTGTCTTGTCTCAGATGACATCTTGTTGAAGACGTGTTTAGACAGTTCAGACAGCCTTTTTCCTAAAAATTAATTTCTCAGATTTTGCTGTGATTTCAGTTACACTGTTCACAATGTGTAATAGATTGTTCATAATGTGTGATCCATTGGGATAATGGATCATCTGTATTAATTCCCTCACACAGTTGCAATTCATGCCCTCAGCTACCTACACATTTGCCCCCTATAAGGCAGTTTCATAGTGTAGTGAGATGTAATATATACCCAATGGACCATAGCCTGCAAAGACATGGCTGCTGTCAAATGCTGCTTAAAAAGCCTTTCTGAGGATGAGTGGCAGGTGTCTGACTACAGGCTTTGCCTGAAGAACAACATAAAAAAACCCCTATGAGATCCAAACGAGGTGACTTCTAGCAGGCTGAAAAGTGGACATCTGTCTGAAAAAATAAAACTAATCTGTATGTTATACAAAGTAAGAAATTAATTCAGTTAGGAAATTAAAATAGAGACTGTACTTTATAAACAATTATATCCAAGCTACATGCTTTTTTAAAAAAAACAACCACGAAACAACCCATGTTATTGCTTCTACTGCCATATAAGTTTAATGTGTACACAAAACTATATTAGATCCCAATTTCCACCAGAGAATATGTGCAGATGTCAAAGTTATACCAGTAGAGAAATGCAACAAAACACTATGCTGTTTTGCTGTAGGTAGGAATGAACAGGAAGTATTTTAGTATTTTGAATAATTTTTTGATGCTTTTGAGAAGCAGATGTGCTGTCATTAACACTGCCTCTCTGATAACTTCTGCCCTTACTACCAAGATTTCTACTGGTGCCAGTCATCTACTATTTTTTCCCTAGTTACAAAGGCAGACCACTTTCTACAGAAAACTACAAAGAAACAGTACAGCCTGCCTTGCAGAAGATTTCTCAACAATTACTATTATTTTATTAGAAAAGAGCAGAAAGATCATCTGATTCTCTTAGCACCTTCCTTCATACCTGACAGGTATCTTAGTTGTGAAGGTATCAATTGAACTAATGGGAAAAAAATAATAATCCTTATTTCTAGTAAATCCAAGGAGCTAGACTTTGCTATTCTCACTTACAGCGGCAAATAGTTTCACTAAGGGCATCTAAACTTAAAACAATATTTCTTACAGAGAGAGTAAGTAATACTCAACATAACCTAGTATAAGAACTTGAAGTTTCTAGAAGACAGGATAGCTCCAAATGAATCTGGCTAATGTAGTAGCTAAACTGAATTACATATAGTTGCAGGGCACTAGAACAGGGAAGCAAGCAAGGAGTTGATTGAAAGTATGACTAATGAAGTAACTGAAGTTGTTTGGAATATATAACCCAAACCCAGAATGAAACCCCACACTCAATACAAAGAGTCTGCTTTGCAAATACACAAAACAGTAAATGAAAGGCACATATTTTTAACAAAGCATGAAGACATGCTTGGTCAAAGAATTTCCAGAAAGGGTTTCCAGTTGATATCATTACAATTCCCCTGCTAATCCATATCATCCTAGTAGTAAAGACACCACTTCCCTTTACAACAAGGCTAAACGCAGTATTATCCCTCATAAAAAAAAATAAATTACACACACCATATATGCAGCAGTGACATACACGTACTAAACTCTGAAACCAAGTGATAAATTGCATTTATCCAGCACCTCTGACCACCTCACCTGCACTCTGCCCACTAATCCATCTTTGCCAGGACTACCTCTAACCTTCCAAACCTATCAGCTGCTTGCAGACAACCATCATTTTTTTCAGATAATAACCTGCTAAAAAAATGTTTTCTTCCTTCCTACAAATGAGGAATTTGCCCCCCAAATGTATTGGTCTGAGGTTCAGGGCACTCTTAGAGCACTGACAAGTTTAAAGTCCAATATCTCAGAACACTTGAAGGTTAGAAATGAGTACTTTATATAAATGGAGAAAAGCTACAAATCCACCCCCCTAATTGGTCATTATAGGCTTTACCAGATATAAAATCTTTTATTTTAGTCCTGGTAGACCATAAGATGTCAAATTTCCAAATTGCAGTGTTGTGAGGCACAGAAAGGCTCTCAGCTCACACTTAAATGTTCTAAAGTTAATTATTCAGGTTCTCTGCCTTCAAAGGCCTGTAAACCTAGCTTCATAGCACTGAGGAAGGTTGGTACAAATTAACTAAAGAGAAAGATGCACTCATACATGATCCTTAAAAATTGCAAAATGCACCTACTGCTATGTGGCTATATGCTTTACCAGTCTGAGTTTATTCACGTCAAATCAGTTCCAAGTACAGATGAAGTCCATGCACTCTGTCACATGTCCATGCACAAACAAAATACCAGGACGTGCTGCCAGCATTTCCAGTAGCTGGGTGTATGTATAGAAAACTACTGAAATCAAGGTCTGCATTCTGCCTCCACAGAAAGCATGCATTTCTCGTTGTGAGTTTGGGCTAAGCAGCACATCCCTCCACTGTACACAGAGATAACATTCAACCAAAACACCAGTGAAACCATGACCTCCCTTCCACCTCTGTGTAATGCACTGTGATGGAAGGATATAGATGCTGTAAAGCAACAAACTGCCTTTATGTATTCCAAAGCTCTCACACACTCCTAAGGAACGCTCTGTCGGTCTCATTTCCCTGATCTACGACTGGTGAGTTAGCATGATCCAGCAAATTGTGAGACCTCGGGAAGAAGCAGACCTTCCCATGCAGTGTGTACCAGCAGGCTACTTGTCCTCCTTCCTTATTGCCCTATTGATTGCCCTCTTTCATTTACAAAGAGCGCAGCACTTGGGAAGGAAGACAAATGGCCAAGAGTCTGCCCTGACCCCTCCCCTCCTCCTAATGTAGCAGGAAACAGGAGCCCACAGAACATGATTTTGGGTCAGTGCCAAGCACACCTGCCAATGAAAAGCAACTGCAGTGAACCTGTACAGTAACTGAGGAAGGAAAGGCAAATTTGCATGCAATGTGCCATCCCTGCTGATGCAGCTTACTTCACAAGCACCTGATGTACTTGTACTTCCTATTTACCATCTCTTAGAAACCTCATGTTTTGTGCAGATATTGCATCTTGTCCTTTTCCATCATGGGATTTTTTTTTTTTTTTTAAATCCTAATATAATCAGGGATACTGTTAAACAGAGCAAAGTAATCTAGCCACTTTTGCAAGAGTTAGGTAACTATCTAAATTATCTCCTCTGAATAGCTGTGTAATACTGAACTGGTAAACGCAAAAATGTGAGGATTCTTGGTTGAGAGTTTCCTTAAAGCCCTGACATTTTTCTCCCCCTTTATGTTTTGGTTTGTGAAAAGTGAAGAAAGTTAGTTACTCTTCCTTCTCCTTAGTAATTTCAAAATGGCTATGATGACACTTCAAAATTATTAGATAATCATTATTAACTCAATTGCATTTTAACAACAGTAATCAGAGTGTACTAATGTGACATTAGTGCAATGCTGACAGATTTCTAAAAAGAATTTTAAAAGACTGAAGGTCAAGGAATGAGATTAATAGACTAACACTAAAGACTGGAAAGAAATACTTTCTCTGTTAAAAAAGTTTCACCATGACTAAAGTATTTCAGTTAACTTCTATGCAGATTGTTCCTGGCTTTGAAATAAATACAGTTAGTAAATATCATCTGTAATAAATCAGTGTTATAACTTATGATGTATCAACAGTCAAAATCCTTGTTTTCAAGTGAATTTCAAGGGCAGCTTCCAGCCAACTCTGTGTTTGTGACCAGAGCTGGTCAGGTGTACACTATTAGTTTTGTGTGCACTCTCAGGTTTTTAATCCTTGGATTCCTGCAGAACAGTTGGGGTTTATTTTAACCATTTGCAAGCCACATGTTTGAAAAGATTTGAAATTTTGATGATTTTCTCAGTGATTCAGACAAGCTTAGAGAGGTCATGCTTGTTAGGTACCATCACAGATATTGTCTGCAGCTTGCTTTGTTTCAATGATCATAGATGGCAAGATTGCAGTATAATATTAGCTTCTGGATTTAGCAACTAGGCTTTGCATGAATGCAGTGCGTAGCATATTCACCCCAAGAAGTTTCCAGAAAGAAATGGCTGCTTCCCAGGTTCCCCCACACAACCACACTGCTAGGGGCAATACACCATTGCCATTTGTACTTCTGGATTTACGGCCCCACACGTTCCATTTTCCAGGTAGACCAAAGCCCTTTGTGGTATATAGAAAATATTAAACATGAAAACATGAACATGAAAAATCATGAAAGAAAACATGAAATCCAGCCCTCAAACTGTGTATTTTGCATATATGTAAGCACCAGCTTGCTCACCACTGGTGACACAATCCCTTCTGGCAGGTCCTTAAGGCCAGTGGGACAACAGTAGAAAGGATGAAGCAATTAACACTATTCAAAGACTGAAATGTAAAAAAAACATTAAGTGCCAGAACCAAGTTCTCTCATGACAGTATTTTAGTCTAAACCATACCTATTTCTACAGAAAATAAGGGTGAGAGTTACATACAGATAAATACCTACTGGGACACTTCTATAGAGTTACTTGGTTTTGCATAGAGTTAATTAAGAACTAATGTAAATCTCAGAAGAATGTGAGGGTGTTGGTTGATATGGTCCCCTCCAAAAGACCTGTACGTGGAGCTGAATTCTAGTCCTTGGTCTCTGAAAACAAAATATCCCTTTAGTGAGAGTTACGTTTCCATAGGACATACGTTTCCATTAGACACTGCACACAGACCTTATTTTATTTCTCTTGTAAGGGTAAGCAGTTAACAGAGCTGGGATTCACAGCTTGGGATCAAAGGAGCATAGGTATTTGAAACCTGATGCTTGTACTGTTAAAATATCTGCTCTGGGACATGCTCCATATGTTTTCCCACTTTTCTCTTACAAGTTACATTCTGTAATAAAATCTTTATATTCTCAAACTTTCTGAATATCATAAATTTACCAGAAAACTCTGCTTTAAAGAAAAAAACCTAATATGATGAACTTTGGATGACATGGCTTGACTTTTAACAGCTTTTCCTGGACCTCCATGTGATAGCAGCAATGGGCTTAGTCATAGGGCAAAAAATATGTTTAGGTTCTAAAAAAAATTAGTATGTTCTTGCTGACAGACCTTAAACCAAACAGAAGGAAGGGATAAGAAATCAGTGACAAATAAGCATTTTATTTGTTAATTGTTTAAACAAGAATTGCTTATAATTACCTAAGTTTTAATGGTTTTCAAAAGAAAACAGAACAATTCTTAGCTAACACTTTGTTTTGTTAGAAGTGAAGAGGGTTGTAGATGCACTGTACTATTATTTGTGCCTTCCTTCATATGTTGTGATTATGTGTTTAGTAAATAGCATCCAGACTGAAAAGACCTTGTTGTGAAATCAAGCAACATTAACTCATTAAGTCAATAATTCATGGATTCTTTTATCTAAAGTGGCAACATCACACCATCAATTCACAAAACAGCCACTTCTCTGAAGTGTATGTGATGATAATAATGGATTTTCTAACAATACACTCTCAGAGCAAGGTCACTGCGCACAGATGTGGTGGACGCCATGATCTGACCTAGGTCAGCAAAACAAGCTTTATTATTGAACCTAATTATGAACTATCAAGATAATGGCCTAGACTAAACTGTTTCCTAGGGGATTATTTAGAAACTAGTCAGCCATTTTAGGTTCAAATCTACTGTATAGCACTACCTTCAAGAGTAGAGCAATTGCTGTTAGTATATTCTGTATATGCTAGGTACAGTACATATACACACATGCTACACATCCATTTTTAAATATCCCCATAGTTGCCAAAGACAACTCACATGTGCATAGCACATATCCAAATCAAACTGAACGGCATTTTTGATGAGGACAGTCTAGTCAAGCGAAAGCAAAAAGGAGGTGTACAAATCTGCATGGACCACTAAGGGGTAACAACCCAAACTTTGCACTTGGCTTTTCTTAGGTCTAGAGATAAAAACATAATAATCAATTTATTAAATAATCTTTTAATACAGCCTGATTATAATACAATGCTAATAAGTAAAAAGAAACAAAGCAAAAACTGTTTGGGATACCATTGGCTGCTTCAGACCAACCACAATAAAGCTTATGATGTTCATAATGTGTTTCTAATAAGATTTATTCCTTCAGAGAGCTCATGTAGGAAAAGTATTTCATGTTTCTTACATTTTCCTGATTAGTTAAAAATAACACCTGGGATCAAAGCTGCCTAGTGTCATTTTTGCTCAGCTGAGGGTATTTTTACTTTTTTCCTCCCCCTGGAAAGATAAAGCATTTCAGTTGAGTTCACCTCTCCAGCCAGAAAAGTCATTAAAATGTTTCCTTCCCTTGTGTGTCTCACACTAATTCTCCCAGGTATATAGAACTGACTCATTATTATTTTATATTTCAGCTCATGTAATTATACCCAAGTTTCAGAAAGGAATAGTTCCTTGAGATCAGAGTTCTTGTTGCATTAGAAGTGAAGCCAACCTCTGAGTATTCCTGGCAGGGGAAGATTGATTCCCTGTATGATTCCCTCAATTATTTAAAATGATCTTGTTTTTATTTAAGGTTTTGATTCATATGATAATTAGAGACCTTTTTTAGAGATGTTTGTTTTTCTAAGATCAGAGTTCTGTTGCTGTGATAAACTTCTCACCTTTAATCCAGCTTTCCAGTCCCAGTGAACCAGTCAACCTGTATGAATTAACATGATGTGATTGACCCTGTACCTTGCCTGTGGGTTTGTAATGAGATACAACCCATGGGAAAATGTGTAGGGAGAAGGGAGGGGGCAGCTCAGCCTGAAACCTTTCCTTTAACTGGTTGGCCTGTGAACCCATATGAACTGGATCTCCCACAGAAGTTATGATTGAAAGTAACCCTTTCAAATCACACTTGGAAAGGTTCACATAGCTCTAGTGCTAATACACTGGGGCAATTTGCAGAAAATTTTGTATTCCTTCACTCCATACTGACAAAGACTGAAGGTTCACAAGCTCTAGGCCAAAGGAAGCCATAAGGGAAAAGCAGTTTTTCACAAAAAACAAGATAAAAGAATGACTTAGTCGTACATTGATGGAAAGAGTCCTTAGGAATAAATGTAAGAGAAGAAGGGAAGAAAAAGACTACTTTACAGGGGCACTGCTGAAAAAAATCTATCTTTAAGAAATAGAGCTTTCTCCATTTCATGTCCTGAATTTAGGCTGTGTTTATTCTGTATTACATAGACTTCTATAGCAAGGCTTCTGATTTTTTGTATAAGTCATTTAATAAAGTCTGGAGCAAACTGAGAGTTTTGTTAGCAGTAGTTGCTTAGGAAAACATTCCCAATCGTGTGAGTTAAAGGATGTTTTAAATTATTACACAAAATTTTTCAAAGATAGTTTATATACTCTTTCTGTTAATATATCAAGGAGAAAGAGCAGAAACTTTCTGATTAGAATTAGAGCTGCTGGTAGCAACATTGTCACATAAAGTACAGCATTAGCAGAACTGTATACCAGGTATACTACATGCCAACAAAGGCACAGAAAAAATATCAAGCATCTGTTCTATCTAGCTCCTAAAGGACCCCAAGCCATTATTTTAGAAGGAATTCAAAAGGAAAAAAAAAAATCAATTAAAAAATTAAAAAATACACAGGGAATTGGCAAAAAAAAGAAAAAAACTTAAGTCTCTGAAACTCCAAGAAAGTTTGAAACACCAGCAAAATGTTCAACAACTGAGAACATGAAAGGGCAGAGAACCTTACTGAAGAAAAAAAAAAGGTACAGTTGCACAGGGCTATGGTACAGTAAAGAAAACATTGATGAAACCAGATCTTTTGAAAGAAGTTTTGAGAGAACAATCTATGAAAAAATACCTAAACATAAGGACCAATTGCTCCTCATCTGGAAATAAATGAAACTATGCCATTTTACAACAGAAAAGGTCTGGCTCTCAAGTTAAAAAACACCCCTCAGCTAAAAGCACATTGTTGTGTTTTAATAGTTCAATAAACAGAAGAAACAGTCCTGTTGTGCTACAGTCCTGTTTTTCCCTTTGCAATAGCAGCTCAGATACCTTTCAATGAGAGTTTGATCAACACTGATATATTTGGGACTGAAGTCTATCTAGGCCTCCAACCTACAAGATTATTTTTGTACATGCTGTACATTTACAGCTCTCATGGATCTCGGGGAAGCAAGAAGCTACCACATAATGTCCATGTATATATGTAAATATGGTTTTAGACATCTAGTGGTAGGCAAATGCAATTTGAAAGTAAGGTGTCTCTGCAATTCAACCTTCTGGAGCAATCTGGCTAACAGTCCCACTCCTTACCCTCTTGCTTCTGTCCCTTTGCTCCCCACCTTGCTATGGCAGCACAAGCTGCTGTGTGGCTATGCAGCAAACACTACCTGGAAATGAAGACAGCAGAAAGCTGGGGAATGGCACAGCAGGGAACCAAACGGTCAGTGCTTAATAAAGCTTTGGGGCACAAAAAGTGCTTTGCTTCTATAGGAAATAGCCTACCCAGGTTCTGCATCTTTGCTCCTGCAAGCCATCTCAATACTTCAATTATGTTTTTAAGACAAGACGATAACACTGATTCTGTTGCACAGTGTCCTACTTTCAGCAAGCTGTGCACTGCTTCCCTGCCACAAGTTGCAGGGAACATGGGCTCCTATCAAAACACCACAGAAATTAGCAAGAATCTTCTCATTCATTTAATTAGAGTTCAGTGCATGTTTGCAGAGCAACATGAAAACACTTGGTGTGAAAGGCACTTAAGTTACTGCATTGCTTACTAACGTTTCAGGAATCTTTCTACAGAAAGCTTTTAAAATTGAGACAACTCCAAAAAGCATTGGGTGCAGTAAATTTCTAAGATATAAATGACAGCGGGAAACATTGAGCAGTCTTGAATAATTTGCAAGCATTTTAGTCAATCTAATTTTCTCTTTTTTTTTTGTTGTGTGTGCTCACCGATCTGGTTTTACATACACACATCCCTTTGGTAAGTAGAATTAGCCTTTTCTATAACCTCATGATACATATGTGCTGAATCAGGCCAACACATTGCTTCATACATAAGTGCAAGCAACAAAATCAATTGTCTGGAGCATTATCTGATGTAGTCAGCTAGTGGAAGGCACTTTACATTTTGTTTATGCCTATTCCTGTTCACTGTTTTAAAATAGAGCATCTCAAAATGGTGTTAGCTTTTCACTATAATTCTACTACACTTCTAGATTCCAGATAAGGAAGGAAATGCAGAACAGAAAAAATTTTATTTTATTACAAAATTGTAAGAGGCAGAATACTTTAAAACATTAAAAAGTAAGTGTTATTTAATTGAATTTCAAGGAACATAAAACCCCTCTCCTAGATTATCTTTATTTCAATATTTAAAAATAGGGGTAAAAGGGAAAGGCGTCAGGCCTATCCTTCAACAACAGTAAAGGCAAACTTTGACAGACTGGATTATACTTCTAACATTATAGAATCGTTGAGAAACATAGAGTCCTTTAGGCTGGAAAAACCCTTTAAGATCAAGTCCACCGTTATATTCGTCCCACCGTCCTATAGTCAGTCCTTAGTCCTTAGTTCCCCAGATCCTGGCTGAAATCAACTCTTTTTATCTGATTGTGACTGTAGATAAGTATCAGAGTAGTAGAGTTACTAACTACAATAAGAGGATACACAGCTTTTGTGCTAATAAGCACTTCTTTTTAAATGCTAAGAGCAATTAGTCCTTTTGTGTCAACTATTGATTATGCAGACTGATAGACAAAAAACCCACACAGCCTCATTCTTCTTTCACCTGGATTTCTAAAGAGCAAAACTGGCTTAAAGCAATTGTAAAGCCAAGTGATACTCCATCTTTGGAAATCAAGAGCAGCTTAGCTGTTTTAGAGAGCAACAGTAATGGGTTCGACTATGAGCGAGAAAAGCAATTTCTGAAGCGTTTCTTTTTCAGCACTATTTCATGAAAATAACCACTTTTGATATTGGCTTTCTAGACCAAGTATGAAGAAGGTTCTTTCATAAAGTTTTAACTATGAATAATTTTAGCTGTTTCCAATTAAAACTATTTTTTTTTAAATTGACTTTTTGCACAGTTCATCTACATGCATTCAGTCTAAAATTTGCTTTCTAAAGAATAAACACTCAAAGTTTGTGCATTTAGAATAATCTGACTTAATTGTGCAGCTCCAGGATGGCAATATCTAACTGCCATAATCCATGACCACATGTTTATGGAGGACATTACATGTCAAACTGCTTGGTTTATAAAGCATGTAGCATCAATAAAAAGCCTTTAGAGTGTCTTTTACAAAAAAGTTTAAATAATAAATAACTAGTATATTGCAACAGCACAAATGCATGTTCTTTCTAAAATGTAAAAATGCTCCTAGAAGTTTATAAAGAGATACTCCTTCAAAACAGCATTTGAATCTTGTTATGATGCCTTACTTACATGAATACTGCTAAATCATCACCAGGTTCTCAATGCATTTAAGCTAGATATACAGTAGTGAAAGAGTAATTACCTGGCATAAGAGTCACCTAATTTTCATTAGTAGCAACAATATACAGTCAATAGTTACTGGAGGTATTACAAGCCTATTATTGCATTAACTGACTCCAAGCTTTTAATAGTCCTGTGATTATTCCTTTAGGCATATTTTCGTCAAAATATGGGAATCCTTGAAATCCCAGAGCAGGAGAAAGGTGAAGTTCAGTATCTCCAAATTTTCAGTGATTCGTTGAGAATTTCTTTCCAAGACGGAAATACAATGGTTTCATACATAGATTAAAAAAAGCATAACCTTTTATAGTTTCATGTCAAAAACAGCCAGGCATTTAATTTTGCATGCAACTGCAGCTGCTTTTTCTTAGTTTTTATATTGCTGCACTGCTGCTTCACACAAGTGACTGTGAAGCTATTTCATGAACCACTCATTGATCTCTATGAATTTATTACAAACACTGGACCTTATTATAACACCATCCTTGAAAGACAAGCATTTTGAATGTCACAAGGAGATGTTGCTGTAATAAAGGAGAATGTAATAGGCCTTCATGCACAGTATTTGAGAGCCAGAAAATTTTCAAAGAGAATAACGTAAGTAAGTTCCTTATAAGGAAGGTGGATCCTATACATATTGCAGTTTGAAGATTTCTTCATACAGCACATTAAATCCATAAAAGGATTCTATTTTCAGACATATACATGAACATTCTAGCCTGTATTGTATTCATGCTTTGGAAAGAGTACACAATTTGCCAAGAAAATTAATATACTTTTATTACTATTTTCATTTATGAAGTTTGAATGTTTAGCATTGGGTTATTCATATCTGCATTTAGAAACCAAGCAATGTATTTATATGAATCTGCCTTATCTGATTAATGCTTTGTTTTGCTAGGATTTCTTCAGCTTGAAAATACCTTCCCTGTTGTTTTGCTTTCTAAGAGCACTGTTGATCCCATTACTGAAATCTCTACTCAGCCATTAGGTTACTTTTTGTAAGTGCATGCATTGCTTTTGAAAGCTGTTGAACTTCCAGATTTATGACACTGAAAATCTAAGCCATTGATCCACCGTGCAAATACATTACGCAGAATGCTCACAGTATACAGTAGCTACTTTACTGAAGAGCTATTTCAACATGCTTCAGACCTGACCTGGGGCCCATCTCTAGAAGGGAGAAAAAAATTATGTCTTCTTGAGTCATTGAACTTCTCAGTCAGAACTTGAAAAAGTACAAACACTATATATTGCTATGGTGATGTTGACATTCCTGAAAGCGTAGCATACTTCTGTCCATACCAGTCCTCCGGTTTCAAGTCTACAGTCTATGGAAGAGGAGTTCTGCACCTCTTCTGAACGTCACTACAAGCCTTTATAAAACAACCAGGAACCTAAACATCATTTAAATGACTAAAATGCCTTACAAGTCTATTGCTCAAGACTTCTGAATTTCAGAATAAGGGGATCTATAAAATCTATTTTAAAAAAATCTAAAAAAAAAAATCAAGCTATAAAAACCTTATTTACAGGGTTTCTTAAGGAAATGTTTGTGACCGTGCCATCTAGCTGGTCTTGCAATTATTTAAAAAAATGGCCAGTTTCAACAAAAACTGATAGGGCAGTAGAAATCTCAAAAGTATTACATTACTAGCAATTCTGTGAAAGTCAGTGAGCAGATAGAGGAGAGAAACCTGTATTAATGCTCCACACTGAAGAATTGAGGCATTTAATATCCTGTTCTTATTTCCGTTCTGACAATCAGCAGCCACTTGGCTAATCCCCATATATACACATGGGCTTTTAATACGTATGCATGCTATTCCGAATCAGACATAGCAATAGTTTTCAGTGCCCAAACAGGGAGAGAAAGCTGGGACTGTGAGGATACCCAGTGTTGGGAGATGGATGGGACCAAACTTCACAAGAATCCAATCTTCGTTAGTTTCACCACTGATAGAGAAGCAGTTCTTCCTTACAGAACAACTTAATTTCTCAACAGTTAAACAATACCTCACATGTTAAATGCTTCTTCACAGCTCACAGTTTTGGGTTTCTGAAAAATAATGTATTGGTGCAAAATAAGTCTTAAATTGGGGGTCTAGAACCTAGTTTTTAGATGAGGTGCAGATACAAAGCAATGTACTTATGTGACTTTTTTAAACTGATAAGAACTTGTGGGTTCACTTTTAAGATGGCAGAGAACAGTAAGAAATTACAGAGCATGTTTACCCTTTTTCTACACTGTAACTTAAAAGTATACATCATTTAAAAAAACCCAACACACAGCATACTTAAGCATGCAAAACTGAGCCTGAAAGCAAAACTCATGATAGGAAGAGTCAGTGAACACTAAGAAGGCTAGATATGTAGTTTTCAGCACTGAAAAAATGTAATAGTTCAAAGAAAGTTTTAGATTATTCCACTGTTTTTCTTCTGTCTATTCAACTGCATTGGAGATGGTTTGTTTCACAAGCACAAGTCAATCACATACAGTAATTCTTGCTGCAAAATGATTTCTATGCACCCTGTGAAGTTCTATTTCCTTTAGCTTCTTTGCTCGATTTTAGAGGTCTAAGTGACATGTTCGAAGATCAAACTAGAGTCTAGTGTTCAGTATAAGACCATGTCAGCTCCTCACTGGCCACAAAGCACACTGTTCTGGTCCATTTATGTTGTTTGTCCTTATTACAAGTTTCCCATAAGGCCTAAGAAACCAACCGAACTGACTAACTCTAGAGGTCAATCCTAGTTGAAACATATACCTTTCTTCATATTACAATTATTTCTTTTCCCCAGAAAAAAAGCACATTTTTAGCAATATTCCATTGGATTTAAAGGAAATGTTGAAGAGAGTTGCTTATATGTAGAACACAGCCTCATACACTATGTTTATGGCATAGCATAATATTAGTCGTATGAAATTGGAGATAAAAATCTAGCCTCAAGTACAGCTGAGATAGGTTTAGATGAAAACATCTAAATGCAGAAACAACACCAGCACAGATTTCCTGGAACCTGAACTTCATTTTAATGCTTTTAATCAATACTTTAGTATTATTCTGGCAGTCAAATTCTAAAAACAGCAGCAGTGTGCGCAGCTCATTATTAAGAAGCCTGATTAGACCTTGGCATTTGATGCAGCCAGGGCATGAAGACTACATTTGCAAGATGTATACATTCAAACCACTGGACCTTAATTGGAAATGTGGCAGTCCTTTTGTTGAAGATACACCACATACAGCCAGTAGCTTGAGCAAGCTTTTAAATAACACACTATTGAGACACAACTCAAATCATACCACTTCTGGAAACAGATGCTGAACGGGATTGCCTGAAACAAGTACTAATCTTTCAAGGACAACAAACAAATATGGTGGCTCTTGAAAAGCTTGATGTCAGAAGTAGTGACATAACATAGGACAATATAGACAAGTCAATCTTGGCCCCAGTGTCACTTTTCAGTGACATTTTTACTGCTCACATGAACAGCAATCTGAAATGCAACAGTTAGCTAAGCAGCAGACATTTATTAACTGAAATATGAAGGTTTCCAAACAGATCCTAAAAGATATGGAGAAAATTAGATACAACTCTTGAGTTTTAGTAGTCCTTCATATTTTACCTAATGCATAATTGTTCCTGGAGGATACTTACAGCTGAACAAAAATAAGTTTGACAAGCAACTCAGTGTCAAGAAAGATACACATTCATATCTGAAGGAAAAATTCCCTCCCAAGCATAAGTAATCCAGCATACACTAAGCAAAAGGTATTCTACATGTATGACATAACAGAACAAACTATACTTAGTGGAATATACCTTGGGGATAGGAATGACACTTGTCAAAAAACTTGCTTGCAAACTCATATCAGGCTTTTTTGTTGGCAGCGTCAGCTATGTTTGATATAATGAAATAATTTCTGCTGGTGTAGGATTGTCTTATGCTCCATGATAGCTGTGTTTGATTGCAGAAGCATATTGTGCATGAAGAGACTATAGCCAAGAAATTACTTTAAGGCAAAGATACAAGAGAAAGGCAGAAACTTTACTCCTAAAAATACTCAGCTTCTCCAAAGAACTACATAATTGAGAAAAAGACATGTACATCCATTCTTCTATTCTGGCAAATCAAGTTAGGAAGGGCATGGATAAAAGGACGAGATACAGACATGGTGCATATTTCTGATCATCTGGAAACCAACTCAAAAACTTAAATGCAGATAGACTCTTCAATACAGGTACAATTTACCAGTCTGTTCAGGAAAACATAAAAGTACAAGCAGGTGACTGCTAGGAGCAGATTTACAATGTATAAGAAAGTAAGAATATTCGTATGGCAAATTTTAGAAGAGAAATGTCATGGGATATCTGTTTATCAGGATAGTAGTTCTTCAAAAAACAAAAAAACTTCAAACTTCAGAGAATGACACCCCCCCCCTTTTTTTTAACCACAAAGCTCCTGATTGCATATCAAACATTTAAAATGGTGTTTAACAAAAATTTATTTGCAGTGAATTCTTCTATTATTTTCATGTCCTAACTGTTGGAAGGTGGTGACAAATATGCAAGATATAACATTTAAATTAAATTTGCCACTTGAAAAAGATGTGTATAAACATTTAGAAAGAAATATGCATCTGTTATTTAATATTAGGTAGGAATACACTAACAATTTCCTGTAAACTCAGCAATTACAATGAATAACCACTATTGTGGGAAATAGATAATACATAGCCAGGATTAGATCATTCTTAGATTGGTGATTTTTTTTTTCTTGTGAACTTTTTTAAATACCTGGAATTAGTTTGGTTTCGGTTTGTTGTTTTTTTTTTTTTTTTCTCCTTCATTTAATGCAAGTGTTCTCTCTTGGTTTATGCAATTGGTTTACTAAAGAAAAATAGTAGCTTCTATATAATATAATTTAGGATAAATTAGAAACTTTGAAATATGCTTTTCTGTTGTGCAAATCATCTTAATCAAGGTTTACCACTAATATATTGACAATAATAATGTCTCAAATGTTTTCCTGGAATGAAAGAGAAAAATTCTCATTTTGATAATGTATCATGTGACAAAAAAAGATTTAATTGCACTACCATTTCTGACCATTACAGTTGTTGTATTGACTTCTGGAGAAAGTCGTCTACATTCATCAGCTTTCTAGATGCCCTAGTTCCTGATCTCAGTAATGATTACAGTCCCATTACTGTGAAAAGGCCGATTAAGGAGTGTTATAGAGCTCACCTGGAAGTGTTAGGGCCCCTTTGCTGTCCTGCCAGCACATGCAGAGCCACTTGCACACTCTGAGGTTATAAGCACATGCTTTCAGAAAACCTTGTTCAACTTTTCAAAATGGTACAATTTATGAAAGTAAGTTTCTACTCAAGCGCACAAAAGGCACTGAGTAGCTGTCTAGCAAACAAGAGCTAAGCTCAATCTTCAGAGCAACTTTTTTCCTTAAGAATTAACTTAAAACATTCTTCCTGCAGCCAAAACTTGATACACTGATGCAGAAAGATTAATACAGCTAAGCATCATAGAGATGAAGAATTTCCTTCTAATTAAAACTTTCTGGCAAGATAACTGAATTGCCCTCATATTAAAGATTAATGCTTTTGATAGGTTTGATGGCTCAATATCCCCTGTAAATCATAACAGAAAGATGCTTAAAGAATTGATTCAAGCTTATTAATTGCAAAAATAAATATCACAGCATCTGCAGCAAGTATAAAAAGCTGAGTACTAATCACAGCTAAGTTGTTTTGGTTTGTTTTTAATACACTGCATTAGTGTAATAACTAAAGCATTGCTGCCTCAAGGCTGCATTTTGCAGCTTCCCCTTATGTATCAGACAAACACACACTGACCCATGTGGTATTATGGAAATGCAGCATTTACAAGAATAAGCTTCCTCCTTTCCCTTCCACAGGTCTGCAGCCGGGCATTAACCTGTTCTTACCCAGCACAGCTCTGAGAGGGTGTACACCAGCTGGAAAAATCAGCTTCCAGCAGGTGATGACACAAACTCTCCAAGACTAAGTCCCAAGGATTTCTTTGTGCTCTTGTTCCAGACTTTACTCCTTGGCCCTGTTTATTTTGCATTTATAGACTTTTCTGCCACTTAAACAATAAAAGCAAACCCTTACTCCACATAAAGGCCTATTCATTTGAATGTGAGCAATATAATTTATTTGAACATGAAAACAGACATTGTTAGTTCTACATACTGCTCTGCCAGAAACCCCATGTTAGAAGTGCTTGAGTTTGTGTTTATGTTGAGTTTTCAACAATATTGCCCTTGAACTCCAAGGGACTGTTTACTGGAAAATATTACACACCTTAGAGAGTCTTGACTTTTTTTATTCTTCAAGAGATGAATGACACGTCAGCTGAAGATCTGAGCATAATAAAAATTAAGCTAGAACTTGTTTAAAATAGTATACTGGTCCTTCCTAATTTGCTGTCTTCGGACAGACTTAGTTTAAGAAAGAATAGAAGGTGTAGAGGTATCATCTACTTAGGCATATTTCCAGTTCACAGTCATTAAGAAAATTCCTAGAATTCAAACCTTTTCAACAAAACAAGTAGAAGTTTTGTCCTCCTGAGGCATGTGGTATAGAATACTTCCAGTCTTTCTTTTGCGAGTGCCACTGGCTAACAGTTTTTAGAATTTGAAATTTAATTTTAACAGGAAAAATTCTGGTATTCACTCATACCCCTTATAAGTCTGCTCATGGAAAACTTACAGAAGCAATGCCAGAAATACAATAAAGGCAGTGCATATTTCATTATGGAAACACTGCCTGGAGATACATTTTTTTTTTTTTAACCAACCTGCTCTCTGTTTACTCAGGCTCATCTTAGTACTCATTTTCATTTTCTATTCCGGTGTGCTATATGCTTGTAAACTTTTACATTAGTAGGCAGTAGATGTAAAATAGAGCAAAATTTCATTATGTATGCTAAAGAACAGTACAGGAGGCATTGCAAAGTCCATTTTCTCCTGCAGAATTTGGAGAAGTGATAGTAGCTTATGAACATCAAGTAAAATTCTGATTCCATGATTCATAAGGAAATTAAAGTTGATTGCATGTACAAGACCTAGACCATCATTTTTACTCATAGAAAATCTTACTAGTTTTTGTTACTGTTTCTCCAGTTAAATCAACACAAAATCTCCCATTTATTTGTCTGAAGAACGAGTTGCTCTATTCGGAGTTATTCTTGGAGTTAAGTTTCTGGTCTTTTGTTAAGACACCTTGGGGCCTCAGATAAAGGAAACCAATGAAAGTCTTCAAAGTTGAACCCAGTAACAGGCATTGATAATTATTTGAACTGTTATCTGAGCACTTCATGTTCATAACCATTTCCACATCAGCTATTATAAGCTTGAATCTGAAGGCTGCCTATTTAATTGCAGAAGGAACAATAAGCTATAGCATGATCCAATATGGATGACATTTGCCCTGTTTACTAGGGAGCATCTCTTTAGTGTTTGAAGGAGCAACTGCCTACAGTGCAAATATAATAGTTGCTTTGGAATCAATCTGCAGATACACCCTGTACACCCTGGTGCAGAAAAGAAAAAAATCAAAAAGGTTTATCACTAAACACTGAGTACAGTGAATAACATAAGCATCTGTGTCACTGTGAAGCCAGTGAGAATGAGTCCAGTTCCCTAAAAGCTGTGCTATAATGCTGTCTCTGCAAATGGCTCAATGTCTTAAATATGTAAACACACACACAAAAAAATTGCTTTAACAGTTCAATTTTCATCTGAAAAAAGAGACTCCAAATAGCTTAGAGTGAATGTTTTCTTATGTTTTGTCTCAAATACAGATGGGATACAGCACAGCCCACTTTGATAACAAAAATCCAATCCAATCTTTTTTTATTTTTTAAAATTTCAATACTTGCTTTCACATACAGGCATCCCCAGGCACTTCAAATGTACTAGAGCAATAGGCTACATAGTTTAACTTCAAGTGAGTTTAAAAGAGCTAAAAGAATCCAGAGTACTGCCTTCACTTTTGAAGTTCAGGAATACTTTCTTCAGCTTTTTAAATTTATAGTAGGCCTACCACAGCCCTTGGGGATTCAGGTTCTACACTCATTGTATTGATTGAAAAAGACTCTTTCCTCAGTGAGGGCTGATATACACTTAAAATTGTGTCAAACACTACCCCAAGAGTCCACCTTGCAGGATAGTTCTTAATCTAATAAGATTTTCATCATACTATTGCATATTTTAAAACTGAATTTTTCCTGTTTTGGGAGTGATCATACCACTATTACAGACCACACCTGAAAGCACATTAAAAGTCAATGGATTAACTCCTACTGAATTCACTGGGCTTTGAAATCAATTTCTTCACATTGATTTCAAATGGAGCTGGAAAAGGACTTGTGTGTGCTTATGAAGTTGGAACAAAGGAAAAAATACTGCATTTCCCCTTATTATGATAAATAAGCTCAACAAAATGAAAACTACATCATTTTTGCAGCCAATAGCTCAGACAGGATAGTATCAGCAGAGATTTACTTATTTGAAATTGAGGTCAACAATGAAATTGCCTGATATTCTATGTCCCAAACAAATACATGCAAAAAAGAAACTGAGATGAACTTTACTGTTCTTTTCATCAGTACAGTATTTGAATTCATTGTAAGAGTTGCAGATTATGATTATGAAGCAAGGCTTCTTGAAAACAAATTTGCAGGGCCCTGCAGTGTAAGTGGGGCTTTTGTCCTTGTAAAATTCTTTTTCCTGGGAGATGTTACATGGATACACAGCATCCACCAAGAAGCAGAAACATCACTGGAACCAATGACATAAAGTACCAGGTCTGCCCATGCACCTGTCTAAATTTTTGCCTCTCTCACAGTGTATTCTGAAGCAATAGCAGCCCTACAGGATCTCTTAATTGGGCTGGTCCTTCTTGGGTTCACACACCCCTGTGTTTTCTAGACATTGCCACCCTTACCTCTTCACAAACCCTCTCTTTACAATGGGGTATCATTGTCTGAAATTACCAAATTAAAAAAGGGACTATGTAATTACTGCATTTCCTGATTGAGAGGTGTTTGTCACTGTCAAGGAAGATGATAAAAACAGATGAAGGAGCCATATCTTGAAAAATTAAGACAGTTAATATATCTCATCTGTCTTATAGTAATGTGATCATTAAAGAGGAAAAGAGAAATACTCCTTGCTTAGTGCTTTGAATCATGCAAAGAAGAGATCCCTGGCCTACCCATGAGGCTGCAGATTGTGACAGGGAGAATATAAGCTCAGCTAGGGTGCAGAGCTCAAACCGCAGGCATTATAAAGGAGAGAATGCCCCATTATGGGGTCTTTCCAGGGATGAAAGCTTTTTGGAGAAGTGAAACCATTCTGTTGGCAACTAGGCACATCTCTCAAGATCCCAGAAAAGGTAGAAAAGCACAATTTTGATTTTAACAATGTGAAACAACCAAGGCATCTCAAATTTCTTTATAATTCACAATTAGGACATTAAACAAAAAAAAATATTTTCAGCAAATAGTTCTCAATTAGGTCATAGGAACAGCACCTGTCAAACAGTAGACTCAAATAGCCAATACCCCCAGAACCAGAGACAACAATCCCCCCAAAAGTATTTTAGCACACTAAGAACTGAAATATCCGAAAAGTTAGCATTGCTGCCTTTTATAGAAATACCATGGAATTGTAAAGATTCAAGTGAAGCTAATATACTGGGCTGACAATCTGTTTTCTTTTAAAAAATAGGCTATTCAATCTAAGAATAAACCTCAGAAACTATATTCTTCTGTGACAGAAGGATTATTATTGTTTCATCTTTATTTCTTTCTAGGAAGAGGTAATTCATCTACAGGCAAAATTAAAGTAGTGAGGAGAAGCGGTCTGTGTCTAAAGTAGTAAGCCAAGTAAGGCAAGCAGTAATCCTTACAATAAAAGTGAACCTTCACAGACTTTAAACATGAAAGCCTTCAATGTCTTCAGTCAGACAAAACCCTATAGACAAGTGGCTTCAATCCTATGGGGAAGCTGGAGAGCTCTGGGGAAGCAACCAGCCTTGTAAACCGACAGCAGAGCTCTAGGGAAGCATCACTCTCCTCAGACAAGAAAGTGGACCTGAGGGAATCAGCAAGATTCTACAAAGGCAGAAGCTTCTGTAGGCAGCTAACAAAATTGAGTGTGTACACATGAGCACACATACACAAAATTTAGTCTGTAAAAAGGACTTATTAAAAAATAGTTTTAGTCAAAAATCCTTGGAATAGGATCTTAGATGATTAAAAAAACTTTTCCTGGAATTCTCTCTCTTCTATTCTCCTTGGAAGCATGTTTTTCCTTAGAAACAATTAATTCAAGATGATTTCCTCTAGTTTCTAAGATATTATACCAAAGTTTCCTCAGAATAAAGAGCATTATAGATTGAGATGTTCTATGTCTTCCAATTATGGTATCTCTCACCCCCTGCTTATTTCTATGCTTTGCTAGTATTCAATTACACACAAAAATGTAAGATTTACCCATTTAAAAATTGTTCAATAGTTATGCTTGCACAGCACTGTCTCCCCAGTGCTGGAGAATAATTCAGATGCAGACAGTATCAGGGTTCACCAACCTCCCTGGATCTGCTCCATGAATCTTTCTAGTAGGGTACAGTTCAGTTAAAAAAATAATCAACATTTATGCTCAGGCAGACTCATTTCAATGACTATAAAGCAGGTTTCATCTGGATTGAACACAGATTAAGGAATTTTGATTATTAGCTAGTAATATGTACACAGGGTCAAAATGCAACAAGGCAAATTCATGGAAGGAAAATCCATTGAGAGCTACTGAATAGAAAAGGTACCACATCAGCCTCTCTAAGCTACAAATCACAGCAGGATAGATCAATTGGGTGAAGTATCACTATGTGCTTGCCCTGTTCTGGTACTATTTCTTAGGTATCTGGTTTTCATTCTTCTCAGAGACCAGATAATAGACTCAGAATCACCTCAAGGCCGTCTTGGTATGGCCATTCTTACATTTCACCATGTCTCAGTTAAGTTAAATACACAAGAAAACAGTATGTTCTTTGCTTCTAAATTGCAAAGAACCATTTCTTCAGCACATAGTTGTGCAAATTAATCACTTTTGCAGGTAAACCACTAACAAGCTCTTTGGTATTATTCACATGACTACTATCTAGGTGAATAATTGTGGAATTGGGCCACCTGCCAGCTGAGAAATTCTGTCACTTTTACTTTTACTGAGTATTACTTTACTTTGCAAGTTGACCTGTAATGAGATTCTGATGGGGATAGATAGAAGCTTTTCAGCCAGCATAATTCAATGATGAAAAATGATGGGTATGAAATTACATTTCTTTCATATCATTCTTCTGCTCCTTCTACTGCATCCTGTAGCTTCTTTTTTTTTTTTTTAAAACTATAGATAAGGATTATATTACAACTTAGGGTAATAACAAGCAGAAAAAAATTGACCATCTGAACAATGATACTTGTGGCACTCAACACAGGAAGATTCCCCTTCAAGCTTTCCCCAAAGTGCATTTTCTGAAGGGTGTTGTGTTCCATTGCCTGGAGTTTCACACAATTCCCTTAACATACCCAAAGTCTTACTTGCCATCACTGCCCAGTGCACAGAGCAGAAGCACACACAGTGAAACTCAGGGACTTTTCAGAAAAAAGCATGTGTTGGCTGCTGCCCACTCTGTTTCTGATCAAGGTCTGGTGGATCTTGATGTACCCTAGCAACTGACACAGATCAGGACAAGCAATGTCAAATCAGCTCAGCACATGCTTCGTGTTAGCAAGGAGTCATCTGAATAAGCAGCCTGACACCACCACCACACTTGCTTTCCTAAGGCACATCTGACTCAAAGGCCAGCTACATATCTATTGTCAAGGTGGTTTAAAACTGGGGAAGGAGGTTAATTTTAGGTCCTACCACAATGTTAAGTAATGCAGAGGAGAAACGTGATTATCAGCAATAGGCCAAATTCATTTCTTCTAACCATTACCAAGGTACAGAAGAAGCTGGCTTTGAAATGAACTGAGGTGAAAATGCACGGCAGGTAATTTATTTCCAGTTCTCTTCCAAAGCCTTAAAGAATTATACATACAAATCAGAAAATTTTATTTCCATAGATCTGAAAACCACAAATTTTGTCCTTTTTCTCCTCATATGAAAGGAGATGCACTATAGACTGTAACATACAGCAGGAGTTGACCCATGAGTTCTCAAAGTCCCTGCCACAATTAGTGGCTTTTGCTGTTTTGCCGGAGTAGTGGCCTGGGTGACCTTTTTCCTGGGCAGTGTTCTCACTACTAGAAGCTGACTAGCATAAGAAGCCATATAGCTTTCTCCTTAGAAGGTAGATTCTAAAAAAAGACAATAAGAACAAGTGCAAGAAATGAATGTAGCTGGTGAGAAGAAACAGGCAAGATGTTATGGAAACAAGTTTACTCAGGTACAATTTTCTGGAAGTATGAATACAGGCAACAGATCAGTGAAGGTGTGAGCATTTCCATTAATAATTGCACAAACGGCAGCTACAACCGCCTGGTTGTCAACTAGGTCATTATTAGCTTTTTGATTCAGAACAAAGTGAGGTCTCCAGAAAAAAACCAGAATATGACAGCAGTGTGGCCTTCTGTGGAAGGGGAAAAACATAAGGAAGTTTTGGGAAGACCACCAATTTTTTATTTTTCTTTTTAAAGCCTAAATAGATCATCCTGGGTCCCTTGGTTATTTCAGGGTAGTTCCCATATTCCATTCTTTGTCCAAAAGGAACATGTTTGGGCTGGCTGCCTCTACATCTGTTCATCCTCTGCCAAAAGTTACTTTTGTGCTGCAAGCAATTGACCACAGAGGAATAGGCTATCAAATAATTTCTTTCCCAGAGCTTATGTGGCCTCAAACAGGTTTAGAGAGTGCTGAAGACAGAGTTTAAGGTTGTCCCTAATTCTGCAGCAAGTCAAGAGGCAGCTTTATGGGCATTTACAAACATATGGCTCTGCAAGCAGCCAAATATGTGGGGACTCATAGTTGAGGCTTTTAAGAACATACTCAATACCGTCATTCTCCACCTGCGTTGGGCACAGTTTGTGGCACAACTTTCAGTATCTGGGCATTTTCTATTTCCTTTCGAAACTGAATAAACAGCAGGATTTCCCTAAAACCTCATTCCTTTGAAAAAAGAAAGTCTGATTTTTTAAAATGCTAATACAAAACACATTATCATTCTGTCTCCAAGACCAAGAGTTCTGCGACCAATTTTCATCGTCTCCAGGAAAACATGACAGAGTCAGTTCTAAAAATGTCTCAATGAAGGAAAAAATGATAGATTTCCTGACAAAGCAACTATTTTAAAATTTACCAGTTGATTTAGCAAAGTCTTTCAAAGTGTTCAGTTAAAAGCTCCGTGGCTTAGTTTTCTAAAAAAAAACAAAACAACCAACCAACCCCAAAACAAAACACCAAAACAAAACAAAGAAAAAACCAAAAAAAACCCCCAAAACACACTATGACCAGTGTTGTAAGTATTATTACACTTGCCAGCCACACTGTTAGAGGATGCTCTGACAGCACTGGCACCAATGACCTAAAGGTACATTAGCTCTTAAGTTTGTCTTTGCTATTCTGCACAGCAGAGGAATGCTAAAGATTCACCTACGGAAACATTTCTGTGTCTATTGCTCAGAGGCATTTCAGAGTACCTATCTCAGTATCTCTAGGCTCTTTTTCAGCTATTAATGATTTCAGTAAAACATGAAAAAATCTGCAAGAGCTCAAGGCTCTTGTGATTGATAGAAATTTTGTTAATGCACGAATTAACTATACATGTGGTTTTTAAATTCAATTTAAGCCTGAAAATCTAACCTTGGGGGTTTGAAATAATGGGACATTAACTTCACTGCCTTTTACAAACTACCATGAAACATAAGTAAATGACAAAGATGAATAAAATCAGAATGATAAATGTTTTATAGTTGGTATTTTTTTTAAAATAATGTTATTGCCATTGAAAACCTAAGTGAAATGAATTCAGTCATTTCAGCTTAGTCCCTGGTGGACAATAGTCCACATTTCAAAAGCATCACACATAATTTGGCAAAATTGGCAGCTTCGGCTCAGATGTGGCTTAGGGCTGAGTAAGCATGCAATTCCCCTAGTGAGAGTGCCCCTTTCCTTCAGGGTTAAGGTCAATGGCTAGTCACTGTGGGGTAGAAAGTCTGATATTGTCTGCTTGTATTCATCTCAACTACAGACACAGAATTTCAGCTGCTGGTGATGCACAGCCTTCCAGTGCTGGCAAATATATTATACTCTTCTCTTAAACATACATACACCTTCACTCTCTTGCACTTGCCCAGATAAAACACACACCTTCCCTTTCCAGGACAGACAGCCCTTCAGTCAGTTTTATAATCCTTGTCTTCCTCCTCCTCCCTTTCCCATTCCACAGTCATATTTCACCTTATACTAGATTTAAAAGATTGCCCATTCTTGACCCAGAATACAGCTGGGCAATATACTAGTTTAATGGCAGGAAAACAGGGGCATCAATGGAAATTACAGAAAATCAAATTGAACAGATGTCAGGAAGCACATCAGGCATTGTAAATGTGAGGGATGCCCATCAGACAAGGTTACGGAGGTGAAAAAACAGAACACGTAAAAAAAGCCAAGCAAGAACAAGAAAACCAGCCCTCCCCCCAGCTGCCAGTGACATGCTTTAACTGATGCATTGGGAAGGTTATTCTGTGCCACCCTTCAAAGTGACAATGAAATCTACTGGATTATGTGATTATAAAATAAGACAAACCAATGCTACAATAAGATAATAAAGTTACAAAAAATAGATTCAAAAAAACCTGAGTCTCATTAAAAGTTAATGGAGATTTATGTTCAGCCCTGAAAGTACCGAGACATCTTAGATTTCACAGGAATTTTCCACTGATTGTAACCTACAGAAGGCCAGATTTTTTTTAAAGGTATTCAGATGTTTAACACAGTAGATTGTGCCCAGTGGGATTTTTAAAAGAGCCTAGACATGTAATTCCTATTAGTGACAGAGTTTTGAAAAGACCACTGTCATCTCATCAGCATTCTCAGCATTTAAATAACTTTACAGACGCGGCTGAAATCGCAGATTTTTCTGCCTTTATTGTTACATTTAAGGAAAACAGTAGAATCAGTTTCAAACACTAGCAGGACACAGGAACTTCTGCTTTCCTTCAGATCAGGCAACTCCATTCATTGAAATGGTATCACACTAGGACACGTTTTACTTTCCTTTATCCTACTAAGTCAAATTTAACTGGAACAGTAGTTGGTTTAGGTCTTGAGAAAGAACAAATAAACCTTGTTCTATCTTCTGAGATAACAAATATCTCACTGAAAGTAGCGTTTAATTCACAAGGTATGTTTTCCCCTAAGGTTGGCAAATCACATATTATTGTGTAGAACTTTCTGTTATAGTTTTTATGCTTTTTAAAAGAGTATGTAATACATATGAGAATATTTTGTTTGGTCTGTGTCAAGAACTGTATTAATACACATGACACACAAATGACTTAAAAGTTGCTTTAACAAGAAACAATATCTTGCTTTTAAAAAGTAGCTTTAAAAACATTCTTCCATTTGTTCAGATATTTATTTAAATAAATAAATAAAATTTGCAAGGTTTTCCTACTTTGTGCCAGCTATTAAAACAAACCTCAACGAGTGTTCCCTTAACAGTGGGCCCTAAGGGAATGGGAGAGCCAGCATGCCACCCCACATGAGTCACAGGGTGCCCAGCTGGAAGGCGGGTAGACACTGAGGACTGGTGGCCCTGATGAGCTGAGAGTGAGCAGGGCCAGGGCATCCTTCTGCCTACGCAGGTCAGGGCTGTCTAGATCAGGAAAATCTATGTTTATTTTAGACTATAAATTTGTACCTGGAATCCATGGCATACAACTACCTGTTAATTGCAATGAAGTTCAGACACAAGAGTTTAGAAGTGTCCTATGGCACTCAGCACAGAATAAGACTGAAAGCAGTGCCACTTATCTACATGCGCTTAAAAACACGCAAATCATAATTCTGCCTGGAAAGGTATTTATTGCCTATTATCATCAGCCACTCCAATATTACTATTGCTGAAAAGGCATTTTAGTTTCTTCACATATTGAGCAGCACTGTGTGCATGCTCCTTGTTTCCACTGCATATAGTCAGCTGCCCTTGACCATGACTCAGCCAGTTTTAACCAAGACAACAGTTCAACAAAATATGTGCTTTGCTAGTTTCAGATGTTTCACAGTAATGAGAGAAAGAAAATTAAAGGAAAAATATCACAAGAAAAGTTGTCTAGCAAGCTCGGAAGCCAACAGTTTAAAACTTTTTATTTAAAGCCAAAATGTTTTGAAATTACTAATAGAAGTTTCCCTTAACTGAAGATGTAAAGTCAAGTAGTGTGCAACTCAGACCTCAGTAGGAAGTGATGGTGCAGAGAACATCAGGGTTTAAGTGCACTAAGTTATCCCAGAATGTTTCCCTTTCTACCTGCTCACAGCCAAAACTAGCTTCTTGCTAGGAATGAGACTTGCCAAACGCAGGATGTCTGACAGGTTTCATCTCAGAGACCAGCATGAAGAAAAGGGTTCTCAGGAACCTAACTTTTTCTCCCTATCAGGTTCAAAATCTGCAAAAATACCTGTTTACCATCACAAGGTTGAATGTTGTTATGAAACCACCTTGCCCATCATTTTGTTCATTACTTCCAGTTCTTAATTGCTTGGACCAAGCCAGGCCAGCTCATCTTTAATTGGAATAAACAGTTAATCTTTTATACAAAGGACCCAGCTGAGTCTTTCTATGTATTTGAACATGTAAAGGGCTTTTGGCAGTTTAGAGGGTGTGTGGTGTTAGCAGGATTTAGCTCATTAGCAAACCACAAAGGCTCTGCTGACACTGTACTCCGGGTAAAATACATGAGGCCAACCTACACCCTGTGGACATGTACAGCATAACTACATAATAAACAGGCATTTATTAATAATTTTATCTGTCACACATGCAGAAGGAGAGGGTGAGAAGTCAAAAGCTGTCATATGTTGCAACTAAAGAGGCATAATTAAAATGATAAGTGTCATGTGATTATAACCCTTGAAGAATTAATCTAGCATGAAACAACAATGGTATAAATACAACAGCATATGTTCCAAAAATTAATTTCACATAATAGGCAGCTGATGTAAGCACTTAGACCCAATTATGTATGGTCATACAATAGCAGCTGATGCATGGAAAATCCCTTCTATAGTGTACACTAGAATAATCCCATTATAAATGAATGAATAGAAAGACTCCTTTAAAGTCTTTGCACTAGTGTGTATTTACAGACAAATTAGAATTTATGGAAATATTATGTAGCTTTAACTTCTCCACTAATTTGTTTTCAAGGTTTAACTTTTCAAACCAGATATTGCTTCCTCAGTATCTCAGACCATTAGCTGTTCTGCAGAAACAGGATTTGTGGGGACAGCAGTTACAACCTACAGATTTGTTTAACCTCAATTTAAAATAATTTTTTAAGCTAATTGTCTCATTTCATGATTTCTAGTTTACTCAAATAGGACTTGATTCTCCCTCTGAAGTTAAATGAAACAATACTGCATACTGCTGGGATCAGAATTGAAGGGATTTATCCTATAACATTCACTGGTTTGTTCTGGCTTTACTTATATTAACATTCATTTTAATATTCCGATTAATATTTTTCTCATATTGAAAGCTTGAATAGTTTATACATAAATGAAGCACATTGGTGTTTCAATTTACTCTGATTGTGTACACATGAGCTTTGCTCTGTTTGTCTACTGACCTCAACTCTGGTTGCGTGCAATGCAATGTCACATCCCAAGTTTCAGCTTGAGAGCACAATGTGCATCCAAAATTTTAAACCTGGAAGCACTGATAAGAATTCAGATGCACACAGATTACCTCCTGACAATGACAGAAAAACTTATTCTAGAGAGAAACTGTATTTATCGATTAAGTTTTGGCCCTGGAATCACTTCAGATGCTTGTAAGGTCAATCAGAATGACCTACCATATGTTTCAATAGCCTTCTGTTCTCTTTCAAATTATCCAACTTTTAGTTATAAAGCTATGAACATAGCTACTACTACTGACCAATGGCACTTCATATGTTTCTGCTTAGAAAAGCTAGAAGCAAATTTCATTCACTGTGTCTCTAGAGTTAATATACTAAACAAGAGGAAAACAATGGAAGTATTAGAGCACCGTGACAAGAAAACAATATTATCTACTTCCTGAAATTAATGTTGAACTGTAAACCAACAGTCTTCTGGGTGCCATGCTAGGCAAAACAAATTCAGAGGTAGAAGCAGAGACAGAATTATCCATTCAGCTGATCACATAAAAGTATATCTGACAACAAACATTTAATGAACAAAGTCTTCAACAAAGAGAAAAAATGTACAACGTCTCCAAAAATTCACTTGCAATGTATGCTAGTAGTTCTTTTTACTTGGGTACATATTTTATCCTTTCAGTGTGCTGAAGAATGAGAAGGAATACTTACAGCTCATTAAACTGATTACTAACACAGTTCTTATGGACTAAATGCACATCTGGACTTTAAAAAGAAAGAGCAAGAGATGTCCAAGATTTAACAGCAAACAATATTTGTGTAGTAGACAAATTATATTATGGCAGCAGTTAGCCAATGACAGAATTACAAGTCCTTTTTGGAAAAGTAAAGAAAGTGTTATCTCTGGAGAAGACAATGTTTTGTTGGCATCTAATGAATTTCCAGGTGGAAGCTGCAGCCAGGACCCAGGTGTAATTTCACCTGTTACCTAAACAGAGCTAACCCTTAAAGTTTCACAAGGAGGAAGCAATAGCCATTGCCCTCAGAGGGTGCAGTACACCACAGGGCAGTGGCTTACTAGCTTAGGAACTGGTGGATTGAGAGTGAAATGAGTAAAATGAAATAAACACCAAAATACCATGGCTTGCTTATTTTCAAAACATGATATATTTCCTATCAGTCAGAAGAGGAACAAAACATTTTGGGGGGGAATAAAAACACTTGAAAGAAAAACAAAATTAGAGAAGGCCAAACACTAATTGCTTATCTGAAATAGGAAAGGAGAGCTTCTGTTTAAAGCTAATGCATTTACCCAGATTTTGAAATTTCTCTTGACATTTAATTCCAGCCATTTGTAAACTATTGATTAAATAAAGGTTCTGAAAACATTGACACAAGCAAATGACAAAATAGTACTTTAAGAGAGTACTAGTTATGAAGCCAACCTTGCTTCCTCAAGGCAACCATTAGCACTACATTCTCTTGGGAAAACACCCTACAAATGCAACTTGTCTCCATTATAAAAGTGTTCCAACATACCACTTCTGACAAACTGTGCAAGTTACTCCAAGGCAAGAAGTCACATGCTCCAGGACAAGCTGTTCACAAAAGTAGCCCTTTAAGACTTCATTTCTCTGCAGAGCAGGCTAGACCACCCCAGCCAGTTCAGCAGCAGGGCTGGGCTCCATGACCTCATAAAACGCAAGATGAGCCAGTGGATTCCTCTAATATATGCCAACTGGATTGTCCCTTTGGGGACCTGTTCTACCAGGAAGGTATTATTGGACTTTGCTAATGTCCTTTCTTCTCCTGGACATGCCTTTAAAAAGCAAACCTCTACAAGGGCTTGTGTACCAATACAGCCTGCAGTCCATGAATGTATCTTTGCACAGGAATAGGATGTCCCCATGAGTGGGGTAAGAAAATTCACTTCGGCCAAGGATTCATCCCATGTCCTTCAATTTTCAGCTAATTTTAGTTCAATAGACTCAAAATAGTTCATTACCAAAGGGCAAAGGGAATTTTTCCTATTCAACCCTGTGCTACTCAGGATTTAACGTATGCAATGGCGCACTGGCTGGCTGTGTACGCATGGTGCATATAAGTGACCTGGCTATTGGTTTGATCATTTGCAGCTTCAGCTACATAGTTAAGGAGAAACTGCAGATAGGTTTTCCTGAATGAAATCTTATCTTTATCAAACAAGGCCACACATTTGGACCTGAAAGTAGTAACAGCTGTAACTAAGCGAATGTTATTAAGAAAGGAAATAACGAATTGGGAAGTATTTGAAGTTCTGACCTTTCACCCCTAGCACTATGATTCAAGCTAACCCTGAAGACCTGACTATGATCTACCAATGATTTCTGGTTTAGATCCCAAATAGTTAATTTGTTTCACACTGGGAGAAGTTGCTTGATATGGTTTAAAAAGTAGGCTATTTAGTAACGGCACATTACCTATTTGTGCAAAATCATGCACACAAGCTTGCCTTAAGCACTGTATAAAATTGCAATGTGTACACATATTACAAGATTCTGGAAACACTAAATTGAAAAACTCAAAATTTGAATTTTGCAAATAGAAGTTACACTAAATTATTTTTCTCTCGGTAGAAAAGTCTTGAGTGAATGAGCAGAATATTACTGGACTTCATGCCATTAAGATTAAAATAATATCTGATGAATTTACAAGTACTGGACACTTCAAAGGCCACTTTATTATATGTTTCAAAAATATTGCTCTATTAGAGATGCATTTCTTCAGTTAGAAGGGTGACATTACTCACTATTAATGAAATATAGCAGACACCTGAGGATGTACATATCTAATTTTAAATGAAATAATTTTTTATGTTTTCATGGATAATAAAGAACAATCCCTCTGAGTGGGGAAAAATGCTAAGGAGCCAGAGGTTCAGAGGTTACAGGAGGATCATTCAGTGATGTTATAAAATCCTGGCAGCACCAAAAAGTAATACATGTTCCCTTCTTTCTTAATAATTGTAGAAAGACTACACACCAGAGCTTTATTCATGCAGTTCACTTGATCTCCATTTAAACTGAACAGATTTTCTTCCTTGCTTTTCCTCCAATTTTGGTGTCAAGTAAATATTTAAATTTTTCTTTGGCTATGTCATACAAAATTCAAAAAAGATCTAAATACAGTAGCCAAGATGAAGGGATAATGTTCTATCAGCAGTTTCCCCCTCTTAACTGTTGTTTTAGAACAATCCTGAGATAAAAAGGAAAGGTTATTACACTTGGACAACCTTAATTCTTCAGGGAAAGATGCACAGTTTAATAACAGCAGTCAGCCATCTGCTGCTCCCGAGGTCTGCATGCAGATGGAGCAGCCTTGCAATTGTGCCAGCTCAGAGGCAGAAGATACCGCTTCTAGGACTGTGAAAAAAACCGGCCAGGACATAATCCCATCTCACCGGCAGTATGGGCTCAAGAAGCAGTGGGACTGTGGGTGCCACTGCTGTGAACCCCCAGTGCTCACTTCACTAGTGTGGCTGCATCCAGACTATAATCTCACATTTAAAAAGACAGAATAAGTTGGATTTTCTTTTTAATGCCATGAGTTTAAAGATAAATTAACAGATTAAGGGTTCTTATTACATGCTTAAGTTTAGCAAGTAAGTGTCCACACGGCTGAGTGCATAGCACATAGCATGACAGCTGGGAGTGGAACATTATGACACATGTACCTGTTTTCCTACAATTTTATGGGTTGCTACAAGGAAAGGTGGTGGCAGGCTGGAAGCCCAAACATGATGTACAGGCACAGTTCTTGGCCAAGGGTCCAGGAATCAACAACTTAACACTGTGGAGAGACATGGACATTAGAGATAGTCCAATGAAGGGCCATGAAAATGATTGAGGGATTAAAGCATCTCTCCTATGAGAAAAGGCTGAGAGAGCTGGGATTGTCTAGCCTAGAGAAGAGAAGGTACAGGGGGGATCTTATCAATGTATATAAATACCTGAAGGGAGGGTGCAACCAGGACTGAGCCAGGCTCTTTCCAGTGGTGCCCAATGACAGGACAGGAGGCAAGGGGCACAAACAGAAACACAGAGCATTCTATCTGAACACCAGGAAACCCTTTTTTACTGTGAGGGTGACTAAGCACTGGCACAGATAACCCAGGGAGGTTATGGAGTCTCCATTCTTGGATATATTAAAAAGCTGTCTGGACATTGTCCTGGGCAACTGGCTCTAGGTTGCCCTGCTTGAGCAGGGGGGTTGGACCAGATGACCTCCAGAGTCCCTTCCAACCTCAACCATTCTATGATTCTAAGAGTAATATATCAAATTGTTAAGCAACCTTTAAGTTTATATTCATTAGGAATTCAGTTCTCCGGAACTGAATCTTACACACTGGATGCCAGATTCAGAAATTGCTTATCCAACGAGGCACTGCAAGTTTACCTATGCAACCTCCCAGAGCTTTTTGATACCAGCGTTTCCAACCCAAGTACACACAACAAACAGATCATACACACTTTGTAGGTTATAAGTAGAAAAAGGTTTAATTGTGTTTTTCCTGAAAGCTCTCAGCTGGAGTCAGTATGTATTTCTAAGAACATCAGAACTAAGGGTCACAGCCTTGCACTATTTCCCCTTCCCATAGATTTCCCACAGACATACTTGAAACGTTTCTTGCCAGATTTATACATAGTGTGAAATCTACCAGTGCATCAGCTGAAATGACCAGTGCAGTATGGGAAAGTGGAGCTAAGTCTATCCCATTTCTTATGGAACTCCACAGCAGCCATTTTTTTCACCAGCAGCAACACTGTTGAGGATGGTAAGGGAGTAAGAAGAAATTTTCTGTTTTCATACACTTTTGCATCAGTATGTATTACCCTGTGTACTGTATCAGCCAAAGGCAAAATAACTCAGGCATGTCAAACTCCTGTGGACAACTCAAAGGAAAGAGGAGAATATCAGTATTCTCATCCTTTAAGTATTTTTTTACTAGCTAACATCAAAGACTACCATAACAATGCAGAATTTGAATCTGAATTGACTGAGATAACCATAAGAACCTGTGATACTTAAACTTGTGTTTTCCTGAGGTTTGTTCTAACCCTTACTGGTGTTTTGTAAAGAGGATTTGGAATATGCTACTGTATTCTCATTTGCTGTTTGAAACAAAAAGGCATACGTGAACCTCCCTTTTTGAAGTATGGATGCCAACATGAAATGTTACACTGCAACAGATTAAAAACCAATTGCTGCATACAACACCAAACAGATTTATCTTTGAATATTGGGTCAGAAATTGTGAGCCTCGCCACTTTAAGAATAGCAAGGACAGGGTTCCGGAAATAAGAGAAGCTACTGAAAGAGTGGCTGTTAAGTGCTTCCCTAAACCTATGACAAAGCACTGGAACAGCATCTTCCTGTAGATTTGGGAAAGAACTAAATAAAACTTCTCTTCATTTTGTCCTGTTGCTCTGCTATGAAGTGCTGATGATTACCATTGCCTCCTGTAGACCAGAGTGATATGAACTTCATCTGACATTCTGAGCTAGTTTTCTAAGTCAATATTATCATTGAATGGGACCCATTGATCAACCAAGTGAAGCAGTAAAAAAAGGATTCCAGCTTGAGGAAAAATTCACTTGGGAAGCTGCAAACCTGGCTTGAAAAAGCTGAATTCTTTGCACTTTGACTGGGTTATAACTGCAGCCTGCACAGTCAAATAAACTCCAGGCAATTACAGCCTAGATTTAGCAGCATGCTGCAGTTAAAATAACTTCCAGACCAAGATTTCACTTAGTGAGGTCAGTAGATGAAGCTTGACCTGGCTTGAGTAGACTTAGCCAATGACATGGTTTAATATAGTTATGTGGTCAAACAAAACCCTACTTAATTACAGCCTTGCCAGGAGCTTGACTTTCTAATGAGAGGTTGGTTGTAGCATTACTGTTTCCCTAACCTCTCTTGCCTTTTGGTTTATCACACTTTAAAGGAGAAGAATAATAGATGAGAAAGAAGGAGGGGAAAGGGTGTGAAGCAAAGGATGGGACTACATCCCAGCTGGTCCAGCAGAGTTCACAGTGGTAAAAGTACCTTCTAAAACAAGAGCTGCTCTTTGTAATATCTGTCTAGATCTGCCTTGCAGACAACACTGTAAAGCTTTTTATCATACCTTTATGGTACACAGATGGTTTGTGCCTTCAAGCAGCAGGGAAAAAGGTCTATAATAAATCATCACACAGGGCTCCTTTAAGGTGAGTATGTGGTAAGTTTGGTGAACTAAGGCTGAATTCTGGATAATGGTAGCAAGCTGGGAAACAGAAATAATAGTTATATAGCTCAAATGATTGCATCACTTTCTGTAACCAAAAGTGCACTATAATAATTCATTAGAAACATGGATATTTCTTTTTATTGTTTTCCTGCTGCAACTTTGAAGGTGACTACTAATGACCAAGAGCTGTTCTCAGGTGAAGCTATTTATTCATATCCCACTGAAAAGCATTATAGGCCATTTCTTATCAGTTAATCAAATAAGTTTTTTCTAAACCTCCTGTAATTTTTCTCCCTAACTAAAAAAACCCCAAGTGTTCTATTTTTAGCTTTCATTTGACTTCACTATATAGCAGAGGGAGATTTCAAGCCTTATCAATACTGTAGGTCCCTAGCTATAACAAATAACTACCACCAAACCCCCTATTTTTATACAACAGACACTGGACTAGAGATGTTTTTTTCCATTTTGTATAGGTTACTATATTTTCTTCATTACCATAGCATCTACACAGTTTTCATTAAGTGACACTACTAACTTGCCACATGCAGTTGGCTCCTCTGAGCATCTCCCAGAAGAAAATTGTATCTTCAACATGTGTGTGCAACATGATTTCTTATTTGTTCATTATTGTCTCTTTTCCAAGAAAGTAACAATTTTGTATTAGCCTACAGTCTAAAGTATTCAAAATAAAGTCTTTTATCAAGATGACATTACATAAAATTCTTAGCTTTAGAAACACACAGAAAATTCAACCCCATTTTCCAATCATGCCCACTGTTTTAAAGAAATTCCCCCAAATTTTAACTGGCTCCTCAGAGTCAGCTGTGTCATCCTAGATTCATCTTTAGATGTTTCTTGTACTGCAAGAATTGCAGTAACAATCTCTACAGAGAGAAGAATCTGTTATTCACATCTACAGGCTATTTAAACATTGCCAGCATTAGATAAATCACAGTGTGTGCTTGCTGCTCTACAAGAGCCCCAACCCTACATAAGGGGCCCAAGTCCCACTGTCTGATTTGGCTTTAAGTCAAAGCACTGCTACACTGACTTAATCCAGAAAAATATTTAAAACACACATTTCAATTTTGGGCACTTTATTCAAATCTGAAGGCAACTAGTGACAGAAACACCCTAGAAGATTGATACAGTTTGAAGCATGTTATGTATGGCTTTGCTGTTCAACTTGCAAGTAATTTGTAAAGCGGGTCTGTCCTGACTATGAAACATTGTATCAGTGTGATTGGAATCAATAGTTCCTGCACTGTCATTTGTCACATATTTACAAGCCTGAAAAATAGTTCATTTTGTCCTGATCCTATAACTGAAAAGATTGAATCAGAACCCTGGAGGGATCTTCGAGTGCGACACATTCATTACTGGTCACTCTAAGATCACTGCCACACCAATGAAGGGAACGCGACTTCAAATTAAAACAGGGGTGCTCCTGTATGTGTTTTCTCCTCAAATACTTTTAAAACCTGTTGGTAAGTTGTATCTACACTGAATTACTGCAGTTAACTTAAAAGAAGAAAACTTATATTGTAATTTGCTTTTCAGTTTTAATTGCGCTTTTTAGAGGGGCTTTCAGAATTTTTGCCCCAGCTTTTTAACACATTCCAACTACTGCAACAGTTTTAAGGAGCAAACCTGAGCCATGGAATAGGTAAAGTCATTTACATTTTCTCTTTAAGCTTCTATTCCCCCCCTTCAAATCAACTTTTGTGGAAAAAATTGTTTAAAACCTTTCTTGAAAGATTTTTACTGCAAAGTGTACGTCTCCTCCTAATGCTGTACTCTGAAAGCATGGCCCAGCAGCTGAACTTCCCATTATGTCTCCAAGACTGAAAATCATTTATAGCCTTAAAGCACACTGTAGTCCAAGTTAGCAGTTCATTGCAATGAGGTAACACTCACTTTCTCATAGGAACAACCTTAGATTCACTTTCACAGACCATCTCCATGCTCTATGAATTGCCAGGATCTCTAAAGCATAAATCTGAAGAGCAAGCAGAGTGCTCCAATCCTAGGTCAAAAAGTAAAGCCCGGTACCCTTTGGGATGTCTTGTCCTCCTCCTGCTGTTCAACCTGGAAGCCACCCTCTGCCCTCCTCTAGCCCCCAGAACAGGAGGGGTCAGCAAGTGGTGCCCCTTACAGATGGGGACACAGCTTCCCACAAGCTCCCACATTTATCCAGCTAAACCAGCATCCAGCACAGACAAAGCAGGACTCCATTTCCCCCAGTCCTCTCTCACACTGCATATTTGGCAAAACATTGCTTATTTGGCAAAAAAGACCTTAGCATGGTCAATAATGCAAATACCAAGGTTATCAAAGTATGAAAGGCAATACTGAGAGCCTGTGCTCAAGCACTGGGTACACATATGGTCTGCATATGCACATATGGCCTAGGGTAAAACCCTTTCACTGTTACGTAGTTTTCTGGTAAACCACATTTTCTGATAAAATGGTAATTACTTTTAAAACATTCAATGAGATTTAGTAACTTGAGTATAACACCACAAGCCAAAGTGTCACCTATACCTAAGCAAAATGCAGAGTATTAGCTCTCAGATCAGATCTAATATAAGAGTCCAACTCTTTGTATCAACAAAGAATTCAGTCTCAATTTCAGCAAAAAGCTCCCTTGAAACTATTATCTCTGCAAATTAACAAAAACATGAGTCACTTTGCAGGGTATGTAGCTTAAGACTGTATGAGAACCTCAGTTACAATAATTCTCTCAGCTAATGTGTCATACAAGCATGAAAAGAGGTAATACCTGAAGAAGCTGGATTAACAGAACAAAAAATACAATTTCAGGAGAAAAAGGAAAGATTGACCAAAAATACAATATCGGGAGGAAAAAAAGGAAAGTGTTACTTCACTTCTGACTTGTGACTGACAGTCTACAAAAATGAAGCAACATTTCCAATGGTGTCTCGGGAGAAAAAAACCCTCTGATCAGCACTGAGAGGCAGGACTCCCTGACAGTCAATGCTGGGGCCCCGCTCAAGTTAAGCTAACCAGGGGAGAAACCAGCCTTTTATTTTTCAGGCTATAACTGTTAGAGTACATTGATAATCCTAGTACTTTTTAAACATTGCCTTAAAAAGGTTTGTGAATTCTGTTGCAACAATCGCCCTGGTTTCAATTTTTATTTGTTGTAATCAAGGGGTACATAAGGCTGTATAACATTTTTACAGTATACTATATCCCTGCAGTAGTATTTTGAGCACAAAAAGGAAAAAGCAAGCAGAAGTTTCCACACAAAAGCCAGACAAACAAGAGGACAACACCCCTGACTGCTCACACAAATTTCATTCACTTTACATTTTCACAGACACAAAAGGACTCTTCAGGATTGGGGGGGGGGGGGGGCACTGAGCAAAAGTAAAGGAGTCAGAAGAAACAATCTTATGACTAGAGAAAGGGTGGAAAGAAGCCAGTGCAACCCTTGGGCCCTTATCAAGTAGGCAGACTCTCCAACCTTGGAAAGGCTGAGAGGAAAAGAGAGTATCAGGAAAACTGAGTTTGCCATTTTACTCCCCTTTCCCTCCCCATGAAGATAGGGGAGGGTATGCCTCCCTCCATTTCCTTCTACCTCAGCATTTCACCCTGCCTTAGCACTGTTTATTGTCTCACAAAAATATACCTCTCCATTGGATCTCAATATTTTTCATACAATAGCCCATAATTTACTGCATCCCCAGCCCTGCCATGGGGCTTCCCCCTTTCCCTTTTCTCAGCAACATTGCCAGACCAATGCCAGCACTACACTGGCACCAACTCCTTTCCACTTTCCTCACAACAGCTACTAGCTCACTACTTGCAGCTGCCTTTTTCTCTTACCTTTACAGTCTTCAGCTCCAGGCTTGGTGGGTAGTAAATGGAATTCCTCTTGCCACATACCTTGTATCTCTCTCCTTTATTTCAGGCTTTTTATCTCCAAGCACATGTGCTTGCCCATCTCCCTCCCCCCAAAACTTCAGAAATTCTTTTTTCTTACAGCCCCTTCTATTTTTTGTTGAATCTCAAACAAGCTCCTCTTAGCATCACCTCTCATCACCTGAGGCCATCTGTATGGTTGAGCCTTCTCCTTTTGCTTTCTCCAGAAGTGATGGAGCAGGTCCCAGAAAAAAGGTGGGATGACTGTTACCAAATATTAGTTGTAAGCATTCTCAGATGCTAAGATGCTTCTAGCTCAATACGTAAAAGTGCCATTTTCAAACACAGAAATCCTTATATTTCTGTTAGTTCTGTAAAACTTCTGCCATATTTTTGTATTTTACACTGACAACACTGATTTCTTCAACAACACATGATGTCCACATTATAAGTCCTTTTTATTACAGCTGAAGTGAGAATGGAGTGCCAGGACAGGGTCTATTTGTTATTTAGAAACCAGATGACCCAGGTTTCCCTTTCAAGTCTGACTTTACGCAGACTTAGTCACCCAGGTAATACCCTGCAGGCTGCATAGTGCTTCTCAATACTCTGCAACCTGTGGCAGACATAATGAACAAATTCAGAGCTAATAGGTCATGGGAAGAGAAGAGGATAGATGAAGGGCACCTACAGAGCTGAGAGTTTGTCAAAGTTAATTTTATCCTCGCAGTGATGTTTGGGCCCAGAATGGAACCAAGCAGTTTCCATGCCCCTTCAAACCACATTTGTGCATATCCTTCTTGTATCACTTGTCATTTATCAGAAACATTAATAGGGTTTAGAGACTGTAAGCTTTTCTTAATCATCACTCGTGTTAATCTGCACACTTCCTAATTCTTCATCTGTTATCCTTAAACATCTGATGCAGTTTAAGTAAATCTCCACCATCTTCATTTGTAAAACCAGATGCAAAACAGTTAATATCTCTGCTGTTCAATATCTTAACCCTTAATCTGTACTATAGCATCAACCCCTAAGAAGATCAGTTTTTTTAAATATGTCTCCTGACTTTACAGCAAACAAGAACTCTAGCAACAGGTAAAATGCCTTACTTTAATTATACACCATTGCTTCAGAATTTCCTAGCCTTTGCTTTTCATAAACAAACATCCAAGAAAGCAAAATGAAGAAACCAAAGCATGAGAATTGTACTGGAGCTAGAGACGTGGTAACAAAGTCCTGCTCCCTGTATTTCCACTACTTTCCCTGTATTCTTAAATATTTTCTGTCATTGGTTGCCTCACTGCTTATAGCTTTTCATCACGAAGTTGCACACTCCTTCATTGTGGGGGATTCAATTATATGAACTGAAGCAGAGGCGAGTGCCCACAGCACCCAACAGGTCTCTTACCTGTGTCTCAACTGCTCTTCTCAGACAGCCCAGCAGGTACCGCACACCACTCCAGCTTTCAAGTGTCCTTATGCAGTCTACCATGGAAAGGCATAAGATGCCTTTTATGTGTCCTCTTCTGTCAGTGCAGCTCCTTGAAGTATTTCTTCTTCTGTCTCAGAGTCATTATGGCCTCTATTGCAAGCTCATAAGTTACAGAGAGAGAGCTCTGTCTGCAGGACAGAGGAGACAAGAGGCTGCTGCTCACTTCAGTCACAATGGTCTCGCAGGAAGATGAATAGCCTGAGCCACTGTGGGGCCCCACGGCCTAGCAGGAACAAGTGGGAAAAGCTGGGTTTGCACAGCCCTCCGTAGCAAGCCCCTTTAGCTTATTCACATAAGGGCACAACAGCCACCCTCCCCTTGCTCTGGGAAACCAGGGAGGCAGGATCCACACAGTTGCAGCAGCAGACCTGCAACGTGAGGCTGCCGTATGCCACACACACAAGTCATTTTTCCACGTCACAAACCAGCTTCCCAAGGCCACTCTCAACCATCCTCTGACAGCACAGCAGCACCTCCACCCTTATGGGTTTTAGCAACCTCAGGAGCACGCAGCTCCCCTCACATCTTTCCCTCAGCCCCCTGAGAGGGCTCCTCCTTGTAGCCTCCCCACCAGGTGCTCAGGGGAGGCCTGACAAGGCCGATGAGCTCGTTTGCACTTCTAACAACTTTTGCAGAATCAGGATATTACCCCAGTGCCACCTGAGGGAAAGAAGAGGTTCCTGTCACAGTTCAGACAGGATTTGGTGCCGTGCTTAGGTAATCTCTCTTAAAATCAGCAGCCGGAGCAAGCCCACCTGGCCCTGGTATCTGGATTTTGAGTACCTTTTCTACCCCCTCCACACCTGAGATGGTTTGAGGCCTGCGCAACATGCATGCCAGGCAGGCACCAGATCTACCTGCTTGGAAATTTTGTCCCCCTCAGGCAAGGCTGGGGGACGAGGCGGCCTGAGGCTGAGGGGGGAAGGCAGGCTTGGCGTTGGTGGGCTGGGGCTGGGTGGGGGTCCCACACGGCTGAGGTCAGGGCGTGGGGAGGCCCTGGCTGGGGCTGGCTGGTGCCACCAAGGCCTGTGAGTGCCCTGACACTGCTGCTGTACCCAAATCCCAGTCCCTAGGCATCCCGCAGGGCCTTATGGCGTGTTCTGGGGTGGACGTGGGCCTTGGTTGTGTCCCCCCCAGTAAGCTGTTGTAGCAGCGTGTTTGTATCATGTACCGATATAACACATAAGGTCTGTCTTATATGAAGCAGAGTTTTCATCGAATTAACACAGTTCATTCACCAGGGAAATGTTTTCATATTTGTAATAGTGACAACATATTTAGCTAACTTTAATAATTACTTTTAAAAAAAATTCCTTTTAAGAAATGAGTCTTTGCAAAATATTTAAAATGTTGAAGTGTGTTAAGGAGGGGCTCCAGCTGCACCTACAGGTGAGGCTGAGCAGCACTTAGCAAGTGCTGGCTGTCTCAGCAAGGCATACTTTATGCTGTACATAGCTTTCATGATACAAAATTTTCTGTTCCACCTTCCTTGAGAGTGTGAACTTTTTTAAGGTGCCATTTGTCATCATTATAGGACAATATAAGCAACTGTTGCAAAACCATTATAAAAATTGCTGAAGATGACTGCTAATATTCTCTTTGCACATTCAGAAATAATTTCCTTTTCCATAGCTTCATGTCTTTTATTTGGAATCACTCAATAGTAAACTAAGCAAGCAGAAAAGAGTATTAAATTTGTCTGAAATTGACAAGAAACATGGAAGTTCTTGACATGAGAAGTAGTCTAACAGAGATGCACACATACACATGCTCACATACATACACACACACACACTCCCCCATAGAAAAATGTCATCAATTCTTGACACAGGAAAGGAAATATTAATACTGTTGATTACAAATAGCTTCTCAGGCTTATTACAGACATAGAAATCACCTACTAAATTTTTTTTTCCAAGCAAAATGTTTTTTTTTTTCACTAATATCTGCTCTGGTGTTTTGGACAGGAGATGCTTGCACTGGAGGAACAGACTAGCAATGATCTCCCATGGCACTGATGTATCTGCATAAAACTTCATTTTATGGAGAAGTAGAGCACTCACATAATTCATCAAATCACAAATAGTTGACAGGTCTTAACAATGGCAATCATATAGCCAGACAGCCAGAAAGTCGACACCCCCAAGCAAGCTAACACCAACCTGTGAGTAAGATGTATTACTTACATTAGTGCTTTCTCTCAGTGTGAACCATTTTCTTTTACTAGCTGTAACCATGATTTCCTGTTCTTTATATCTGTGGAATATTTTACAGAATATTAAATGATATCAGAAGCAGTGGCATTGCTGTCCCCTCCCCACGCTCAGTCTGAGAGGAGAGGGAGGTTTTGACGAGGCTGGGATGATGGGAGGAAGTTGTGACCACTCCTTCATCAGTCAACTGCAGTCCTTCCCGACTTTAGATTCTGGTCACAAGCAGCCCCTCAAGGGTGCCAGCAAGAGGTATTTTGTTTGCACTTACTGAACCTCCATTATTTTCTTGTGACCACAGTGATAAAGCCATGATCACTGTCATCATGGTGTAATTACAAATGGCATGATACATGCTATGGGATGTCTAGTATTTGCAGAGGTAAAGAAAGGGTTTTCTTGAGATGACCAGATAGGCTAAAACCAGTCAGGTTTTTTTCTTTCTTTGCAACATCAATGAAAACAGAGCTAATGGGACTCAAAAGCTAAATTCTGTAATGTGTTTCAGTTGAGTGACATGTTTTAATGAGTAAAGGTAATTTTCAGTAACAAATGCCAATGTGATTGAACGACCTATGGCCACCTGAGCAGATAAGGAGCTGTGGTCAAGGGCCATTGCCACAGTGCTAAATGTTAAGGTAAACCCTGAAGTTTGGGAAAAGTGATGGGGAGCTTCGAGGCTGCATCCGCCTAAGGTCAGAATATGCTATAAAGCTCTCAGGTGAACTAGCCTACAAAGGAGTGGTACCTGCTGAACTATGAGGAGCATTTTCTACATTTATCTGCCTTCCAGACAAGGCTAAGCATCATGGCAAAGCCTCACACTATATGTTGCATTAGCACTTAACAAATTCCCAATCACTGCTTCCAAACTGTGGATTTAGTTAGAGAATACAAGAAGTCCAGTGGAGGGGGCATTCTGTCTTGGGTGTTGGTAGCAGGAGAGGAGGTGACTGGTTGTATGAATGTCAGGACTCAGAAAGCAATTTTTCTTCATATGTAGTAAACCAGAGGAAAAAAAAAAACAAACAGAGAACAAAGCAAGCAGCAGTGTACTCCACAGCAAGAACACATTTTATGAGCAGGAGCCCATAACACCTTGGAAAGCAAAACAGGTTTGCCACCTCCTGATCATCACTCAGTCACACAAATACAATGTGTAAGACAGGTGATAGGTTTGAGCCAAGAGGATGCTGATCACTGATAGAGAAAGGGAAAGATGAGCCTACCACAGAGAGGGCACAGCAAAGAATTTTGCAGGTTGTTTTTGAGACTGGTGTGTATATAATCACATGCAGCTTCCGTTTACCTATTAGTAAAACAGGGGTTTCCAGAGCTTAAACAGCTAGTTCTCAGGAAAGGTTTTGATATGAAGAGCTCTCCAAAGGACGTAAGCAGAAAACAGAGGAAGATATGAGGAAAAAGGGGTTCATGCCAAGGTCCATTACAGGAGCTGAATGAAAGCTGGACAAAGCTTTGTCAACTCTAAGAATTATTCCTACTCTTGTGGCCATCATTCTTGTATTATCTAAGCATTGCTACATTGCAACTTGAAGCAGGGAAAAGTAACTCCCTGTGGTAGGTAGGTTTATTAACTCCAAGACCTCAGGAGTGAGTTGTGACAGATCCAGCATTCGCATCAAGGCTTGCTTAGCTCCCAGGCAATGGCTTTTTCTCAAGATTATGTTTCTAATGCCAGTGAAGGAAGCAAACCTGACACTTATCTTCCTGTTTCCCTCTGCTTTGCAGCCTTCTTTGGGAGTTTGCATTTCCCTTGCATATCACTTGCACAGTAGCTTGCATTTTATCCAGCAGGGAGAGATTCAAACTGTTTTTATAGTGCTGGCAGTCTGTTAGTCAAACTGCCTTTGAGTCAGAACTTTGGAAATGGTATGTCTGTTGCTGATGAGACACTCTTCTCCCAACTAGGTCAATGATGAAGGTGAGAGATCCTTTGATTGTAAAGTTAGTAATGTGAAAGAAGCCTGAGATGCAGGAGTTCATGGATTAGTTTTCATGTAGAGTTCATGCATCTGCAATACTGGGGTGTTCATTGGTAACACACATTATCAGGTTTCTTCTGAGTAAATAACATAGGGCACAGGTGAGGTATATCTTCCCTTCCATGAGGTATATCTTCCCCCTACACTCCATTTAACATTCTCCAAACACATTCAAATGGGCCTAGCACTCCTGTTTATACACAGTTCCCCACTTCAATATTTGTCACTTGACTATTCACAGTGGGGATTTAGATACAAATAGCGATGCTAAACAACACACATGTTTTAAATAGAGACAAGTGCTCCCAACACAGTAGCAGCTAAGAAACTGCAGAGAGCATGTTAACTGAATTTTTATAAGCACATATCTCAGCTGAACAAAAAATACAAGGTCAGTTATCTACTGTTTCTGAATGTCCTCAGTCTTCAAGTTAACCACTTACTGTTCAGATCACAAATGCAGTTTCAGCATCTGTATGCACCATAACTATCTCTCTCTTCACGTGTATCAGACTTCAGCACACTGCTACTCAGCCAACTATATCTTTCCACATGAAAGTGGACTAAAAATTCTAATAAAAACATTCTTTCCCCAAAAAATGTGTGAAGCATTTAATGAATTATAACAATTTTAGCAAATTAATTGGAAAGAAAAAAAGTTTTTGTAAAAATGAAAATGTTAAAAAACCTGAAAGGCAAATACTTCAGTTTAGATCAAAAAAGAAATCTTCAACATGCAGAAAAGTGTCAGAAGCCTGCAAATCTCCTGAATAAAAAAGTGCCTCCACATTTTCACTGGAAAAAAAATGTCTGAACCAGTATATTTTTTTCATCCCAATACTTGTTTTGTTGTCTCCAATCTGCAATGATGTAACGCTTCAGTGTACTAGCTCAGTCCTGGGCCTCTCCTAATAGGAACTGCCAGATATGCCAAATAGTGGCAATTACATGATGGCTTTGTGATGTGGACCATTGCCCATTAGGGATTCATCTTTGACAACCAAACTGATTTAGCTTAGGACCTGAGGATGGATTATACAGAGCTTCCAAATACGAAGGCCTCTGCTGCTAACACCATTTAATTTCTACTATAAACATAAATACAGGCTTAAAATTGGTTGTATCTTCTTAGGGTTGATATACAGGACGCAAAATATCTTGAATATTATGACTACTGGCTTCAATTTGCAAAAAAACCCAACTGACTTTTAATGTTACAATTTTTGTTATATTTAGTATCCAATGGAAAATTAATAAAAAAATTAAGTGGGCAAGATATTTACTACTTGTCCTCTTTATTCAACCTGTTATTAAAACTATAGACTTATATTTCTTCTCACTTGCAAAACCCGTGAACATGCCAGAGCTCCGCCATAGACTGCTAGACCGATGTTCCTCACAGAACACACCCTGGGTTTTCTAGTTGTCGCATATGTTTAATTTAATTACAATTAATGAGTTACAATTTACCCTAAGGGAAAACTAGCTTTTGTTGACAAAGAGGTGTTTAGTGAATGGCATTCAAATTCATGACCTAGACCTCAAATTAACAGGCTGTCCATTAAGAATGCATGAGTAGCTTTAAAGACTGCATTTATCTGTCATGGTCCTTTAAGTCCTCTGTGATGTCTTAAGACAATCAAAACTGTGCAATACTATAACAAAAGATTCAAACATTACTTTTGATCATATTTTTTTCACTGCAAAATATGATTGAGTTCTACTGGATTATAGTCCATAAAGAGACCACAATGAATTAAGGTTTTACTTTTAAACCCTGTTCTGTTTCTAATGCAACACACCGAAATAGTGATGTCACTTTCCTTCATGCAAGAAATAAAATACTAGGACTCCAATGAAGTAAACTACCAGAAACACTCTTCCCTGTTACCTAAGCATTAGGGAACTGCACTGATGTATTTGGAAGAGGAAGTGTGTGCTCAAGTGCAATAAAAATGCGAGTCAAATTTCACAGCTAAGTTAAGCAAACAATTAAAATAACATGTCCTTGGAGACTTTCATTTTAACTACTGTACCACAAAACTATTTTCAGATCTATTTTTTTAGATGTTAACAGCGTATAAAAGTTAAGAATACCAATTCCAAATGAAATGGGAAAATGCTTTTTATGGTATTTCAGAAATCTATAGGATCAAATAACAATGTCCAAGAGTCTTTATATGATGCAGTAAAAGATACAGTCTAGTTTTGAAAGTTCATCTTACATTTAGCTAACCAATGCCTGTGTCATTCACATATTATTTTCTTATTTCAGGACTGGGTGAAACAACCTGTAGGATCACATTCAGCCTACAGAAAGCAAGTACTGTACTGGAGGTACCCTAAGACTGCATAGATAACTTTGCAAAATCTTTTGGATTAAACTGTTAGAAACACTAGATTGAGGTTATTCAAATGTAGCTTTATATAGTTTAACAGTAACCACAAAATGAGTGCAAAATGGCCAGCCATGTGCCATTGGTGTTTTTATCGCTCTAACCTACATCTAGGGCTGGCATATAGTGTCAAGTTTCTCAGAGACATTTATGTGTTTCTGAATTATTTTTTTGTAAATATTAGTTTATTAGCTTGTGCTATTCAGTGGTTTCTCAGAGCCACAATTTCTCACAGGTTTCTGCTTCATTCTGCATCTTATTTCTCAGTCAAATACGGTAGTAATATGTAAAAATAAAAATCATCATTAACAAAACACAAACACCTATGTAGATTCAAACCGCTAATGTACTATGGCAAATCAATATGTCAAAGAGTTGCTGAATTTGTCCAAAATTGCCTGACTTTCCCTAAGAGAATATCCCAGACCCTGCTGGTGGGGTTCTCTGTTATTTGATTGTTAGAAAACTAGAAAGTTAAATATTTTCCTGAGTAAAGGCTTGCAGGGAACAGTCATGGAGCACTATTACCACATGTGGGAAGCACCCCTTCCCTATAGCATGCTACAAACCCACCAACAGATCCTACCTGGCTGAACTGAGAATGGCTTTGCTTTTTGTTTCCACTCTTTCAAAGGATTCAAGTTTATCTGATGCTGGGCACTTCTGTGTGCATGCTGGTTAGGACAAGTGTGAGCAGAGGCGAGGGCAGTAGGCATCGCAAGGAGGTGGCATGCTGACATCTCTCAGAGTGGTGTTCTGGATGGGCACTGCCCTTGCTACAATTTATTGTCTGGACAGAGATTATCACAGTCTTGTCATGCAAGTTGTTTATTTTGTCTGGATCAGAGGTATTTCTGGAATTCAGTGACAGCAGATGTATATGTGACAAAACATGCTTGATTGTGCCAGGTATGAAGTTCCTATATTTTTGGAAAAGAAAAAAACACTTTGGGAAGCAGATGGATCTTTTCACTAGTATTGAAGTTCCCTTCAACTTGACTACTTTCAAAGGGGTTTTTACAATTTAAAAAGTTAATAATGAAACTCAGATACATTCAAGTCAAACTTTCCAAATAAGGAAATTTGAGATGCTTCTACATTAGGTGCTCAACATAAGATGTTTTTTACCTGATATTTATCCATAATTTTTCTTTAGTTTGAAATTACTGTAACTTAACAGTATTAACTGTAAGTTAGTTTTGGTGGTAAGAATCAGGCGAATGATGGATGAAAGTAAGAATCCAAACACTGAGACACTTTTGAAAAATATGGCAAAGCATAAACCCTTAACAGTAGAATGCAGATCTTCTATCAATATGTAGACCGACAAGTACTTTGTTAAGCCTGTGTGTGTGAAAGGCAAGTAATAATAATGCAGGGAAATGGAATTATAATCACCCTGGGCTAACTGGAAAGAGCCAGGCAAGAAAACAGAGCAAATTGTGACACACAACACCCAGGAATTTATGTTCAGCAAACTTCTATACCTGAGATATGTCAAATCTTTCCCACTTTTGACTGGAAATTACCTCAGTATTTATTGGCTTGTTAAAATACATTCTCTGATTTGGATATTGCAGAGTATTTGGTAAAAGAGGTCTAGGGAACAACAATCCATCAGTTCATTCATATTTCCTACATAATCTTGCTTAGAGTACTACAAATTAAAAAGGCAGTTCAGAAATTGTTCAGTGTGAATTTAACTATCCATAAGAGTGCATTTTGTTTTAAGCTCACACATTTACAAAGCTGCTGGCTATATTGGGGAACCATTCCAAGAAAGCTTGAGTTAACTGTTCTCTCAAGATATCCACTAAGAATCTGCCAGTGTCTGAATGGGAGCCCTTTGCTATTTAGATAGTGAGAGATAAGATTTCTTCTTTAAATATTAGCTGTCAAACTGTGTTATGTCTTATTATGTTTCATCAGATTGGCATTCATCATGATGAGGTTTAACAGCACATGTTGATAATGCACAAATAGTGTAACATAACTGAGGAATAAAATTAAAGGGCAGTAGACTATTTTCAGCTCAGATACCCGCTTATCAATGTTTTGAGAGAGAACACAATTCAACCACAACAGGAAATGTAATTCATGTTCACAAAACTGCTAAGTTCTTCTCTTCACCAGCTAGCTAAATTAGAACAGCAGCTGTGTGGACCGCAGTTGGGTTTGTGAATCTTTTCAATCACCATAATATTTGAATAGTACTTTCAAGGTATGTATGTTTTGTAGTTCCCAGAACAAAAACCTGCCATTGGAGAAGTATTCTTTAGGTTACATGTTTTGGATGAGTATATAAGGGGCATGTATCCAGTACAAATAACATCAGATAAGAAACAGCAAAGGGCACTTTCTAAACAGTTCAACTAGCCTACAGAATCTCTCTCTTATTAAACATGCTGAGTTCATTCTATGCATCACAGATTATATACCTTTAAACCCCTTTAATCAAGAAGAAAGGTTAGCATTCCACTGAGATAACTTTTGAAAGTGAAAAAGAGACTGACTGCTGATTTTAATAGGTTAGTCAAATAGTGTGGTCAAATTCTCTCACCTCAACTAGGGTTCCAGAGTTGTAAGAGCTGAGTTGGACTCAGTTTTTAGTACACTTCTTCCATGCAAAGTTTTATTTTCTCCTGAATTTGACTGCTAATGTATTAATGTCAGATAATTTTTTATCTCCCTCCCTTTCTCCCCTAAACCTCAATTACAGGTTGCATTCCAAAAGATGAATATTTGTGCATGGTTGGGAATTAAAACGCTGACCTTCGGTAGACTTTATTTTCCTCAGTGTTTTTCTGACTATCTGCTCTGTACCTGACAAATGAGACAGTGAGGTCCCTCCATATTCTGTTTGGGGTCTATTGGCTGAGGAACTCTTGGTCATCCTACCTGCCTGACGTCTAGGATCATGATGAATTGTCTCCAACTCTAGCCTCAGATTGTTTTTTAACATTTAATTTAGTTTCTTCCTGTGCTTGGATGAACATGGCCATGTTATGGATTTCTGCTCTAATGTACACCAGCAGGTTGGAAGAACAAGCCTCAGCAAGCTGTGGAAATAAGAGAGGCTGGATCAATAGTCAAGGTCATGACCCTGGCTCTGATTTTGTACACTGTCCTGAGATTTTCTCCCCTTAAAAGCCTCCAACTGCTTCTAATGTGGATCCAAGTGCATATTGAGAGAGAAATTCTTAACTATCAACCCCCCAAAAGGGTAGGATCCTCTTACCTTTTGCATCTTACATACAGAGCTGACAAGGAATGTGCCTCTCTGCATTTGGTCTAAAAAACCCCCTGATTTTAATCATTGTCCCAGGCAAGCTTTTTGATAAAGAGATAGGACATAGTAAATTTTGTCATCTGGTGCTGTAAAAACATTCATTCATTCTTTCAGAGAGTAATTCAGACACTACTAGAAACAATTTCAGGTAGATATTACCTGCAATATCCCATTTAATGAAGATGTGTAATTGTTATATAAGCTAAAGAGCAAAACACATTCATTTCACAAGTATACCTTGATTATAACAAGTAGAAAATGCTGCCATAAAGTGTTTTGATAAAGGAACAAAGATGCCAAGTCATTTGTTGAGCCTGCCTTTGTGCTGCAGATAGAGCTTTGAGTCTTCAAATATATGACTGTAATGCAACCAGGCACATTTCTGAATGGGTAGTAATTTTCCACTGCAGGATACAGTCATGCTGAGATTCAGTGCTTAAAAAGAAAGAAAGAAAGAAAGAAAAAAAGGAAGGAAGCAAAATTATTGCAAAGGTATTTGATGCAGCAAAACAGCCCCCCCGATCCTTGATACAGATAAATTGTAATATCTGTTAAAACCCAGCCCACAATGATGCGCAGTCAATACAATAAACAATTCAGTCTCCAGCAGAGATCAACAAAAGAATTTCTCACATAAAGAAGCAACCTTTTTGTTGTTTCTGCAAAAGAGTGAAAAAAAATCACTTTTCACTTGGCCCCTGTTTCTGACTTTCACTTAGCAGAACAGAAAGCTGTATATTGCAATGGAGGGAGCGAGCTGAAGGTCAGTCAAGAAATTCAGGTTGTTGCATCACACTGTCTTGATCTGAATCTGATCCGCATGCTCAGCAGCGGGATGGCTGCAGAAAACTGCAACAAATATTAAAAGAAAAAGAAAGCATTGCTTACAAAGCTTTCCCATAATAGCTGAAAATTGTTTACATGTAAAATTGGCCTCCTAATCAAGGGAACAGGAATTTGTAGTGTTTCACATGGTAAAAATCAGGAGTTTGCACAATGTGAGAAAGAGGAAGATAAGTGAGCTTTATGAATTGACACAGTAAGGTTGTCCAGAGGTATTTAGGTGTCTCATGGGATCTTCAGTCAATGGAAATTAGATGTGTAGCGGTTTTGAAAAATCTCACTCTATGCCTATTGCATGTTGAGGTGCCAAATCACTTCCAATAATAGTCACTAAGCCCGGTTACCCATTAAAAAGGAAAGGTAGAGGACTTTGCTTTAGCTTTGGAATTGTCCTCAAAACCTCCAGCTTTGAATTTAGGTATTTCTTTTCTATAGGGTGAGGACTAAGCAATCAGACTCCCTCTTGTATAAAAATTTGTACCTACATACCTGATGGTAGGACCACCACTCTAAGCTCCTTAAGCAATAATTTGACATTTTACTTGCCCCAAATACACCATCTCTATCTCCAATCTGTAGGAAAATTATGCAGTAATATTTCACCAAATCTGAGGCTACAGAATTATGAGATATGGCTGGATGAGATGACTGAGGAGAAACAGAGAGGAATCTGTTAAAAATCATGAAAGAAATAAAGCCTTATTCTTATAAAAGGTACCAAATTCTGCACTGTTTAAAATAGATAAACAAGAAACAGTATACAGTCTGTAGTACTATAGCAGGATACACAGATATAGGTATAACATTATTACTGCTATGGGGTTAAATTTTCTCTTCCATTATGTCCCATTTACACTGCTCCATCAGCAGAAGGGACTTAGTAACCTAATAGATATGATTAGCTGAGATGATACAAAGAAAAATAATTTACATGGATGTGCAATGCAGCCTACTGCATTGGTCCACACTTACTTTATAGCCCCATGATGTCCCATAAGTTCCAACAGAAGGATGAGAGGGAGAGGACCTGTGTCACAGGTGGAGTTCTCTACTGCAGTACAGTACACCCCCCACAAGAGATCTGGAAAAAGCTTTGCCCCAGTCTTGTTTCCTTGATTCTTACCTTGGCTGTACCAACCACTTCCTCACTGTTGTTCAGGGTAGCTGTTGTGTTGCCTGATGGTTTGTTTCTCATTTGCCAATGTATTTTGTTTCAGTGATTCACTTGGCTACTAAGATAAATAATATTTTCTGGTAATGTTGCCCCATGCTGGCAAACTGCCCATAATGAAATATATCTGGAAGAACTAAGCATAAAACAGGAAATGGGGAAATTCTGTTCCTTGGTTCCGGCTTGGATGATCTGTTTTAGTCAGATCCAAACTTTCAGAGGCAACCCTTTTGGGTAGGGCTTATTTTTGCATATGCTATGTTTGATTTTCAGGACTTAAATTCCAAAAGGAGAAAGTGCCTTGGCAACAGCCACAGTTACATATCTAGAAATTATATACTGCTCTCCTTTTCTAAATATATTATTTCTCATTATATAAGTTTCATTCAGGGAAGTGAGCCTTGCAAATAAAGACTTTGGGAAAAAAAAATCTATCATACCAGGTGAAATTTTTATTGTAAATATGTCCCTGAAAATCTATGCTATTTGCAAAACAATGATCTAATACACAAAATTTTCATGTTATCAAATTTATATCATAAAAGGGTGTTTTTCACTAATTTCTTTGTTTATGATTAACCCTCACTTTCTGGGCAAAATCCACCTCTGTGTGGAGAACTGCAAGGGTCCAAGAATTACTTGCATCCCAAATAGAATTGTTTCTATTTGGGTTACTGTCTAGCTAGGTTTTTAGTGAAAAGCAGTTAAGATCTGCCATTTTTGCCATTCTTGAAAACTTGAATCTCTGCAGAGATTACTAGACTACTGTTAGTAAGGCAGTATCAGCTGTGTCTGCTCATGGGATTCTCAAACTGTTGCCATATAGGTGTGAATTTGATCCTTAATAAACAGCATTTTTTATTTTGATGATGGAAAAACATCTGAGAGAGAAAGCAGGATATACCAAATTCTAAATCTGTAGAGATCCAGGGAAATATACAGGAAAGGAAAAGAAAAGGAAGGACAAATAATCTTAGTCTACTAGAAACGATCCAGTGTTTAAGAATGCAAGTCCTCTGAGGAAAGTAACAGGCAAATGTTAAGGATGACAATGGCAAATATTTTTATTTTCCTTCATGGAGGTAGCATAGGATGTGAACCGAAGCATTGGAAAGCAGCACTTTCACAAATATTTTTTGCATGACTATGTAGCAAAATGTTGGGTTTTTTTTTACTTTTTCAGAACATCAGTTTCTTATCCTTTCAATTCAGACTTTTTTTCAATGCATTTGTCCTATTTTGACTATGAATACCAGCTATTTATATCACAGTTATATTCAAAGAAACGATGCCTTTTGTAAAACATTTTCTAGTTGAAATTTTGCTCCTGTAAGGGCTGTTGGAATTTGGCCAGACAACTAGGTGACCTAAGGTGGTAAAGTTGAGCTGAATTAGGAATAACCAATAACCTTATTATTATTTAATAAGGTACATATAAATCAGCTTTTTTTTAAAAAAAAAAAAAAAAAAAAGCTGCCTGCTGGGTGAAACTGGGTAGTTTCCAGTGCTCCAAGGAACCCTGAAGAGTTGCACTTTGACAATCATGTTCCCTGTCTTTTGGAAAAAACCCTAGGAAATCGTTTCATATAGAAATGATCTCTCTGTGGAAGAGTGTGAGTCAAAATGGATCACAAACATGTTTATCAATTTCCATACACAAGATGGTCCAGGTTCCTTTCTCAGTTAAGTATGTGTGAGCTTGCTGAAGTGAACAGAATTGCTCAAATGCAACTGATGGTAGAACCTGGCCTATTCAGGACTGAAAACCATTTCACAATGCTATACACTATCCCAAAACAGTTTTGCATTTACACAACAAGAAAAGATGCTGCAGGAGTTTCCCTTAAGAAGTTTGGGAAATAGGAGGATACATGTAACCATGTAACCCTAAGATTTCCAAGCATCCCTGGCTCCTGTGTAGTCTTTTTCTGGCTGATTTCAGCATCCCAGCAGACACTGTCTGCTCCCTTTTGCCATCTCATTTCCCATCATTCACTCTCAGCTGTAATGGGTGATTGCTCCCAGTGTACAATAAACTCCAATTCGCATTTCCAAGCAGTTAACAAAGAGTGGCAAAACACAGTCCACGTAAAACACATTTGTCAGTCTCCAAGATCAAATTAGGCTGCTATTGGTTATCCAGAAACATTTCAGTGTGTTTTGAGTTCTTCCTTTCTCCGAGGGAGGACAGCAAAGTCACCAATATTGTCACTGCTCATATCAATGTCACCTCAGAGCCAAACTTTTTCTTTCTTGTACTCTTTTCTGAAGTATATAGTTAAGAGGAGAGCTCAAATTTGTGTGTATTCTAGGAATTAAAGGAAAAGCCTCATTCTAGCATCTGTTTCTGCCTCTCAAGTGCCTTCTTTTTATGCTACAGAGCTTGCTTTATCTGATGAGACGTAATGTCATATTAAACCCGTCTACATCTCTTTTGCTCACTCCACCTGCAAGTGGTTCTTGCTTTTGATTGCAAATGCTCTTTCCGTTTTTATTAGTGACTCTTTCCCAACACTTCTAAACACAGTGCAGAATTCCTTTTGTCTTTAAGATGTACTTCCCTTGATTTTGTGTATTCTCCACTAGCTCAGCATGTGAAAATCATGCACACGGGAACCTGTGTGCTGTACCTCAATAAAAAAGCAGAAATCAGCAGCAACCCAGACAACTGGTCCCATCTATTCTCTCATGTACCATGCAGAGAACACAAAATGCAAAAGTCCTCTTATAACTAAGCCCTTCCAACACTAGCTATGTAAAAGATATGGCCTTTTTTCTTTTTCAGTACTTGATGCAATCTAATCCACTGATGTTTGAGAAAATTATGAGAACTATGATTTTATTAATATGATATTAATCAAAAAGTACCTTCCAAGTAAAAAAGAAAGAAGAATTACTTTTCTTGACTGTGAAAATTACTGTCTCAAAAAAAGCTCTTGTGAATCTTTTTTTCGACATTACTCTTGTTTCATGACTCACTGCCTCCTGTTTATGTCCCTGGTGAAATGGTCACAACCTACCCATCTGAACTGACTTCCATCTCTCTTCCCTCTGAGTACAGATGAAATAAGCAAAGAGATCACAAGATTAACTCTTCTGTCAAATACACATCTTCTGGATGTTGTGAACAATACACACATAACATGCAAGGACAAGCCAGACTTTCAAACCGCTATTCTCTTTAGATGTTAGCAGCACCTCAGCATCTTAATTAATCTTTGCACTCCTCTGTTCCTTATATGCTGGATTCTTGCATACAATGTCACTATCTATAAGCAGAGGAAAGTCTGAAAAAAAAATCTGATTTAAAGGATATCAACCACTTCAGTTTCCACCAGCTTTTGAAAATGTGGAGTATTGTAAATATATGAAGAAATGCAGCCAAGTAAAAACCATCAAGCCATTGAACTGAGTAAACTCTGCCTCACATATATGAAAGCAAGAGAAAACTTCATATTTAGCTGATACTGTGTTTCAGTCAAAATAATGGCTATTCTTTATATCTGGCTCTAGGTACTAGACTTAGATCAGACTCATAGGGAAAGGATTGTTCACGCTTTGTCTCTTGTTTAAATACTCCTTCACTGTAAATTCTGGAAACACAACTTTGATTGGGCACAATTCCCTTGCCACTCCACAAACCAAACTGAGATGAGGCCAATTATGGCAATCTTTCATCTTGTAGAAGTAAGGTATCAAAGAGTGTAGTTTTACAGAGGCAAAAACTTCTAGTGAGACATTATCACATGCACTACATTCACACATGGGACTATGGACACAAAATATCAATGTAGAAGAGTACCAAAAGGTCAGTTTTCAGGATTTCCTGAATATTCAAGGATTCAGCATATATTTTGTTCAGACTGTTGAACAAATCCAATTAAATGAAAAAAACCCCTGCTTTCTGACTGCCTGGTCAACTTCCCACACCTTCTCTACTTGCTAATGTAGAGAGTCAAAGAAGAAATAAACATTTAAAAAAATGTTTATTATATATTTAAAGAAATTTTTAACAGAGGAATCAGCTTTAAATAGCTTTTAGTCTCATCAGCCAGTAGCTCCTGTATTTTCCCAGAAATGGTAATCTAATAAATATAGCTACAGGATTGTTTAAGGATAGAAGAGATCCTCCTTCAGGAAAAAAAATAAATTTTTTTTTTTAATTTTCTTTTTTATTGGTGTACTGTGATTACAGTCACTTAAGAAATGTATTTTTTTTACAATTTTATTTATATAAAAAATTTCCAAAAGTATTGTTTAACATCATACCAGAAATTTAGGCAAACATATCTAAAAACAGGTGATTGAGAAGTATGGCTTTAACTAGAGTAGTTTTTGAAAAGGAGAAGCTTGACTGAAAGCTGCCAATAGACCTAAATTTTCCCAGAGAAAACAAATAGTTGTGTCCAGGAAGAATTTGTAGATTTGCAGAACTTCTTAAAGCACCTTTAGTCTTTCTAAAAGCTGTTTTTTGCCTCCTTTCTCTCTCCTTCTCTCACTCCCATGTACTCCCCAGAAACACACATACGCAGAGAACAGACAGGAGAGATGTTTGTGAAAACTGCGGTTTCCGCAACCAAAAGTACAACATTTACTATGGCTTTTATCAAAGATTTCAATTCCCTCATCTTAAGGAAAATGACCCTTTTATTTTGTTGTGGACATAAAATTATGGCCCAGGGAAAATTGGAAGCATTTCTGTTGAGGGAAATCAATTTTCTCACTGCCATATATGATCAACATGTCACAGCCATCACCTAGATAATAATAGTAAAGTACAAGTAAAATGGCTGGTAATACTGGCTTCAGGAAAAAAAAAAAAAAAGAACAAGATACTACCTTTTTTTTTCCCCAAAACATGTTTGCAATAAAAAAAAAAACACGTTTGCAATAAAAAAGAAGAAAGAATGCAAAGAAGGTTTCTCCTGTGATCATAACCTTTCAGAACAAGAGTGTTTTATTTTGTATATTGCTAGTCTGAAGTGTTGATGAAGCTGAGGAGAAATTTGGTCTTCCTGGAAAATAGTCAGCGCTTTGTGTAAGCTGTGCTGGGTCCTTTTCAATCAGCTTGTTAATGGGTGGCTAATAGGAAGGAGATGTGACCAGCCTGAGATTACCCAGGAGTATGTTTATGTAGAGGCAACACTCAGAGCACAGAAGCACCTACTTAATTTGGATACTACAAACAAAGGAAACCTCAAATCTGACCTTGCTGGGGAAATGTTAATGGGTTCTACTCATCCTCCTTCTGCCACTTAGCATCTCTTCTGCCCCACCTTGGGAAGCTTCCTGGCAGAAGTGTGCATTAGCAGAACTCTGCCCTTACAAAACCCTGGCCCAGATAAGGAGAAAACATTATAAGTGATTAAATGGTCTTTTGATGTTCACTTCAACAGACATAATACATCACCACAGTTAAGCACATCTCCAGTGATACCATAGTCGTATATACAAGGTAAATTAGAACTCTTAAGAAAAAGAAATACTTTACTTTTTCAGGTTAAAACATAAATGGTGCCAAGTAAAAATCAAGAAACTACAGTTGAAAAGGCTAAGGACTGCAACACTGGAAATGAGAACAGATACCAACGCTAATTTTAATTCATTAAAGAAATCTAAATGAGATAGAGTCCTTCAAGCCCTGGTGGTAATTAATGGTAGTTTCTGGGAAATAAAATGATCTTCTCCAGCTCTTTTATCTCTGTTGTACTTTGAACTTTACAAAAATTTAAAGAGGAGATGGTGTTATTCATGCCATGCTGCAAGAACGGCAGTGGGCTTACAGAACAAACTGAGAAATTAGTGTAGTAAGGTTTGTCTTAAGACAGAGAGGGGACAAAAAAGAAAATTAGAGTTGCTCAATCTCCCATAGTTTTGCTGATGCTTTTGGACTTTGCTACTGTTCTTAACTGCTAAATCCTTAAAGATTATTCTTATTAACCAGTTGCCATAACACCCACACCTGGAAATAACTGTTTTTACCTTTGCAAATCTAATAGGTTGTGCATTTGTACAAGCTTATGTGGGATCCGAGAGCAAAATCAGTGGTATCAGATCATCAGATGTGTTAGATGCTTTGAAGGAAGATGCTATCAAACTGGCCCCAGGTTTTCAGGGCTAGATTTTTAGAACCAGGTAAGCACTGTTTAGTGTAGTACACAGATGAATAACAACAGAAGATTTTCCTTGGTTGCACTTGACCCATACCCTCAAACTACCCCCTTCAAATACGTCCTAAGTGGCATGATTATGTAAGGTGATGTAAACTGGCATGATTGTATAACAGGGTATGAAAAAGAAATGACAGCACCAGAGTGTAATCACTTAAAAGTATGGCTTTTCCTGACATGTCTGTGTCTATAATTTCTTTTGGAGAAGTCTCCATTGTTTCTGCAAATGGAATACTACTGTCCAAAGATAAACAGTGATCTGCAGGCCTAGGGAATAATGCCGTCAGTGTAACTCCAAGTACTACATTACCAAACAGCCATTCTTTTATATGCTTTATAATTAAAAAACAAAAAACAAACAAACAACAACAACAACCCCCCTCCCCCCAAAAAAAACCCAAACCAAAAAACTTCCTTAAAACTAACTCTATGAGGTGACAGGCATTTTATGTCTTTGAGCTTCAGTAATACAAGAGTATACTGGAGGTTCCCTGAGAATCTATAGTACAATTACCATAAATACAATTCAATCAGACATGGTGATTCTTGGCAAGTAAATTCTACATTATGTTGTTAAAGAAAATAACCTTTTCTGAAAGTAAGGTTTCTGAATCAACACATTTTTGGGACCAGAGCCCTGGTATTATTGGATTGACATGCATTATAATAAATCATATCAAATATATCTTGGTCAAATCTAAAGGTAAGAACATTTATTTGAATATTAGTAGTTTAGAAAAACATAGGACCTGAGCTCAGCCACCAGTTATAGACACTCTGTCTCTAATATTTATTTGAAAAATAGGACGGAAGTTTATCAGTTCTTCAAAATACAGCTTGAGCAACAACAGTCAAGCATATTTCTCATCATATATTTAGTTATGGAAATCAACTAATCATGCCTGGAAATAAGATGCTTCCTTGGTAAGTTAAGCCATTTTCACACAGCAGGAGAAAATGGTAACCATTTGGTAGGACAATTAGCAATTACTGATAATTTTAATCCTTGCTATTGCAGTATGAGGACTCTGAGCAAGAAGTCAGTACATCGCTGATGAGGATGACAGAAGACAGCCAGTATTAACAAATTCAATTAACAGAACTATCACTTCCTTCTTGCTGTATTACTGAGGTTTCCCCTAATATCAGAAGTAGAAGCAGATAAACACTGCAAAACCTCATTATTCTTTTTTTTTTTCTTTTTAGCTGGAATGATGATTTTTTTAAAGCCTCAAAACTAGCCTCCCCTTGTACAAAACAAGCCCATGCTCCATGTGCAGAACACTTCATAGCAACAACACCCCATTCACAAACACTCAACACAAGTGAAACTTGTGCTTTGACTGTCAGATTCCCATGAAAATTCCTGTGAGAGGTAGTGAGAGAAAGGACCTGATTTGTGTTCTTATTAATGACAAAAGTAAGGAAAAGACTTTCTACTTAGGTTGTCAGGCAGCAAAAGCATCTAATTTAAAAACTCTGGTAGTCACATTCATTACTAATCTTCATTAAAAAAAGAATTTTTTTTTTTTTTGCAGGACTTACTGTAAATTTCATGAAAGTCCACTATGTCCTCAGTTTGGCAAAGTGTTTAAGAATAAAACTAGTGTGGGTACTAACATGCTTAAAATCAAGCATCTGCTTTGCTAGATAAGGAGATGTGTGTAATAATTAATGAAGGTTAAACATTAAATTTTCCAAGCTTATCTGATCATTCTAAGAATATGCAATGCCATGACATGCTTCAAATTTAAATACAGTCTGGAAGTGTGCTTCTAAGGAACAAAAAATATAACTGAAATGTGCTAAAAATATGGTGAAGACCTTTCAAATCCTTTTTTAGTCTTTAATCCATTATTTAGCACTTCATTCTTTAAAAGAAACCTGCAGAGCTATATCCTCAGAAGTACAACCTTGAAACAAAGTGGTTTTAGACATGCACAGAAAGCATTAGCAGCTTTCATTGCAAAATGACACCTGTGCACCTATATGTCCTGATCCCTGAAGTCATACTTCAGAGTGTAGACTTACTCATTCAAAAACACTTCATCTGATTTATATCAAAGTACCTGCTCCTGGCTACACAGACTAGGTAAATGACCAGCTCAGACAGCAAACACTGTTGTCTTGAAATCTTTCATTCTGGTCTATTATCATGCATTTATCATTATGGTGTTTCATACCCACATACCCATAAATATTTGGTTTTGGTTGTAGGCAGAACTGAGTGTCATGGAAAGCTGACCTGCAAGTAACTAAGAGGAAAATCTTATCTGTGGCCTTGGAGAAAAGGAGATAAAAATGAAGGGAAAGTTTGAGTAGTGTGAGTAAAACTTTTTTTAAAGCTAAATTAAGTAAATGTCCTGTAGTCAGTTATTAACTTCACATGGTTAATGCGGCTGTTTGGTCTAGAAAGGTTATCTGCTGTAACATTTCTTAACATTTCATAATGTTATCAAGAATTAAAAAGGTAACATTTATCAAACATTCACAATGCCTGTGAGTCAGAACAAAGAGCAGCCACACAGTTGTGATAACGTCCAAGCTGTCAGTTAGAAGCAAGTCCAAATACCTTGGAGATATTTGCTTTTGGATGATGCATTCTTTGTCATGTAAAAATGTAACTTTTCAAAGTACACATGTTACTGATTAAGTTGAAGTCAGAGAATCTTATTTCCTTCTAATTGTCCCTAAAGCCCTATGCAAAAGTTGGAGAAGGATAATCAACGGGATGATCCAGATAAAAGAAAGCCTTTACATGAAATCAAAGGGCCCAATCCTCCAAATCCTTCTCTGATTAATCTTTAATCTGCAGTGAGATTGCTCATGTGAAACAGAATTTACAGGATCAGATCTTAAAGCTCCCAACTGCATTTTTCCTAAGAAAAGAGGTAGATTAAAATCCAGACCTAATGTCTCATTGTGTCTGGCCATGTCAGAGAAACAATGGCAACAGCCATTGAGTCTAAAAGACTCATACAATTCCAGTAGGCTTCAATTTGATCAGCTAAGACTAATCCTCAATGCAGTGAGTGGAAAATTTTGGTTACAGCACTTTATGTTAGATCCCTTGGCCACAAAGCAAGTGAACCCATACATGTGACCATGCTAAAGGCAGCCACGAAGTGAGGATTCCCAAACCTTTCCTCTACACCAAACAGCATAACCTCTGATTGAAAAGCTTACTATCATTCCAAAATATGAGAAGGCAGAGCAACTAGCAACTACCTCTGCCTTCTCTTTCTAACATTTCCAGCAATGTCTATCATTACTGCTAGGGTGTTAGAAGTGGCTGAGGGCTAAGACATTGTGTTCTGATTTACATTTGAACAATTATACTTATGTGGACACTATTCCAAGAAACTGCAATGTGCAAGTTAGAAAATGGAGAGGCTTGGAAAACATGGAACTAAACAACCTCAACTACAACGCAGATCTGTCTTAGGCTCACCTCCAATCATTCATTCCCCCATTCAGATCTAGGCAGTATCTGGCACTTCTGTATTAAGAGCTCTCATCCAGACCTATTTCTGGTCAATAATAAATAACTTGGGAAGAGTAAATAGGTGAATAGAATTGCTAGTTACAATCTCTAACAAATTAAAAGCCATCAAATCAATATTATGTTTCAGTGGGACTCCACACTTTCCAATTCACTCAATACTTCCTAAAATTATCATTTCACTAGTTAATCAGGGATTATTTAAATTATGTGTTAGCTATGGCTTTGCTGTCAGTGTGGGTTCCATTAAGTCCAGTAAATCCTGCATCAGGAAGTGGGACTGGAAGGATGAGAGGCACCTGCTCGCATTCCTCTGTGTTGTAGGTACATACAAAGGCCACAGATGGGATTCTGCACCTCTCTCCTTGGCTTGCAGCCCCTCTTACGGGAGGACTGAGGAGACAGGCTGGCTTTGCTTCTGTGTCAGTGGGACAGGAGGCATGGATAAAGAGAGCAGCATATGAGAGCTCCTCTTACTTCTAGCTGTAGAGCTCCCTAGGACTCACAAATGCCCCCATTTCTTGGGAAGGAGAATGTACTTCTGTTCTACATTTTTCTTCTTTCCCAGACTTGCTAATCTCTTAATGTAAAATAGATCGAGATGATAAATGGCTCATTGTCTTCATTCTGCTTTGGAGATCATGTTACTTTGCTTTCTGATGTCCTGACTCCTCTGTAGAGTATAACAGGTCTTAGAATAAACCCACTAATCAGATCTGTACACATTACTGATTCTGCTTTCCTTCTTGATAAGCACCACACAAATCCCTTCTCAAAACATGTTGTGGGTTTTGTAGCAAAATGCAAAAGTAGCGAAACAGCATTGTTAATTCATTGGGGTTTTTTAATTATACACTTGAAAATATTTGCTATTTTATGTAATATTTGATATTAATTACAATGACTGATGTTCTCCTTAGAGAGCTGTGATTAGAATTACCAAGGCTAGTCCAGGATGAATAACCAATTCCAGGCCAAATTCTGATCCAGGTTATAATCAACAAGTATAGGATGATCTTTTGATTTCAGTGACATTGCTCTAGATTTACTCTAGTCTAACCAAGATCATTATCATGCTTTCTTTAAAGACATTGTTCTCTCAGATGCCTTTCCAGATTAATTGGCACAATTACATCCTTCTTTCCCTCTTTCCCCTCAGGTCGATCTATATGTCAGAGGCTTACAAGCTCTGTTGATTCAGAGCTGAATGAATGCTGTAGGGAAACAAGTTGCAATGGTCCCCCTTGTCTCTAAAGGTCCAAACTCTTTTGGTTTTGATGTACAAGTCACAAAAATACACTAACCTTTCACTCAGTCAGACTTCCCTTTCTTCATTCGAAGGGTAAGAGACACTTCCAGAATGCAATGGGCTGTCTCCCTTCACCTGTGAAGCACTTCAGGAAACCCTTATATGCACTTATTACTTCTTCAGCTACCGGAGTAAAGAGACTGTTGACATTCACAGTCAGGAAGTAATGTTTCAACTGGAGAACTGCTAAGCCAGAGGGGATAGCTTAGTGATCTAAAGATCTAGGATCAAATTAAGCTTTAGTGCAAGAGAAAGCAACTCAGCAACTGTGCTCATTTATATCAGAGGTGAATTTGTCCCACAAGACTGCATAGAAACACAGATTCAAATCCCAGCACCCAGGGACAAGTTAAGAGTGGTTTGTCAACTCAGCAATATGAGAGAAGGTTTCTTATGAATGCTAGGTTAGGAAGGGCTACTGTCAATAAAAGTGGAATCTTTATTTTCCTGAGAGATATGGCACACCCAGAAATGAAGAAGGCTTGGCTCAGAAATGTGTTTGCAAATATATGGCACTTCATACAGGGGAAAAAAAAAAAAATCCCGCCCCCTTTCCTTTCAAAAATTCTTATTTCTTTGCTTATTTCCTCCAAATATTATTTGAAGACATCATTGTTTTTCAAAAATGCTCATCAACATATCTTACCAAAATATGCTCAAACAGTTGTTTTCTTTAAATAAAAAGTTATTTCATCTAGTAAAAACCCCCAACAACTAAAGAACATGAAATATAAAGAGAATTTTACAGATTGCCATATGTTTACCCAAGATCTAAATAGTAGCAGCCAGCAAGATGCTTCTGTTAACTTTTTCTGGAATCTGTTAGTAATGTGCTGGTGATAATAGTGTTTTGTCCTGTTCCATTTTATCTTTCAAAATCATTTGCTCAAGTAGCTGACAAATTTTCATCAGAACAGAAAATGCTGCTAGACACATTTCAGTTGGCTATCCCGTATGCAGTATGAATAATATAATTTTAAAATCCATTTATAAGAATTTGTGAATTTTCCCCAATTTTCTGCACTATTTCCATGTTTTTGCTTTCATTATGTTAAAAAAAAAAAAATCCTTCTTCTTTTAGACCATGGGGGAGCAATTAATACTGCATTTTCTTTTTTCAACTGCACTTTGATTATACATTTTCATTATTTCATCAAAGCTAATTAATCAATATTTTCATTTAAAAATAAAGAAAAAATATTATTAATAACAACATAAATATCATTTTCAGACTTGCTGTATTGCACTTTCACAGGGAAAGTGGAAGGGGAAATCAACAGCAGCTCCTATTCTCTCCTCTCCTGTTTAGACTTCCAGGAGAAAACGCTGTGGGTTAGTAGCATGCAAAGACGTTCCAATATTAGAAATCTCCCAACCAGAAAGTTGTATTTTGGGCTTGTGTTTCCCAGACCTCTGCAATAGCAAAGTTCCTAAGTGCTGTTAGATGGCAATTACACCTTAAGCAAAAAGATATTGCAGATCATTGATTCCTGCAAATCTCCTCTCCTTTGAAGTAGCAGCACTTGCTTATGAATGAAGATACACACACTTTCACCTTGAAATCACACGAACCTATTTTCTCTATTTAGTCCTGGAAGCACATGAATTAGATGTTCCAGATTGGATACATCTCATCTTAAGAAAAGAGGTTTGATCCTGAGAGCCTCACTTTAAGCAGGCAAGATACTTGTGTGCGTAGTCTCAGCAATATGACTGAGACTATTTGTGGGAGTGAGAATTAAGAATATGAAGTTTGCAGAATGCAGTTCATGTTTGTCTTAGACCTAAACACTCGTAGCTCCACTCAGGTGAGTAAGATCCAAGTCATGCTACTGCCTCCCATCCGAATGTTTGTGCACGCAAGGATTCCTTCGGGGAGGAAGGCTCGCAGAACTGTGCTGTGTGAAACTACACAGTTGATTGACAGAGAAAAAAATAGTAGAATTAAGCTCTTCTTTGATTTTACGGAACATTGACTTCTGCAAATGTGACCTTAAATTCAAATTGATTTGATCTTAAATGCAGGAGATTTCATCTACCTTCCAGGCAAATATGCTCCATATGTTAAATACCAGTAAATATAGTTAAGTTCTCCATTGTCTATGAATGGAATACAGAACAGCTTTTCTGTAAAGACCAGATTCTCCCTTAGCAGCAGAGGATTTAAAAGGTCAGAACTAGTAATGATCAGCTGAAAACAAGGGCTTGCCTGAAAGATGTTAGAGGGTTTGCATTTCCAGTAGGTCCTAAAGCCCATTGCTTGACAGTCATTACAGAAAAATTCAGATGAAACAGCGCCTCGTGGTTTTTTTTCTGCTGGTGATGCTTCTTTCTTTCTTTACCTTCTGATGATGAACAATAAAACTGGAATGTTATTTTTAGGACATATAATCAAAAGTCAGATAATTCCTCAGATTTATCCTGTGAAAACTGCCCCAGGTTCAGGATTTAAACTGACCACTACTGGGTGGGGTAAGGAAATAACTTTTTATTAGTTATCTCATAATTGCTCACTGTAAGGTTTTGTAATTTTTCTTAAGTATATTGTTCTGCTCACCACCTGAAGAAGATTTCTTCAACAATTTTGGCTACTTATTTGTTATGCAGCCCTCTGATATTGTTCTGGATAGCCTCTATTTTTAGTTCTTGGATTGTACATCCTGGGGAAGAGCAATGCTATTCTCTCTCCCAAAGACAGATTGCCCCTGAGTGCCAAAAGCTGGCAAAGGAAAAAAATAAAAGCAACAGCAAAGTGCTCATGGCAGAAGGTTTGATGGAAGCTTTAGGGGACTAATTCTGATATGTTTACTTTATTTTCTTTTTAATGGGTTGTCAGCTGAGGAGAACAAACAGCTCTTCCTGCATCCAGAAGCATAAGCATTTATTGGTCCAGATAAAGCACTGAAAAGAAATATTATTCAGGGTGTACTATAAGTCATCACCATGTCTCTTCAGGTAAAATGCTAAAGTATTTCTGTTGTACAGTTTTCACTGTGCTGCTCTGTGCAACACAGATTGGTAGTGGGACGTACTCATGGCCATTGGAATAGTGCAGAGTTTAATACTGAACGTATCCTCTTAATCTTACCCTGTAATATCCTCTCAGGTAAAAGCATTTCTGGTAGCATTAACAGAAAAAGCAGTTCCCTTGGGAATGATGCACATGTACTTTCAGTAGAAGGATACTCACTCATATGCATGTTCGGAACCCTCCAGAAGCTAGGAGGGGTTTGGAAAAGTTTGAAGAGTCAAGGATTGCAGTGTCCCAACTCTGATAAATGTACGCTGGGAATCCCTACTGTCTTTATGCTGCTTAACCAGTCCTTCTTCCTAGGCAAAAGGAGCTTGCTATACTTTCCTTGTCTCAATCCATATCACAAGAAAAGCCTTATTTTTTACATTGGCATTGGATTAAGCAAATGGTACACATGGAAATCACTTTCCCAGATTTCAGTATATGGACCTTAGCACAAACATATGGGATTATTTTCAAAGTATCTGGGAAAGGAAAACACATTGATACTGTTTAGATATGTTTCAGAATGTTGTCAGCTTAAAGTGCAAAAATATATCTCCCCATGCTCACACTGAAGTTGGCTGGTAAATGTACTACTGAGCTGACATTCAGTGTCCTTGTAATGAATCAAGTCTATGTCTTGACAGAAATTGGGGTTTACAGTGGTGTGCTCTGGGTTTATAGCAGAGAGTAGTCTTACAGATCCATGTTTCCTTTATGTATTTCAAATTGCTTTAAACCATAAGCCTTTCTTTGCAAAGAATTCTTTAGAAAGTAAACCTCCTAATCACTTTGTATGTTCTGGATCGGCTCCTCAGCTCTCACACTAGGTTTCATCATGACTGCATCTGTGTTGCTGTGTGAAACTTGTGGGCACTGGTTCTTTTTATGACTTCCAGTATCTATCTACTTGGCACATCAATGAGTCAAACACCCTGAGAAGCCTTTGGCTATCTGATATGCCTCTGTGGTGACAATGACATTACCCTCAAAGGCAACCCAAGGATATTCCTAGATTGTCACTAGTTGAACAAATAGGTTTTGATGGTAGTCTAAACACATGCTGGTGCCAGGCTCTCAGAAGGAAAAATAGAGATGCCAGGTGTCAGCTCTCGGAGGTGCTCTGGAATATGGGGAATTGCTGAAGCCCTGTCAGACACAGTGGGAATACAGCCAACTGGGATCAGTGAAACCAAAAACCAGCCGGGTAACTCTTGCATTCCACTGTTTTATGGATATGAGAAAGCTAAGGTTGCCATTTTATCAACAGCATCCCATTTATAAACTGGCAACTTACTTTAAGCCAGTTATTAATGGCACCATTTATACCTTTGAAGAATCTGTGCTGCTATTGTACAAATAATTCCAATCCTAGATTCTGCTCAGGCATAATCATTCATATGTATCAGTTAATGACAATTTAATTGCATATCCTTATCGTCATAAATACTGAAATATTTGTATATAATAATATGTGCTAAAGAACACATTGAATTTCAGTTTGCCATTAATTTCAGTTTGCTATTTATATACAGCATATGGATTTCAACTTTTCCCTTGACACTGGCATTGTTGAAACAACCACTTGATCTATTAAATTTTTTGAGTAGCTCTTTAAATTATAAATAGTGCTCAGTTGTTTATTTCAAGTGCTTTCAGTACTCCAAATGTGGTTTAATTGTATTTGAAAACTGCCAAATATCAATGGAGATCAATCCTGTCCCATTGATCTGTTTATGCAGTTAAACATGTAGAATATCAGATTCAGGCTCTAACATATTTAAATACTCCTCTATTGATCAGCTGCTGCCATGATCCAGCACAGATGATGGCATAGATGATTACAGGAAACCGCCTGCTCTGGTTGTTCAACGGATACCTCCATCTTTCAAAAGGCATCATGGAAAAACTGATCCACAGCTCAAAACCAGAGGGTGAGTCAGATGGGCACACAACCTTGCCATACAAAAATGTTCAATCCATGGAACGATTTTAGCATCTGATGTGGGAAACCACAAAAACACATACTGAAAAATGGGGGAGAGTACATTAGAATCCTGCACCTTACTGCCTGAATGTGACAAGAGGTGAATTAGGGAGCTCAGACAATCTTTGTTCCTTCACAAAAGCAACCAACTACTCTCCGGGGCTGTTTGTCCAGCTAAAAGATAAAGGCCTAAACTTATGACACAGAACTGTCTTCTGTGAAGATTATGAGACAAAAATGCAGAAATGTCAGATCTTGCGATGATGTTACTTCAGTGTTTTGGATTAGTATGTGATCCTGGTTAGAGAGCTCTACAAGCAAGTAAAAAATACTTTGCTTCAACCCCAAACACCTATGAACAGATTTCCTAGAGCTAAATAAATGTCCCTCTTATTTGTTAGATATTTTGAATATCCATGAAAAAGCTGACTGGGACCTCTTGTGTTTGTAGTTCAGAACTAACTGGGCACAGAGAAAGTGTGTGGGGAAGGATGAAGTGTTTGTTCCCAATACCATATACAGATCAGGGCTAGATATCAGAGGGAAAATCATTCTCTTGCCAGTGATGAGGTTTCAAGGGAGCAGTTCTGTGTTGGTACCTCCCAGAGAGCAGAGGAGAAAGCACCTCTCATATCCCTCAGACATCCACAGTTAAGTGAATGCAGCAAAAGGCAGAAGGAGATGAGGGTTTAGATCTTGAGAAAAGAGGAGGAGTGGGATGGATTAAAGAGCAAAACTGCTCTAGAGGATTGGCTGAGTCTTTCTAGGTAAGGAGATAAAGAAAATCCATGTATAGTTCCAGAAAGTGTCCAATGCATGTGACAATATTGCAGAGAGAGGAGTGATGCAAGGAAGTACCAGGAGTGTGGTCTTCCCACTCCTAAGCACAGGGTCTCAGAAACACCCAGCATTGCTGTGGATGAATAAGCATAGCTTCATGCAGTTCAGTAACTGTTTCTGAGAGCTGAATGCTTTATTTCTTGGGCTTCTTTGGAAATCCCACCTAGATGAGTAATACTATGGTGAGAGCAAAGAACATTACATATAAATTGCTTTGTGGTGTTTCAGGTGAGTGAAAGCTTGGAATGCAACCACTCATCATTATTATTATTGTCCTTTGTCAGCAAGTAAAGGTAAGTAAGAAATTGTCCTTGTCAAGTTTTCTTCAGAATTGAACCTTGCTTCAGGCCTTAAGTAAACAGCCTTCTCTGGGAACAGGTGCATGTGGTACTGTCATTATGTTATCGGATATGTAAATTTTCCTGAACTGTACACAATACATTGTTTGAACAAAGTCTAAATGTTTTTAAACTTTTCTTCATATGCTAAAATAAGACTAAATCTATAGTTTAAGATAACCTACATACATGTTATGAGGTCATATTAACTCTTTCTGAAATCAGTTCATATGATACTAGATTAAAAGAAAAAGACTTTTTTGATATTAGTGATAATTATTGTAACTATTTTTATTTACAATAATTTTTCAGGAGAATATTGCATCTGCTTTAGACTCAGGACTCACTTTATAGTTGATGACTGTCTTTGGAAGGACATGAAGATTTCAGCAGCTGCTGAAAATGAATTTTGACAGATATAATAACAGTATTTTGCATATTTAAGATATATGAAATAATACAAAGTAAGATTGTGTTGAGTGTAGAAGACTTCCTTCTTCGCAGGAGTCCATCACTGCAGGTAATACTCTGCTGGTAACAGCAACTTGAACTAGCACTCGTCAATATTTCTAAATTACTAAGAAGAATCTAGATAATCATTAGTTTCTTTACACCTTCTGGCAACCTTGTAAAGATTGCTGTGAGTTAATACAAATCCCATAAAGTTCACAAAATGTCCTATGACTACTGGAACTTTGTGGGAAACACTAATTTAATAACCAACCAAGAGGTTACAATAGGAAACATTTGTTGAAGGTACCTTGGTATCTGAGTGTGACTGACAGTGTGATGAATGATGATTGCTGGGCTAGCTTTGAACAAGCGTTCTTCCTCCAGCAAAGTCAAACAGACCTTGCAGAGGAAGTTATGGAATTCGCTTTTTGTTAAGGCAACTCAGAGATCAAAATTCATACGCCAAATCTTTAAAACACTGAATCCAACCTCAGGAGTGGATGATTCTTCTCATAAGAAGAATTTCTCATGACATTGCTACATATTGGCTAAAGACTCTGATAACCCTGTGCTCACAACAGGAGAGACTTCGCCAGCAAAGCCCAGTGCAGCATTCAGAGGACAGCGTACTGCCCTGTCCTGTCTGCCAGGCAAACTGCAAAATATCTGTCCAGGATTGGTATAAAGAATATTTTATTTTGTGTACTCAGGAGATTCTTTGCAGAGTGCTTCAAAGCAGGCAGAGAGAGCAGTAAATGTTGTCTTTGTATGTGGGAATTTGAAAGCCTCTGTTAAACTTCACCATCTATGGCTTAACATTCACATGATCCCCCTTCTTATCACAGACAATACACACCATAGCATTCATTCAGAAATGCAAACCAGTCTCTCATGTAAAATGGAAAAAATAAGGATGGAAAGGGGTAAAATATGCAGGAAGCTATTCTATCCCCATATGGCCTGAAATTTGCTCAGGGTATTATACATGTGATTAGCAACTGTCTGTCAACTAAAGGAAAAAAATCTTGGAAAATTTAAGGAGGATATGGCTTTTACTGAAGACGCGGTAGTCAAATGATAATTAAATATAAAAGCAGAATTATAAATTTCTGCCCAAAGATGAAGTCTTTGAAGACAGGGAAAATAAGTGGTAAGATTCTGCTATTTTTTGTTTATTGGCATGTTTGCTAAGACCTGTCTTGTAACAGGTTAACATTTCAAATGTGGAGCCAAATCTATCAATTGTATTGTTCTGGTCCTATTGTCAGGGCCAAAATTAGACCCATTTATCTTTAAAATATCTTTAAGAGTGCTAAACATATGTGTATATAAAAGTATAGAAGAGTTTGATGAGGCATTATTATTGATTATGAAGGGACATGGGCTAATACACATAAAGATTGGTGTGTAATACATATGTGCAGTGGGAAGACTTCAGCGTTGCCATATCCGTTCTTTTTGCAGTCCTATAGCTGACATTTCATAATGTAACTGCAATCTTCACATTAACTTTTAAAATAGGACTCAATATGGAACATACAATAGCAGATATAAATAAATACATATACATACACACACATATATATACACATACATACAAGACTACTCAAAATACTTTAGAATCAGTGAGCCTGTTTCAGTGAGGTCACAGTAAACAGATGTGATTTTTTAATATAAATTTACAACCTTAAATTTTACTGCATTTTAAAACCTATTAAACATTTTAATTTAGCATCTCTAATAGGAGATACTTTACCTCCTAACAGATATGCTTCAGAAACCAAACATTCATCATAAGCATATATAATTATGTCTCTCTAGCAGTGGAATTTTTTTTATTTATGTGCAAGGTAAACTCCAATAGTGTATTCACACTGTGCTTTCTTAAGATGCCACTGAGAATATCTCATGGTGGTTTCAGAGCTATTGCTGTTACTTTAGGCTTCACTCTACAGTTTGTCTCTATTTTAAAAGTAAAATGAAGCTTCTTGAGAGAAGAAAAAAGTACATTTAAGGACTTAATATAATGTTTATCTTACTTTTACAGTAATAAGTGGTTGATAGCATCTAACTCTGATATTTTATTTATCCACATACTTACCTAGCTCCTGCCCCACTACAGTATCTTACTGATTCACAAACCTTAATGAACTTACAGTCACAAAACTCCCATGAAGCTGGAAATTATTTCTCAGTTTATGAGGGAACAGAGACTTAAAGAGATTCACATGGCTTGCCCAAGGGCAGATGAGAAGTTAGAACTTGAATCAAACTCAAGACTTCTAAATTTCAGTTCAGAAGAACAGCATGACTTTATAAACTGTTCTTATGCTTGGTTTATATTTAAAGTGACTTGCTACAGTATATTGCATTCGCTTCAGGTTTGTCCCTTTTATTGCTATATAGCTACCAAGTAAAAGCTGTAATGAAACATGCGTAACTTTCTCAGATGTTATTTACATAACAAGATCAAGAATAAAAGCTACATTTATGCACTGTGTCCTATCAAATACAGTACTTATATTTTGTCTACATTTATGTACAGAATGAGAACTTACATGAATCAGTTCACCTGCATTTGTTCTATTGAAGAAATATAACAGCTCGGTTTAGAAAGGTCAGTAACTTCTGAAACAACACTTTTTATTATCTTCCTTGTCTGTACCTGTGGAAGAGCAGAGACCCCTATATTCTCAGCAGTAAAATGGTTCTGTCTACTTAGCTAATTTGCCCCCACACTCTGTAGCTCAGTGGTGACATATGTCCAATGTTTCCCCAGGCTTAGAAGAAAAGGAACTCACTTTCTGCCAAAGAACAGACAAGACCATAAAGGAAATGAAATATAAGATAAAGGAGTAACACTGCAGTGGAATGAACCCATATGGGACCTTGATTTTTTAAAGTGACACATTACAGACATACACCTGAATTAGAGGGATCAAATTTGTATCAGCAGCAAGAGCTAAGCTCTCCAAAATTCAGCAGGATTCAGGTCTCCTGCCTGGGATGGCTCCCATCCTTCTGTGAGATGAAAATGTAATAGGAAACTCTAGCAAGAACATGTATTTTCAGCTCCATGACTTGATTAATACTGGTAGAGCACTTTCAAGATTACTCATACTGCATACCACATGTTTCTCTTGAAGAAGATTCAATCCACTTTTAAACTTTTATCACATCCAGGAATGCACAAATACTACGCTTAACATACACTCTATTATTCTGTACATACCCTTTGTATATATATCTGTAATAGCAAATTAAATGTGCCTAGAACTGTTTTCTGGCAATAAAGCCAACTGCCAGAGGAAGACCTGAAAGAAAGGTTGAGTGAAAGACTCATTTACTCTCCAGAAGAGCATGGACATGTTCAAACAATTCCTAGCAGGTATGGTCATCAGGAGTGTAGATCAAGAACATGGAGATTGTTCCATCATTTTATCAATATATATGAGTTCCCATACCTGAGAATGTTCCCTTACTCTAAGTTACCACTACAGATACAGCATCTGTTTCTACAGTCACCTTACAGTGAGGGCCCAGGCATATCTGCTCATATAAATACACAGAGTACTAAGACCGTGAAAAGGAATATAAATACCTCATAGGGAAAAACAGGTTAGTACCTAATTTAACAGAGTTGGGCTTAAACAGACCAAGGCTGTCAGAGAAGCACAGTCGTAGATTAGTTATGCCCATTTTTTTCCCCATAAATTTTTAAGCATTCTATTTTCATTATTACTTACTTTCTGAGGGTAACTCCAGGCACCCAAGCTTACTAGTGTGATTTCATTAGTAGAACTTCATTCATTAGTAGTATTTCAACTGATAGTTATTGCTAGTAAAAGGTAAGATAAGCAAAGTCAAACCTGGGCACTGTCAGTATATTTGCAGGTGCCCTTCTCACCATGGGCACAGTGTTCTGAGAAGAACAGAAAGAGAATGGGAGTGTGTTTGCTGGGAAGGAAGTGTACGAGGGCAGAGAAGGATGAAGTATCTGCTGATTTTTGCTCTAGATGCCAAACCAAACCTTTAACCACTGGCTGTCACTGAGGATCCTATGATAGCTTTCACAAGAACAGTTCAATGCATTTCACTTAGTTGTCACTTTTTTCAAAAACACTGTTGTGCAATGGCATTGGTGTGGAATAGAAGTTGAATTTCACCCATAGAGATAGCTACATTTCAGTGGTGGATGAAGTGATCCCATCAGACTTTGTAAAGCACTTTGGGATTCTTACAGATGAAAAGTGCTATATAAATGTCAGATATTGTTATACACCACTTAGGAGAAATGTTTCCATTTATTCCTCTGGATTTACTGCTGAACATTTAGAGATAATCGTCACTACTGATAATAACAGTAAGAACAGCATCTTGAATGCTGCAGACTGTGTAGATTGTTCTGTATTCTGCTTGTCTGTAACAGGAGGTCGCATACAGATAAGAAGGAGGAATTTTTTGACAATGCAATTATGGAGAACTAGCTATTTTTCACATTATATGGTCAAAGTGCAACTGTCAGAGTTATTTACATGGCTGCATCATTTACAGCCCAGGATTATTGAAAAGATTCAGCAAAAAGGTAAGCTGCTTTCATGATGATATTCAAAACAGCATAGTACAACAGCTTCCTTAGTAGGGCCATTTGTTTTACTCTATTACCCCTCTATATTTGTCTAAGTTCTACTAATTCATTTTATTAATAGATTTTATTGAAATGCATGATGGATGTTTCTAACAATGCTTACCCAAGCACTAATTAGAATTTGTTAGAGAGATTCCACTGTTTATCCTAACATGAGTGCCTTTGGATTTTGGTGGTTTGTCTGGGGTTTGGGGAGGGGGGTGCTTTTTTTTAGCATAACAGATTTCCAAATGTAGTCCATTATTGATTTTAATAGGAGTGTAAAAGGCAGACTATTTTTGCCAGGTAGATGAGTAATTTCAGCTATGCTCTAACAAATCAAATGGTCTTTATAACACTGGAAAACAATCCTGCCCCAGCAATTCCCTTAACTGAGTAACACCTGAATATAAAGACCCTCACATTCCCCCTTCCTCTTCTGCTTCCCAAGTCTCTCCTCTCAGATTTCTGCCTTGCAGTTGGGGTATTTCATTAACCTGCAGGGTCTATCCCTGCCTCATTATCTTCTCCTGAACATCTGAGAGAGGCAGAAGCCAGGCTGTACTAACCCACTGATTGCTGCTGACCAAGTGATGCCCCTGAGCCCTTTTGGAAGCAGCTTTGGCAGCTTTGGCTGAATAAAAGCTGCTGGAGGATGTGGTCCGGGACTGAATACTGGGTAAGAAAATAGGAGTAATCTACTGTGGGGATTAATTTTGACAAAACCTTGGCAAAACCTTTGTGTGCAAGGGAGCTGAATCTATCTCTAAGGAAGCCATGCAAGCTTCCCTCTTATTCCCAGAGTCTTTTAGTACAGAAGCTGTAAAAGCATTAAAATGTACAGAACTACCTCCTCCCCCCCTGCTAACCAGCAAGGGTACTTTCCTGGCTAATCCAGAAAGATTGCCCCCAGGAAAAAGGGCTAAATACTTAAGAAAACTTAATGTTGCTGAGATTCATTTTATAGTCCTAACCCCCTTTCAGGAGTGCTGCATGGGAGCTCAGCGCAGTGAGTACTGTACCCAACACCTGCAGGATTGTGTTTATGGCTATATGTATCCTATGCAAATTCCCAGAAATTCCCAGTCTTCCTAGAGTATTGACATTTACATCTACCTTCAGCAGGTCTGTTCGGAATTACCATAAAAGATCACAGTGCAGCTTGGAGGTCAGTGTGATCGTAATTTGGCCACACTGGTATATTTACTCTTGCTAATAGAGTTTACTTCTTTTTATTTTTCCTTATTGCTGCTTTTACCTTGTTCTCTCCCAGTGGAAGTTTAATCACTGCCTATCATGGGGGGAAGAAAAAACTCAAAATTCTGGGAAGAGTGTGATAGATTTGTCCCACACATGAGGAAGAAAAGAAACAGCCAAATAGCAGAAACGCAGACAAGCATCTGTAGAGTTAGGCATTGTAAAAAAGTGAAGTGACACAGGGTTCTACATGTTTTGTGAGCTAAGCAAAAAGTTAACACCAAAAATATCTGCTTAAAGGACTTAAATAACAGAGAAGGCAATTTTTAAAAAAAACCTAGAATGAAACCAGTGAAGTACTCATGCAGTTAGTCAGAGATGTGGCTTAAGACATGAGGACAGACATTTCTGAAATCTCGACAAAAATAATTTAAAGCTAAAGGTTTACCCCAACGGTATCAAAAATTCTCCTCATACAGAGTTAACACAGCAGAAACCAGAAGTATGAAATGTCTTTCAGATATCAACTCTTCTCAAGTGACATAATATTCTTAAATATTTAGTTGAACAAATGTAAACATAGTAAGACACTTGTTCATCGTATGATAGATGGTGGATCCACCTAACTCTTCCCAGAGAATTCTTTATGGAAACCACCAGAGAACCTCTGTAATTTAATCACTAGCCACTGCAACTGGCTGACTGCCTGTTAATTGCTCGGACAATACCCAAATTGTCAGACCAAAAGACCACCCAGTGATTCATTGGGCTGTCACTCCATATAACTAAAGCAACAAATATAAGAAACAGTGCCTGGAATGAGTCTTCGCCTGTGATGTCTTCTCTGATGCTTTTCTCAGTATCCTATCTATTAAAATTGTTCATCAACTTCTTTAAAAGCTTGAAATCTTATTACTGCAAGTCTCAAGTTCCTAAGGATCAGTTATACTCCAAGGTGATTCTGCAAAATTATCTCTAAGGAAAGCCATGTTTGGTAGTTCACAGAGTTTCTATATCATACTGCTCAGGTAGCTTTGTTGATTCAGCCTAACAAGTTTGGGCAGGGATAACAAAAATCTATCAAGCTTTTTATTATGTAATTCTGGTTGTGTATTTTACTTACAATATGCCATGACCACCCACACAACCCTTACTATATCTTTACAAAACTTCTCCAAGGTAGGGCCTTGCAAGTATTTCTATTCCACAGACAAAATACTAACATACAGAGAGTTATTTTAAGTTTCCAAGAGCTTTTAAAATATGTATTCTTTATAGGTCATGAACAATCAGCACTAACATGAACTCTGTTGAATTTAAATGCATTTTTGGTTGCAGGGCACAGAACTGTCCCATAACTACACTGAGTGTACTACCAGCATGATAGAGGAAAGGTGAAAATATTTTTTTTTTACTTAAGCAGTGGCATCATTTTGAAAATATCAAAAAAACACCACTGTGGATTTGTGAGACCTTGGAGCAGTTTTCTGACAAATATCTGCTCACTGGAATGGAATCTGAGATTGATTTAATGGACAGTATGAAGTGGAGACTACATACCACCAAATCTCCAAAACATACCCTATAAGCAGTTAAAATATATTTGCTCTAGGCATGTATTTATCTGGAAGAGATTTAAGAAGGGAAGTGCTTTTCTCATTAGCACCGTCCAATGTAGCAGCTGCAGCATTGTACTCAAGGGTATGTAGGAGACAAAAGCTGGCTATCCCAGTGTTTTGATGGGACATGTATCCTGTTGCTACTCTTTTCTCACCATTGTTAATTCTTTCACTGTTGTCACAAATTTTATCAGCCACAAATTCATACTTTCCCTTTGTTAGTCTTTTACCTGAAGCACTAGTTAAGCAGGAGGAATGCTATCACTCCAGGACATGTATCATGACATCTGTAACGACTTTTTGGTCATAGCCCCATTAGCCATTAGGAGCCTTTTTGGTCACAGATCATCCACTGAGTGCAGCTTGAAGCTGTAATGGACCCTCCAGAGTGGAATTCTGTCCTCTGAAGATCATCTGCCTGACTACAAATGGCTGGATGATATACTGGGCCAAAGGCTTCTACTTCATACCACATAACAAGGGCATCAGCAGGATATTGGTTCCTGTTTCTCTCTCAGCTTCTGCACAAGGCTAGAACAGACTTTTCCAAATCTGCAGCTGTGGCAGTTACATGAAGGTGGTTAAGTGCCACAGTCTGCCCACTTTCCCAGTTAACTTAGCGGATTCCATGCTCAGTGTGGATTAAACCTCCACCAAATACATCCCCAGACAGGATCCCATGGAATGAGAAATGCTGTCCATTGGATATTTAATCTCCCTGTAACTTCAGCTGCTACTGATTAAGAAGCATTGAGGGAGTTAGTGCTGATCTACTTCATATGACAGCTTACTACAACACTACCATTTGCCTCCAGCATTTAAACAGCATTTCCTAGTTCAAGGAACTACCATCATTATGCTTTTTTTGTGCTAGCTTCTTCCTCTGTGTACAGTCACGTGTGTAACACCTGCTTTTATCTCCCAGGGCCTGGAGATGATCCCACAAAGCCTCCCTGAGGTTTCAGCTGATGCTGCAGAGACTGAGGCTGCCAGACAGCTTTGATTCTGCGTCTCAGTTTTGTTGCTTCTCTTTCAAAACCTCTCTCTACTTCTCAGCCAAAGTAAATGTCAGAGTGCAGACAATTCCATGCTATGCCAAGTTAAAAATATTAGGACCTTCAAAATGTTTTTTTTTTTTTTTTTTTTTTTTATCCAGGATAATTCATGATATTGTTTATAAAGCACTACAATTAGTAGAGCCTATAGCACAAAATCCTACACTGTGTATCCCACTACCTTTCTCTGTCCTTCCTCTTTGTATTGTCGACAAGGACGCCCACAGTCAACAGCCTTCCTGCCCAAGCACCTGCTAGCTGCTTCTTATTCTACAAGGAAATAAATATGGGGAGTATCCTAGTAAATCTTAACATTTCTGAACTTTCAGAAACACCCTGTGTGTCCTGAAACCTAGTGCAGTAGAAAAAATAATAGCAATTTAATTTGCAGGAAGAAAATACATCATAATGTACAAAAAACCAAATAGTGGCATCTACATGCATACAGACAGATATGACACATTGCCTTTTAAACACTGATATTATGAAGTTACAGGCTTCTTTAAAGGTATATATAACTAAGCTGATATCCATCTTTAAAGTAATCATGCTTTCAGTTCATTCTCAACAATAATATTCTTAAACATGGTGTTTCAGAATAAACTCAAGAAAAAGCTGGAGTGAATTTCAAGGCTTGAGTGCTGCTGCCATCTACATGGCAGGAAGACTATAAACCAGAATAAACAACAGAAATATGTATGTTACATTTACTGGGCAGAGCTGTAAGTCTGTTTGCCAGTGTGATTACAAAAAATAAAGTTCTGAAACTGAACAGAACAGAATCTTTTATTACCCTGAGTTTCTGTGGGGAAAATTCATAATGATTTGGAGTACAATTTCCCCAGGTCCTTATTATCAAGAAGTTTACGCAATATTTAGATAAAATTTGAGAACGAGTAAGGAAAATATTATTATTTTACTAGTGCTCGATATTGTTAATATTTTTTCTGCTGAGTATTAAGCTTTCAAATGCTAAACTCCCCCCCCAACCTCTCCCAGTTGCTGTAAAAATGGAAGGAGTAATGTACTTAATGAAATGATGTGCTACTTACTCCAGTGATACTATTTTTCACAGCTATCATTATTGAGAGTATTGCCAGAGGAATAAAAACAGCTTTTATCCCTATGCTTGCAAGACACAATGTAAAGTCACGCTGCACAACTCTGTCTTCTCAAGGTAAGGTTTCTAGAAATACATGAAAGAAAAAGATAAGTGCAATTAAATTTGTACCATGTAAGAATTTTATCAAATGCACAGTCCACTCTAAAAAACTCTGCAAATGTTTTTCAAGTCTTAGAATGTTTAATATTGTTTAGCATCTTGCACTGCTTCACCTTGACAGCTACATTTGTACTTACCCATCACACCATATCCAGGACACTCAGATTCGTCGGAAGACGGGGAAGGTAGTCTTTACATGACATGCCTCTGTCCTGCAGCACAGCTCTTGGACACACTTTAGACTTTCCAGCAGGTGTCATTCAAGAAACAAACTTACTGTGGTCTCCAGTAAGACAATCCTGGGCTATTGTGTGAATTTTATGTTGCATCCAAGTTCAGTATTACTTCTTCAAAAATAAGACTGATGAATTTTCACTTTGGGGATCTATGAATTCAAATTATAACCCAACTCAAACTCTAGTAATAATTCTAAGAGCTTTGCCTAGCAGTTCAGACTGCATACCCTAGGAGGAAGAAAAAAGGGGAAGACCAGACCTTGAAATTCCTCTGCATCCTTTTCTTATGCAAGAATAATGGCCTGCAAAATTCAGCAGAAACATCCATTGCAAGAAGCAGGACTCTGTCTTCACAGATCCCCCATCAGGAATGTGCATGCAATGCTATTCAGCATTAGCACAATGACTTTGAGATTTGTGCTGGAGCTCACTGCCCTAGTCTGCCTTCAGAGAACATGCTCTTTCAAAAGGAGTAAAAACCAGGAGAGAAGTAATGGTGCTTATTGCACCTGTCCCATTCTTTTCTTAATTTTCAAAACTTCAGCTCAGTCAGACGTGCAAAATCATTTCCCTTGCTAGATTTCTGGTGTTGTCTGGAGCTTGTAGCCCTGTTACACAGTGGTTTTGTTAAAGTGTCACTTTTTTTAAAGAACCACTGAATCTCATATATATATATATTTAGCAAGTTCTATGCCAATTTGCTTTCAGAACATCTTTCATTGGATTGGGGAAGAGCATTGCTCAACAAAATACAACTCCAAACGGAAGAAGTTGATTTCAGTGATTGAATTTAAAATATGTAAATAGCACAAGTGACTTCAAAATATAATGTTTGGATTTGGAGCCATAAAAGAACAGTTCAAAGTTTAGGGATGTTTCCAGGCAGGAATCTAGGTCAGTGACCATTTAGCAAGTATGAATCATTTGGAAAACTCAAAATCCCTCAAATCAAAGAGACGTCAATGAGTTTGGGTTTAGGCTTATACTAAAGGACCCCTAACTTCCTTTTCAAAAATTTTTTAATAACATAATGAATTATGCACATAATGTAAAAAACGGCTATAGGATTTGAAAGCTAAAAATCTATTTTCAAGAAAGACCCCTGCACATAGCACCCTAAAACTCCAAATTCACGCTGAGATAATGCTGATGTATGTGTGGGTTACCCCACACTTACATGGTATCTCTGCCTTCTTCCTACCCTGGCTTGCTTGTTCCTCCTCTGCTCTTAGCACTGAAGCCAGTGCTTCTCTTGGCTTCATGTCATACAAGCACTTGTGCAAACATAAGTGAGGAGACATAGAAGCATATGGCTGGAGTGGGGAGAAATTGCCCTGACTATGAAACCACAGCTTAAGCCATACAGTTTGTTGGACCCTGGGACTTCTGGATGAAGAAAAAACCCAAGAAGACCTTGCTCCTTAAGCAGTTTAGGTATTCATGAATTTTTTACCCTATATCTAAAAATTAGACAACTACTCTAAAATATTAGCATATTACTCCTTTTGGCAGGATTCCTTCAGTGTAACACAATAGAAAAATATATTCTTAATTATCTTGCAACTTTGTTGTAAAATCAATCTCCATAAGCATGAATACAGTGGTATATCAGCCTGCATTAGTATAGAAACATTTCTTCAGTTATGGCTTAGAAGAAACAATTGCAGGAGGTTAATATGTATTTTTGTATAAAGCTCTAAAGTTGTCACTTTGATGCAAAAAGATTGTTCTAAGCAAGAGTTCATCTTGAGCATATACTGTAAAGGTGGTCATTCAAAAGACATCCAGACCACATGGGAAATATATTTGCTTTACTGGGAAATAAATGTACCTAATAAAAAAAGTTCCTGCCTTACCTTACTGATACTGGAATTGTAATTAGCACAAAGCACGCATAAGCATGTGTCAAACACCAATCATCACTGCACAAACCATTCCAAAGGGCTGTCTGTATTGGCAGTCTGCTGATGTGGACTGCTTTGCAGAATTAAAGACAAGCAATCAAACACTGTGTTGCACAACTTAACTGCTACTACAGCAGTACTGGGTGTTACGGACAATGCCAATTCCTTAATCTATGAGGCCTCTTTGAACACGTCAGTTTTTAAAATATCTTGTAGAAATAGCTTTAAGGAGATTTGTTATCCTGGCACTAAGAACAGAGCTGGCCCAAGTGAGCAGATGCTGATGCAAAGCAGTAAGGTTTGTTGTGAAGGGAAATGGACTTTTCAATGCCAGTGGAAGACTACTGCAGCAAACTAGAGGTGACTGTTGACAAGGATGTGTGGCAAAGGAGATAGCAAGGTCCCTCCTTTATTTGGCATTTGTTTTACTGTCTGCAAGGTTCCTTTAGTGTTACTAAGTTCCTGTAGTTATATTTGCAATTCTATTTTTACCTTCTTGATGTTTGCAACTCTGATTTCACCATAAAAGTTAAGAAGAGGATATATGTCAGCTGAAGACACGTTCTGCTCTCAGTTGTGTTGTACAAGTATAAATAAGTCTACGAAATTATTCCAGACATCCAGCACAATAAGGGAAATAATGAAGCCATAACACTCAACATTCAGATTGTTTAGTCAGTGTAATCAAATACAAGCTTATATAAACAAAAGATATGTTTTACATAGGAAAATGCCTTCTAAGAATAAGGAAAGTTGTTTCTGAAAAATACCAAAATTTGTAAAAACTAGTGACTTCTCTGATAAAAGATGTAATTTCTCTGCATGGTATTTACAATTAGAGAAAAATGACATTAAGTATCTTTATCTTCTCTGGATTGCAGCCTATTTTAATGACATATTCTTTAGTAAAATAAAAACTGAAATACTACTTCTTAGAAGGCCCTTCCATTCAATGTTTCTGAAGACCTTGCTGCCATATACTGCACTTAGAGATATGGACGCATGGGATATAAAAAAGCAGAAGAAAGAAGGTTTCACGTCTGTTTCATGTTTAACCAAATTCAAGCCATAGTATGGCAACAGAAACCTGTTTTTGTCACTTCTGCAGCCAAGACATTTCCCCACAAGTAAGAAAGAGATTCATTGCCAGAGAATCTTTCCACACTGAAGAAATCTTCACTCTCCTAATTAAGGCAGCTTATGACTAACATAACAATTAGGAAGGATAACATCAGACCAGGATTTCCACCGTAAGATACAGATCCAGAAAAGCACATCCTCAAGTCCCTTTGACTTCATTAGCACATGGACTACTGGTAATACAGAAAGTGAGCTTACTGCTCTGAGTGGTCATTATTTGTCAAACCAGCATAAATTCCCCAGAACATTAAGTGATAAATGAGTCTAAGAAGCTGCAAATATTCTCCAAACATAATGATTTTTTTTTTAAAAGACAAAAATGTATAGCTGCTTTTCCCAGCTTTTTCCCAGCACAAACAGAAATTCAATGAAGTATATAATTTCAGAAGAGGACTCCAATGGGCTTCTCCAACTTCATATTGGTACTACATTTCTACAGATGATGGTGATGGCAGTATTTAAAGAAAAGGGAAGCTTGCATCCTAGACATGACCAGATTTATAGTCAATTTCCAATGCTTTCCTGTGCACAGAACATTCTTTGTATTTTAGTTGTTTCTAAATATTCCATGCTTAATTAAAAATGTGCATTCTTCCTTTAAATGCAAGCAAATTTTCTAATTATTTCAAATGCATTTGGTTTTGCTCAATGTTAAAATCTTATTGGTAATAAAAGTCAGAAGCAAGGAAAGAAAAAAATTTAAATTTGGTGTGTGTAAAAGAGTATTAAAATTGATGATGGTCAAAGTTGTAAGATTTGGGATCACTACAAAAACTAGCAAAAAACATCTATAAATAAAGAGTTGATATTTTCTATGTTAGAACTGTCTAAATTTAATTGAATAAATGTAAATATATTAACGATGGAAGTGTGAATTGAAGCCAATAAATCAGCAAATAGAAGCTGATCTTATGGAAGGTATTTCTTATGAAAATAAATTGTTAAATGTATACAATAATAAATACAACAAGACATTTCATGTTCACACCACATACATCCTATTTCTTGGCTGTTCTTGTGCATCTTCTAATTCTTTCGGCTTAGCAGGGTTTTCTAGCACACCTTACAGGAGCACACCTTAGATATCCAGGGATGTGGCTTCATGTCATCTGGAAAAGAAATGTATTCATCTGGCTTAATGATTTTACAGTTTGAGGTAATAGGCAAGATTTTGTTTTTAAAAAATAAGTTATTTTACAATCTTTTTATGGAGTAATAAACTCTGTAATTTTGTAATGGAATGAAAAGTTTCATCAGCAACATGCTAGTGTCAAAAAACATCACAGATCTACCTCCAGAAGACTGTTTACATTATAACTGCTATACTACAAGAGGCAACATGGAACCCAAAACAGCTCAAGACAATGTATGGCATTCCTCAAAACTTTTCTCCTGAACAGCCTTCTCCTTCTTCTTCCTTTTTTGTTTTAAAGAAAAACATTCCAGTGGGTCAGCAGAAATGTAATTTCTGTTTTAAATTAGTAGACTGTTTATGTTTCCTCTGCAAATATAATTTTCAATTATATATATTTTCTTTCAGCAGAAATAATCCTACAATAGCTGTAAACAGAGGTAATAGAAAGTTATATTAATAAGGCATTATATTTTAATTCTGTCATGGCTTATCAGAATTCCACAGAAAAGCACTCTCAATCATCAGGTTTTAGCTTCATGTGCAAATACAGAAAAAGAAAACCATGCTTTTCTAGGATGCTTCATACCTGGAAATTTAGAGAATATTTCCTTTTACATTCTGGCTGTGTACTGATCAACAGCCATATAGGTGACGCAGTGCTGGTTTAAATAACATACTGTCCAGTGGATGGAACTTGGAGCTCGTAAGTGACTATTCGATAGAGTAATTGTAACTTGCCTTATAACAAGAGAGTCACAATTTTAGTGCTGTATTTTCAAGCACACTGTTGCTAATAAGAATCTGTTGTTCTTGGTACATTCTCATTTCTATTTGCTACAGTTCTGTCTCTCAGACTGTATTTCAGGGACAGTCAGAGATCTTTCCCATCTCTATGCCAAGGTATGTCTAGGACAAGACTGTGAAAACTGCTTGGATTTTCACTATTATCTGTTTTACACCCAGAATTACATTCCATCCTGAAAAGTCAAAAAATGAAGAGGGAAAAATTTCATATGGGCAATGTTTTCGAAATGAAGTGCGGGGAAGAGATCATGAGGTGCAGAAGGGACCAGCTGACTCAGGCAGAGACTGTCTGGCTACTGAAGGCTATAAGTATATAGGGTTCTTACAATTTACATGGGTTTCATCCAAAAGAGAGGAAACACTCTAATTTCTGTCTACAGCTTCCAAGTGAAGCTTCCATTAGGGACGCTCAATTTCCTTCTATTACCAAGTGAAGTAAAAGTCTATTGCCTACTCTACTGCAATATCTCTGTTGGGGGAAATAAGAGGGGTATCTGTGCCTACAATGTTTGTTGTGACTCCAGCTCAAATCTATTCCTTTTTCTCCTAAGAGCTGTGCTTGCAGAACCCTCCTTAGTGGGATTGCACCACATATGAAAGCTAAGAACCTCAAGTTGTGCCAAGTCCTGTTACAATGCTCTTAGACATTTAATGACAAAATTCAGAGGATTTTCAATCCCCTTAAAACCCATCTCAAGCAACTCCCTTTGGACAAGATGATCTGCCCGCTGGAGGTGTGAAATTTCCACCATTGTTTGTACAAGAGAACTTGGGTGAATAGCTCAGACCTAGAAGTCTAACTTATACATCCATTTTCACTCAGTTTCAACCTTTCTCAGTTTCCCTAAATGTGGAAAATTTGTCTGATAAAATGGAAAACACTGCTGGGAATATTTATATTAAAGAAGCACTCTAAGGGATAGGGAATTCTTAACGTGTGGTTGATATCATTACAAGTCAAGTTCTACAAAAAGCTGTTGTAGTTCTTATCTGATTATTATGTTCAAGGCCACAGCAGCCTTGAAAAGCCAAGGCTTTGCATGTCAAACAGAAGTAGTCCATGTGGGGAAAATGGCAGTGATAAACCTACTATTAGGCATCTGGGAGAGAAGCCCAGCATCTCCTCTGTGTGTGGGCTAAAATAGACATGAGCGACTATCACAGATAATGGCAGTTTGTAGGCACATGAAGGGAGCAACTAAAATCCATTTCACTTAGACAAGAAACTGCAGTCTGATATTTACCTGTGTCCATCACATGTGAAAAGTGTTTACTGTGAATTATCCAAGAGAAAAGTGCAGGTTGAGGGGTTTCATTACCTATCTGAGAGTAGTTCAGATCACACATTGAACACAAGAAATCACAGGTAAATCTCAGATTGGTGTCTTGGGTAGTCAAATAGATTCCTGCTATTCATCTGAGTATATGCCTTTTTCTACAATTGCTGGAGGCCCACATCCAGAGCAGTGAGAACATGTGCAGACATATAGAAAATGTGAAAGTAAAATAAAGAGTAAGCTTTAAGTGATTTTAGAAAACTAAGATCACTTTGAAAATAACTCCGTCTAATGTCAAGGTTAGAGACTGCACCTTTCACCATTAAAAAACACAATGCACAGATATGTCTGTTAACGGCTGGTCTATAGCCTTCCTGATTCTTGTAGAAGTCATAATAAAGAACCTTTTCTAGGAATGGTTGGAATTTCTTGCAGGTATATTGTCATATTTTCACCTTTTCCTCACCAGAAGAGATAATAAAATCAATGTATTTCTTAACATCACTTTTGCACATACAACATATTGTAAGTGAAGCACAAGAGACTCTGCAAAACATATATATAGACTTTTTAATAAAAACTTGTAAATGAAGTTTTTAAGTTTGCCCAGACTTTGAATATGTGTGAGAGAGATTCTAAAGTCACAGGTTTCACCAAACCAAATGCTGACCTCCCAGGCACTGTCAAATTCCAAGATACTATTCAAAGTTAAAGCACCTGAGAAATACCAGAGAAAATCATAGCCAACTGAATGTCATATTATTGTTTCAATGTTTGCTACTAAAAGTAAGTGGTAAGTTTTAAGTAAATGTATTGTGTTACCAAATCTTTCCTTTCAAACAAGCACTTCTGGCAGAAGTGTCTTAATTTCTTATCACAGAATTTCATCTGCACAAGGAGCAATAAATAATTCATGTTCCTAGCTCTTTGTTGTGTCCCTGAACTGCACAGAGCTGGAAGGCTGACAGCTGTGTCAGGACAAGCACCAAAGATCTGACATGACAAGTGACTAACAAGTTTCTTTCAGTCTATAGTGAAAGAAGACAATGGCATAAAGTGCAAAAACGAAATCCTGAAACAAAATGAAACTGTTTCTTTCTCTTTACCTAAGTGTTTGCTATGAGCTTATTTCCGACCCATAACCTCTGGTCATTTTATAGTACTGCCCAACCCCCTTTACTCCTCACATTCGCCTGGCCATTTACGCCTGTCCACGGATCAATATGAGCAATTCTTGGAGAAATACGATGTCTCCATGACAACCAAGCCACAAATTCTCAGTGGAAAGCAGTGAGACCAGTAGTGAAATCTCCTGAGGTTTTCAGACCTATAAGACAAGATGTCTTAAAATGCAGGAACGGACAGAAACAAAAGCCAGAGTAATTCATTGTTTATTACTAGTTTAATGATGTCAGATGGACTGAATGGAACTCAGTTTTTAAGTTTAGATGCTTTATCAACATGTATTTTTACCAGTCAATATTGACCTCCTGACAGGCTTTTATTCTTTCCATTACTTCATATAGATATGCAGAGTGCAGAATCGGATATTCAAGTTCCTATCCAAGTGTGTAGTTTGCCACACAGAATTAATTTAAGGTTAAAATTAATGTTATCTTTAAGGTACATCAGTTCTCACCTGAACACTTTAGTGCCACCTTGTTTTAATTCTTTCTCACTTCAGAACAGATCAGAACTTGGACAATCCATATTTTTGCCCATAATCATTGCTGAAGGGACTACAGACAGTTTCTAAGGAGGTGCCGTGCACCACAGATTGTAGGTGCGGTAAGGAATTAAATTTGGCTCCTTCCCAAGTAGATTATCTATTTCTTTCTAAATCTCATGCTGGTTTCTGCTGTACAGCATTGAGTCCAAGCCTATGTGGCTTTAAAATGAATATGGATTTACAATTCATTGGTTTCAATTATTCTAACATATACTGGTGTTCATTTCTGTGGAAAAGATGAAAAGGGAATGTAGTTCAAATCAGGTATATGACAGCAGTTGAACTCCCAAGGAATCTTGGAGGAGTGGAGTGTGCTGAAATATAATCCCCCAGACATGGGTCCTATCTGGGTTCTGAGATGACTTAGGGGACCTGACATGGATTTCAGACTGCACCCTTTGACTGAAAATTAAATCTCAGCAGTGTTCCTTGGGGAAGGATCAGGGGACTGTTGGCAGCTGCCCCCTGTCAGCACAAGCTGCAAGATTTGGAAATCTCTTAACTAAGCTGACAGGCCGCAGAGACAATGAATCAAAAATATGATACACGGATCAGCACACAAAGATGCAAGAGGGTACACAGAAACCAGATAAAGCAGGGAAGGAAAATATCAAGTGAAGAAAGATGTTTAACTCTTTCACTAATGAGGACTACGTGCAGGTTACGTATATGGTGTATGTGGGTCAAGCTCACAGTTTGCTTAAAAGATCTTAGTATTTAGTCACACAGAATGTTTTTAATCAGCTGTGACTTGATACACTTTATATTTAATTGTTTCCCTTTGGGATTCATTTAATAAATTTTGTAGATGTTCCATAACGAGAAAGATAATGAAACTACATGAAGATAAATCTTTTAGTCACCAAAAAGGATGCACTTTATGGATGTTCCTGTATTTAGCTGAATCAATGTTAAGAGCCATTAAAATGAAATAATGATTGTGAGCTGATTTAAAGAAAAGAATCAAGCTATTTAACGCCACCAATTTGCTTTCCTCCAGAGATACAATGTTTGAATGTTCACTGCTACTTTCAACTGCAGTATATACAGTCCTTCTAATTTTTCATAATCTCATGCTACCTTCAAAGGGTCAGATGTTGTACATATATTAAGTAAGCAGTGTAGTCCAAAACTAATTATAATGAACTAGTAGTGTCAGCTTTCTTTTTGGTCACAAAGCCTTTATCCTTTCTAAGACCTGAATTCTTGATGAAAGAGGAAAGGATAACAGCTCCACACTGTGACCCCTGGAGGTGACCATTAATTTGACACTGCAGCTGCTAAAAAGGAAACAGCGTTACAATGTGCTTTTTTAACAGACCCAAAAGCTGTGTCTGATTTATCACTTGATACTTGGTGACTGTCTTTAAATGCCTCTCACCTGGACTCTCAGACTCTTCCAAGACACATCTGTCAGGCATATCCTCCACATCTTGGAAGTTTGCTGAGTTTGAGCTCTTGTCATGCTTCAGCACACTGACTGGAGCAATGAAGAATAAAAACAGGGGGAGAGAGAAATGTAACATATTCAGAAACAAACACTTCCTGATTTTCTGCAGAGCTTTCAATGATGAAGACATAATTTGTAAACACAAATAATAGACTGAAATAAAACAGAAACTCTAAGTACTTATATGCAACCATAGCACAGTTGAAAAATCTATAGACAAGAATTCATTCAGAGAGAACTTTGAGGCAGCAGCTTAAATGTGATCCCTTTGAAGTAAAAAACCAGTTTTTTCTTATAGAATCCTAAAATAATTTAGAAGCCATAAAAAGCTTTTGTCTGTTTCACCAATGAAGCCAGTAAACAATATAAAAGATCAATTAGGTGGTTTTGTAATTACTAGAGTCATTCACCAGGGAGAGAAATGGTGTTCATTTTAAGATGAAAATACGTAGTATATATAACAAGCTAGAATGTGTCATAAAATTAGTGATAATTCCAAAGTGCAGTAAAAACCAGATCGAGTTCTAATATCTAGAAAACTAAGTGAGGTTCCAAACTTCCATGTGGGTGGAGATACCAATGGCTATACACAATCTCAGTGTAGTTTTGTCCTGTTTTCAAAACAAGAAATTTCTTCCCTTATAACTTTCGACGGTTTGGGGTTTTTTTAACCAAATGAATATTTGCTGAAGGATTACTTAATTCAAACACCCATTTAATTTTTCCAAAATTATGAGTGAATCAACAAGGCTTCAGGGCATTATTCAGACAGGAAGAGCTCAAAAGAGACATATTCCTCTTCAGTGCTCTATGTTTTCCATTGGTTTGCAGCTATTGATCCCAGGTCACCAAAAGGTTCCATCATTCTTGACTTCTGCACCTATGCAGACTCCATTTGAAGCAATCAGAGCTTCATTACAATTGTAGAATTAGTTCCTTGAAAATGCAATATTAAATCATAATAAATAATAAAATCTATGAGTGACACTGTGCATTTCTCCTGAAAAAAAAAAAAAAGCCAGTAAATTTTGCTTAAAAAATCTGCCTTGGATGGCAACTAACCAGTACATAAAACCCTGCCCAGGTAGAGCAGGAACACTGGTTAAATGTCTAAGCTTACAAAAAGCCAGAGGCTTTTCTCAGTGGTCAACTTATCCACATGAAGAGGAGTTTTAGTTCTTGTCTCTGCCATGGAAGAGCAGAGATTCCACCTCATGGAATCTGCATGAGGTGAGTTGACACTGAAGAACAACTTACAATAAATAACAAATGTTCTTGTTCACACATGAAAACGCTATATGTGCAAGAAGAAATGTCTTCAAAGATATCTGTGCTCTTCTTTGATTTTTACAACATTTAAATAATTTTCAAATACACTGACTGAGGGTCAGGATTCCCACTTCAACAAAGAAAAAATGGAAAATACAAATGTGCATATTGTATTTTAAAAAAAATTGGTTTGTGCTAAATAGATTAGAACATTCTTTCTAAGACAGTTCCTCCCATTAAACAGTCAGCTCCACTGTGCCAAGTGATAGATTGAGTCATTACAGCTGCATGAATTTAAAAGTCAGAACTACTCTGAAGTAGAGCAATAGGAAAATTTCCAACAGAGTATACAGTGATAAAAGGGAGAAAACAAAAAGTATGGCTATGCCTCTGCAGAGAAAGAGAAAAATCACAAGACCTGTCCTCTCTGAAAAACATAGCAGTGACCAAAAATTCACCATCAGCCTTTCAAAATGAATGGTATGTTTTCACCCAGTAAAGAACTCTCATAGTGAACCAAGGAGGGGAGATGCTTTCACAGCACCAAGCATTAGTCCCGGTCAGGACGTGACAGGTACTACCCTTGCTGAACGTTTGGGCTGTAGTTGCTCTTGAATGGGACTAGGACAAACCTGTTCAAGAGCTCTCCCTCTGTCCCAGACCATGTCAGCATAAGTCATATAATTCCAACTAACCTGCTTGATTTTACAACAAAGCAGAGCTGAGCAGTATTTTTAGGGAAGGTACCAGATTCGGCTGAGAAGTAACTCAGAACATAATGAATAAAAGACAGCTAGAAGCAGGTCCATACACTGGTGAGATACATCAGAAGGAAGGTGTGAAGTGAACAGGAAAGAAACCAAGACAGGCCAGCAAGATCCTTGGATAAAGCAGGAGGATCTCCAGTTGATATGCTTGAGTAGAGATTACAGATATTTGGGGAGATTTGGGAGAAGATGGAGACATTGAAAGCCAAGAAATACAAAAATGAGAAAAAAAGGATCACAGGCAGAGCTGATATGGCTGACAAATGACAAAAACCAATGATGAAACGCTCGCGCGAATAGTTGGTGGCAAGGAGTCATTAGGAACAGATTAAAGGAGTGGAAGGCATGGATGGAAAGGGTTTTCACAGGAGCAGTGAAGCAGACCTCTAGTCAACTTGTGTAAGAATAGCTGTCGGAGCATGAGGTTCAGCAGGAAAAAGTGAAGGGAGGAAAGCGTGTATGTCAGAAAACCAGGAGACAGGTTGGGACAGGTGAGGTTCAGGTCACTGGTGCGAGTGAGTGATGTGTATCTGAGCCTTGGCGCTTACTCAGAAGTACACATACCTCCCTAGACAAAACTCAGGCAAATAAACGTCACAATACCCTAGTTTATGAAGTTACATAAGTGTATGCAGTGAGCAAGAAAGGGACCTTCAGATCTTTCTTTTTTAAACCATCACATGTTATATGCTCAATTTGAAGAGGAAGGTTCCTTAAAAATATCATAAAAGAACAAAGGGAATTGGAAAGTTAAAAATAAGGAAAGAACAGCCTGGCCCAAATAAAGAGTGAAAGTGAAAAATGGCATTATGTAATCATGAAAAAACCCAAACAACTTTAACAATGACACCTACTTTACTGTGTTTTCCCTTAGGGGAATAGGATTTTATGTTCAAATGTCAATAAAGGAAATATTGTTCTGAATTGCTTATACCTAGGACGCTGATCGAATTTAAGTTATTTAAACATACACAGTCTGATCTTTATTCATTCTGAGGATACTCTGTCCTACTTTGGGTTTAAATGGACCTTAAAATTACTTTTGCTTCCATTTGAAAGCTAATTTGTGTAGCCAAAGTGATTTAAATGTCTGGAGTATAAATGAGCCCCAAATCTGCAAGTCAGAGAAAAAGTTAAGAAACAACAGTTTCTGATATAATAACTCTTAATGATATTTTCTTTCTATTCAGTGAAATGCAACTTCAATTATTACATAGACAGTAGAAAATGCCTTTGTTAGCATGGAAGTAACGTAAAAGGCCAGATTTCATTGGGGCAAATGACCTTGAACTTAGCATATAAAAATGACATAAATCTTCATTGTACAGTCTTGAGAACTGTGGTAATTTTTTCTGATATATCTTAATAAGCTCTTAAGAGCTGTTTACTGAACTTGATACCCATTCTCTTACATTATTGAAACAGAAAAAGACATTAAAAAATAGGTATGGAATTCAGAATAGTAAAAGAATGTCATAAGATCATAGTATTGAATGAAACATTTAAGTAAATATTTTAAAAATATTTCAAATTCCAAAAATAAAACCAAGTGATTTCCGAAAAGAGATCACAGACTGATTGGTGATCAGTTTATGAAAGAACAGTCTTTGTGTGAATGAACTGTTAAATGATAAGTTATTCTTTATGAATATACACTAATCACTAATTAGAGCAACTACTCACCACTATCATTTGTTTCTACATGTTCTGTTTAAACTCTGAAAAGCCTTGTTCCACCCTGGAAATATCACACACTGAAGTCTAAATAACCTGCTCTGTATACCAATTTTCAGAGGGCAGACACACTGGAGAAAGAAGTGTGCATAAAACAGGTGAATAAACCAGTTAGCATTTTCTGATAAGATGCCTTTGTTAGTGGTAAGGTGGATTAGTAACTTAAAGACAGTCTGTCTGCAGAGAAAACAAGAACTTATTTGTCATTCAAAACAAGCAGATAAGGCAATAAAAAATATTTTTCAATCAAAAATATTAGGCAAGATAGACTATAGGTGATAAAACTATTTAAGGTCCAATACAGAACACAAAGCAACCTGAATCTAAATAGAATTGCATGAAAAAAAAGCTGTAAAAGAAAACAAAATGGTGGTGTTTTTTAATTTTCGTAAATGGGTAAAAACAATCATGCTGCAGTGCCACTTCTGGGATGTATGGGATCTACTGGCACTTACCATATTATACCTAAGAAGCCTGATGGAGAGCTGGGCAATAAATGCTTTGAGTACTATTTTTAAAAGCACATTTCATAGATATCATAAAAAACATAAGAACAGCTGTACTCCCTGAGACCAAACATCATTAGAGTGAGAGTCCAACAACCATTCAGTAATACACCAGAAATTTCTCCTAAACTCCAATCTGAAACTTGGGGAATTCAAAAACTTTTTTTTTTTTTAAATATTTAATAACTCACAGTAGATTTCTGTTCCACAAACTTCTCCAGTTTGCCCTTAAAGACACAGAATTTTTGCATCCTTAACATTCTACACCCTAACTTGCCTTAACATGGCAAGCTCCATTGTTTTACCACATCGGTAGGCATCTCCTTTTGTTTGCGCATGTCCCTATTAGCTTAATGTGAAACTTATTCTTGTATGAGAAAAGGCTTGTGTAGGAGCCCTGCACACTCTCTCCATGGCGCTTGTGATTTAACAGTCCTTTGTTTTATCCTCTTTCAACCATCTCTTTTCCAGGTGGAGGATTACTATCCTGCTTAGCTTTTCCCACGTATTTTGCTGCCAACCTAAAAGGCTACAATTATTTCACTAGTATTATAAGAAATGCAGAAAACGTTCATGAAATAGCAAGTGAAATGTTAGCAGCACTCACCACAATCATCTAGAAACAGAAAAAGCAGATAACGAAGTTACACCAGCCAGTATGGAGCACCCATCCTGCCATCAGGGTGACAGCACTCTCCGCCGAGGAGCGCGCCGGCAGGCAGGGAGTCAGAGAGGCTGGGGATGTGCCTGCCCTTGATGGCACCAGTGCCGAGTACAGCACAAGGATTACTTCACAGGTTTTACAGGTGATACTCCTGTTTACAGAGCCTGGTATGGTGTTTGCCTTTGCTGCCACAGCATGAACACTGTTGACTCATGCTCAGCTTGTGATCCAGATTCTTTTCTGAGAAACTGTTACCTTGCTATTTCTTCCCCATCCTGTCTCTTTGCAGAAGATTAATCCTACCTCAGCCTAGATCCTTGCTCTCGTTCTTATTGAATTGAACCCTATTTTTTTTCCAGACCATTTCTCAGGCCATATAAACCACTAATTCATCTCACTGACAGAAGGCATCAGTTGTTGGTCATTTCATAATTTTTAGTGTCATTTAAAAAAACCTGCACTGATGTATGTAGTTGTCATTTAATTGAGAATGGCTGGTTGTTATCTTCTGATGATTAAGTATCACACTGGCCCAGTTTCCAATACATTTTAATTTTAAAAAGAGAGATTAAGAAATTAACCTGAAGAAACATGTTATTATTCTAAAGCGAATGCGGCAGCATATGGAAGTTGGAACTGTCCTTGAAATAAGCCAGTATGGAACAAGTCAAACTGGAAGCTACAGTAATTTAAATCCATTACTTTGAATGCTGAAGTAGGACCTAATATTACATTGCAGAGCTCAGTTTGCAGAAATATTAACCCATGCACCTGGAGAAGCTGAGCTTGCTCTTGCACTCTGAATTCACATGCAAACGAAGCTCATTCCACTCATTAAGTGAATTGAAACTGAAGAACATTTTTCCTTCTGTAAGTGTGAAATTTCTTTTAAAGTTTTCATCTATTTTAAATTAAAGAACTCCTGAAACTCCATTTTCCTCCCTCCCCATATGTATAAGGACAGCATTACTCTAGACATGAAAACTGAAATTTTCAGTGATTCTTTTCCCAATATAACTTGAAGTTTTATTCACCCAGACGGACTTCCCTACTTTTCTCAACTAAAGTATAATGGCATGTAACAAATTATGCTCTCAAAGGACATCCCATTTTTGTTTCATTAGTGCAACGAAACATTCACTCAATTTTAAAGCAGTTGTCTTGATCTTAGTTGTGATTTATGCCAGAAACTGTCCAAGTATTCTGTGTAGTATATATAATAAAACACCTAAAGAGTTAAATGTGTCTCAGTGGGTTCTGCTGCAAGAAGTAAAACACTTTCCCATAAAATCCCACACAATGTTTACTGCACAGCTCTGAAGCATATGCTTCTGTAAAACTTAGGAGGATTTAAAAAAGGAAAATGTAACCCCAAACTGTCTTTAATTAATTCTTCTACCATTATACACTGCTTGTTCTTCTTGATGTCCTCTCTGGCTAGAAAGCTCAAATTTCTTTTTTCCAATTTCCATAAATGTCTGGTAGTGCATATTTTAACCAAACATGGTGTAAGACTGAAATATTTGATCCAGTTTGATGAACATTATTTATCCCTCTCATTATTTTTTTTCAACCAGTAATTGGGAGGCAATAGAAAAAATATTTTTACAGGAATTAGTAAAGAAGGCCAAATTTCAGTTCTGGTAGTTACTAGATAATTAGCTTCTTATTTTAATTAAAGTATATAGCATCTCCTCACCTGTCCAATTTTCTAAAACTATATAGCAAAATTCCCCCCTGGTTTCTGTACATTAGATCAATGGTGTGGGAGAATACATATTGCAAATATGACTGCCTGTCAGTGTACCAGTAGCTTTTATAAAAACAACAAAAAAATAAATACTTCGTATTTTAAAAATCACATTATTGGATGGTATTGACATTATTATTTTCATGACAGTAGATTGATTTGGTATTCAAGTCTAAAATCATTGATCAGGGAATTTTCAGAGGATTCTGCTTCAGTCCATTTCTGTGGAGGGATTCTGGCTGTAGATTGCCTCAATTTGCTTTTAAAACCAAAATGAAACAGAAGTGTGCAGCACAGTTATGACACTGACATATTCCTGTGCATAATATGAGTGTTAGAGCTTGCATACTCTTCCCTTCTCTCGATCAAAGCTGTCCAAATAGCTGAATTCATGGGAAAAAAATATACACAGAGCCTTTCTATTAACCTCTTCTGGCCAGATTATTGTTATTCTTTTGCATTATGGCCTTAAAGATGTATTACTGATAGGGAGGTAAAGCCAACTGCAGCACAGCATGACTCTGCTGAATGGCTGCTGTATGTAAGTGGAAGTACTTATTTCCAAGACATTTCTGTGATGCTCCCTACTGTTAAAATGTTATCTGACTTTAAAAGATTTTCAGTTCAATTGTAAGCAATAAGTAAACTCAGGCAGTACAGTACTGTATACTGAAGAGTTTCACTAGCTGGTCAAACGGCATTATTCCAAGAAACTAATGTTGTATAGGACTGCTTCCTGGTGGCTGAGACCTCTGATTGGCAAAAGACAGTGGACTTTTCAGTCAGCAAGCTAGTTACCCATGGATGTGGCTCAAGGCTGACACACAGATTGACTGGTTCACACTAATTTACTTCACACAGATTCCATTTATCTCCTAGAAGATCCCCTGGCAGCAGCTTATAATGGCATATCCTAGGATGCCTGCCTGCATGAGTTTTTAAAGCGGCAGAGCTTGATGAATCTAAGTCCAGAAAACAGTTCACAGATTGAGGACTAGGTGCAATCAAAAAACATCAAGTAGCACAGCTGGGACTTGCTAGCTTGCTTGACTGGTTTGAGCAGCTGAGCATTAACTACGCTTGCTTTCCTGCTGGCAGCCCTGTGTCACTAGGACAAATCGGAGCACTACCTGACAGAAAAGAAAAGAAAAGAAAAGAAAAGAAAAGAAAAGAAAAGAAAAGAAAAGAAAAGAAAAGAAAAGAAAAGAAAAGAAAAGAAAAGAAAAGAAAAGAAAAGAAAAGAAAAGAAAAGAAAAAGAAAAGACAAAAGAGAATTATTGCATTGCATGGATACTACTAACAGATGCAGGAAAAACTCATTAGAACATTTAATCTTTATGCAACTCCAGGATTATCAAACTAAATAACGTTCTGGTTAGCAAGTTTTGAGGCTAGGAATCTGAAAATTTCTTTTGTTCATGCTAACAGTTCCTAGGAAAAAGACCTGAATAAAACTAAAGCTGTTTCCATTTTTTTCCCATTGAAAATAAGACTATATTCAATCTAGTAATACATGTACAATGAAAAATAGTTACCAATATACTGCGTTTTACGTTATAAAAAGGTGAGGTACAGGTCAATGCAATTCCTTGCCTCCATAGAGAACAACAGACTTCAACAGGTTCAAGCTTATAAATTGTATTTTTAAAAGGAGTGAAAATACAGGCTTACACCATAGCTCTCCAAATTCAGATAGACAGAGACTATTCTTTAAAGTCCTTCTCAGAAAGGAAGCAAAATTTCATATTATTAGACAATAACATTTGACAGAAAATGTATTGTGAGAGATCCAAAGCACATTTAGTACTTAGGAGGTTAAAGACTCAGCTGTAGTGCTAGCTGATGAAAAAGTAGGATTAAGGCTTTAGTATGAGTCTTGACATGATCATGTTGTCTGCCTGCTGTCTTAAGCTTCGAAAAACAGCTGGGATCATCTTCTTATAAGCTCCAACTCAAAGATGTTTAAGCAGTTCCCAATCCAATTAAACAGAGGTAAATATAAGGAAGGGCCCTACTGAGCCCAATCATCTTATTTTTTTAATGAAAAACAGCATAATTGCAGGTTACACAACTCCTTAATCTCACTTTAAACCTAACAGACTGCTGCCTTATAGTGCACATGGCAGGCCCAGTTAACCCAAGCATTCTGTATTGGGTGCTTAATTTTTGATCATTATCCTTTATTATGTTACTTGTAATCCTAAAAGCCTATGATTGTGTCCAGATATTTGGCAAGGATTGTACCTGGATGTACAGGGATTCCTCTTCTAAGAGTAATGGATTAATTGGATAGTACTGTATGACTAGTAGATGCTTTGTAGTGAAACTGCTGTGCAGTTTTTAATTTGTGAAGTCCAGTTCCTTCTTATTCTGCCCCTGTGCTTTAAACAAATTGCCTTTTTGAACATTAGCAGTGCTGATGTAGTAACCTATCTATTCTCACCACTAATATGACAATACTATAGAAATAACCTTGCCTTACAGAGTGGGCTGCTTGCTAAAATCCTCTTCATAAAAATTAATAGAAAATACAGAAAGCCTGTTTTTCAGATGGAATTGCATATTCAATTTACAAGTGGCTATCTCACGCACATGACCCAATCCTAGCATTATTACTTCAAGGCTTTGAGCATTAGGCCACTTATTTTCCATACAGTCAAAAGATTTTTGAGGTCTGCATATGTGATCATATTGTGCTAAGGTATGTATTTTTAAAATCATTACAGTTAATACCATAAAAGCAAAAATCCACATATGTAATCCTTCTACTATGTCCTATAAATATGCACAAGGACATTCTCCAAGGATGTAAAAGCAAAATCTCATCAGGGACTACTTCAAATATAGGCTCCTCATGCCTGTAAGAGCAAGAAGGAAATGTAAATGATCATGAGCGAACTGTTTGCAGTAGCTGTGTTACATTATGCATGATTCTTGGCTGCAGAGGATTTAATGAATGATTTCCAGTTACATGGTTAAGATTTGTAGTGAACTGGTATTTAGGGCAGAAAACTAGCATCTGACAAATTTATACCATTTTGTATTTTTTCCCAAACACCAGCTACTAGGAGTTGCTGTCCCTTTTTTTGTGTAGCTGGAAATCTATTTTGCATATATGGACAATGATTCTGGGCCACGTTACAGAAGCATGAATCTAGATTAATTTTAAGGCAGCTACTCTCTTGATGCAATTGAGAACAAAATCTGGACTTTGCTATTCTACGAATTAATGAGCAATAATTGTTGATATGTATAAGTATCAGAAAGGTGCATTGTTGAACTGATGGATGATACATAATTATATTGGTAATGAATGTGGACCATCTGTTTCAGTTACTACAAAACAGACACAGGTTTGGGAAACAGACTCTCCCCTTTTAGCACCACAGGATATATCTCCAGAAAACAAATGTGGCACTCCCTCAAATGTGGCACTCCCTCAAATGAGTAGATAAGCAAGGAGCTGTGAAGTACTTTATGGATAAAAGATGACCCCTGTCTAGTAATGCACCTTCACTCCATTCACCTACACTCAACTTTATTCTTCAGGCCATCAGCAAGATGTATCTGTAAGTGGACAAAAGAGCCTGGACCCTCCACTTTGACATGGGTAGTGAGCAGGTAAGACAGACACTACAGGCACTTCCAAGAAGATGGGCATCTAAGGAGGTGACTGACAAGTGTCTCTGTGGTTTGAAGGCTGTGTGAAACCACATGTGAGAGGAATCAGAAAGCATAGTTCCAAAAAATGCAGATGATCTGCTGATAGGTGAGACACGGTACTCTTGTACTCCATTATGAAGGCTGGTGAAACAACATTACATTCACTGGCTGTATAATCATGGTAGCCAAGTCACTCATTAGAATTTGATTTTTTTTGTTGATGTCTGATCATTAGTTTCTTGTTAATTCTGAAAGCAAAGATTTCTATTGCTTTTTGCAATATACCTAGTCAAAAGTATCTGGGATATCTTTATTTAGGTATTCTGAAATCTACCTGTTGCAAGGTGTTGGGTTTTTGTGCACATTTATATTCCAATTCACACATAGAAAAGGTAGGCATACACTGATTATTTGGAAACGATCTAGTCCTCCACAAGAAATTCCATATGGAACTGTCCTACCTGGCTCCTGCAGATACTTCAAATTGTATTGCTGGTACTCTTCTCTTTTAATGGTTGATTTGTTTCTGTTACTATATGCTTTCAACTACCAGCTTGTCTGCACAATCACAGGAGAATCTAGGGATGGTCCTGTATATCCCTCTACATATGGAAGGATAAAAACAAATTTAGTGTTTCAAGAAACAAAACTACCAGTTCAGGAGATCACTAAAGGTTGCACTCCAGCTTGTAAGATGAGTGAAGTGGAAGTGCCAAAAGGGCTCCTGCACAAAAAAGGTACAAATGTGCAGCAGCACCTTGATTGCAGTTTCAAAAGCACAGTGTGATAGCTATAGCATAATTAACAGAAAACATAGCATTCTTGTAAAATAAATCACAGAATGCTCACTCCATGCTCACGGTACTGAGTTCATCTCTGTGTTAACTAAGTGCACTTTTATAAAAAGCAATAGAGCTGCCCTTGATTTACCACAGCCTGAGTTTGGCCAAGGTGCCTGAGATGAAGCAAGCAGTATAGAAATTCTAGTAGATACATAAAAAACATCAGGACAGTGTATTGGCTTTGTGTGGCAAGGTTTTGGTAGCGGGGGGGGGGGACGGTTACAGGGGTGGCTTCTGTGAGAAGCTGCTGGAAGCTTCCCCTGCGTCCGACAGAGCCAATACCAGCCGGCTCCAAGACGGACCCGCCGCTGGCCAAGGCCAAGGCCATCAGCGACAGTGGTAATGCCTCTGTGATAACTTTTTTAAGAAGGAAAAAAGTTGGGACTGACAGAAAGGGCAGTCAGAGAGAGAGAACATGTAACAACCCTGCAGACACCAAGGTCAGTGAAGAAGGAGGGGGAGGAGATGCTCCAGGCTCCAGAGCAGAGATTCCCCTGCAGCCCGTGGTGAAGACCATGGTGAGGCAGGCTGTCCCCCTGCAGCCCACGGAGGTCCACAGTGGAGCAGATCTCCACCTGCAGCCCATGGAGGACCCCACGCTGGAGCAGGTGGGTGCCCAAAGGTGGCCGTGACCACATGGGAAGCCCACGCTGGAGCAGGCTCCTGGCAGGACCTGCGGATCTGTGGAGAGAGGAGCCCATGGAGCAGGTTTTCTGGCAGGACTTGTGACCCCGTGGGGGACCCACGCTGGAGCAGTGTGCCCCTGAAGGACTGCACCCTATGGAAGGGACCCACGCTGCAGCAGTTCATGAAGAACTGCAGCCTGTGGGAAGGACCCACGTTGGAGAAGTTTGTGGAGGACTGTCTCCTGTGGGAGGGACCCCACACTGGAGCAGGGGAAGTGTGTGAGGAGTCCTGCCCCTGAAGGGATTGAAGTGGCAGAGACAACGTGTGATGAACTGACTGTAAACCCCATCCCCATCCCCCTGCGCTGCTGGCAGGGGTAGGTGGAGAATCTGGGAGTGAAGTTGTGCCTGGGAAGAAGGGAGGGGTGGAGGGAAGGTGTTTTGAGATTTGGTTTTATTTTTCATTACCCTACTCTGATTTGATTCGTAATAAATTAAACTAATTTCCCTGAGTTCAGTCTGTTTTGCCGATGACTGTAACTCGTGAGTGATCTCTCCTGTCCTTATCTCAACCCACAAGCCCTTTGTTATATTTTTCTCTCCCCTGTCCAGCTGAGGAGGGGGGGAGTGGTAGAACGGCTTTGATGGGCACCTGGCATTCAGCCAGGGTCAACCCAGCACAAACAGATATTGTAGAAATAAGATGACTTTCCATAACTATGTTCAAAAGAGAAGAAGACAAGTTCACTTTCACCATAATATAACTGGCACTCTGGAATCTACCTAATGTTTTCCAAAATAACCCAAATAAACTCTCAGCTCTAAAATAAAGCCTCAGCCTTCTTAGTCCAATGATTTGAGACTGCACAGGTATAGTACAACAGTATACCCAATTTCAGTGATTAATTAAATGTACAAAGCCCACTGAAGCTCACAGGCACCCTAGTCTTTGCACATCCTTTATCGCAGCCAAATGACAAATGCAGGTAAGCTTCTAGCTATAAACTGCTCCCACAGCCTGATGCTTTTTCCAGAGGGGAATAGCCTGCCTCTACCTCTATGAGGTACCAAGAGAGCTCCACTTTAAGTTGGTACATTGCTACAAAATTGCAAGAATTCTTGTGGCAGTATAGGAAAGAATACCTACAGTGCATGTAGCCTATTGGACTTCAAAAGTACGCAAACAGATTTGCTGTTTGTGTAAGGCATTTAGTACCTAGGTTTGTTAATTCACTGAGAGACGCACTGTTCACAGGAAAAACTGAAAGGCTAAAGAAGAGATAAAAAGAATTCTACCACTGTGAAGAGTTAAATACAGGTTTAAAAAATTGGGATCACAGCAGTATTACCATACTGTATTATTAGAAAACACATTATCTGTATCTATCTGACACTTGTACAGTTGCATTCACAGCTGCCACGTCAGGCTCCGTTCCAAAGGAAACACTCAGTCATTCAGAGCTGAAGGAAAGTGAAATGTAGTTTAGAAGAAGCAACCACTTGGTTAGTTTTAGTCCATGAAGACAGCTATTGAGTGCAAATGAATAGTCAGGGCTCACTTTCCTTGTTGTCTTATTTTTTATTCTTACAATGCTACCCACTAAAGAGCAGATTTTTCTTTTATTAGTTTCTTTGGGAAGGCACACTCTTTTGGATGTATATTCATTTTCTTTCCTTTACTTTTCACTTCTTAAGAAGCTTCACTTAACACTCAATGCAAAGACAACAGAGGGATTGTCCTTTCTCTTTGTTCATTTAGTTCTAGCACTTAACCCTACTCAAGGATAGGAATAATGATGGATGCATGTAAAGACATGTCAATCTCTGAGCAGGTAAATGTTTGTTAAAAGAGGAAGATAAAACTTTTTTCACCAATCTACTTAGTACTGTTTTCTATACATTTTTCTTCTCATTTAATCTCTGTAGTATTACTGTACAATTGTATTTGACTTGTAACTAGCAGCCTTAGTTTCTTTCATCTACAGTAATGGCATACCATTCTCCACATTTCTCCAATCTAAATTTTAGAACCTTTGAAACATTTTTATGATACTATGAAACTTATCCTTGATATGAACACACACCTTCTGCAAAGTATCTTTCATGGACATGTAGCATTCATAATATGCGGAAGGAGGAATGACAAATGCCTTTTTTCACTTCATAAAGTACACTGGGTTATGTGCTAGAGTGTTTAGCAAGTGTTAAGATAGAAGGTGTTTCTCAAACTGTCATATATGGTGAATATTTATTATACCATGATTATAATAGAGTTTGCACAATAATAAAGCCTGGAGTAGGACGTGGGTTTAACTCACATGTAATTACTTGTTTGGGACCATGGTGTGTACTTAAAAGCAAACAAAAATTATGTATAAAATTACAAAATACCTGCAAGATACAGATATTACTTATGAACAAGAGAGACTCTGCCCTTCAAACTCTGCACAGGGCTAAGTACTATCCTGTAATGTTAGCCTGCATTTCATTAATATCCAATAGCTTTGTTTAATTTTTGGTTAAAAAACCCCCAACCACAAAAAACCTTAATGTTGCATCAAGACAGCTACAAAGAGTACAAGACTGTTCTTAAAAGCTAAGGAATTTGTTGAAAGAACTGCTACACCATGTTATAACTCTCCCCACAACAACTGGACTCCCAATTTCCCATACTTAGAAGAAAACACCTAATTCTAACCAAACATTATGTACTCCTTGACCTCTTACCAGTACACAATTATTTTTTTCTGCTACTGGAAATACCAAAAGAGAATAGCTGATAACCTTATTGAATGACGATTTATGACAGAGCTGCACTTACAAAGACAAATAACTATAGGTATTTGAAACACTACAAATAAACTATTCACAACAATTTGAGTATCTCTATGAATCCAGATGTTCAGGGGTTTTGCATAATTTTCATTCAGTGCCTGCTTGTTTAAAGTACTTCTCTTAGTTTATGCATATATGGTTGGCTGTATTTCAGATATGTATACATTCTGTCACTTAAAGAATATGTATTTTACAGCAATACTTAACAAACCATAAATTTACTACAGTATTACTAGAGAAAATTCATTTCTATGAAAGCTGTATATTCACAATATATTGTTGAAGTATATATTGCATTAATACTTCACTGTGCTTATAAACGTTAATATAGGTTATTTGTTTATTACTATGTCAAGGTTATTCATCATATGCAGTGTCAGAAAGCACAAGCTGACATCTCATATTGTCTGCTTCAAGGGCAAAACCAACGTGACCTTTGGCTCCTTCTTTTCAAAAGGATGAAATCATTCCAGAGGAATAATGCTGAACTGCACAGCTCCCTTTAAGAATCAATCTGCCATTTATGGTTTCCAATTTTCCATATTGTAGTATGGCTTGTTAAGATTTGATGGCTAATTTTCTCTTCAAAGTTTAGTGTTCTAAAATTCAAAAAATATTTTCCTAATTGTAATGTAATTTATGCTTTCTATTTATTCAACATAGAAAGAAAATTTCAAATCATCAGTTCTTTGTTAATTTTGCCAGGGTCCTTCTTGATTCTGTTTGAGACTGAAATCATGCTGGCCAGTGATTTCCTAGATCTAGGTCATGTTGGTAAGCAGAAAAGATTTTGAAAATATTTTGGACTCTTAGTATTTTTTATTTCCAGAATCTATTATAGTCTCCAAGAAAACCATCTCTGTATTTCTTGGCTTTTCTTTCACAGTTCTTCTAAGTTCTCCTATACTCAACTGATCCATGTGTGCAGCTGAAGGGGGAAATATAGTTACTACTCAAAATATACTGACTATGTATATCGAATATGTAAGTAGTGAAAAGGAATGTATTCAAAAGAATGGGAGTGGTAAAAATAAGAGGTCATCTGTTAACTATGGAGCTCTGCCTTTAACTGTCTCAGTACCACAAAAGTGGGAAGTAGATGCACAATTTGAAGCATGAATCAGATGTGAAGCTACATGTGTTATTTCACAAGGATGACAAGGTATACACATAATCTTGAAGCATACGTGCATTTGTACAGGCAACTCTTCAAACTTCATCAACCTCAAAGTGAGTACATTTTTGGAGAGAGAGGGATGAGATTCACATGAATTGGTAATTATATTATCTGTGCATGATACTGATTTCACTATAGAATTCGACCAAGGAGAATGCAGCATTCTTTGACCTAGCTGATAAAAGGTCAGAAAGCAATTTTGAATAATAAATGAGACCTGCTGACCTCATGACCCAAGTCTGGCAGGGTCAGCAGCAGCCCTCTCACCAGATGCTGATGGCAGATATACAGACGCAGACAGCTCAACTAATGAGCTTCCTCGATAAGGGTTTTAGATCCAGTCACATTTAAGTGCTATGCAGTATATAAAATAAACTTACAAATAATCTGTGCCATAAAAAATTAAAGTGATATTTATAGTGAGGTATAATATGACATACTTTGTAATCCTCAATGCAGCGATTATTTTACTGCTTCTCCTAGATGGCCTTTAACCACAAAACATAATACCTGACTAACATTTCCTTTAAGGTCTTTTCACGTTTATATGGTTCCTATTCAGTGGATGTACTTTGAAGAGATATAGTTTGATAATGCATTTGTTTGGCACCTCATTTAATACGAGTCAACAAAAATTACTTTTAAGAGAAGTTTAAGTTTATCTTATTTGAATTCAAGCTAACGTATTCCTTCCTCAGTGAGTAAAAGACAAGCCTAGAGCATGCAAGGCCAAGAATGATTTTCTCCTGATCACTTCACCAACAGTTCCACTCAGGAAAAGTTACAAAGTAGATGGTTCATGAAGAAGAGAGGGCAGTATACTAGAATTCATTCTCTCACTCACTGTTAGATTTCACTGTGCAAATGGTCTAGGGTCACTACTCAATTCCAGGCCTTGGAAATCCTGAGTTTTGACTTCACCCTGGGTGCTGGGTCTAAGCTCTACAAACTGCCATCTCATTCCTCAGGTATGCTACAGCTGTTTGTATGAATTTGCAGGAATATATCTACGTGTTTCCTTACATTCTGTGTGAATTAGCAACATAAGGCCAAATTTATAAATACCATTGTTGGAGGTTTTTTGAGATCTGGTTTGTAAGGAAAGATAACTGCTTGGGTTCTCCTGATGTTTAAATACTTCACTGTGAATACAATTAGCTACAGGAACTACAAAGGCTATAGGAGCTTTTGTATGTCTTTTTAAAGTCACCATAATTCCTTTCATGAAGGATTTCTTTAGACACTGAAGTCTAGAGGCTACATTAAAGACTCTACAGAAAAGTTATTGTGCTTTATTCAATTCTGTATTACTTTGCATAAGCTAAATTTAGCTTACATAGCAACTGGTGTTTAAGAACTCTGAAACTTTCAACATTTGGTGGAGATGGAGAAAAAATGCTGCCCCATTTCACTGAAGGGGAATCTGAGATGTTAGGTATCATGAAGAAACATTTTCTTTTAAGCTTTTTAAAGCTTCTACCTTTCAGTTTAAATGCATGTCTGCATGTTCTTGAATTATGAGAAAGGATAAAGAAGAATGAGTAGTTGATTTACTTTTGCCAAACGATTTGTAATTCTGTATACCTCTACAACATTCTTTCCTATTTATCTAACTAACCAGCTTTTAAAATTACATTTATACAGAAGCCTGTTAATTTTTCTTGCCTATCTTTAAGCTCTAGTCTATGCCATACCTTTGCAGAGAGAGTCAACAGAAAAGAACACGACCTCCCCAAAAGGCCCCACAATAAATGTACATAATAACTTTGTAATATTTGCAGTGTTATTTACATTCTTCTTACACCTTCACAGTGTATCAGCTCTTCTGAGCGCCACTGTACAACTTCTGACTAAAATGTTACCCCTGACATTTATAGATGGAATTTACCTCCACAGTGGTGACTGGCATACCACTAGGGAGAGAGCATCTGTATCCTTCTGATCCAGGGGCTGCCAGGAGCCATTTAGATCTTTTTAATCAGTGCTGATTAAGGCAAGTCAGATGACTCCCCTCAAATTTATCACTGCCTCTAAAGACCTTGTAGCAGCCAATAGCTAGGGTAGCTAGCGCAAGGGATTGTCTTGGCCACACGTCCTCCCTCTGCACTTGTGAGGACTTTGCAAGGAGAATTACACACTGTCTCTACATAATCTATCCCAATTTTTCACAGAGTCAAGTGTGTGCCCAGAATACAATTTTGGGACTTCAGTACTGTGTGTAGATACCAATTAAACTCATTGTTAGTGAACCCAGCTTCTAAATCTTAGTGCATTCATTTAGGGAACCAGTAACAGTAACCAGTTCCTGAGCTTCCAGCCTGCATACAATTGAAATAAAATTTGATTATAAATAGATTAGATTATAAAAGTTGCTCAAAAATCTGCCTGTAGCTTTGCTTCTTTTATTTAAGACAGCAGTAGCCTCCACAAGGGAAAGAATTTCTTACTGCATCCAGTGCATCAGTAAAATGTACTTAGTCTTGCTTTGATTTCTTTACTGCCACTAGACAATATGTGTATTTTTCTGAGTCTGCTAGATTTCCTTAAAAACATTACATCCACTCTGCTTTACAATCAACATGAGCTCTGTAGTGGGCAATCAGTGTCTAATACATAGTTGTGCTCCTAATTTAACCCCTTCCCTGCTCCTCCCTCCTGAACAGTGCCTTGGTATTCCAAAGGCACATCTCTTCAAAAAGGAATATATCTGGGATCTTTGGAAAATATCAGAAAAGGAAAAAAAATCCTCAGCCAGATTATTTTATGGCTGTTCTGTTTTACAGCTACAAGAGTACAAGTAATTTTGGAAGTCAACAAAGAGTTGTTCACAATAGCTTCCTACCCATTTTCCCCCAACAAGACCCTACAAGGCTGTGCACCAGCACAAGCTTCTGCCTAGCAGAGTAAATCTTCCATTACATAAATCAGCTGGACTTATTTTAATTGTTTACTGGTAAAACAGTGTGAAGCAGAACAGTGCAGTCTAGAATTATTCATGGTTTTGAGATACATCTCTTAACCAACATCTGAAAATGCTTTTATCAGAGAGAGGAGGAGCTCAAGAGATTTGCCTAGCGGGATTACCTGTAAGCAGAAATTCTATTTGGCTTTGCTCAGCAGTAGCAAAAAATGCATACTACAGAGCAGAGCTCACTATGGGCTTGCAAGGGAATAAGCATGGGAAGGAGAAGTCAGAAAGGTTACTGTACCCAACTGGCACTGTAATAACAGGAAATAATTCTCTTATAGAAAATCATCCCAGATAGGTCCTACACAATAAATTTGTTAAACAAATCTCCTAGTTGTGCTCTAGTGTACCCTCTGCCCCTGTGCCATTGTAGTGACAGCTAATACATGGTGTGCTGCTGTTTTCCACCACTTGTCCTGCTTTTCATGCAGCACAACACCACCATTCCATTTTATTTTTTATTAGGCATGTTTATGCAGCAACATGGACAATGAGAATTGTCCCAATTTATGTATTTTTTACTACACCCACCAAAGGATCCATTTCTAGTATTACCTCTGTGCTCTAAATGAGGAGCATGGAAATTAGTACTGTCCACTAAAAATCAACATGCTTTCCAAAGCACACAATATTTATTCTTCTTAACCTGGAATAGCGTATTCCCAAAAGCAATTAACATGCCTTATGCTTTTTCTTCTTCTCCTACTGAAACCTCTCTAGAAAAAAGTAGAAAACTAGTTCTTCATTTTTGTATGTTTTACCTAACGTTGGGCCAAACTGAAGTCCTAGGTGCCAGTTTTTAGCACAATTATGCTTGATAGGAGCCACGTTCATATATCCCAGAACAGATTCTGCCACCTGTAGCTTTTATTTGCTATTAAGAATTCATTTCATATGCCATTTTTCCCCTGAAAAGATTATGTTTTACTTTGATGTTGAATGTGTACTACAGTTTTGCAAGTTGCACGAACTAATCAGCTAAGAATTTTCTAAGTAAAACTTGCACATTATCACAGTGATAAACATACTGCAATAATTTCTTTTATTTCAAAGGAACAGCTTCTCTGCACATAAGCTCCAAGATGTCTAACAATCCAAAACATAAGGCTTTCACTTGTGTTCCTTATTAGGACCTGAATTTACTACAACACATTTTACATGCTTTTTTTTTTGTGTCTAAAATCATCATACTTTCTCAATCATTAAACTGCACTTAATTTCAGTCTTCTCTTTAGGATTTTGTAAAACCATAAGTTATAAGTGTTAGAAACATATGAGCTATGCAATTGCCTGTGGAGTTTGTGTCCAACTATGAAAACTCTTTTGCCTCCCCATATTTTACATATTTGTCCCCATGTCCAATTTTTAACCTTTACCAACCTTGAAGTCCTTTTTATACTGTATCAGGAGTGAAGCTCATTTGCAGACAGCTGCAATATGAGTTTCCTCACCCTGCCCTGCCATTGACCTACAACCTGATCTAAAAGAACCACCTTCTTTCAGAGTGAGAAGTTATTCATTTGCTGTAATAGCTCTATTTTGGGCCTCCTCAGCAAAAACAGACAATTGTGCCTAAATAGCATGAGGTTTTGTGATACCAGCCCTGTTTTATATATACTGAAAAAACCCCACACTTGGGACTGGCTCACAAATCAGAGGCAAGAAAATTTAGATTTAAAAATGGGCTCAATGCATACTTTACAAAAACCAAAAAAGTATTAGAAATTTATACTTCTTGTTCATACAGGTTCACTTTGATTTTATTCTTTATACTATGCAGCTTATTCACTTAAGTAAAATCTAGTTTTCTAGCCTTCAAATGTTACCATTGCCAGAAAATACATGAAAAAAAAAGAGATAATCAGGGACTATGGAATAATTGGAAATAAATAAAATGCTTCTGATGAAAACAATTAGTCACAAGCATTACAAGTTGAAATTCAGTTCAGTGTTAAAGAGACAGTTTAGAAGCACATGGTACATTTATCACAGCTCCACAGACAAGTTATTGAGCTGTCTGTGAGAAACAGAGCCAAACAGGAAAGCTTTCAGCAGAAAGCAGTGGTTGAGGTCCTTGATTGATAGAGTTAGATGATGCAAAGCTGTCTGATGGCCTTTCTGCAAAATAAAGTGAAGGAACTCAAGGTCTTTCATGACGATCTCTGACCACAGATGAACAGCTACTTTATTACAGCACAGATTGAGGTTGCACCTTAGTCCATATTCTGCCACTTTTGGATGCACACGGTTAACTTTACCAACAATCCACTGTGTTTAACATAAGTGTCTGCCATCTTTACAGAATTTTAAAAGGGAAAGCAGATTGCAGTAGTTAAAAGCTTCACCTCCTTTCTGTTTAACTGCGGTGACTGAAAAAAAATATAATCAGTTTTATTGCAGGCTTCTTATTACAATGATAGAGCTGATTGTTCAGGGAGAAGTGCCTCATTTAAAAGATACATAAAAAACCCTGTTGTGCAGAACAGCCAAAATCTACCTGCTGTGCTGTGTCCCTCAGAAATGAAGTTGTTTACTTTTCCCAAAACGTAATCTGTATCTTCTTCCTAATGACTTAGGTGTAGTTCCATTCTTCACTGATATGATGCAACTGATTTCACAGAATACATCTTCACAAAACCTGAGGATTATTACACTGCATTTGCTTTTAGCAGAAATTGAATACTTATCTCCATGCTTGTGGTATCTAGGAACCATTCCTTTTAAGCAAAAGAGCCAACACTGCCTGACCAATATAAAGCATTTACAGTCACATAAACAATCCTGACTTGCCGGGCACTATTAAATTCAGGTGAGAGCAGTGACTTCTCTTTATATTAGGATTTGAGGATATTTTGTTCAGATTTTTAAAGGTATTTAGCTGCCTGTAATTCACACTGGCTGAGGCTGTACTGCTTTTTTGGTTTGAAAGTCTCAACTTCAAGCCAAATGCTATGACCCAGTCACTTCCAGTCTTACATGCAGGGCATGGGTTCTCCCACTCCAGCCCATCCTTGTCATTATTCTCACATAACACTCACAATGTGAAGCAAACATAGACCACAACATTTAAGATCAATTCATGGGCTCGAGCCCCATATTATTCTCTAATATTAACACTAGTATAGAAGGCTAATGAGATTTTCTTCACTGCTTAACCACCTAAACTCTGTTTACAGGGATTCTGGCTCTCTCTCTCCACAAACTTCACTCTGGATACCTCAATGCAGTTTCAGATGCTGGTTTTAACTTTTACAGTGTACTTTCAAATGAAGATGACCAGTATGTTTTCACTGTTATCCAAGTCAGAATAGTTGGGAAGAAGAAAGAAAAGATGTAGGGACTAAAACTGTTTATCCTGTAGACAATTTCACATTGACTGACACTTCTGATTTTAGAAAAGCAAAAAATTCCACAAAGAATCTTTCAGAGTATATGAAAAATTGAGTCTGTGCCCTACTTTAGTTAAAGTTCCTGGGTCATGGGGTTGGCTAAAGCAACTTTCCAGAAGGTGCTCTCATTCACTCTCCTCAACCGTCCTTTGAAGAAAAATGTGTTTTCAGACACTTAGAAGTTCTTTTAACTTAATTATAAGTGTCTCTCTCATTGACAAGGTCAAAGTACTGGCCTGGACTAGACGATCATTGTAGGTCCCTTCCAACTGAACTATTCTAGTCTAGTGCATTTTATACTTGAAATACTTTCATTCATCCTTGTGTTCATTTGTGTACTTCAATTTGTTTTACAATCTCAGCTCTAGTGCTCTAAGTGTGAGCAAAACGGTTTAAGTGGGAGCATCCTCAAATCAGAACAAGTTACACTATAGACCAGTAAGCTTATCTCTCTCCAGGAGGTGTCTCAGTAAGCAACCAAAGCATCAGCAACTGCAAAAAGCACAGTTCTAACACGGACATGTTCATGTATTCAGGCAACATCTAAAAGAATTATTCTTACTCAGCTTTCCAACAATTTCTGCTCTGCAGTTAAGTGATGAGCCTGAATAATATCAACACATTTCCTCTCCACCTCTTTGATGGCCTTGGTTTTAAAGTCAGTGTTAATCACTGCTCCCCAAACTCTCTTCCTCAGAATAGCTTTTTCTTTCCATTACCTTAGTTTAATATTTACTTTAGAGGCTCCTGCCTAAATTGTCTCTGGTTATGGAATTCAGTGTCTCAGCTATCAAAGGACTGACAAGAGGAAACCTGCCTTGAAATTCTGACTTGAGTGGCTAGTTTTCAAATGCTTTTTAAACTATTTTACTAGCACTCCTCACTAACCACACACTTTAAATATGAAAAAATATATTTATTTTGCTGTAAGGTCCCAGTCACCTAACTAGGTCAATATAATAACTGTGAAACCAGTAACTGATCAAGTAAGGCAAAGAAGTGGAGGCAAAATTAAAAAATAACAGCAGAATAGCTGCCAGAATTCAGTGTTCAAAATAAACAGTGTCTGTTACTTCAGGAAAACATTCTGTAATTCTATGGTCTATTTAATCAAAGTGCATGCAGTAGCTATGCTTTTTAATTAGAAAATGCATACACAAAAATATGTTCACTAATGGCAGTCTATATGAGCATTTTACAGAATTTGAATTCACAGAACTGCCTACTTCCTTTTTTATGGCCGATGTGGTATATAGATACTTTGGCCTATGTATTCAGCTTTCAACTCAGTTATTTTACAACAAAAAAATACCCATTTATACAATAACATACACCAGCAGTAGTTTTAAAATATAACATTTTAAACACCTCCCTTGACACTATTTGGTTGGATTTATTCTGACTGATGGCATACATGCTTCAAGTTTTGCAGGATTTTTATGCAAAATGAGATGTAGAGTATCATCTTAGATTTTCCTCCTGTATCATATAAAAGACTCCCCACCACAGTACAACCTGATAAAAAGGAAGAGGGTCTCAATTGCCTGGGTTAGATACTGGTCCAATGGAGTTAGGGAAAATGAAAATAACATTGACTGCTATCAGTAGAGACAGGCATTGGAAATAAAAAAGATTTCTGTCTTAAACTTAAAACTGATGTTATGTGTTTCTAACCACAAAATTTTAAAGACACTTATAAAGCATTTAGAATTATTTCAATGTAATAATTCTCTCTGATTAATATTAGGAACACTATGTTGACATCCTAAAGACTGAACTATGAGAAGGATTGCATTATTACATCTTTCCGTTGCATAAGTTCAATCTTGGAATAAAAATCCTTTTAAAACAAAACACCATATCTCGTTCATATAAATAAAGGTGTTTTAAAAACCTGTATTGACTTTTCCATGTTATTAAGCTTTTTAGATGAATCCAGTTGTTAAATGGTTGTTCTAGTAACTGGCCTGTCATCTGGAAATGTTCTTAGATTGTTTTTTTGACACAATGTCCCTGCAGAAAGTTGGGCAGTGTGACATAAAGAGCACAGGTTTGCCTATCACGCTGATTACTTGATGTAATAGTAAGCAAGCTTAAGTGAACTGTGTGTCTTCAATCTTTCCAATCACTTAGGGATGGGCACCAGAGGATACCATCCATCATCCATGGCCTGAAACATATGGTGCATCAGCAATCTTAGGCTGACCTAAATGATAGTAAAAGCTGCTACGCTGTTCACAATAAGAAATTGTTGTCCACTGAATTACAGGTTTGTGATTAGATTGCTAACATGGCCAACTTGATGTATAAGTGAAGTGTCCAGGAAAGATATTCCCTAGGATCCTTTGAAGATTAATTTATACCCTTGAAATGTGCACCAATCACAAAATGAAAAAATATGTCAAGATATTTTTCTTCTGAACAAAAAAAAGCACTGTAGTGGTAACAGCTATTAATTTATTTTTGGCAGTTTTAGCCAACAGAATTCAATAAACAAGGTTCTTAAAGGTTTTTGTTTTGTTGCAAGGCTTTTACTGCTTGACTCCTAAAAGCACTGAGCACTCAAATAATATCTTTTATAAGAGGGACAGCTCCCCCTCACATTCTACTCTGTAATCTCACATATAATTGCAAATATCACACAAAGACAGCTGCAAAAATACTGAAAATTCTTCATTTTGTATTATTATATATTCCTATCTAATGGATCTATAAATATAATACAAGATTAAATATCTATTTTTAAGATAGAAAGTATACTGTAATATATCTGAGCACTGATCCCCAAATTATCAGCCTTGCTTTTCCATAAAGTAGATTATGCTCGTCATGTCATTCATTCATCAATTTAGGAGAAATGCATCCACATCACACAGTTAAGGTTCAAACTGCAATATCAGCTTGGCAGGGGATGTGGGACAGACAGTGAAGGTTATTATTCTGGAGTAGCCCTGCCCCTTAAACCCTCTTTAGGTAGTAGAACACAAATGGTGAAAGGCACATTTTAAGAGGCACAGGCAAAGAGTGAAAAAGAACACTGCCTTATCATATCTGTGAGCTATATTAGAGCACAACTAAAAAACAGCATACATTTGTGCTGACCATTCAAGACCCTTCACAAAACCAGCTTACTCCAGGCTGAGGGAAATTACTCCCTTGTAAGTCATGGAACTTTAGAGAAATTGTTTTGCAAACATGGCTGCTACATACAATTGTCACAAGATTGGAAACAATGGTTCTGCCCTTTCCGTCAGCCTATTCTTTTTTGTGACGTGCCTTGCTGTGTCTGTACATGTGAGGTAGATCTCCTTGCTATACCTGTTAGATTAGACCTTCTGCTGATGCTTTATTTCTCACCTGCTTGTCACTGACATAAGTCCTTAACCACATACAAATCTTATTTTAAAACATTCTTAACCATGCAACTAAACCATTAGATTTCATTACGGGAAAGTACAGGTTTACACTCATGATATTTTTTTACTATTCTTTAACATAGTCTATTTTCAGCAGCGTAATTCATATACTATACCATATATCATACCTTGACATGGATAACAATGGTCACTAGTGAAAGGAGCTCCTTTTAAACCTTCCAAGAGGCACATACCAATTAGATAACTAATTCCTTCCTGTTGGTTGAGGATGGCCTTAATCTGCTAAGATTATCTGGGACTCACCTATTTGAAAGATCTTCCTAACTCATTCCTGAAAACACAAATTAAAACCAGTGCCTGCTTAACTTACATAACAATAAAAAAAATTTGCCTTTTCAGTCAAGACAAAGATTTATGTTCATTGTCAGCACTAAACTCTCCAGTCTGGTGAGATGAAAAAACTTGACAGCACTCCATTTCCAAAAGAAACAGAAAATTTAGCAATAGAACATTATCAGTATATAAAACTGAGCTGGCATGCTTAACCGATGTCAGACACATTTTGTTTCTTTCTTTTTAAATTTACTTCTGGAGCTTAAGGAAGGAAAAGAAAAAGAAAATCCAAAACCTATCCTGATATAAGGGTGGCAGAGAAGAAAAGAATACACAGACCAGCTATTAATTATTCTAGAGAAAACACCTCCTGGACTCAGGTTCCTACTTCACCTCTTCACTAGGCTATCTGAGCATCTTCTAGTAGTGCAGCAGGTGATGTGACTAACATCAATCATATGAGAACAATACAGGCACCTGGTCTTTAGGGAATTAGTGATAGGTATCTTAAGTGTGATACAAGCTGAATTTTTCCAAGGGGGGGGTGGGGAATCTTCTGCTGATACACTTTGAATTTGAGAAAAAATTTCCTCAGATGTACTGGAAAGGTTTCTGTATTCATTAACATTTGAATTGACATCTTTATTAGTAAGTACAATTGAAGAACTAAAATATAGCACCAAAGCAAGATAGGATATAACTTTGGGCCTTAAAATAAAGCATATGCTGAAACACTAAATATGAGTCAGTCACGAGAGAAGAAAACACTGAACAATGCACTTATTAAATTTCAGAATTTGGAAGTCTTCTTGTGCTGATTAGCATAATATTTTGCATAATGCATGCATGTTCTATGTATTATCCAAATATGAAATAATATTTCTATTCATAATGTTTATCTGGTTTGCAGCAACAGTGAGCTCATCTTTATAAAAAAAGCAAAATAGATTCTAGATTACAAGGGAGACATGAAACATAAATGGATGTACTAAGACTTCTAAAAATGTGTGAAGGTGTGTGCAGAATTGCAGACAGATGTGAACACATTCTCCACCATGAAATTTAACAGTTCTGTTGATATACGTTCCACACAGTGAAGGATGCATATGTACCTCCTACTGGTTAAATACTTTCTTGATAAGCTTGATAGGCAAGAAAGGCTTCTTTTTGAGTTATTTCCATTTTTTTGTTTGCTGAGATGGATGTCTTGCTCTCATAATTAGAGACAAGCACTATTCAGTTTTGTTCCTGTACTGGGTGAGCGTTAGCTAGACTCTCAACTTTGAAACTAATAATGAAGACTTGTATAAATAAAGCAGTTCTACCTTTCAGTGTGTTTTTCATAAAATGCATAATGGAAAATTTCCATCTCACTGAAAAATATTAGCAGTAGTTTGAAGTAATTTCTCCCTTTCTGCAAGAATTTTTTTAAAACAAACAATACTATAAAACCATTACATCTGTCTCACTGCCAGATAATGATTGTACTACTGTTTAGTTCAATATTTGAGTTGACGTAAATTTATGATTTCCTTCAATGTAAGTTAGGGGAGTCAGATATTCTGAAATTCAAGGACAGGAACATTTCAAATACAGTTATCGACTAGGTTCAGGAATCAATTCTGTATCTTCTAAAAGATTAAAAAAAAATACAAGATTCAAAATTGGGAAGTACCTTGCTTCACGTATCCTAAAAAAAATTTAAATAAATGTATATTAGGTTTGTGTGGCAAGGTTTTGGTAGCGGGGGGGGGGGGGGGGTGTGGTGGTGGTGTTACAGGGGTGGCTTCTGTAAGAAGCTTCTGGAAGCTTCCCCTGTGTCCAACAGAGCCCATACCAGCCGGCTCTAAGATGGACCCACCACCAGCAAAGGCCAAGCCAATCAGCGATAGTAGTAGCACCTCTGGGATGACATATTTAAGAAGGAAAAAGAGTTGTGGGGCACACAGAAACGGCAGCCAGAGAGAGGAGTGAGAACACGTAAGAGAAACAACCCTGCAGACACCAAGGTCAGTGAAGAAGGAGGGGGAGGAGATGCTCCAGGTGCCAGAGCAGAGATTCCCCTGCAGCCCGTGGTGAAGACCATGGTGAGGCAGGCTGTCTCCCTGCAGCCCAGGGAGGTCCACGGTGGAGCAGATCTCCACCTGCAGCCCGGGGAGGACCCCACACCAGAGCAGGTGGGTGCCCAAAGGTGGCCGTGACCACATGGGAAGCCCACGCTGGAGCAGGCTCCTGGCAGGACCTGTGGATCTGTGGAGAGAGGAGCCCATGGAGCAGGTTTTCTGGCAGGACTTGTGACCCCGTGGGGGACCCACGCTGGAGCAGTGTGCCCCTGAAGGACTGCACCCTGTGGAAGGGACCCACGCTGCAGCAGTTCATGAAGAACTGCAGCCTGTGGGAAGGACCCACGTTGGAGAAGTTTGTGGAGGACTGTCTCCTGTGGGAGGGACCCCACGCTGGAGCAGGGGAAGAGTGTGATGAGTCCTGCCCCTGAGGAGGATGAAGCGGCAGAGACAAGGTGTGATGAACTGACCATAAACCCCATTCCCTGTCCCCCTGTGCTGCTAGGGGGGATAGGTAGAGAACCCGGGAGTGTAGTTGTGCCTGGGAAGAAGGGAGGCCTGGAGGGAAGGTGTTTTGAGATTTGGTTTTATTTTTCATTACTCTACTCTGATTTGATTCGTAATAAATTAAACTAATTTCCCTGAGTTCAGTCTGTTTTGCCCATGACAGTAATTCGTGAGTGATCTCTCCTGTCCTCATCTCGACCCACAAGCCCATTGTTACATTTTCTCTCCCCTGTCCAGCTGAGGAGGGGGGAATGATAGAGCAGCTTTGGTGGGCACCTGGCATCCAGCCAGGGTCAACCCACCACAGTCTTTTTGGTGCCGTGACTCAGAAGTCCTATCACTCCCCCTCCTCAGCTGGACAGGGGGGGAGAAAATATAACAAAAGGCTCGGGGGTCAAGATAAGGACAGTTTAATAAAGCGAAAGCAAAGAAAAACAAATGATGTTATTCTCTACCTCCCATCAGCAGGCGATATCTGGCCACTTCCTGGGAAGCAGGGCTTTAGTACGTGTAGTGGTTGCTCTGGAAGACAAAAATGCCCCCCCACTCCATCTCCCTTTACTTAGTTTTGATATCTGAGCTGATGTCATATGGTATGGTATATCTGTTTGGTTAGTTTAGGTCAGCTGTCCTGGCTATGTCCCCTCCCAAGATCTTGCCCAGCCCCAGCCTGCCATTGAGGGGGGCAAAAATGTTGGAGAGACAGCCTTAATGCTGTGCCAGCACTGCTCAGCAGCAGCCAAAACACTGGTGTGTTATCAACACCTTTCTAGCTACCAGTGCAAAGCACAGCACTACAACGGCTGCTATGGGGAGAATTAACTCCATCTCAGCCAGACCCAATAGGAAATGCTATTCCGATCACAAGAGAAGACTAACCAAAGCATGGAAAAAATTGCTAACTGCATACTGCAGATTGGTATGGCTTCCCAACAGCCCCAGACAATACAAACCATAGCTAACTGCAATCAAAACCTCTCAGCAAGATTGTATACCCCACAACAATCAAAAGCCAGTCAACAGAGCCCAAAGAAAAAAAATACTGTCAAACTCTTACATACCTTTTTCAAGCAGGGCAGCAGTAAAACCTCATAACATGAAGAAGAAAACTCTTCTACCTGGGGATCATCCCCTTTACCCATCCTTTTCTGAAACACTCCTTCCTCAGAAAGGCGTCCAGGTCTCCAGTCCTCCTAGGTTAGGACCTATTTAAGTCTTTCCTGATCTTCATGTACCCATAAAATTGTACATGAACTTCAAACAGCAAATAAATTTTATAGGAAGAAATTAATAAAAATAGTATCAGGAGGCTGGAGATTACAGATCAATACAGCTCAGAAAAATTCTAGATGGAGTGTTATTACAAATATAAACAAGGTATTCTGATACTGTGTTGTTCTGCTCTATGGCTATTAGCACAGGGCTAAGTTTCAGTACTAACAATGGACTATACGTAGAAGTACTTCCCCCCACTCCAGTCTGCTTCTCATAATTGACCCATAATAGAAAATCTCCAGCTTTGCAAGAATTATTAGCACAACAAATTCTAGAGGAAGTGTTACACTTGGAACTAAAGTATTCCTTTTTTGCTGTTTTATTCACAAGCTTTTACAGAAGGTGGGTGAGTGGAAGAAGGACAAATAAAGAGTGAAGCAGGGAAACGCCATTAAGGCCTGTGGGTTACTTAACAGCATGGACAATGAACAGGAGAGAATCTGAGCAGTTAGAGATTCCGGGTATTGCTAAGTTAAAATAGTAGAAGGAAAAACTTCAAAACATAACCTAACCAGGGTGAAAACCAAAAAGTTTTGTTCTATCCACCTTTTCGGATGAAATCAAGACTTATGTTACACAGACACACAAGAAATTAAAACATTACATTGTCGCTTACACACTTATTTTTCATGGTACGTTTACACCTCTTCCAGTTCTAAGGGGACATCAGGAGTCTTATTTGACTCATGGCTCTGTATACTAAATTAGTCATAAAAAAAAGCAGGGTTCCAACTAAAGTATAAGGATTACAAATTATATGCTATTGGTAAGCCTGAACACTGTGTTTGACTAAGAACAATATAGGCAAGGAGACAGTCAGAATAAGGAAGCAAGATGTGACAAACAGTAGAAAACAGAGGATACTAGGCTTGCTCCAAAAAAGCTAGGGACACTGCTTTAAACATGGAATACTTGCGGTTCCTTCACTTGTTATTTTGAAGCCCCAACTCAGAACCAGATTCTGAATCTTTGAAAGACTTGTGTTGTGCTTTGACTGTACCAAATGAACTTCTAAATAAACAATAGAGATAAAAAATGAACCAATGATCATTTTATGCCTATATTAACAGCCTGAAAAAAGTGTTTACTTTTAAAGATCTAAATAGAAGGTATATTAGAGATTCTTCCACTTCAGTAACCAATGAAAGAAGCACATAGAAAACAAAATTGTCCAAGCTGTATTGTCCATTTGAATTTAGAGTACATGTCATCCTTACTGCCTCCTTAACTAGTGAATCCTATCCTTTCTAATGTTTTGGAGGAGTCTGAGATGGCGCCTGTACAATTTGATTTTGTGTAAAAATACACACCAAATCTGATTTCTGCTACATTAAGGAGTTCTCTGGTAAAATATATGATGCATGGAATGAAATAAGCTGTAGTTCTAGAACAAGTCTTTAAGCTTACTTCCTTTAGTACTTGACCACTAATATTAAAGACTACTGGATCAAAATACAGTTTTAATTGGATATATAGGACATGATACAGTGGTACAGTAAACCGCAGGTTAGATGCTAAAATACAACATTGATTTGTATTCTTTTACTGGAAATATTTGTAATAGGAAACTAGGATATAATACACTCATTTTTAATGCATATTCAGTACAGAGGAAAGCTACTGCTGTCACCAGCTTATACTCAAAGTCCATTCATCAAAGAAATGCTAGATTAATTGGTTTGCTGTTTCATGGACTAAAATGAGATTACAGATTAATCTAATTCTCATTAATAGTGATGAAATGTTGATTATACAATCATTTCTTACACTGCTTATTGTTAATGCACGCACACACAAAATTGGCCTGCCAAAATTCTTTTTAAAACAGCCTGAAGTAAGTCCAATAGTTTAATGAACTTTGTTACACGCATGAACTTGTCCAAGAACACAAAACTTCAGTTCCATCTAAAAAACTTTCTGTTCCTATTGGCTGAAATGTTTGCACTAATAAGAAGAATAGAGTGGGCAGAGAAAGGAAATTCCATTTTGCAGATAATTTTTAATATTCTTGTTTCTCAGGAAAAAGAGGAAGTAGAAGATAGGAATGTAAAGGAATAAAACAGCCTGGAAGAATCCAGGTGGAAGATGTAACACGCAACAGAAGAGGGTTAAACTGGAAAAGTGTGAGATGCCAGACAGGAAGATATCTGAAGCCTAAAGTCAAAACAGTTGAAAAATAACAACTGCAAGAAAATATGATTGTAGTGTCTGGTTCAAATTTGCTCTAAAACTCAAACTAAAGTTTGGAAATACTGCAAAGCACAGAGAGACTACATAGGAAGAGGGGCAGTTTTGATCAATTTCATTTTAAATACTATATGTTTTAATCACAGATACTGTGAGGCTCAGAAAGACATTTCCATTCATGTATTTTGGAGGATCCATGTATGAAAAGAATTCCTGAAGTGTAAAGATTTCACATCAACATTCTCACTCATTTTTACCAAAACCTATGCTTACGTCATGACAATGGTGGCATGATTCAGATTTAAACATATATGAACAGGACTCTACTGTGACCTAATCAGATCAGCTCTTACTACATTTTGTAAACAGAACTTTGATATACTGTAGAAACGTTGTTCTTGACAAGAATTTAGGGTGGGTTCATGCAAATGTAATCTCATCGCTAATAAGTGCAATCTATTAATCCTGTTATGCTTTTTGGCCAGTGGAAACATAAGCTCTGGAGACATACTCTAGGATCTTCATATGCTAAACTGAAGATACTTAATCTCAATACCCTTGAAAAATTGAACTAGTCTGAGAAAGCAGCAGGAAGTACTATTGGTTCCTCAAAGCAATTAAAAAAAAAACCCAAACCCAAACCAGCCTGCATAGGTGTTGTGGTTTAACTCCAGCCAGCAACTAAGCACCACACAGCCGCTCACTCACTCCCCCACCCACCCAGTGGGATGGGGGAGAAAATCGGGAAAAGAAATAAAACTTGTGGGTTGAGATAAGAACGGTTTAATAGAACAGAAAAGAAGAAACTAATAATGATAATGATAACACTAATAAAATGACAACAGTAGTAATAAAAGGATTGGAATGTACAACTGATGCGCAGGGCAACTGTTCACACCTGCCCACTGACAGCCAGCTAGTCCCTGGGTGGCGATTCCCCGCCCCCACTTCCCAGTTCCTATACTAGATGGGACGTCCCATGGTATGGAATACCCTGTTGGCCAGTTCAGGTCAGGTGCCCTGGCTGTGTCCTGTGCCAACTTCTTGTGCCCCTCCAGCTTTCTCGCTGGCTGGGCATGAGAAGATGAAAAATCCTTGACTGTAGTCTAAACACTACTCAGCAACAACTGAAAACATCAGTGTTATCAACATTCTTCTCATACTGAACTCAAAACATAGCACTGTACCAGCTACTAGGAAGACAGTTAACTCTATCCCAGCTGAAACCAGGACAATAAGGTAAATCACCTTAGATTCCTTCAAATATCTGCATATTAAAAAAAAAAAAAAAATTAAAAAAATCAGTAAAATCTGTGAGTTTAACAAATAGATTATAAAAACTAACACAAACCCTTCACTTGCTTTCCTTTAAGATACCTGTCATAATGAAAGATGCTTCTTACTGTCTTTGATTTTCTTCCAGACAACTGAATTGCCTTTATTTTCATGTGATTAGAATGTGCTAAAAATGGAGCATTTTCTCTTGTGCTCTTCAAAACCCATGCTGCTGGGATACATGGATTCTTAACTGCTTGTGCATTTAATGATCTTTTTTCTCACTTTCTTTCAATCCAAAATCATGCACACTGTCAAAATTTCTTCATTTCCTAAGGATCAAATTCTACCCTTGATTTTTTTTAATCAACCAACCATTGGAAAACTGGTAAACTTTTGTACATGTTCACATTGCCATGCTTTTATTATAAGTTTTTCCTTCTCCATTTTCCTAGACTTTTTTCTTTACACCTCCAGTTCCTTTGTATCCCATTCTCTTCAGCCTTTTCTTCTTTTGTGTATCAGAAATGCTCCCATGAGTTCCCCCCACCCCATGCCTGACATAATTCCTGATTGTACAAGTAGTCAATTCACAAGAGAAGAGATATTTCCCAAGCGCTGCACCGATGGCTTTCATTTTCTGGTTATGTGCACGTATAGGACTCCAGCACATTTTTGTCTGGATACCTTTTTCCAGATTTTGCTTGATTACTTGATTCATGTTGGGTATGGAACCCAGCCACAGCAATGTGAACAGTTTCAAAGATTTAATACATTATATACATCACAAGCCCCAAACCAAACTTGAAACTAACACAGTAAGGGAAATGTAAAGATATGAGGACAGATGTACATTTATCTGAATGTAAAATGTTAAGGCAGAAATTAATTCCTTAGATGTTGATGAAGTTTTCCGTGCATGTAGTATCTCACCAGAACACAAACAATACAAATTACATTTATGTGGTTACAGTAAATAAGAGTATCAATGCATTTTACACCCCTAAAAGTCATTTCCCCAGCAATCAGGCAACTAAGGACAAGTTTTCACTTAAATCCTGTGTAATCTTTGTGATATCAATGGTCCAAATAGAATAACGCTCAGAGTCAGCATTGACTTTTAGGTCGTTTTTGTTTGTTTAAATAGAGTCAGAATGTATATTTGGAATAATATGAAAAGGCAGTAAGTTGTAACGAGATGACAATATGAAAGAAAATATCAGAGACGGAACAACCCTTCTCCTTATCTGCACTTCCTTGAAAAAACCTTAAGACTTTGCAGGCAGGCAAGAAGATTCATTTGCTATACAGAAAGACACAGTCACAGAATGACTTCCTAAGAGTTGACATGAAGTTGTCTGCAACTGGACAGATTTCTGAAACCCAGTCAATAGAAGTGTTTGAAACCCTCTGCTGCAGGTCACTACGCTTTTCTAGTGAACAGAAGCTGTTATATCCTGCCTTTCATTGATTTACCATTACTGGATGGATTCTTTATTTTAACAAAACATATTGTTATATTCTAGATAAGTCTTTGACAATTCTTTACACTAACCTATGGAACTCAATTGCCACCATTAATTTCACTCTGGTATTTATCAGCAGAAGCTTTTTTCCTGCAAGAACCAATTTATTTAATTGAATAGTTTAAAGAGCTCCAAAACCACATACAAAAGATGAGGTTATAGCTAATAGCTTTCAAATATACTTAAAAGCTTGAATCATTAGCAGTTTCTTAAACTAGGAATTTTTAAGTGCAAACCAGAATTTATTGCAAGCTAGTCTTAGTAGTGTGATTTTTCACATCTGAATTTTCCACAAATATAAGAGGCAGTTAAAATAATATTCTGTATTTGGGAATAAAGCCTGTACTTTATACTTTCCTTTCACTTTTCCAGTTTTTGGCATTCCTGGAATATCGTATACATCAGTTCCTTAATTTAGTACCTGACCATGAACATCTTGAACATCTTAAACACCTTTATCCTCACAATTTTCTTAAAGGGTAAATAAATCCAGTTCTTCACATTTTACGAAAAAATGAGGCACACAATTCCAGAAGAACTTGTATGCTATAATACTGTTTCAAATAAGATAGTTTTGGCTCCCTATGCATTAGAAGAAACAGGCATCCAAGGATGGTACATTGGAAACTACTTCAGTGCAGTAGCTAAAAGGAGATCACAGTCCTACACACAACACACACCAGGAGGTGAGGGAATCTCATTTCTAACTCTTACCCTTGCAAATATTTTGAGATTTCCATGAAAAGTTGAAACAACTTCTGTAGATGACTCACTGCAGAATGCCTTGAGAATAAGCAATGAAATTACTGTTGAGGAAGATATCGATTCGAATCAACTACAAGAGGGACTACCCAGTTTCTTTGTATCCAATCACTGGGCTATGGAATAAGAACAGTGGTATTACCACCATTTTTCCTCCAATCAAAGAAGTTCTGCACATGGCTGGGTATGGACTAGATATATATGTCATAAGATCAAATACTACAAATAATAAATGCATGAAGAATACCAGCAAACTTAGTTCCTTAGTTTATGCAAGAGTGGATAGATTTTTAAGATTTTAAAATCATTGCCTCTGACTCACATGGCAGGGGAAAACAATACCACACTGACAACCTGTTAAATGGTACCATTAACCTGAGATTATCAGCATTTAGGAAAAAGGCAAGAAATGATAAAGTGCAATGTACTTTTTCAGAATTACGATGCATGTAAAAAAATTAGGGAAAACCTCAGCTTCTTTGAAAACCTGAAGCAAAGCTTGCAGAAATCAATAGTAAGATAGCTATCAACATGTTTGGAACAGGTCCAAAATTATTATATCTGACATTAACATAAAGAAATTGCAACTGTTTGCATTTATGTTTCCTTTTAGCAACAATGTGAGAATGTACTAGGACAGAACACAATTAACCCTTTCTCTGGCATGTTTTACATGAATAGCTTTTTTAATTCCTTATCTTTGTTTCTAGAAAAATATATTATGGGTTTTTTTGTTTATTTTTATTCAATCAAACAATTCTGTCTGTTTGGAACCACAGAGAAAAATGTGGCATTTTAAATTATTCAGCAAGTAAAGCTGTCGTCTAAATGCTATCACCCTTAACCATGAAGTTAGGATGCAGGAGCTTCCTAAGGATTAAGGAGCTTTCTGAAAAAACAACTATATCATGTACTATAAACTTTAAAGATAATAAAAACTGAAGGTCAAATCCTGAAAAGTTCTGTTTGTCTTTTTAGAGAAAACTTCTATTGACTTCAGTGAAAATTTGTTGAGTTAAACAAGGTTAAACATCTCCAGATCGTATCTATTAATTCCAATTAAACAAAAATGCAATACAATACAATAATGATGGCAGCCAAGATTCAGATACTTTTACTTTGGGTCAGAGTGCATGATCCCAATCTTGAATTATGGCTTAAAAACCTGAAACAATATTTATCCTTTACCTTGATGTTGCACAAGATGACAACTACTGTACAACCCATAAATACAGATTATTTAAGATAAGACAACATACCTATCAGATGAATGACTAAAACCAGACATAATTACTTGTCTTAGTAATTACACTGGTTGTAGACTTACTCCTGGATGGGTTTTTAATAATTTCTGCATATCATTACATGCCACAAACAGTTTTATTCTTTAACATATTAGAAATCACAAAAAAATCTGTTCAATTCTGAATAAACCCATCAAGTTTTGCAGTGCCAATTAGAAAACCATACAAACCAAGACAAGAACATTTGTGCTATTCACATATTGTGATAAAAAAATGCAACATGCTAAAACATGAATGGAAATGAGAACAAAGGGAGCTAACATGAAATTAAATACTCATAGTGTAACCTCTCTTTCCCAGTCTTCCTGTATGTTTTCTGTCTATTTCAGAATACATTAAATTGCTGAACAATGATATGTCAAAAAATCCACTCTGCTTTACAGGATATATTTATGTAGTTCAGATCATGAAATATGAAAAAAAAGTCCTATCCAGTATAAATGCATATGAATACCGTGCTCATTCTAGCAAAGCAATTTTCTAGTTGTGTGTTGAATAACCTTCAAATAAACAACAGTTGACTACTAGACTCTAATAATCATTCCAGCACTCTCTACATAACAGAAATGTTTTTTCATCTAGCATAGAAGGTTTTGAAACAAGCCCAAAGACCTAAACACATCTGGAGTTTGCAGATATCTGGATTTGCAACTTCCAGTTAGTCCCGTTTTTGTTGTAACACATGTTAAAACACCACATTGAAATATACCCTGAAAATTCAGGAAATTTGAAATCAAATCCATCTATGAACTTCACAGCTGGGGATGTTTTAGTTACAATGCATCTTGTTCCAAACCACATAAAAATAAAATTATTCAAAGCAATCTTCATTGTAAGCAAAATATAAACTCATATATGACAATTATTCAAAGTGTTTTGAGTTTCACTATATTCCAGCAGTCCAAATCATAAAGACACCGTTTTGTTTTGTGGTCTGAAGCAAGTATCACTGATCATTTTTAGTATCCTGGAACAAGTAGATTGGTAACAAATTTTCATGACAGACACACACACTCAATGAGATTATAAATTAGTTTCCCAAGAGAAGGCTCACTAATAAGATTGGATCTAAAATTTAGGTCACTTAATTTTAAGACTCAGCTAATGGGCTAAACTGTATAACTTCATAACATAAATTCGGGTTCAACCTTTTTTACCATAAACATTAGCACCATTGTAAAGTCGCAAGAGTAAGCTTCTTGTAAAATGAAATGATCTAATTGTAAAATGCATTTGGTATCTCCTTACAGGGAGATTATTTCTAAAAGAAAAATAATATATTCTGTAATACATTATGAAGTCATAAAATTTAAGCAATTAATTTTTAACACTGTATAAGTTCTGATGTCATTGAAAAGATAAATTTGTAAAACTTCTTTTCAATATAATTTATTGATTCTATTTCAAACACACTACTTCCTTTATTTGCAAATATATTTAAAATACCAGAGCTATCATACAATCAACGAAACTTTACCTTTTCTTCTTTAATATTCAGAGATAACGAGAGATCATGGAAGTCCTTTAACTCCTTGACAATCACATGAGAAAACTCACAGCCTGATAAGGTCAGAAATAGGCCACTTGGCTTGTCTTACACAGAAATAATGTATTATGAACTCATAATCCTAACTTGTTCTGAGTACTAGAGAAAGTTCTTCTAAAAGAATATACCAATAAATTTTCCACCTACATGACAAAGAAATATTTTTAATGTATTGCAAATTTGCAAATCCCTCTTCTCAGTCTTTGGCAGTGTTCGCAACTTACCATTTCCATTCTCTACTATGGCCAATGGCTCTCTGCAGATTGCTGTCTTTCTCAAGGTATTCATAGTCATTTGAACTTCTGCCAGCAGCACTGCTTGCATTGCCTCAATAATCTGTGATAAATGCAAATTATTATTGGATAATATCAGTACTTCAATTATTTATCTAAGCATTTGACAATTTTAAATAACTACTACAAAATTTTAAGACTGTTCCAGTGAAAGTCATTAGAAAGTCAACACTTATCAATATCTTTCAGACAATGATAATTACGTGTCTCTACATACATATTGAGAAATAAATGTTAACTGGATAGCAATAAAATGGTGCAAGTTGTCAATCGTGACTGCTTCCTACTAATTAAATATTCATTTTCTTTAATCTCAAAACTAGAATTGGTCATCTACTGCCTCCTTGATTTCAAGGAGTCATGACAATATACATTAGCAAAGCACATGGCGATAACAGCTAATAAGAATTATCTTCATTTTTTTTCTACGATGTGTGAAAAAATGCTTCATAGACTGGATAAGGACCTTGTATTTTGACTTTTTTAGAAATTTTGGTAGCTAGTCACTCTCTGAAAAGCTTGTTTTGTTATTAGTAGTGATCTTCTTCCTCTAGCTCAAACATGATAATACTGTATTTTTTGTCTAACACAAAGAGAAATACCATTCCTCAAAATACTGTTATCCAAAAGGAACATCTGGAATTACGAACAGCCTATAAATGGTACTTGCAATAGCTGATGCACCACATATGGGTGTTAAGACAATGCAGTGTGGAGACTGTGATAGAGTTATTACTTTCCTTCTCTTTACTTTAGCAGAGAAGCCCCAAGAGAAGTGAGAAAGTTTAAAGACCTAAGGCGTTTATAAAGCACATGAAGACCTTACACAATGGACCCAAACTTTTGCAATTCTTACTCAGTCTAAAGTTCAGCATGGTGCAGAACGGCAGCATGCGTACCTTTTCTTCATTTGATATTTCCTTCAGAAAAGAAATACAATTTTTGCCTCTCAGGAAAGTATTCATTCTCTAGTACAAGAAATTTCCTGAAAGACAGAGAGAATCTAAAGTTTCCAGGACAGTGTACTCTAATTTAAATCTGAATTTAATTTTAATATGAAAATTTTAAGTTAGCTATGTTTATATTATTAAAAATTATGTTTATATGATATTTATATTATAAAAAAAATCTATTTAAATTTTTTAACTTCAATATGAATTGAAGCTGATGTGCAGGCTCCCTCAAACTGCCTGGAAGAGAGACAGTTTCATCTCACTAATCAACTACAGTGAATTCGTGGGCTGTCCTCAATTGCATTTCTAGCTGCCATTGTAAAATCAAATCATTAAGCAGAACAAAGGCTGTAGGTGTCCTTTGTGACAAAGTCCTTTATTGTAGACAAGCATGTTATAGTCAGGTCCACAGCGTGAAAGTTCACAGCAAGTGAACCCAGTCCTACGTGCTTTAACATAGCACAAACCTTCATCTTGTTATAATAGCACTTTATTTTACAAGGGAAAACAAAGGCAGTTTCCAGTTCCTCACATCCATACAACCCTGAGTTTTTGGGATTACAGATCCTGACTTTACAGTAGACTCTTACAATATATCTCTAATAATTAAGAAAGAAAATGAAACACAGACATGTAGTCATTGTCCTGGGGAAATTTTTGACAAAAAAAAATTCTTACAATTACACAGAAGAATTACACACATTATGTATTTTTCATGGTGTCCTGATCTGCTAAGAACTTGTCACTAATCTGGATCAGGTATTCATTACCTGTACCATTGTTGTATATGCCAGTCAGGCAGCATTTATAACACGTAAGTTCCTCTAACATCTTAAAACAAAGTAAAAATCTGTAGCAAATGGCACAACGTGATATTGTAGAGGCACCTGTACATTTCCGCATGTTACTTATCTATCACTTTGTCAAATCTGCATTTCCACAGTGCTCAGGGTGGTTTCACATGTTCAGTTTTGTCCTCGCACTGCATCTTCCCTAAGAAGTCATATACCTCATCTATCATTATCACCAAGTCTAAAAATCTCCAGAAGCTTTGCCTGTTTCTAACAAAAACCAAATCTGCGTGACTACCTTTCATTTTATCTGATAGTTTCCACTTTAACTTTAGCATTCTTGTGGATTACATATACACTGGCTATCTTGTTGGCTACTAATACGTATTTAGGTTTTTTCCTCATAATTGTATCCACTGTTGCAAATACTAGCTGCTTTTTAGTTGGGATTGTGAAATATGACAGAAATTATGCTTCTTCTGTGCCTGAGAATGTATAAATAGCATATGTCCAACTATAAAACTAGATATCAAGGAGTGAAATGTAATTGTTTGGCTCTGCAGCACCAACACTAGAGTACAAGTCAAAAAGACAAGTGACCAAAAGTTGAGGCAAGCTGTACCATTACATATATATTAAGTTATACTGGTTTTCCTTTAGTTATACTGGCTTTCCTTTCTACACTTTATCAATTACTTCCAAGGATGACTATTCCCTTTATAATGAGTGGGTCTAAGGAGAGAAGTCAATAGACATCACTCCTGGTTGTTGCTCAGGCCATAACCTCTACAGGGCTGAGCCTTGCAGAAATTGCCTCCCAGATGCCTCCGTAATAGCGTCACATCGGGGAGTGTTACGGGTTTGTGTGGCACAGTTGGTTTTTTTTGGTAGCAGGGGAGGGGCCGCAGGGGCAGCTCCTGTGAGAAGCTGCTAGAAGCTTCCCCAGCTCCGAGTCAGGCCCACTGCTGGCCAAGGCCGAGCCCATCAGTGATGGTGGTAGCACCTCTGGGAAAACAGATTTCAGGAGGGGAATCGGTAGTGAGCAGGGGGATTGGGATGTGAGACGAACCCTCTGCAGATAGCGAGGTCAGTGAAGGAGGAGGGGGAGGAGGGGATGCCCCTGAGGAGGTTGGTGCCCCTGCAGCCCGTGGTGAGAGGGCAGGCTGTCCCCCCCAGACCATGGAGGGGAGCGGGGGAGCGGAGGCCCCCCAAGATGGCCGTGACTCCATGGGAAAGCCTCGCTGGAGTGGTGTGTGGCTGAAGATCGGCCCGCGGAAAGGACCCACGCCAGGGAAGTTTGTGAGGAACTGCAGCCCACAGAAAGGAGTCACATTGGAGAAGTTCGTGGAGGACTGTCTCCCGTGGGAGGGACCCCACAGCGGAGCAGGGGATGAGTGAGGAGTCCTCCCCCTGAGGAGGAAGGAGCGGCAGAGACAACGTGTGGGGAGCTGACCCCAACCCCCGTTCCCCGTCCTCCTGCGCCGCTGGGGGAGGAGGTGGAGAGAACCGGGAGTGGTATTGAGCCAGGAAGGTGTCCTAAGGTTTGGTTTTACTTCCGAATATCCTTGGGGTTTATTTGATTTGTAGTAAATTAAATTGATTTTGTTTCTTCCCCAAGTTGAGCCTGACTTTTGCCTGTGACCATAAGGGGTGAGTGATACCTCCCAGTCCTCATCTCGACCCACGAGCCTGCCTTTATATTTTCTCCTCATCCCATGAGACACATTATGCACTCTGCTTTGCTGTAATTCTGCATAGTAACTGTCAGGAGAGTTGTCTAGACACTTATACTGAAGTCAGTTGGCTTCAGGTAGAGTCAAATGCTGTAAAACCAAATGCATTCAGAGCTTGTTAGACAAATTACTGTAAACTTGGGCATCAGTATAGAAGGTACTAGCTTATCAGTACTACTCTCTGCAATGGCCTTAACATGAAGTGGTTTATTCTTTGAAAGTAAAATCCTTTCTAATATATCTCAGATTCACCCCACTTTTAGATATTAATGGAAATTAAGTAACTGAAGTGAAAAAAAGAAGTGGGTGCACTGCAGAAATCAATAGAAAGAGATGAGAAAATCATGAGATAATTCATTCCTCCTAAAATCTCAGCAGTCCCTCCACAGTGTCTTTTTCCACTAGTGAAAGAGGGACGCTAAAGCAAGTACCTTCCTCATGCAGATTATTATGTCAGAGTTCTAGATATAGCATCAACGGTTTTCCTAAGGGGAGACTATGCTAAGCAGCTTGCTGATAATAGAGGATACAAATTTTCTTGCACACAAAAGGAATACTGCAACATCAGGATGGCAGTAGAGGACTTCCAAATCAGGACCTAAATGTTGTTCGCTGAAGCTGTATAACTGTATTTCTGATAATGCTTCTGAATTAATACATCCAAATTTTAACAAGGTCTTATTACTTGGGACTATACAACAGGACCATTTCAAGGTTAGAGATGACTCATGTCTAGGTAACTCAGGACTAGGAGGAACAGATGTGTAACTCCTACTGATTGCAAAGGCATTGGTAATGAATCTGATAAAGCTCTCTCACTTCTATACAGGTACGTCACACCACAGAGCCCTGATACTGCTGTACATAACAAACTGCTGAACCTCATAGACTGATGGTCACCCTTAACTGATGGTATGACAGACTGCTCATGGGTTGTCATGTAACTACAATCCTTGACCATAGATGTGAAGACTGTACACTTAACATTTTGTTAGTGGAACTACTGACCTATTAAATTTTCATGCAAAACTCACTGCCATATTTAGTATTGAATTTCTTTGCTGAGATTAGCACTGAAAACCAGAAGGCAGCTATAGAGACAGAGTCATTTACTCTGTTTTACAAATGGTTGTCCAGCTCAGGGAGTAAGACATTTTGTAGAAGGACGCTTACTTGGTCTATAATCATTGTGTGAAGAGACAAAGAACTTCAGTCTTCAGGAAAGTCAACCCAACAAGAAGTAACTTCACTCAATAAGATTTAAAAAGATCTTAGAGCAGGAAAAAAGGAAGCAAATTATTTCCTATTGTATTCTTGCTCTTGAAATGCCTGAATAAAGATATAGGGAGAAGGCGTTTCAACATCTATCATCTGAAGACGAAGGAGCTCGGAAGAGCAAGGAAATAATTATCAAATGTTGTGGTTTAACCCCAGCCAGCAACTAAGCACCACGCAGCTGCTCACTCACTACCCCCCCCCCCCAGTGGGATGTGGGAGAAAAATCAGGAAAAGAAGTAAAACTCATGGGTTGAGATAAGAACGGTTTAATAGAACAGAAAAGAAGAAACTAATAATGATAATGATAACACTAATAAAATGACAACAGCAATAATAAAAGGATTGGAATGTACAAATGATGTGCAGGGCAATTGCTCACCACCCGCCAACCGACACCCAGCTAGTCCCCGAGCGGCAATTCCCCGCCCTCACTTCCCAGTTCCTATACTAGATGGGACGTCCCATGGTATGGAATACCCTGTTGGCCAGTTTGGGTCAGGTGCCCTGGCTGTGTCCTGTGCCAACTTCTTGTGCCCTTCCAGCTTTCTCGCTGGCTGGGCATGAGAAGATGAAAAATCCTTGACTTTAGTCTAAACACTACTTAGCAACAACTGAAAACATCAGTGTGTTATCAACATTCTTCACATACTGAACTCAAAACATAGCACTGTACCAGCTACTAGGAAGACAGTTAACTCTAACCCAGCTGAAACCAGGACATCAAAGAAATCCTTCTGGTGGAAGAAAACATCCTTATATCTGCTAGCATCAACAACAGGCAAAATGTTTTGATTGCACCGTAGTTTGACTATTCTGATAACTTTTTTTTTAAAGTTTTATTTTAATGTTCACCCTTTCAGCCAAAAAGGTTCCATAAAGCTGCAATAATATAGTAGTAGTATTTAAAAAAATTAAAATATAACCAAATACCTATCACAGATATAACTGAGAAACAGGTTATTTTAAGTATACACTAAGGACAACTAAGGGCAGAAATGCAACCACCGTTTCCTCATATTAAATATTTCAGGGCAAGCTTTTTTATATATATATCTATCTATCTGAAAAGATGAGCACACTTAATTTCTGGGCAGGATGGGAGTGTGGCAACAACAAGCTATATTTTATCTGAAAGAACAGCAAAATGCATGAAGATGACCTTTCCTTTAAAATCATCTGGGGAAAAATAATCCTAGAAAAATATTTTTAAAATATATGCATTTTTTAAATTTAAGACAGAAAAACACCTCCCTCAGCCCTTCAACTTCAAGAAGTCAGTAGACCCCTGATCAATCATCTGCAGCAGGTTTTTTCAGTTTCCTTGTTTGCACAGAATCTGTTACAGTACTGCAAGGAGATGAGGAATCAATAAATGGTAAGTCCTTCAGGTCATGTCTGAGAGTCAGTCTCCTCCACTGAAGATAACAATAAAAAAAAGTTTTTAAAAACACAGTAACTAGTGATGTTTTGGGTAAATGTACAAGAGTGCTTAATCAGGTTGCTCAGGATTAATAAATTGGCCATAAATCTGTGTTCATATAAAGAAAGGTTTAACAAAGACAGCGTACTATCAACAAAAACTATAATTTTGTATAAATCACTCATTGCTGAATACCCAAACCTATTGCCAACATCACAAATTATTTTGAATGTTGAAATGTTTACGGCAGTTTGGCTGCAAACAACCCAAAATCTGCACTACAAAGCAGGTCAATAAAGCTTATTGCAACTACAAAGCTGTGTCTGAATAATGTTAAAATTTGAGAAGCATTTATAGCATGGTATTTGCAGTACTTGACAATTTCAGTGTATTAAAGTCTTTCCAGATTAAAAAAAAAGCATGAGGCAGCTTATTACACACCTTATCTTCGTGCACACTAATCTGTAGTAGATAAGACCATTATCATTGCATGAACTGATCAGTCACTAAATTCACTGGAAAATATAAATACAGAGATCTCACGTAATCAGCTATGCTACAAATGTAAGTTTCATGGCTATACAACTCTGCTCTGTAAAGAGTTTCAGCAGCTGACCAGGTCAGCAAGAGATTATATGAATTTCACATGAAAATCGCAGCTATTGAAACTGAGGTCCTATATTTGATTTTTTTATTAAAAGGATTCAAAAAAGGAAAAAAATCTTATTGTAAGAGAAAAGGGGAGTTTGTGAGGGAAGAAGAATGCTGAAATAATATGGAGGATGTGCAGAGAGCGGGGATATAATAAACAACTGATAAGCTCAAGACAAAATGCTGAATTCAATTGAATGTGAATATTCGCAGAAACCATTGCTGTCTGTCTAATAGAACAGGGGACTATCACTGTAGTACCCCTGCACACCTCAGCTCTGGAAAATATTCTTTGCACTTGAAATGCAGCACAGAGTTGCATTCAATTTTAAAAGTAACATCATAAAGTAAACTTGTAACAAGTATTTCCCTTTTGTGGAGTAAAATCCCTTGTGGTCATAGCACACTGTCTTGAGTTTCATACTCCTGAATATTAATTCACTCAACCAACCTCACAACTTTATTTAAACGTGTATTTCCAAAATGAAAAATTGTCTCTAGATTTCACTGTTCAGACTATTTCACAGTTACCTGTGTCAAGAAACAGCAATTTATCTCTCAAAACATCAGATTCTTCACTAACAATAGGCATGAACTTCATCTGACCTGGGAACACATAACTAACTTTTCTAAGTCATTCTTGAAGAGTGTTTTAATAAGTAAGGATTTGGGATTAATTATTTATCCCTTTAAGAAGGCATTTTCTGTTTCTTCTATAATAATACGTTGGTATATGACACTGCCCTTATTTCGGCCTTTATTTTCCTGGAGCATAAAATGGCATTTGTAATGTAAATTACTTCTGGTTGTTAGAGAACAGGTAACTCCTTTTTTAAACACATACAGTGAACAAGATCACCTAGATTAAAGACTAGTAGGACAGTTACTTTCCCACATCTTAACATGTACTTTAAGGTGAAATAGTTTAATGAGTAGCATACTTCATACTGAAATAATAATCTGCTTTCCATAGATCTGAATGGCACAATTTATGTAATAATTTCACCAGAAATCCATAACTATTATGTCACATTACAGATTCCAAATACTAAATGACAAGCCCACATTACTTAAGGATTACATTGCAACAACTGACACAGGCCTATTTCCTACCTTTATAGATTGGTCACCCCAACAACAAATGAGTTTCAGCAATGAAACACTCCCAAAGTCTGGGAAATGGTATCCACTTTTACCTGAAAAACACATGCATAATTTATGAACTGACAATATACATAGACGTACACAAACAGAAAGGCATTTAACATTTTTAATTTTTTACTTCAGCAACATACCTGACAAAGATCTGAAAAAGCATAATTTCTTAGAATATGATTTCATCTGATGCAATAAGCACAAGTGTTCAAACAATATATTGTTTGAACTTTTATTCTCATCCTAAATCAGATTAGTCTTTTTTTTTTATTTTTAAACAAAGGTCTGATATCCCACAGAGTACATTTTCATCATGATTTTCTAAAGATATTGGGAATACTTTCTGATCTGGAGTACTTAAGTATGAGTTTTACTATGTAAATTCTAAAACTACTTGAATATGTGTTTCTTTACCTTTAAAACAGCAGTACAGTCTATGCAAAAATACATTCAATAACATTTTGCACTGTTAACAGTTCTGCCAGATTTACTTTTCTGCTACAGGGCAACAATACTGGTGTGTGGTCAAGATGTCAGATAGCCAGTGGCTCACCAGTTATGCTTGCAGTTAAGGAAGATGTTACATTTTTGGATTTGCATGTGAGTTTTATTACTACCCATCCTGATTTTTCAGATTATTTTCAAGTAAGGCACAGTTTGAACTGGCAGCTGTGCTGGTTTAGTCCACAACTTCATCTGGACTTCAACAGAAAAATGTGACATCTCAGTACTTTACTACAACGTTTGTTGCCAGACATAAGTTGGGTAAATTGGTTGTACGGTCCTTTGAATCCACGCAAGAATCTCTGATTGCCAGTACCATATAATGTCTTGAGGAAACTGAATTGTAAGTAGCAATTGTATTTCAGTAGCACCAATGTTCACAAGTATCTTGATCACACAATGCATAGTCATTGGCTTAAATGTTGGATTCCTGCAGCAAAGACTAAAGTTTGAAAAAATCATGTAAGTACCTGCATATTGCAAAGCAAATAGGGTGCACTAGTGTAGTCTGAATGGGAGCAGTATGCTATTCAGTAAATGACTGTATAAATGGAACTATGTCAATATCTGATATAAAATGTAAACATATGTACATACACACACAGAGGTACAATCAAAAAAAGAAGAATAAAAAAGGAAAGAGGAAAAAGTAAGACTAGAGCATTTAATATCATTTTACAGAAAGACAGGGTAAAAGCAAATATTTTATCCTTTATCTCTGACAGCTGACATGCCATGTACCATAATACAAAATGTGAAGGCTAATACGAAAACATAAAAAGGGATGACAAAATGAGAGAAGCAGAACTGATCATACAAAGGTGACCTCACATTTTAACTTGATTTTTATGTAATTTCTTCACATATCAGGATGAATTTTGCATTTTTCTTTTTTTTTTTTTTTCTGCCATTTTGGAAACTGCTGTGTCAAAACTCAATGTTGTTATTTCAAACCTTCCCCCGATTTACAACTAATTTCTTTAGTACGAACATACTGAGTTTACAGTTGAGTTCCCCCTGTTGGGAAATCCTGTGGGATAGAAGCAGCTCTCCAAAATCTTTGCTGTGAGGAAAGACTCAAGCAATGCTGATTTGAATTAATAGCTTTTATAGTTCTTACTGACTCAAGAGCTAACCTGAGGCTACTCTGGTCTAAACACAAAACAGTCTTTCAGCAGGTGTCCCCATTGATCAAGAATAGTACAGCCAATATGGTACCTATCATCTAGCCTTGTCCTCTGTTGCAGTACTTCAATTTCATGTCCATGTATGCAAAAAGGCGTTAGAGACTCCTATTTTACTTTGGTTTTGTTCCCATCTCTTTGCACACACGTAAATGCATCCAGAAAGTCCAGCAACAGCAGCAGAATCAAGATTTAACATTGCCTATTCTGCCATCCAGTGTGTCCTTGATGCTAAAGACATGGTCACTCCTAAAACGTCTAAGAGATCTGCAAATCTCAGATAAGATTTTAATTTGCAAACCCAAACAATTGTGTGAACTAGGAGATATGGGATATGAGTAAGATTACCTTAGAAGTTTTAAGTCACTCGGTAAAACCATATTTCTGTCCATGAACATTTTAGTAATCTCTACGCCACTTCCATAACTTTCATCTACTTATTTTCTATTGCCACTTGATTTTATGTTCCATGTCTTTCTTCCAACAGGCACTTTTGCTGTCGTCACGAGTTCTACAGTTATGGCACATACAAGAGTCAGATAAGGAAAGGTACACTAAAACTGATTTTTAGATGGGGACGTTAAGGCTTATTTACACAGCAGATGGTCAAGATTTGACTTGAAATAATTTGTGGTATCAGTCTAGACAGGACAGACTATAACAGGAACACTGTATTTGTTAGGTAATGTATACTGACAAATATCCATATTCTGTTTACGTTTTTATTTAAACATTCTTTGGTTAGTTACTGTAAACATAAACTTAGACTGGCTTGCAAAGCCAAGATTGGTGAACAATTGCCTGTGGGACATTAACATGAAGAGATTACTTTACCCTACCCTAAGCCAAAATTCTAAGGGCATTATTGAACAGTCAAGATGACTCTTGTATTGCTAAGGTAACAGTTTGCTTGAAGAGCTGTATATATTAATGGGCGGGCACATAACGGTGATGAGGGAGACGGGGAGGGGGCAGACGACAGTCTGTTTTTCAGATTGCTAGAAAGTGTCTTTGGAAACTCAGTTGAATGTTGCATCATCACAGAAAAAATATCCTCAATTCCAGTATTACTTATCAGTCAACATTTTGTTTACATGCTTTTGTGATATTCACAGAACAACAGAATAATCCAGTTTCTGTATTTGCACACTGGACCTCCTCAAAGCTAAAGAATATTTTTTTTTTCATTATTGAAATTAAATGACGTATTTCAGCAACAAAAAAGCATGCAAAAAACCTCCACTTAAAAGCTAATATTGCCACTCCTCCATATACTTACTACTTGATAACTCTCCATAAAAACTGGGGAATGAAGGCGTTACTGCTTCTGTATTTCGCCATTTGTCGTGTACAGATTCTGATTTCTGTGGACTAAAAGAATATGAAACTATTAAACAACACCTAAAAATACTTAGAAAAATCTTGTGTCTTAAAGTAAGGTTTTTTTTATCAATTACTATCAACCACAAATTAGTTTCTCTGCAAAAGTCACTTGCCCGCAACTTGGTATTGAAACATTCACATGTACACAAACACTGAAAAGTACCATCCAAACACAGGAACTTTACATTTGGCTCAAAACTTACTATAGTGAACTTTTATGTTATATTAAAGAAATTAAGTCATATGTGAAGAATTGAATCAAAATACCATTTTCACAAAGGACTTGGGCTGTTTTTTCTATTACATAGGAAAAAAATTCAAGGGAAACTAGCAGTTTTTTAGCAGTTTCAGTGTTAAATACTTTAAAATAAATACTTGGGATTTCAGTAGATGGATACAATTTAGGAGACTTGCATTTCTTTTAAATACCTTGCTATAGTAACCCTGCACAAACTATGTGTCATTTAAAAATAATATATTTCACCTTTCAAATTCACTACAATCAACAGTAAGTCATAATATTTCAAAAACCTTGCAATACTAAACAACTCTGAAAGCTTTCAGTTTGAGAGCTTCAAGTTACAGACACAAATCTCAAAAAGCAGGAGAAACATTCTTTGAAGATCTTTTCTTACTAGCTTCTTCCTGTTTCTGTCCCACTTTTATAATCTAATACATTTTACTGCAGATTCTTTTATTTTCACAGGCTATATCAAGTCGCAGAAAACCAACAGATATACAAACACATTTGTGAACAGCAGCTTATAGACTCAGGTCCAAGTTTTTCTAAAGCCATGCTTTTCATACTTTGTTCTTTTTTGGATCATGAACATTTTTTGGTTAAATGTTCAAATTATGCTAAAAAAACCACTGATTTGTATTTATTTATTTGTTTTTAAAACAAAACAGATTAGTACTGGTCTGATAATGTGTGCTTAAAGCATGTCATTCACTGTCACTATTTTCACATTCCACAAATCTCATTTATGCAAGCAAAGAGCTAAGAGATCATAGAAATACTATAACCCGAAACAGAAATACTATAACCTGAAACTTGCTGATCTAAAACACGAGCTGAAAACTTATGATAGCAACTAGCAAAGAGTTTTTCAACCAAATGTTTTTCATTGGGGAATGATAATCTCTCAAAGCCATGGTTTAAGCAGAAACATATATATACATGCTGACAAAGACAGAATTTCTGCTCAATATGAGAACACTAGACTCATCCAAGAATACCCAATAGTCTATGAATCGATCAAATGCATTTCCCCAGTTCTGGCTCTCCAGATAAAAGTATATATATGTGTGTATTTTATTTAACCAAATAGAAATTCCTTTCACTTTCCTGTAACAGCAAAATCATTGGATATGCCAAAGAACAGGGATTTAAACTTTATTATTGCATTCCCCAGATCAAGGCCGTAGGTGACCAACACTAAAATAATTCTCCTTACAGCCCAATGAATATTTCATTGCTACATGCAAAGTGGGCCAGCATTAACAGAAGAAAGCTGGAATCTCAAAATTATTACTAAACCAGTAGTTGGACACTGTGCTGCATTGCAGGGAATAAATATGCAAATCCTTTCTCCAGCATCAAAGTAGGCAGAACTATGACTATCAGCTGAATACACATTAAGCAAGTGTCCTAGTCACTGGATAATCTGTTCAGCTATTCTTTCTCCTGTTTTTAATTTAAAAGTTTAAAACCTTTGGAGTTTGTACCAACGTGCTAATAGAAAGTAAACTTTCACAGGATGGAGAAACATTCATGGCTCTGTTGACAGATAAGCTACCAAAAGGACATCAGAATGTATTTTCCCTCTCATATTAGTAACTGAATTAGTAAGAGTTATTTGTACTGCAGTAATACTTAGGAGACCAGGAACCTTACAAGCTGTGAAAGCTGTCCTACTAACTCCTTCTGCAAATGCTGTGGTGAATTAGCATTCAATACATAGTTTTTTCCCTGGAGCATGCTGTAGTTTTAGCTAAACCAACTGCCCAAAGAGGTTTGGCTACATGCTGTACTTTTAGAAGGCAAAGTGGACAAAATACCATTTGCTTGGTTTCCTTCAAACTTTCAATTAGGCAAAAGTACATTATTTTAACAGCTCATCATAACAAAGAAAACTCATTCCAACCCTGAATACAGAATAAATGATGAATATCAAAAAGATTTAATGAATGAACACAGATTACAATAGTTCATTCAGACCCCCATTTTTTGCAAGAGGAAAAGGTGAAATGAAGGCTGAATCCTAAGATCATGGCAAATAGGCCAAGTCCTATTCATGCTATACTTATTACTGAGTGGGGGCAGAGGGGAGGAAGAGGGAAAGGAAACTGCATAGGAAAGGGGCTTTTTGCTAGATGGAGAGAGGAAGATAACTTTGCATACACATAACTGCTTTTGAGGCAATACAGAAAGTATAAATACATTCAGATAGCAATTTCAGATAACAAAACTATGTACATCATGTATGGAATCAGTATTTTTTCTTTAAAGTGTTTGAAGCATGAAATTCTTTCCCATGGCTGTAATCCACTTCTCCCACTAATGCTGACCCAGTAACATCATCTTGTTGGTTCTACCCACACACTTTGATTCTGTGTGAAAATGATGGTTCTTGACAGCAGTGGGACATCATTTGCAGTTTTACAGAGGTTAGGAAACAGTACAAAATCCTTTACGTACCTCAACTGCTCTTATCTTTATTTATTGAGGAAAAAAATAAAAAGCAAATTATGACTGACATGCCTAAAGCTCTGAAAGAGTTCTTGGAAGGTAGGGTAAAAGATAAACTCTGTGCTATTATGGGACAGAGCCATAATGAGAAAAAAATTTCCTGTCACCAGCAGTAAAGAGGAAAATGTCCAGGTGACTAAAACCTCTGAGGTCTGTGTTGATAAAAATGCAGCAAATACAGTCTAGTTCTGATCAAGTTCCCCAAGAAAGAACACTTTACCCCTCGACAGAGAAAAATTGTGGCTACTTGTCTGTTTATTTGCTGAATGTGCATGAGATGAAGAATAAAAAAGGTATAGCCTTAAAAGTAGGCAAGAGTGTGCAAGTGCAGCCAGGAAAGAGAATTGTGCGTTGTCTCTGTACAGACCCACAGCACTTGTAGCTAGTTGCTGCATAGGAACTCAAGAGGAAAATACAGAGCTCAGGGAGGAAAAAACCACAAAACCAAAAAACAAAACCACCAGAACAAAAAAAAACCACCCCCAAACACCAAAACTCACAAACAAAACAAACAAACAAAGCTATCCAAGAAAACAATCTAATAGATACAACTCAAATGCTGTTACCCAGATGAGGCCATTGGGAGGCAACAGCCCATGTTAGAGCATCACAAACAGCACCAAAATAAAACTTAGCTACAAGACAGCTATAAGTAGGTATACTATTAAACTCTGGAAAAAGAGGCAATCCAAACCATGTCAAAATCCCAAATAAAACATTTCAGACTCTTTGAACAAAATTCGTAACTTTTTTTCAACCAAAATCTATGTCAATTTTTTTTTTCTCTCTTTTGTATAAAAATGCACCTGTTTCTACCAGAGATGCTAGCTTTTACAGCTTTACATTTCCTGGAGAAAACTTTAAATCATATAGTATAGTTTTAACAACAAAAAAGTGCATTTTTACTTGCCTCTTTAATACTTAAAATTTTATAGGAAATACACATCCTGGCTTTGGAATGTATGTCTAGGAAAAATGTTTGATTCTGGTATGATGACTAACTTCAATTAGACAATATCTTTCCAACAGAGTACTGTTAAGACACAATGCAAGGATAAAGTCCTTTCTTTCATGGAAAGGAATTCATGTTCAAGCTGGAATGCTGGAAACAACCTTTCATATAAGAGTTTGTGTTGAATATGGACCAGTAGGCAATGTGATTAGCAGTAAAAACAACTGAGAAATGTGTGTTTGTCCTGTGGGATGGTGCATATCTCTTGAGATATGCTGAATGCCTAGAGCTTTGTGGAAGGCACACAGACATTTGCAGCATCAGGATCAATATTTTTTGTCCCCCTTCTTGCCCCTGGGCCATAGCATCACCAACACTGAAGTTAATTGTCCTTAAAATGCTAAATGCAGACCAACCTAGGTTTGCTGAACAACAAATGTCTGTGGACAATATCCATTGCCTGATTATTTGACCAAGCCAAATAGAGCATACTAATGTTGAGCATGCTATTTTTCCTTTAATGCTGAAAAAGCATTTAGTCAATAAATTTGAGTAACATAAATGTTATTTGGGATGGTTCTCACAACACAAGGGCTGATGAGGCATTCATTCCCAGTAGCTGCCATTATTACTGGGGCCATTGTACTTCAGATAGTGTAACTAGGACAGACTGTTCTTGTCTCTCATGTTTTATTTATCTGTGAAGCCAAGGGTTTCATGGTAAAGAAGTGTATTCCTTACAGACAGTGGAAGTTAAAACTGCACAAATGTGCTTAATGCATGTCTCACGATGTGCCTGAAGAGACCTCATTATTCTACTTAGTTTAAACTGAGAGGAAAAGAGTGGTATCTGGAAAAACAGGATGTGAAGCTGGATAATTCAAGCTCTTGTTCTGTTGAAAAAATTTCTTGCATCAGTTCTCATCTGCTACATAGAAAAATATAAAGATACTTCATCCCGATCTCCTTTTGTTCAAAGAACATCCTATAAAAAAGCTCTAGAGAAAGAATGTAAACTCTATGGCAAAATTCATATTTAAGAAAAGTGTTTGTTTCATGTTTTTCACTTTTTAACACTATAAAGGAAGAAAAGACTCATAATGAAAAGGTTCTTACCTTTCAATTTCACATGTAACTGCTGAGGGTATGTTAATTATCCTGTTGATTAAAGCTATTCTGCTAAAGAAGAACACTGTTTCCAGTCCCTTTGTTCCATAAACATTATTCTCAGGTCCATCCTTCTTTGCAGTTTGTCCTTCAGTTGCAGCAAGGTACTTGTTTGATAAATCAAGCACTCTTTTTGAAAACAAGTTGATTACTGCATGTTCTTCTCGCACACCACAATCAGTACATTTCCATCCTGGGAACATTAGTGATAGGTGGGTTTCATTTGACACAAGTCCAAAAGAAACTGGACACTGAAGCCTCAGGATATCTAAGTGTCTAACACAATGATTGTCTATTTCTTTATCTACACCCCATGGTAAGAGACATGACAAAAGCAGTTTAGCTGTATCAGTGGTGACGTTCACATCAATGTTTCCTGGTGGCTGCATTCTGATCTTTCTTGAACTCTTCATTTTTTTCTGTCTTTTCATGCCACCACTTTCTTCCAAAGGCCTAGCTGCGTTACTATCCCTACAGTCCTGGTTCAAACAAGCAGTATCTACTTGCCCATCCACTGGAGATATGGAGCCAGCAGTTTTATTTCTTTTTAATGTCAGGGCCCTTTTCTCAATAGTACTTTTGGCTCTTTCTAGAGTGTCATAGTTGTGGAATGAATTCGATGACTTTAATCCATTGAGTTGAGAAGACAGCAGAAGTTCCTCAAGTTTTTCAAGATCAAATAAGAGAATATGAAAATTTGCATTGTTCCATTTCGTCTTAACTGGTACAATAGTAAAGGGCTGTTGGATGCAGCTGGTATCAGTTAACTGAAAGAAAAATATTAAGTTCCAAACACAAATCCATAGTATTTTGTAATTTTCAAGATATCAGCATAGAATTGCATATAGAATAGACCAAATCTATTAACTCCATTAAGTTCAACTTAATTATGTTTATTTACTTCTCACTAAGGAAAAAGGATTTTCTTCTAAATAGCTTAAGATACACAGAGACATATGCATGTAAATACTATAATACAGGCTCCCTAACATCTTCAATTATACAGCCATGCTATAGATTGCATACATGTTTGCCAAAACTCTAGGCTGGTATTTCTTCTGCTAGATCCCATTTCAAGCTGAAAGGCTTTTAGGAAAGTTTTAAAGCAAGAATACAGCTTCTCTCCTCCCCAATAAAGCTAGGGAAACACAAATCCTACAATGTTGCAAAATTCTTGCAAACCTTGAGAAACAGTATGCCTTGTAGCAATTTGAAATAGGTCTGAGATAAAGGCTATGTCTTTTGCCATTTCAAAACATGCAAAACTATCTTAAAGTTACTTAATTCTGAGTTAAGTCGCACATACTTTATCAGTAACAATAAAGAACTTATGTAATTAGATCTCCAGTTCCAAAATTAGTTACCTTAGGTGAAAATAATTGAGAGAAAAAGGCTACAGAGCTACTACAATGTTCATGAACACTTGACTTCACCTTGTACCACCCTATTTCCAACCTGGATCTTTCTAAAATTCTCCATATTTTTTCATCAGCTTTAAAGGCCATTCACAGCAACAGATTTGCAGAGCACCATTTCACTTCCACACAATTGTGCCGGTATAAATACACATCTGATTACTGCTGTTAATAAATATCCAACGAAAATAGTTTTCAAATCCTCCTAAAATCTGGCAGAAATGAAGATCTGAGAACAGCTACAATTACTCACAACTTTAGACTGACATATTAAACCATGGTAACAGTAACCTAATGATGATGAACTGTAAGAGTGTCAGCTGAACAACATGAGGAAATGTTAAAAATCATCTTCAGAAAATTTTTTTAAGTCAGTTTTATTCTTGTAGTTTCATTACTTAAATGATAAATCATCATTAAGATCAAAAGTCTACATCTTTTAGAATTAGAATTAATTTTTATTTTTCCAGTGTCCTTGGCATAGGGTAGATACTATGCTATGACAAACTCCTGAGGAGGGAATGTCTTTGGACACATTAAAAATCAGCTCATACAGATATCACAGAACTCGCCCACACAAATGCCCATCAAAAACAATCTGTCCTGGACTTTAGAATCTTAGAATGTAGTCTAAGTATACAGAAAGAATACAATATTTGAGAAGATAAACTAGGATACAAAAGTCTTCTCTATTAGGACATAAACTCTATAGATCAGATACTCTCTAAGTAGAACCTGTGGAAAGAAGGAAAGAGCAAGAATAAACACAGGGATAAAGAAAAATATTCATATAAAGCCATGTGACTGGAGGATACACGCAGGCAGAAATAAGATCCTAATGATAAACAAGTCAAGAGGGGGAAATTTCAAACCTGTCCTGTAGCCCTTGGGATATTTCTATACATGGAAAACATTCCATACTTGCTTTTCCCCCATTCCCAGTTTCCCATGAATACTTCAGGAGAGGTGCTCTGCCTTGGCCTTCTGTGTCAGCTAATTTCTGAGAGTCTTTAAGGAGAGGAAACACAGCAAGTTACCTCAGATGCCATATTCCAATCAAGATGCACTTACAAGAGTTGATTTCCTGCTTACATATCTGCAAATTCAGAAGAAACACATTTCACATTCCTACTTCTCATTTACCCCATACAACTTTCTGTGCCTGCGTATTCCCAGCATGACAGAGTTTTTATGACAGAGCTTCTGCAGGCCTCGGAAAGCAGAAGAAAAATACTAGTGGGGGCACAGTAGAGTATTAGCTTCTTTTTCTGCTTCCTTACTCCTTTTTTGTATAATAAAAGGACTGAACCTATGTACCAGCAATGAAGAGTCTGCAATAATAATGCTACCAGTGACAGTTAATGACAAATATTCAAATTTTAAAAGGATGATCTTAATGTTTCAATAAACCCTATTTTCATTCTTAATTTTAGTTTTTAGCTGCATTTTAAAACTTACAGTCTGGAACAATAATTACTTTTAAGCCAAAATATGAAATATTTTGTAAACATTGACTCTCAGCATTATGAATTTTTCAAAAGATTTTTTTCTCATAGAATCATAGAAATTACAGAAATGTTTACTAGAAGGAATGTCTGTAGGTCATCTCATCAAACCCCCTGCTCTACTGACTTTCATGTCACTGATATTTTTATGAAACTGCTAGTATTTCAGAATTCATTTTCTGAGGGAAAAAACCCATGACAAATATCCAATTGTAATTTGGAACAAAAATCCTATTACTTCTGCATGCAGCTAAAAAACACATCAGAAACTGAACTAAATGACAGAGTTGAATCTTTAAGAATAATCCAACAAATTTCCATTATAAAGACAAAGCTCTAAATTTTTGCCCGAGAGAGAGACTCCAGATGAGTTTGTAGAAAAGCGGCTACTTTCTTTCACAGGAATCATCATGCTGCACTACTGAGTGGCATTCCATGAAGGTACTGGGAAGATCATCCAACAGTAAAGTTATGAGATTGTGGCACAACACCTTATATCAGAATCCTGCTGTATCTATTAAAGAGGTATCTTTTACCTTCAGGGGAACAGCAGGTGTGAGGGTGTATGAATTCCTCATTGATGCTTTTTCCCTTTTCTTTAAGCACTTACACTTGTATGTTTTTATTGTCACACACAAACTTATGCTCTCAGCACTGTGTTCACTCTATTTCACCTTTACAAGCAAGCATGTATGAGCAGAATGATAGCATCAAGAATCAACTTTTCAGCCCAGTGATACTTTTGCAAACGAACTTGCCAGCTTCCATATCACAAGTAATATAGACTTTTCCAGATCATTGTTAATTTTAATTTTCTTGTTGTAATTAGATATATTCCCCTAATGCAAAGAACTGCTTATGTTGAAAATAGCTGAATCTTGAAAGAAACCATCAAGTGCTAGTAAACAAGGCAACAGCTGGCTTTAACTTGAATGCAATGTTGATTAACTCATCGTTCTCAAGACCACTCCTTACCTACCTGCTTTTACATTACAAACTATGATTTTTTAGGATTAGCTATTTTTAAACTGTTAATGTTGTAGTTATGAATAACAGAGGGAAAAATTTGACTCTCTGTAAGTTATTTGACTATTTAGTTTTTGGTAATAATATGATTTGGCTTTCTGTTATTTAGAGAAAGATGCTCCCACAAGATCAGGATGCTCTCTAAATACATAATCTTATTTAAAGATCTCCATAGGGAGTCATAAATAAGAAATTATAACTGCTTGTTCAGGTTTTCTTTTTATCCCTTTCCTTTTTAAAAAATAATACATTGTAGTTAAGCAGTAGGATTATTTTAATCTTTAATTATGCTGTTTCCTAATACATAGGGAGAACCCCATGGAATGCAAACACTAGAATTCACCAGCTAGCTTTGACATTAACAGAAGCTATTATTATTTGGCCTATCATTTTCATTTTCTCTGTTCTAAATGTTTATATTTGGTTGATTAACATCTTAATGTTAAACCTTTAGGAAAATCACCATCCAAACAAAGGAAAATAATGTGACAGTGTCAATCTTTTGAGGCATTTGGTGATGCTACTGTGTGTGAAGTCACAATAAATGTTTATTGGCAATATGAAAGCTTATTGACATTGATCCTAAAAGCATCTACCAAGTTATCTTGGCTGTCTGCCGTAGGCATTTCATTCCAATGAAGGAAGGTGGACATCTAAAGCTTTAGACATAAAACACTATTTAGGAAATATGGACAAGCTATTCTCTGTAACAGAAGATGACAGAAAATGGAAGGAAACTCATAAAACTAACTATGAACTAGAGAGCTGGGAATAGCATTTGATGATGGATATTGAAAAGCAGATTAACAGATATTTACATTCTGTACTGTGCCTTTCCTGAAGTTCTGGAAGTATTTCACAAAATTAAATCCTACTACATTCAGATAAATATTGCCATTATCTTGAATTTTTTTTTCCAAATGTACACATTAAGAGTTTAGTAACTCACTGTCAAAAAATAGGCTAATAACAATAGCAATAAAAAAGCATGACTTGTCTTCTGAACCCCACAGTACAACTTTGAGGCCTCCCTGCTGCCAACACACAGGCTTCACTAGTGAAAAGATCCCTTTTTTCTTCTTTTCTCACAATTTTTATTCAGACTCAGTTATCTTAGGATCATCTTTCAAACCCAAACAGCTTAAGCGGATATACCCAAACATCAAGTCATTCAAGCCTTACTATTCTCCCAGTGAATTTCAAATAATCATGTCAAAAAACAATTAATTTAGTAATACAGAAGCTTCCTTCAGTTCTCCAAGTGAAATGACCACTACACTATGATGTACTGAACACAACCTACAGTTTTTGATAATCGTTGTTCTGAAAGACAGTAGAGGTATCTCTTCTAGATTACCATTGCTAGTTTTAAATTTTATTTTAGATATGGCCAACTGTCTGATTACCTATTTACAGGTCTCCCCTTACCACCAGTGTTCCATCTACTTTTATTATTTAGCAGAAAAATTGGGAAGATTTTCTTAAGTATTTATTTTAAAAATCTTCTGGAAGCTATTACAGAGAAAGCAAACTGTATGACTTTTCACAGCTTCAGTAATTTCAGCCAGATTTTGAAATCTGATCTTTGTCATCTTTGTTGTTGTCCAACTGTATGAATCTAAAATAACTATAAGTGTTAAGCTCCCCTGCTGTAGTTCAGTTCTGAAAATTAGCAGAATGTGCTACCTCTTTTTTTGTGCATCACTAGCAGTAAGTCTAACAAGGAGTTACTCCAAAGGAGGTGTATGTTAGTCAAGAAAGAAAACTTTAATAATAAGAAAAGTCATGTTTTTATAAAGTGTAAAAATTGTCATGCTCAGGGCTAAAACCATGTGTTTATTGTCATGATACAGCTTACCACTTATTTTTGTTGGAAACTGAGAAGTAGGAAGCACTATTTTATTTTGTGTATTCGTGCATTATACCAAAATTAATCTAATAGCACCATCAGCCGTTTCAGTTAAAATACTGGCTAGTCCTTAACAAAAACTGATTAATAAGTATCTCACAAAGCTTCTGTAATTAACTATTAGATCTCAATTTCCAACATTTCTAAATCCCAAACTAGCCTACTCTTAATTTTTTATTTTATTTTTTTTAGAATTAACAAATCACTGAAGCCGAATACTTTAGTAATGCAGCTAGACGTCCTTTGTTCAAAATAAAGCCATTTGTGTGCTGATAAGATTCCCACTTAACAACTAGAACTTGGAACTCTTTTACTGCTTGGAGAAATCTGCATTGGTTGATAAGGCTCCCTATGAGGCCTTCACCTGTAAACTTTAAAGAAGCAAAAAGTCTGGGCACAGACCAAAATTGTATCCTGACACTCATGAACCTCTTGTGCATCATCTCTGACTGACCCACAGCAGAAAAAGCTTACTACATCCAAGAAAGAGTGGGATTCAGGAAGGTTTTGAAATGGCAAGCTATATTCTGTGCATGGCAACTATCACCTCTGTAACAGCTCCCTAGTTTGCCATTGAAGATGTTTGAGCCAGAACAAGACAAGAGCTAGAATAGAATAGACTATTTTATTTGGAAGGGACCTACAATGATCATCTAGTCCTACTGCCTGACCAATTCAGGGCTGACCAAACTAAAGCATGTTAAGGGCATTGTCCAAATGCCTCAAACACCGACAGGCTTGGGGCATCGACCATCTCACTAGGAAGCCTGTTCCAGTGTTTGACCACCCTCTTGGTAAAGAAATGCTTCCTTATGTCCAGTGTAAACCTCCCCCGGCACAGCCTTGAACCATTCCCATGCATCCTGTCACTGGATACCAGGGAAAATAGCTCAGCACCTCCCTCTCCCTTTCCCCTCCTCAGGAAGCTGTAGAGAGCAGTGAGGTTGCCCCCAGCCTCCTTTTGTCCAAACTAGACAAGCCCAAAGTCCTTAGCCACTCCTTAAAGGACACTCCTTCCAGCCCTTTTCACCAGCTTTATTGCCCTCCTCTGGATGCATTCAAGTACCTTCACATCGGTCTTAAAGGATGGGACAACAAACTTAAAGCTGGGGCAACAAACGTCAAAGACTCACTTTAATTGATTTCTTCTGGCATGGAATCCATTCCTGCTCCACAACTTCGAAGCCTGCTCTTCTACCTCTTTTCTTCTCCCTTTACACATCTTTACCAAACCACCTTAGCATCCAAGGAGAAATTTTTCCATGTCTATGGGAAGGGGGAGGCAGGGGGCTATCCTTACTGTGGCCCCCAAATACATGCTATTTTCTTTAACAGGTTTAAGACAGACATACCACATAAAAGTTTCATGGGAAGTACAATTCAAATGTTATTTTACCTAGCTGCCTAAAGGCCTTTTTCCACTGGGATCCAACTTGTTCTAAGAACACTATTCCACTTAAAATTCACATTTCCATTAGCTGGCAGGGATTCCCATACTGTTTTCAGCTCCTCATATATATGTACTTTCTCCACACACTGGTTTTCTTTACCAGATGCATTTCTATTGTGGGTTTTGTGCTAAAACCAGATTTGACAAGAATGGTCTTGACGTTTGTTTTACATAAAAGGAAATAAAGTGGTAAAATCACATGGTAGATTTTTAGAAGGCAAGCCAGACTCAAAATATACTTAAACATCACTTTGATACCACTGAAAAGAAAATGCTCAGTTCTCACAGCGTGGGTAGCATCAACTTCTACGTAAAACAAGTCCTGAAGCATTAAACGTGACTTTTTCTTACAGACTTTTGGCCTTCATTATCCATTGTTCTCTCACTTTATCCCAAACATAACAGGATAAAGGTGACAGAAAATTGGCCCCAAAATTCCCAGTGCCTGCAGAATGAATCATGCTCTATAAAGCATAAGTGTGAGCTATTCTGCTGATTCTAATCAATTCTTTTTAGTTATGTAATATTCAAGGAGTTAAATTGTATTTCGTTGAGCCTTCTCTTGTGAGAGAGTTTATTTTGATCCATTAACATTAAATAAGTCAGAAAAAAGATCAGTCCCCTCCTTTATCCACTACTTGCCACCTGCAAAGTCTCAAGAAAATATTAGACAGAAATTGAACAACTTCTTTTAGGTGAAATTTTAGTTACGATTGGGGGATGGGGGAGGGGATGAGCTTAACTGAAGTATTGTCAAAGCAGACTGGAAAATTCTTTTATTAACAGAAAATGCACTGCTTCTGATTTCTTTGTGGTGGGGGATTGTCTGTCTTTTATTTGTCTGAGTTTTTTTGGCAGATTTATACTTTTCTGACAGTCATCAGACTATTGGCTTTTAACAGAGGCCCAATAAAACAGTGCACTTAAGTACATGATAAAAGTCTATCAAATAAGAAAGACTTCCTCTTTTAAGCAGTAATTAGTTCATTATTAAAATATACTATAAAGAAATCTGCTAATCTAATCAGTAAAGCACCACCATCCTATTGTCTGCTCATGTGAATTTAATGAAGACATCCCGTGAACAAAGTACATGTACTTCACCCTTTCAAACAAGTAATTTTAAGCAAAACCCAATACGAAATCATTAAACCCACTGCATCTTATACTCTTTAAGAAGTTTCTCAATATGATAGTTTCTGACATATCACAATGAAGTTTGAGAATACAATATCAATATGCTTATTTCAATGAAATTAACACTTATTTGTCACCTGTCTTTGCTGTAATCTGAATTTTAATTACTCTACAAAGACAACAGAATCTTCAAAGACCATTTAAATGTTTGAATCACTGTTCATTACCTCTGTGGTAAACAATAACATTGACAATAAATAGGATTATTTTTTTTTTAAAAACCAAAATGTGAAGAACTCAGTTACAGAAATCAGAGGAGGGTGGGGAAGTAGAATTTGCCAACCAAAAGGTATTGAGGGCTAAAAATTTTCTGTGTATTGATCATGCCAGTCACTGAGATGTCAAGAGAAATTCAGAGCTCATAACTTTTCTCAGAATCACATCTCATCATTGGTCTAGTTCTAGCCTCACAAAAAATAAGCATGTCACACAGCTGCTTGTAAAAGTTATTTAGCTACTCCTACCCTGTGTCTTACATTTACACTTCTTGGATCTGGAAGAACTGTTTTAACTCAAACATGACTACCAGACCTAGGGGTCTTAAACATTAACTTATATTGGCAAAGACAGCTCTATTCTATTCTCCATGATGCTTTATCCTTGATGGTAGGAAGCAATAAATGTGGTTGGTTTTATTTTGGTTTTGCATTTGGTGGTTTTGGGGGGTGTTTTTGTTTGTTTTGGTTTTGTTTTGTTTTTTTTTTAATACAGAATAGCTTACTAAATGTCTGTCCTGGTTTCAGCTGGGACAGAGTTAATTGTCCTCCTAGTAGCTGGTACAGTGCTATGTTTTTGAGTTCAGTATGAGAAGAATGTTGATAACACACTGATGTTTTCAGTTGTTGCTAACTAATGTTTAATCTAAAGTCAAGGATTTTTCAGCTTCTCGTGCCCAGCCAGTGAGAAAGCTGGAGGGACACAAGAAATTGGGATGGGACACAGCCAGGGCAGCTGATCCAATGTGGCCAACAGGGTACTCCATACCATGGGACGTCCCATCTAGTATAGGGAGTGGAGGTTTGGGGATCACCACTCAGGAACTAACTGGGCATCGATTGGCGGGTGGTGAGCAATTGCATTGTGCATCACTTGTATATTCTAATCTTTTTATTATTACTATTGTCATTTTATTAGTGTTGTCATTATTAGTTTCTTCTTTTCTGTTCTATTAAACCATTCTTATATCAACCCATGAGTTTTACTTCTTTTCCCGATTTTCTCCCCCATCCCACTGTGGGGGGGGGCAGGGAGTGAGTGAGCAGCTGCGTGGTGCTTAGTTGCTGGCTGGGGTTAAACCACAACATCTTTACTTGCACAGACATTTTTTCTCTTTAACCTTTTTAAAGAAAACAGTAGTATTACAAATAACATACGTAAGAAAAAGAATTAAGTTTTGGGGACATGTTTGCAGGTGCGATCTCATGCGTAGTTTTACAAAATTGGAAACTTGTTATTGTCTCATGGAATTGTCTCAGAAAACAAATACATAAACAACGCACAAAATGGCTGGCACAGTGTAAATTAAAGCATTAAATTCATTTCTAAATCCTCTGAGCCCTCAGTTGCTAGAGATGGTAGTCGATAGTAGTAAAAAAAATTGCCTCCTTGAAATGTGCTTGGTGGACAGCAGCTTGATGATTGGCAGCACAAATAGAAGACAAACGAGAAAGCCTTCAATCTGCAGCTGATGCACAGGAAGAACATGGGGAGCTGAGTTTACAATAGAGAAAACATTACCAAGCTAATGGCACAGGCAATCATTTGACCACCATGCATCTCTGATAGCAGCAGGGCATCCATTTTCAGTTAAGTGTTAGAGTACCTTTTTGCTTTCTCTGACCACTGCAGGGGTAAAACAACCTAGTGTGTGAAACCCACTGACTGGTAATAAATTACTATATTGGATACTTTTTGTTTTCTTTCAGCAATGACTTTACTGTGTATTCCTGCTATCATTACCAATTAAAGTGGAGATCACGTTAGCAAGCTATATCTAACTGTATATCAGTCCCTATGCTCCAATTGCTTTGGCAAGTATCACAGGGTCAAGAGGCTCCTTTGACCTTTATCAGTTAAGTCTCTCTGACCACTCACTGTTTGAAGCAATCTCAGCTGAACAGATGGACACTTCTGCAGACACTTTAAAGCTTAGAATATAAAGATAAATGAAATTGTGTTTGGGGCTTCAAACTGGTTTATGAGCATAAAATATAGTTAGCAAGTTCCACAAAAATCTCAGATTTCAAATAGCACATCTTAAACCTATAACATGAACACAACAACTCTTTATCTACTAGGAAATTGTATTTTTTTTGTTGTAGCTTCTACAGATAAAACTAAAAAGTTGATATAACTTACATGTCTAGTTAGTACAAAGTAACTTCTGAACTTAGCCTAACTTAATTACTCTAATCATTAAAAGACAAGCAGGAAGAAAATCTAATATAGCCTTTTACCATGACAGTCACTTAGAGCAGCATACAGCACATGATCAAACAGATCATTCAGTGGAAGGATACTAAAACAGTTGGATACTAGACAGCATTCAGAGAAGGCTTGGACCTTCATTTCAAATTTCCCTATCTTACGTTTCTTAAAAGCCCTTACTCATTAAATTACTGCACTAAAATTTTAGTCATAACACATAAGTAAAAGTTTCAAATTCCCTAAGCGATGCTTGAAGAACTGGTAATAACTGGATTCAAATGTGGTCTTGTGATCATATTTATGTATTTGTAACCAAAAAATAATCTATTGTTCAACAATAACATTGAAGGGCCTTTTGTTTGAGCTAAATTACATCAGCAAACCTGCCTTGTTAAGTTCATAACCTTAAGTAACAAATGTTATACAGGCTTAACTAGATACAGTGTTGAAAAATTCTTAAATTGGATAAAATCATGGGATATTATTTTCTTTTTCGTTTTCTTTTTTTTTTTAAGCCTGGCTTGTGTTTCAGAAGAATAAATTCCCAAGAGGTAAAATTTAGATCTGCATCTTTCTGTGGGATGTTATCTATGTTTCATAGGAATACTTCCCAAAAACATTTTTTAGTCCTTCATTCTAATATCATCCCAATTCAAGCAACAATTCAAAACAGTCTCACTAACAATGAACCCACTGTCATTTGCAAATACACAGCTGTCTTATTTTCTCGCTCAGCTGAAAGGATGAACAATCCAGGATGCGTGCAAAGATGCATTTAGTTCAAAATAGTTACAAACAGCAGGTATACAATTGAAATAGCTCTTAAACATACACCATACACCCTTCTCTAAAAGAACCTGCATAGGAAGAAAGGATGCAAATTATCAGCTACACTTTCATCTCCACATAAAGACTATATGCACCTTCTAATCCAATATAGCTCCTATCAGCAATCCACACATGCACTCCTATGTCTAATGCTGCCTGCCTCCTGGAGCTTCAAATTTAGGGAGCAAGTGAACAGTTTCTGTCACTGAAAGTATTCATAGCTTTCCAAAGTGGGCAAACAGGCCAGGCCTACCCTTTCCAAAGCAATACCAGCCTTATGCATAGGGTGATGATATACAGAGTAAAGGTGTTACTATATCAAGGCCATTCATATTCCTTATCTTCAGACACTTAGTCATAGGACAGAGGATCCTCTTAAGGGGGGGCATTCAGAACTTTTTTTTTATCCATTTACCCTTTTTTAAACCTCAGTACTCACATATAAAGAACTAAGCGTAAAAAGCCTGGAGTCAGTAGTGGTGCCCCAGTTTGCTTTCACATGCAATCTATGCTTGACCTGAGGCTTCATCATTTGGACAAGGCAGTCCCAAACAAAGGTGTCAATTTGTGATGAAGTTTCACATATGAACTAGTTTAATGAAACAGCTTTGAACTTGCCTTACGTTACTTTTATTATATTATTAAGACAACTCTGGTCATATTACCAAGGCCGCTCAGATCCTCCTAAGAATCCACCTCCTACACAGAAAAAGCTACAATACTTTTTGAGCTTACATCACCAATGTTTGTCTATCAGTTAACTGCAACATAAGCAGAGTCAACCTCTTTCCTTCCAACACTATAATTTTTCTCTTTTTTTTTTTAATCCCAGTGGAGAATATTACTATCTTCACAGCACTTTGAACAGTAATTGTGGCATCAGTCCTGATGAGGCTGTGGCACAAAGTAATTAAGTCAAGAAATCTTCAAGCTCAAGCTGTGTGATGAATAGACTAAGCAACTGGATAAACCCCCCTTTTTATCACGTATGGAAGGCCATCATCAGGCAGATTGCTGGCCAGGTGGATCTACTGGGCACAACAAATTTTTAGCTGTTCAGGGAGAATTGCTAACACTTTTGCTCACTTTAGTGACTTGGTATGAATACTAAATGTTTCTCATATTTTGTTTTCATGTCCACACTGTATTTGTCTCTTTCCCTCACAAATACTGAACTTAAATTTTTCTTTGGATTTAATGCAAGTGTACATATAAAAGTGATCCTGGAGACAAATCATAACATGGTATCAAAAGATAACTGGCAAGTAAAGCTAATATACAGAATATTCTTCACATTAGCTTTCAACAGCAGGAAACAAGTCCACATTTTGTTTTTCAGGAAAATATTTGAAGAAATATATATGATATATAGACAACTTTATACAGACAACTTTTGCTTTACTCTAGAATTCATATCACTACCTTCTCTGGGCACACTCTATCAGAAAGGCAATTCTAAACACAATACCTTTGACAAAGTCTCTTCTAACATTTTTATTGTAGAGAGAATATAAAAATGAACTGGACATCCACTCATCTCAAAATAAGATCAGTCTTTGACACTGACAGTCTCTGCACCATGAAAAGCTTAGATGGAAGGGAAAGATAAGGTGTTTTTAAATGAAGTCCATTAATTTATACACTCAATATTCAAATACTCTATCTTCATATATTAACTTATCTTGAATACAGATGTAAATTCCCTAACCATGTCTTTAGAAATATATAGGGCTCAGCGATGGGTGGTAGCCAAAACATTTTCAGCCTTACTCAGCATTTAGGAAGAAAAGCCATAAGATGGAACATCGCCCATGTTTCCTAGATCATCAACTGGACACACAATGCTACAGTAATCCACAAAACACAGACTACTGACTCACAGATCTAGAAATTATTATACTGAACAATTTACTGGATGAATGAACATCCAAATATCTGTGAAAATAATGCTGAACGCAGAGATACTGCCAACATGACCTTAGAAGGAGGGTAAAAGCATGAGAATATTGCTTTGTCCTAAGGAGGATTGATATATATAAAAATTGAGTTACCAACCCATGGCTGGCTGTTGACTCCAACTGAAAGAACATATTTGCCCTGGGCTGCTCTGATAGTACATTTCCCATATTGGATTATAAGAGTCTTACCCATAAAATGTATCTACATAAAAAGTACTAGACCAAATGCTAAGCAAGTGACTTTCTACTAAAGAAAAAGAACAAAAAAGAAATTGTGGGATTAAATTCTTAAATACCAAAATCCTGTCTATCTTAGAAAATGTCATTCTTGAAAACTCAGAAATAGGCGAGCTGGACATTCTTCAGATCCTCTATCATTCTAGGATGTATCAGGACAGCAGCTAAGTGTCTGTACCCATAGATTTCATACTGGTTTTTTCCTTGAGAGCTGTTCAATCTTACTGAAGGCAGTAGAATTGCATAGGCTTCCAAGGGGACAGTATTTGCAAACAAACATTCTTAGACATGAGAGGTTGGCCGATTCCTCCTTCCCCATAAGTATTGGAAGAACAAAATCTGACCACCAGAACAAATTAAGGTTTGAGCATTAAAATGTAGAAAAACAAGGCAAGAGAATGGAAATGTAACCACTGCTGTTGCTTTGTTTGTTTTAAATTGAATCACAGTTTATCTTAGTATTTTATTTATGCTATTTAACTGAGACAAGAGATTCAATTAGTTATCAGAAGGAAGCTAGCAGATAGCAAGTCTTTCATTTGCAGAGTAAGGTTTGGTGTTGCAAGTCCTAGTTCTATAATTGCATATAAGGTGCCAAAGTATTTCTGAAAAAGTCACTGCTTTTTTTTTTTTTAATAGGTGCGTGAGGCAGAAACCTAGGAAAGTCTCACTGATCTGAATTCCTGTTAATACTTTTCTTCACTAAAATAATACTAACTAAACTACAAGAAACCAGGAACTTAATGTTTAGAATAGAAAAGATGATTATCACAAGTGTAAAGATTCCACTATCCTCCTGTCATGAACGGTAAAGAATTCTCAAGAACATCACTGGACAACATGAAATTATAAAGGTTATAACAAAGATGATGTAATTTATTTTAGAATTATTAGAATTAGGTACAGTACTTAACAAGGAAAATCAATTAGGCTGACCTACAGAAAAAAATCACATCTTGGGGACTAGAAAGTAGTAAAATGTAAGTTAGGAAAATTCAAACTGTGTATCACTCCACACCCAGAACTAAAAGAAACAATCTTAAGTGGAGAATAAGATATCATGAACAGCACTTCAGTAAGATAGAAACTGTCCTACTCTATCCATAAAGATATCTCCCTAAAAAACAAAATACAAACTTTGCTACAGTTTCCAAGGGACGGAGAAGGTAACTGCAGCATGACAGTTGAGGTGTGGGAGAAGACAAAGAAGAGGAAGACAGCCACAGCTAGGTTAGCTTCAATAAATGGTCCTTCGATCTGAAATACTTCACAAGGACTATGGATATTGACCTTAGATTTATTTCTAGCAGGACACTGTACCACCTTCCTTAGCTTTAGCACAGGGTCCAATTAGTTGTCTAGGCAGGGAAAACAAAAATTTTAAGTCAGTCACCTTCAGTATAGTAACAGAGAAAAAAAGTTTGTAGAAGTATATAGAAACAGTGTCCAAAGCTTTGAAATAAATAGTTAGGGCTTATTCTCAAATTTCTGTCAGCCTGTGTTACTTGCTATCTATATCTGCAAGAATAAAATGAGCTACAGTATCACAATGGCGGCTTTTTGCTTTCGTTTTGAGGCAATCAATGGAGAAAACACCAAAATCAACAAATTCTTGACTTGGTGGACCAATTCAGAAAACTGCAGTAACTTCCAGCAAAGCTCACATGTGGTCCAAACTATCAATGGCTCTCAAGATCAGGATGCCTTTTAACTGGTACCAATTTAATCTCATAACCCTAAAGTTATTACTTCACTGTAGTTATGTTGCTACCTTGATCCCTTGATAAAATACTTAATTGTGAAATTTCACAGGAAACTTAGTACTGAAATGCTTTGCATCTGAGTTACAAGAAATATTTATATATATATACACCTTTGTTTCTTCACTCATTTTCCTATTACACTTAATTAATATACCACCAAATATAGCTTCTAAACACCAGTCCCAGTTAAAAAAATAGAAATACTCTGTCAGCAACAACATAAAGGTTACCAAATTTAAGGAGAAATATTCTACTTTCTGTTTTTCTTTGTTCTTAATAATCCACTTCATACAAATCAAGATTCATACAGATCACTATCCTCATAATACTACTCTAAATATTACAAAAGGAAAGAAGTAAAAGGAATCCATGTCTAACATACCACTGTTTATGGTACCACTCCTGATTTCGTATTTGATGAGTATTATTTGATATTTGTGCTTGTAACTTATTTCCATTTTCTATCAATTTTTCCATCAGTAAGATTTAACTAGTAGTGATTTTCCAGGCTTCCAATAATAATTTTATTTTCAAATTGCATCCTTTACTATACCAAAACAAATAACTGCTATTGTCCTACAGTCTTCATTTGTCTTTTACATAATCCGTGCAGCAACATAACAAAGTAGATAATTCTTTTAGTGTTTATAATTTTTGTACACTCTTGTTTCCTGTTTTCAGCAACTATAAAAATACAAACTTTGGCTTTCCTACTAAGAAAATACCTCTGCTTCAGAAGCATCTTGCCTTTACATATTTTGTTTAGAGCAGAATACATATGCTATTACATAAGTGAATAATAAGTTCTTTAGAACAACTAATACTAGGTATGTCAATTTAAAGTGTTTAAAATGCATGTACAAGTATTATAGTAGCTGGTACTTAACTACTCTAGTCAATTATTTCTAATAGCTACATAAATCAAAATGAACCTTTACAGATCTTGTGTAAACCCTTATTTAGATGTTTTGACTCTACTTTCTGTACCATACATTAATGCTCAAAACCCAGTATTTTAAGAAATTTTCGAGTAACTATATCAAGCAATAAATATACCTAACATTCCTATAAAAGTTCATATGCAAATAATACATTTTTTCTCCCTCACCTTCATCTTGTCCTATACACACAGCAAAAATTTCCCTTTTCTGGTCTAGCTCTTCCATAGTACAAATCAGCAGTCCAAGTTTAGCAATTATTGCTCAGATTTTCGAAGCTGCTCTTCCTCTAACATTTTTACCCAGAAGAAGCTCTGATTACATTCTTGAAATCGCTAGAAATATCAGTGCATGATAAACACATATTTATACCCAAAATATTTAAGCTGAAAAGCTAGGAAACAAAGGTTTCTTGAACATCAGGAAAACAATTCCCAGACATATCCAGCTTTTTATGTGCATCAATGAAATCTTCATACGATGCACTGACGCATTTTCATTTTTTTTAAACCAGCTTTTCACACAGCTCCAATTTTCAAATATAACTATGACTTAAGGGTATAATGAGAGCTAGTTCCATATAAACACCATGAGCACACAATCTAGTGTGTAGTCTATTGTAATTAAGACCAGTGATTCAATACGTATTGCTACTGGCCAGGTATCATAGCAACCTTGTGTCACTGAATACTGCTGGAAAACTGTTCAGCACCAGCAAGACTATGCTTCAGGAAAATCTACAATAGCACTACAGATTGTCAACATCTGGGGGGGTTGTTACAGGGAGAACAACAAAGAAATCTGCTTTAAAAACCCCTCTGCTTAGAAAATTGACAGGGACACTACAGTAGCACTACAAAATGGAAAAAAATTACAGAGAGGAAGGAAAGACCATTTTTTGTCATTAGTTACATAACTTATGCACCCACATCCTAATATCCATCCATATAAGCTGAGTTGAAACAATGCTGCATTACCACATTGTTTATGTATATCCACAAAGTACTGTCTTTTTTTTTCCACTAAACACAAGCATCATTCATCACCAACATTAATCTGAAAATAAGAGACCCACTTTTACAATCATATTTAAACTTCTACAAATGAACTCTAGATACTCTTGTACAAATGTGCAAAAAAAGAAAAAACAGGTTACTATGAACAAGAACCCAATATTGATTTTTCTGCGGTGCAGTAAAGCATCTCCATTCTATTTGGCTGCTGTCAAAGCCACTCTTTAACAGCTGGAGTCAAATTGCACTATTTACAGCAAGAGCCCTTGTCAAGTGGACCATAAGTATTCTAACAATACACTATTCAAATGGCACTTTGCCACACAAATTGCTGACTTGATGAATACCCTATGTCAATGACTAAGGCCAATATAAAAGTTTCATTTTTATGAGAGGTTTTACATTCACATATTAAGTAAAGCTTTCTTGAAGAACTATTAAGCTATATATTTTGGGTCTTTTGACATTGAAAATAATTAAAATCTGTTTAAATATATCAAGGGGATTTGACAACATTAATATGGATCTTGTGTTAACTGCATTTGTCACACTCATCTGTTATTGGTACTCCCACTGGCACGTGCAGCACAATAAAAGAATTAAAATGGTCAAAACACCATGAAATCAAAGCACTCTGCTTTTGTATCTGTGATTTACATGATGACAAATGTTTTGAAAGAAAGCCTTTGAAGATAGACTACTATGTGAGGATATTTTTCTTCTCTCTCAGGATAAAGAGAAACCATTGCTTTGCAAATGTTATATTGTCTTAAATATAATATTAACAATAAAACTACGTAATAATAAATATTAAGAAAAAATGCTGAATCTTACTTGTGATCTTCATGTAGATCATCTCATTGTACAAAAGGATCACTCACAAGTGTAATAGGAAAAGGACAGAATAGCCACCCCTCATTTTTTCGGTTATATAAATCTTCTGAAATTGAATTCTTAAAAAAAGAGGCTAAAATTGACTGCATTGGTTTTTGGTTTTTTTTAAATACAAATGTTATTAATGGTTTAGTGTGTTGTTAAATTTCTAATACACAATTTACCAAAGAAGCAAACTGATAATGAAATAGTCATCGTATATGCACATACTAAAACCTTTTGATAATCTGAGAGTTCCATGATAGTTTCATCTATGTGGTGATTATGTGCTTATTACTATGGTATGGAATGTTGAACACTGATAGCCACAGAACTCTCACTAATTTCATAGGATCTGGATTTCAAGGGACTATTTCAGGATGTTAAAATACAACAACCCAGAAGAGTCAATACAGCACTTTTTCAAAAACCTAAAAAAAAAAAAGAGTTTCCTGCATAAGAACTGAGAAAAACAGTGGACTTCATAACAAACTTTCATTTCAACAATAACAAAACAGTGTTAAAAAAAAGCCACAGAGCTCCACACTCCTTTTGTGTAGCCCACATTGGGCTTCTGGAATAGCATTAAGGGGACCTCCATTGTTATATTCTTCCCAGGTTCAGCTACACCCTATACATTTAGCCTCCAGCATCTCCCATACCAATCTACAGGACCTGCTCTAATGCAGATAGAAGTGGGAAGCAGCACTGGCTGTAATGGATAACAATTTTTTGATGAATGAAAAGTGGTTTCCCAAGTACAGAACTTCATTTGTTAGGAAATTAGACTAAAATAACAGGATTATAATGACAAAAAGGTGAAATTAAAAAAAAAAAAGATATTTTGACAGTCATAGGGAAGTCTAAGAAACATCAATAATATTCTCTCAAAAAGTTTCCATTGGGACAAGATAATTAATGAACAATATTTAAACAAGAAAATGGAATATTTTATTGAGAAATCAGAGCAGCCGAGATGTATGTCTGATCAAAGAAAAGTGCTATAAATTATTACTACTACTGCCACCTATTATGATATTACTTCCAATTTAAGAACGTAATTCCCTAAGCATGTTAAACTCCACACTTTAAAATTTACTAAAACCTATTTTCCCATATTCCATGAGCAGCACATTTTCTTCCAGCTACTTTGTTAAATCCATGCAATTTTCAATTGAATAGGTATGACCAAAACTACACTCCAAACTCAACTACTACAACTTTTTCTGTTGTTCCTTTTTAAAAAGGCAGGAAGAAACTATTCCTTTTAATAAACAGTGAGATCAGGTTCTGTGTCAATGGCCAACTAGTGCACCATCTGCCCCACAACATGCTCAGCAGGATTATGCTCTAATAAGACTTTTCAGAAAATGGGATCAAAAAGAACTTTAGAAATCAGACTAAGGTTAGTAAAAGGTCAAAGATAAATATTAAGAGTTAAACAATAATCACTACAAACTCAAAGTTATATATCAATTTATAGGTAGAATAAAGAAAAAGACCAGAAAAGAAAATTCAAGAATGAGGACTTCGATTAAGCTGTACTTTATCAGACAGAATTTTGAAATATCCAGTATTTCATTTACAATAATTAATAAAGTTAAAAAAGGCCAGAGACCGTTCTGAAGGCTGTTTGCACATATAAGTTGAGGGAAAGCATTTTTCATCTTCCCATACTTGTAGGAAGATATTTTTGTCTACGTTCAGGGTTGAGGAATAGCAGACATGACTTCCTCTGTTTGTTGCAGAGAATGGAATTCCCAAAACCCGTTAACTAAAAGGTGGTAAACGTGAACAAACAACATTGAGGCTCTATTCTTAAGATACACTCATATCAAGAACTCAGTGAATATATTCACTCCTGATGCACAAACAGGGTTTTCAGAAAAATGTATGTACCATTATCTTCCAACCTGAATAAGGTAATACCTACCTCATTGTATCTGGAAATGTATTAAATTTGAGACAGTTTTAATAATTGGTTTTACATTTAGCAAATACAGGCTTTTTAAATATCTACAAATAACTGATAAAAACAGATATATCTAGGCCACAAGCAAATATAATAACTATTGCATTTTCAACCTTACTTCTCATTATATGGTGTCTCTGTACTCATTTTCTCAGCTTTAACAGCACATTAACACTAGTTTCAGTATAGCTTTTCCTTCTATTATTTTTTCAAAACAAAAAGAAAGAGCGCATCATTTCCACCAGTCACAATTATTTTGTTTAATGACTTCTGTAAAAAAATTGTTAGATAAAGCCAAGTACAGTGCCTGGACAAATCTCTCCTGAAGACTGTCATACCTATTTGCAGCCCAGTCTCACAAGGAACACCGCCATCCTCCTCTTAACCAATGAGGTGCCAAATTTAATCACACTAATATAAATGTAAGGCACTTGCAGTCTGTTCTGTGATGATGTTAACAGAAAACAAACACCCAATAAAAACTAGCACTGAATGACAATGGGAAACTGCGGTTTCAGAGAAAAGCAATAATGGCAAGGCCAGTAGCATTGTACCATGATGGGCTTTTTCTCAAGACATACACATCTGAACTGGTGGGTTCAATTGTTCTGAAGGTACTGCTAATAGGTGCAGTCAGAAGCCAGAGGCACAACAGGGTCTAACTACGGGTCCTGAGTCTCTGAGAAAATTCTTCCAAGGTGATCTACTGGTGACCTTGCGTAAGGTGTGCATAAGGCACTCCCCCCATCTTCCCCATTCGTTCTATGGAACAGAGTTGGAGGCATAAAAACTGAGCCAATCAGAATAAGCCTTTATGAACTTAAACCCAAGCCTCCATGCCACTTATACAGGGCTACACATCAGTGAAGGTAAAAGGGTAAAGGAATTTGGATCACAAAGCATTGCTCTTGAGAAATGCTCTACTCTTCATTCTTACCTTATCTGAAGATTTTTCTGTATGAGTAAGATTGTAAGAGACCATGCCATGCTTATAAGAGCTACAGTGTTTGTATCCAGCATTTTTATTTCTTTTTGACTCTTGAGACACAGAAAGTAGAGCATCTGCCACTAAGTATTCTGAATCTTCAATGGAAGTAAGAATTGCTTTTGCTGTTTCACCTGTTTCATGTCGTTCCAGTGTACCTAGAGAAACACAATAGAAGCTATAATTTTTTTCAAGGAACTACGCTATTTCATATTTCAGTGTAAGTATCACAGTATTAATATGATACATTTCACATGAACAGAGAAATCATGAAACATTTACAGGTGAGCCAACTAATTCCCCATTTTCTGGACCTTAAAAATGTTATTTTACATAAGCGTGTATTCTACAGCATTGCTATGTTAAAAAATGAAGCTTAATTTCTAAAGAAATCACTGCAGCAAATACCTTAGATTCAGACCACAAGAAACTTCAGCTATTTTGTATAATATGTGAAGTCAGATGCAGTTCTCAAAAGGAGGAATTTCAGAATACCACTCGCCCTAACTCTGTTCAAAACAGTCATTTGTTTTCTTCTCACAAAGCCCTCACAGAGCATCTCTATCATTAACAGTGTAAACAACACATTTATGTAATATTTTAGTGCTGTCCTCTAGTGTTCTAGGTTACAAATAGCAAGGGAAATCTCAAATTTTTCATTTCATTCCTAAAAACCATCTTTACATCTAACACTTTGTGAACACCTGAATATACTACATGTAGCTTAGTAGTCAGGAATCTGAATACAGTGTTTCAGAGACTATTTCATGACTGGTGTGGCTCTAGGCAATCCAATTCCTTTAACTGTTACACCCAGTTATTTTAGTAATAATTTTATTTAGTAATAGTGCTTAATTTATAACTAACATTAAAGATATCTAAACTGAGTTTAAATGTATTTGAAATGAGCTACTATTAGATACTACACATTTCCTACAGGAAGTAAGCTCATAAGAAATTGCTGAAATGGTATGTTTCCTATAAATAGAGATAAAAGACATGTGAAGGATTTTAAAACTATTAAATATCTGCTATAATGTGAAATGTTTTCTCCCTTAAGTTTGAATTCTTTGTAGCCTCAAGTAATACAACATGAGTTTTCCCTTTCACTGCTACCAGAGAAAAAACGTATAACATTGAAGGTCTATCAAGTAACACGTGCTAAAAATATTGGACTGGGATTGAGGGATCTCATATGATAAGTGTTCATGCGTGTATGTGTGTATAAAATCTCTTTATCTAAAATTATTTCTCTGAAACTTATCCATTTCTGCTCACAGTAGTATCACCTGTTACTTATACAGCCAAGAGACTTTGAATTCAGAGCAGAAGAAAGTAATGCAACTGAATCTTTGTCCCCTACAAAATCAATTGAATACCATGGATCACTATAATACTGCACTGAAAAAAATAAGGATCAGGCCCAGTTATTTTTCATATGTCATTTTTGTCATCTCTCCCCAGGATTTGCAGCCAGTGTCAGGGATCATTACAGAACTGCGTAATTACTGGAAAGCAAGCAAGTTGCCCAGAGATCTTCACAGTTAGACTGTCTACAAATACTTCAAAACAATACTGGCTACAAAGCTCCCAACATTGCAATGTTTCAGTATTTCAGGAACACAAAAATCTATATTAATAGATGCTTGCAAGGAAAGATTATACAATTCATACTAGATGCGAGTAAACACATTCTTAAAGGTGTTTGCAAAGTTAAGAAGTTTGGAAATAATAGTCACTCAGCTAATATTACTTTAGCCTCTTTATATATGCAATGTAGTCTTTCAAGCTATAAGCATGTCTTGTTTCCCCACAGAACTTTCTGCATCATTCAGAGCAAATGATGAACAGACATCACGAAATAGTTCTTCTCCCATATTGTTAAGTGTGAAGGACTAAGCTTCCTCTACTACCTTCTGCAGCAAGTGCACTGTGCAGGGAGTGTTTATACATATACACACATTGGTATCTATCCTTGTTTTCTATATCACTTTTGTCCACGCAATTCACTATTAGAGTACTTGAGTGCTTCAGAAAGATCATAATATCCCTGTGAAATTACTGGGTATCATGTTATTTTTATGGGCAGGGATCCAAGGCAGACATTACAATAAATTTTTAATAAAACCAAGAATTTTGGGGACAGGGTACTAAATCTCAAAGACCTGATTATACATACTCTTTAGCATTAGACAGAACTTCAAAACAGGTTTTGTTAGCTCCAGAGGCATCTATGAGTGCCTCACCACCAGTCATCCCTCAAAGGCAGACCATTCTGTGGAATAATCTTGTGGATATATAATAGAATACAATCATTTAATTAAGGCTATCATACTAGAGTGGCAAAAGAGGATAAAACCATGCTTCCAACATAAATCAAGATCTGAGTTGCCTGACTTTTTATCCTCCTATATATGCACATACACTCAAGATTAAAAATTAAAACATATTTAAGACTTGCGCTATTTTCCATATATCAGAGCTTCTTCCCTGGCAATAACTTCAGAGCCAAGTTTTCAACTTCTGGTTGAAGGAAAAATGTTTAGTTGAAAGAAAAAGAAACAGACCAGAAGAAGTGGTAAAAGTTACAGAAGATGTGGACAGCAGCATTTTGTCTTTGAAGACCATGACCTGAATGGAATAAACAGGCTGTCTTGATGTACAGGAAAGCAAACTGATATTTTATATATTTTACACATACACATCTTATTTTCAGCTGCTGACGGATGTGCTTCTACCTATTACAGACTTATGGATGCAAACTGAGAAACAACTCAGCAGGTTGTGGGGTTATCGAACACTTCTGCTACCTACCAAACTCTTTTCTAAGTGTCAGTGTCAGGATCATGCCACAGCAAGTATACCATTTTGCATGCAGAGTTTGGAGAAGAGAAAATTAACAAAAAAAATCCCCTCTGGGTTCATATTTGGCAAGAAATGTGACTCAGCCTCTTACATAGAGGAGTTACAATATTTATTTTTTCTTATTTTTATTTTTTAAAGCACATCTATAGACAGGAACACTGAATAGAAAACAATGCCTTGGACAACCACCTTAGTTTCTTACTGACAGAAGTCTATGATACCATAAAATCAATTTCGAAAACTTAGAGTTACATCTTTAAATCATTTATATATCATTCATAACAGCCATCTCAAATCCCTTATAAATAACACCTTCTAGAAGATGGTTCCTTTCTTAAAAAACAAGCTTGCTTGCATATACTTCTTAATTCTGGATCTTTGTATGTGTGTATATATGTACAAATTTGTGTGTACATCTGGAGCTGCAACAAAAGAGCACAAAGTGCATAGGAAAATGAGTATTACAGAAGGGGGTGGGTGATCATGAAAGTATTACAAAGTATTTATGTTATCCAGTGTACTTGATGCTTCTGAACAGCAAAATACTCATTTGCAGAGTAGGTGGCAGAGACAAAATAGAGATCTGTATTCTATGATTCCTGAATACATCTTTATAAGAAACAAAGGCGGGGGGGGGGGAGATGGAGAAACCTGTATATGTGATAAAGAAATTCTGACCACTGCTAACAGTGAAAAGAATACTGGGGCAGGGTGCTTATTGTTCCAGACAGTTATTTGTTAGGAATATGTTCTCTCTGATTTTAAAAAGAAAATAAAAAGAATAAGAAAAGACACAGCCTGTACACAGGAGTACAGGAAAGAGCACAGAAATAAAGACAACTCTCAAACCTGAAGTATTTTAAACACAAATGAGCCCAAAAGCTTCTGATTGGGGAGCATAAAATAACAATGGATGAAAGGCAAAAGACAGGGGTTTCTACGTAGCAGCAACACCACTGCTATGACCCCCTACTGTACATACAAAATACAGGAAAAGAAAGTCTTTATCTCTCTAAAGCTGTGACCATGGCAACCAAGCCTCAGGAACAGACAAGAGTGGAGTATTTCACTCTCCTGGGCAGCTTTGGACCACCAGATGTGACTGGCTAGAGACTGTTACAACATCTTATTCTTCTTCTGGACCAAGTACTACAAATTGTGTCTCTTGGTGTTAGCGCTGTCCGCACAGTTCTCTGGGTTCTGCTCGTACTGAATGATGCATTTTTACTGGGGAGGTCACGCATATTATCCTGCCTCAAGACGAGGTATTCACTGACATCACATGACCTGTCATATCATCAGGCTCCAGCACTTTGTTTGCTATCACAACTGAAGTATTGAAAATCCTCAATAGTGCAGTGCTGCTGTGACCTAGTAACTCCGCTGAATCTTACAGCATAACAGCGATCTGTGAATGAAAAATGGTTTCAGAATTGATTTTATTTAAAAAGAGCATATGGTCAAGAACAAATCCTTTTCTTTACTAGTAGCCAAACCAAAAAACTTATCTTTCAGAACAAGTATCATCTGTAATACTAGTTGCTTTATTTTCTGTCAAGATCTTCCTTTCCATAAATACCTATTTCATCTGAGAAGAAACTCACCCACTTCCTTCTGTCCTGGCAGAATCAAGCAAACAGAAATGCTATATTCCTCACTAGAAAATGCTTGAATTTTACAAGTCAACCATCCTGCTCCAAGACACTGGTCAAGCATTTTCCTTGAAAAATTTCTCCTAACTGCTACCACTGTAACACCAAATGGTTCAAAACAGATGGAACAAACATTGTTTGTTCAGTAAGCATATATATTGCCAACCACTATCAAGACAAAAGTAAATGCAATCTAGCAAAGAGAAATAGGACATATCAAACAAATCCTAGCCTACTAAAAATCTAATGTTCTTTAAAAGGATGTTTTACATACAGAAATAAATTAACAATGGAGATGCCCTGTAACTACAGCACTGTAGTCAGGAGCATGTAGAGTGTCTTGGCAGACACTCAATAATTTTTGCATTTGGAAGATTTGTCTTGTAGTCCAACTGCTGTACATTACTGATGTTCTTCAGACTATACATTTTCAGAATAGCATTAGCAAGCTATTGTCAGAATATCTTTCAGCTAAAGAAAGCAATGATGAACAAAGAAAACTACCGGAGTATCATATATAATGCAGGTTTACACATGTAGGTTAAACAAGCAGTTCTCCAATGCAGCCAGTCCTCACCTCAGGATTTCTGCTGGAGACACAAGCAGAAATCCAGAAAGGAAGGACATTGAAACATTGTCCCTGAAAAGAAAAATATTAGAACTCCCCTGTTCTCACCCTGACTCCATCTAAGCTATTCTAAACAGCAAAGGACAATAATCCTGTAACAGGAATTATTGAGATACAGTAAATGTGCTAAACTGGGCTGAACAGAAGTGGCCAGCTCTGAACTTGGAAAAGATGTGAGCAGTATCTGTCTATTTCTTCATTACCATCTGAAACATGGCATGAGGATGAGAATCCACCCCTTAATATCAGGAACAAAAACCCTCCCTGATACAAACTCTTCTGAAGTACACTGACCATGTCAATCAGTTCTCATTTCCACTATTTTTTGTTTTTAAAGTATATATAATCTTCCTTCATTATTACTCATAAAATAAGAATGAAGATCAACTATCAGCTGTAAGAAACATATCTTTTTAAACAGACACAACTAAATTCCATGCAAGTTCCATCTAGTATACATGAAGTACATAAAAGTATATATGTGTATGTACACATATGAATATAAAGATACCTGACTCTTCTCAGTATGAAAGTGTGACCTTAGCTTCTGCAGATTAGGCAAAAGATGACATCGCTTTTTTTGCCTGAGACAGCCTTTTCCAAGCTCCATTACCTTTCATTATTCTACATCAAAAAGTAGTTACTGAACAATGACTCAAATTTAGAGAACTATGAAATATTCAAGTCCAGGCTACAGACTGACCTGAGGCTTACATGTATAAAATATAAGATGCCATAAAGAAGGCAAAACATTAGTTAAGTTTTAACTTAAGGCTGACAAAACAAAAAAACCCAAACTTCCTAAACCACTAAACTTCCACAAAGCATGTATATTCATGCTTATGACTTATTTTGAATCATTCACATTTTCAAAATATGCTACCCAATGTTTCCTCATCCTTTATCTTTTAGAAAAGGATTTCAGTGACAGCATAAGATGCACAGAGAAGCTACAGTAAAATGGCAACCTTCCATCTTACTGCATGTTATCATTTGCATCATGTATGTTACCTTTAACATACCTTGAATTTCTTCACACAACTGCTTTCTTAGCGAAAGATTGTCTAAACCAGGAATTGTTTAATGCTGCATTTTGCTAATTGTTTAATGTTACAGTACTCTAGGCTCAAGAAGTTATCTTGTCTCAGTTCAATAGCACACAGCTGGGTTAACTCACTCCCTGCAGTCCTCCCTTTCTCTAAGGATGCCTCTTAAGCATGAAGGTGGAGGTGGGGGGAGAGAAATCAAGAAGAACTCAACCCACATGGTGTCTGCCCTGACTATTAATGTTGAAGGTCAGACCACAACCTAAGAACAGAAGAGCTAAATCACTAGAGCCTTTTTCCAAATACGAAAAGCTCCCTTCAGGGGAGATACAAGCCTTTCACAGTCTTCAATTAACTCTCCCTAGTAATGCAAAAGGGTACTTAATATTTGAGCCATAGTTCTGTAAGGGCTATTCTTTATAGTTTCACAAGGGATGATGAAGTTAGGCACAATATAACTGAGAACACTATTAGGAACATCAAAGGAGACCTATTTGTCCTAAAATCAGAAAGAGTATGCACAGTGTTTTTTGTATAACCAAGCAGACTTTAGGGCCCATATTCTGGCTGCATTCACAGAGGCAGCTGTCTCAAGTCTATTATTTAAATGAATTGCTTACCAATATTATATTGTGTAATTCTAAAATGAAGGAAAACAAAGATATTGTATGGGTGTAAATTGAGGATGTGTAGAATTTGTGTGTGTGTGTGTGTGTATGTGTGTGTACAAGACTGACTGAATGACAAGACTTTTTTTAAAGCATAAGGTTAGACTGAAACAAGAGAAATTTTACTCAAACTTCAAGGTGTCTTGAAAAAAAAGACAAAACCGAAGCAATTTGTCATATACCATCTCTTCCTGAAAGACTTCCATCGCTCTAAAAGCCTTCTAATGCCTAAATGCTTCCATTCACACAAGTTACGGCAATTTTATCAAAAACTTAATTTTATTATCCAAATGTCTAACACGAGTTCACTAAACCAACTCCATAAGCATTTCTATCAAGTAACTCCTATCACAATTCAGCCATTTGGAACTTTTGAAGTTTTATGGTTTATCATCAGTTAAAGATGAAGCTCACTGCCCTACTCACATGAACTGCATAGACATCGACCTGGTGCCCCTTCCTAACAAAACCATTTCAGTTTCTGCATCTTCCTCCTGCAAATATATAGGTGACTTGGATTTCTGACCAGAGGCATAGGACCCTGCAGGCAAATTTTGTTAGCCAGGAGAAAGTGAATTAATAAATAATATTAAGTTTCTGTGAAGTCTAAGAGGCTTTTTTAATCCCAAGCATGAAAATAATACACATGTATTATGCACATAGTGTGTTTCACAAAAGACTTACCAGATGTAGTTACCAAGGACTCTAAAACTGAGTTTTGCATCAGCCCAGGTCTTTAGGCTACGCAGAATTTATTGGGGAAAAAAAGAGAAAAATAGTGACCACTACGACTTTGACCCTAGCTACGCCACAGCCTCCAGTATATGAAACACAACCGCAGAATTTATCAGCTAGGCCACATTCACCAACTCAAATCTAATTCTGACCAATGACCTGAAGAGAAAGAGAGAAAGATGGAGAGCGAGAAACAGGTAAAGGGAAAATGAAAAAGATAAAAGAGACTGTAAATCACTAAATTTTGCAAGGACAAAAAGGTCACAGGAATGTAATTATTGTTGCTTCTACAATTATCTAGGCATAAATGTATAGTAAATTAATGATCAAGTTTACTTTGATACAGTTCTAAGGTTCATTAAAACCGTACAACTTATTTCTGCACAGCCACCTGATGAAACCTAAGCCTTAGTCTTCTAAACAGTTTAATCACTAATTTCTTTCCAACATGAGAAAAGTTGTCAGGCATACTAAATAAGGGCCCACTTAAAAAAAACAAACTAAACAAAACCCAAGACAAAACCCCACACATTCTGCAATTCACAATACTCACACAGAGTTTCCCAGAGGTTTAGAAGACTTATTGTTGGCACCAATTACAAAAATATTGGAGCATACATAACTACATAAAAATTATCTTTGAACAGTGTTTGAAAATGTTCCAGCATGTTTGACCATCAATATGATCAAATGTTTGATCATAGAAGCTGCTAGAAGCTTCTCCTATGTCCAATGGAGCCAATGCCAACTGGGTCGAAGAGAGACCCACTGCCGGCCAAGGCCAAGCCCATCAGCAACAGTAGTAGCACCTCTGGGATAACGTAGTTAAGGGGAAAAAAAAAAGTTGTGGCAGCACAGAAACTGCAGCCAGAGAGAGGAGTGAAAACATGTAAGACACAGCCCTGCAGACACCAAGGTCAGTGAAGGAGGGGGAGGAGGTGCTCCAGGCACTGGAGCAGAGATTCCCCCGCAGCTTGTGGTGAAGACCATGGTGAGGCAGGCTGTCCCCCTGCAGCCCATGGACATCCACAGTGGAGCAGATCTCCACCTGCAGCCCGTGGAGGACCCCACGCCGGAGCAGGTGTATGCCCAAAGGAGGCTGTGACCTCATGGGAAGCCCGCGCTGGAGCAGGCTCCTGGCAGGACCTGTGGATCCATGGAGAGAGGAGTCCACGGTGGAGCAGGTTTTCTGGCAGCACTTGTGACCCCATGGGGGACCCTTGCTGGAATAGTCTGTGCCTGAACGACTGCACCCTGTGGAAGGGACTCACGCTGCAGCAGTTTGCGAAGAATTGCAGCCATGGGAAGGACTCACATTGGAGAAGTTTGCGGAGGACTGTCTCCCTTGGGAGGGACCCCACACTGGAGCAGGTGAAGAGTCCTGTCCCTAAGGAGGATGAAGTGGCAGAGACAACATGTGATGAACTGATCCTAACCCCATTTCCTGTCCCCCTGCACTGCTGCAGTGGGTAGGTAGAGAATTCAGGAGTGAAGCTGTGCCCAGGAAGAAGGGAAGGGTGGGGCAGAAGGTGTTTTAAGATTTGGTTTTATTTCCGATTACCCTATTCTGGTTTGATTGGCAATAAATTAAGTTAATTTTCCCCAAGTTGAGTCTGTTTTGCTTGTGACTGTAATTGGTTGAATGATCTCTCCCTGTCCTTATCTTGACCCATGAGCCCTTTATTTTCTCTCCCCTGTCCAGCTGAGGGGACCGGGGGGTGACAGAGGAGCTTTGGTGGGCACCTGACGTCCAGCCAGGGTCAACCCACCACAATGACATAGAGTCAATTTTATCACAGTGAATGAAAGTGATAGTCTTTCACTTACCTCTATCAAAAAACCCCAAGATATACACATGTAGAAAATTATGTCTAAGTATCAACATAATACTAAGCTTGCAAAGACAGGTAGCAATAGCAAATAAAATCTCTGAATTGGGATAGTACACACTTTAATGCAAGTCTTTGGTGCATTGTATAAATTAAAACATGGTTTTTAAAATTATATAACTAGAGTGTTCTGAGAATAATTCTGTAGAAAGCACCAACATTTTTAGGATTCCTGCTTTGCTTAGATGCAGAAGGTAGAAACCAAGACAATTATAATGCTTCTGCACTTAACAGGAAAATGGCAGAAATAATTAATAAGCACTCAGATACTGTGATAACTAACATGCAAAATACAATTAGAAGTATTATATTCAGAAAAGAATTCAAATAGGGCACAAATAGAGAAAGCAATACACATTAAACAGTGGGGATAAAAAATATTATACAGATACCTATTTAGTAATTGCCCTCAAGAGATCAGAGGTACATGGAAACAAAACTAAATGCAGAATTGCACAAATCTAATTAGATTTGCACAAATGGTCTTAACTAACATCTCTGAACTTTTCAAAGCTTCATAAACTTCTTTTCCTTCAGACACATATCTCCTAAGTGTATGTCATGGTTTCAGCTGAGATAGAGTTAATTTTCTCTCTAGTAGCTGATAGTGTTACATTTCGGATTTACTAGGAGAATAAGTTTGATAACACACTGATGTTTTGTTGTGTTAAAGTAGCATTTAGACTAAGTCAAGGATTTTTCAGCTTCTCAAGCCCAGCCAGCAAGAAGGCTGAAGGGGCACATGAAGTTGGGAGGGGACATAGCCAGGACACCTGACCTTAACTGGCCAAAGCAATATTCCATACATGTGAAATCATGGCCAGTACATAAAGGGGGGGGGGGGGGGGGGAAGTTGGCTGGCAGACATGGATTACTGCTTGGGAACTAACTGGGCATCAGTCAGCAAGTGGCAAGCAATTGCATTGTGCATTACTTATTTTCTATATTCCTATCCTTTTATTATTATTGTCATTTTGTTATTGTTACAGTTATTTTCTTCCTTTCTGTGCTATTAAAATGTCTTTATCTCAACCTACAAGTTTTACTTTTTTTCAATTCTCTCCCCTATCCTACTGGGTGGCAGGGAGTGGAAGGAGCAGCTGCATGGTGCTTAGTTGCCAGCTGGAGTTAAACCATGACAATATGAAAGATACAATGTAGCAAATGTAAAGTTAAATGTGTATCATTATTATAATTGAACAAAGTTTTATTAAGTGATGTTATTCCATTTTTTAACTTGCACTAAGCATGTCAAAATAATAAAACAGAACAACACTTGCAAGGCAAAAGAAAATAGGAAATTGGTATATGACTCATTCTGCAAGGCATGATGAACTTCAAGGAATAAATTCATATTAAACCAGTACTAATTGAAAGACTAAATCTACCTCTGATAAATGAAGATTGCTAACTCTGAGCACAGAATATTGCTCTTTAAAGTCTACCCATTCTTTCCTCACTCCCAATACATATTAGAAATGTGGCTCAGTAGACATGCTGTCATATGCGGTACACACCAAGAAAAAAAACCACTGATCCTTTTATTACTACATCTTATCGTACTGATATTTACCTTTTCAAAAAAAGCAAAGATACCAACTATTTAGAAAAAAGTAAAAGCAATATAGATAACAGCTGATTTCCTTATTGAAGTGGATTTCAAGTGGTGGCTATTGGAAGAAATATTCTGCACTTTAATTAGAAAAAATTTAGTATTGATTTTCATATTTGTCTTCTAGCACACATAAGTTTGGAACATATACTGTACACATGCTATATTAATATTCCAGATGTATTATTAGATCAATATTTACTGTCACAGAAAGATATTCCACTGTGATGGAAATTTGTCATACCCATGTATTACAATTTAGACAAAATACATAAAACTACACAGATACTAGTTCATGGTTTCTGTATTGTTTTCTATATCACTACCCACATGCACATGCAGTAACATTTAAACTTAGAATAAAATAGTTTTACTTTGTTTTGTAAACCAAAGGACTAAAGGGATGGATTCAATTTATCTTATTCTAGACATGTAATAGCAGCAGGCAATTAGCTTTACCCCCCCCCCCCCCCCCAATTTAGACTGCCCTTGTAGTCAGTGGGGAAAAGATAGAGACTTTTACTTATTCCTACTTCCTCCTGCTCTGTACAAAAACATGAACTACTAGCTCATAGGTAGACATCTTCAATACAGATAGAAGTCTCAAGTTAGATAAGGTAAATTCCACTTAAAGTCAAGTATACTCTTGGTATTTAACACATTTCAGCAGAAACTATGCTGAAATGCCTATTTGTTTGGAATAAAGGCAGCCCATTGTACTCAGGCAACTTTCCATTGACCGCATAAAATAGGGTATCTTTGGCAATCTCATGAAGATAGGGTACAAGTTGTACATGAAGTAGTACTGGCTTAGAATTTAATCTGTGTGACAGTGTTTCTCCCAACCCATAGAGTATAAAAAACCTATTATGAAAGCCTGCTAAAAGACAACTTAGATATTTTAAAAACTTCAGAATGCTTTTTGAAAGCATGTCAGCCTCTATCATAAGAAACTGGACTATGAACTCTTATGCATAATGAAGTCTTTCATCTGTTTAAGGGGTTATCCTCTTAATTGCCTGGTGGAAGGACAGTTTTGGAGCTAAATTGGTATAACTGAAGGATGGTCACAGGTACTAGATGGCCCTAAACTTTTGTAAAGTCATCTGTCAAATTCAACAGAATTATTGCTGACTCCACAACAGCGTAAATATTGAAATATTCATGGAAATTCCTTAATCCACAGCCTGGAATTATAAACAGACTGGCTGTTTTCCCAGTTATCCATTAACTATAGTACAGTAACACTGCTCAGATATTTTTTAAACTACAAACTGATATACAAGTCTGACAAAATCAGGTCCTCTACATTCACTAAAAAAAAAAAAAAAAAAAACCAGCCTCAGTCACAAAGCTAACTGCATAGCCAGAAGAAAAAGAAAAATACTTTTTGACTATAGAACAACAAAAACTTTTATCTTACATCCATTTCTGTAATGGAATCCAAGCACAAGGCTACCACTTTGATTTTATCCTATTTAACAGAGTCAGGGAACATGCTCACAGGTAACTGCATAGGCAAGTGGTACTATGCATGGCTGCCTGTTCACTTGCCAACAGATTAAAATCATAATGAAATGTTGCTGTATTTCTGCAGATGTTTGTCTGTGATGCTATATACATCTTTCCCGTACATCTGAACAATGCTTTGTCTGCCTGAGTGGCACTGAAGTATCTACATAGCTCTTGATGTAGGTCAGGCCAATTTCAAGGATCAACACCATGACCTCTCATGTTCTCCTGCAATACAGATATAATTCAACATTAAACCAACCACATTATATCATAGTAGGTTGTCCCAGGTATTCACCCTAGATGACATCTTTTAGTTACCAATGCATAACAGGAATGAAAAAAAAATTAATTTGTTAATTGTTAATGTAGCAAATAACCCCATCCTTTCTTGTGTTCCTGCTGTTCCTTAAGAAGTGGTGATTGTAGTTCTCATTCTTGCTTGATACTAGCAAGAAAAGATACAGAAAAAGCAATTAAAACCCCCACACTTCTAACCATCTGCACCCTTTCTGAATGTGATATACATAAGCAGTGGCATCAATTTCACTTCCTCTTTCATTTTGAAATAGGCAACTTTTTTACAGCTAAAGGAGTGACAGTTAAAATACACTCTGATTTTTGTCTCTATGGTACCATTACAGCCCTATGCTATTAAATCTCACTGATTTACAAGGAATTCACTATACTTTAGTGTGAAGTTATCTAGCTGTACTAAATAAAGTTGCATCCAAGATGTAATTCTGTCTCCAGACCTTTTACTTTTGGGCTGCCTTGGGCATTGTACAGTGATAGAAACTATAACTTTTTACATTGCTGAGTACAGCAGTTTGCATTTTGGCCTAGCACCTTTACAGTATTAATGAGTCAAAGTCATTTTCCATGTTGTTAAGCACGCAGAGCAGCAGCACTGAATTCACTCCACAATATTTACTGTTCAGAAATCTAGGAAAGAAATGATAGTTTAAGAAACAAAACAAAACCCAAAGAACCTCATTGCACCACTCTGTGGGGATAAAAGTATCCCCACTGTCAGGAGTTAATTCAAAGGCATACACTGCCTAAGTACCACTCAATCCTGCAAGATACCTGAGCAGTGCAGACCTGGCCTCCTCTAACAGCACACATGGAACTGCCTTTTCTCAGGCCTACATAGATGACTTCTTTAAATCAACATCCGAAAGTTTCAATTTAAAAAATGACAGAGGGAATTATTTAGCAATTATTTACTTAGTCACAGGAGTTTGGAATACCTATGACCTGTCAGCACTATTTCTAATTAATAGTATGCATTCCATGAAGTAATAAGGTGCTGAAAAGCTGAAAAAGTAAAAAGCTAGGAACTTGGATAATTTTTTTTTTTGATGTGGGATATACTTAAGCTTCAAAATTTTTACCAGAATACATACTTTGAACGAAAAATCTAAACCAAAGAAAATAAAGATGTAATATTTATCTTCAGCGTGAAACTTAAGTTTCACATAACACATAACATAACCCCCCTTCTTAGTGCATAAGAACAATTCTTTTGTACACCACTATCCTCTTGCAGACACTAGTGTGTAACGCAAGTACTACTAAAGATACGCCTTGATATGAACTTGTTTATTTCCAGAGCTGTAGCAGTATCATGAAGAAATATGCTTTGTTAATAATTAAACTTCTAAATTAACTTTTTGTGCTATGATGGATCAAGTTATACTCTCTCACATCATTAGCATAGTTATTTTGGCTTAAAGTTTTGGGGGGGTTGTTTCTGTTTGGTTTTTTAAGAAGGCAATTAAGTGTTGCATTGACATACTATGGGGTCTGAGTCCCCTTAGAATCCAATGTCTTGTCAAGAGGCACATAAATGCTCACCACCTTGTAAGCTTTAACCTTAATTCACATCACAGGAGCACCTGAGGGGCTGCTACACTGCATCCTACAAATATCATAACAGCACAGACTATGATGGATCCATAACAAATGTATCATAAAAGTATGTATGAAAAATAATCATTGCATGCTCAACATCAGTGTTTTAGGGGTTTAATCTCATCTATTTCCTTTTTTAAACAAAGTGATTAAGTTCTGATAAAAAAAGCTGATGCAAATCAGTTATAGTTACGACAACAGATTTATAAGGAAACAAAATATCCTGTGGTCCTTTGGTACATTTATTTACTCAATTTTATTGCAGAGTTTCAAATGCACACTAATCCTTTGGTTAAAAAATGACTCTAAGAAAGGCTTATAAACATTTAGGTACAATGGCCTTCAAGGATGTCTCACTCAAATTGGTATGGACTTAGGAAACTGCTTGCCTACAGTTACATGGTTTTGAGAAGTGTCCTTTTTTAGCTGTGAAAAAAAGGAAGACATTCTATATCAATACTTCCCCTCATAAATTTCTAAACTGTTTTCAACATTAGTTTTAAAAAAGCAACAAAGATATAGATAGAACAGCTGGAAAGTGTTAGCATCTTTACAAACTTCTCCATAAAAAAGTGTGTATTTATTAACGATTGCTGAAAATTTAGATGCCTGCTCTAGTTTCTCTTGGTTACAACAGGGATCTAGTACAATATCTTTCCATTCTACATTTAAGACTTTACCACTAGTAAAGGTGACTTTCTGGCAATTGCTACAAAACAAGCAGTTAGGCAATAAGAATCAAATTAATTTCTCATTTTTGCTGTTTTATTTACTTTATGCTAAAGTATGGGGCAGATAGACCTTAAAGCTTTTACTGTTAACAGAAATACCATTTGCATAGAAAAAGTGCATGCTGCCATTACAGGGCAGAAATAATCATGAGATATAGTAGTAACTTCAGGAACAGAAAAGAACACATCGGAGAAGAAACAATCTTCCTTTTAGAGGGTGAAAAAAGAGGAGAGGGAAGTAACAATTTGCAATACTGCAAATATGTTGACAAGACTAGTAAAATGAAAGTATCAGAGAAATGACAAGAGAGGAAGAAGGATCCCAAGACAGTACTGTTCCACAAACCCTCCAGAAAGAGGATTGAGCAGATGGGTAGAACCCATGCCCTCTCCTGACTGGAGAAAATGCACCTAAAACTGTAATATCATGCATCTACATAAATAGGAGAACACACATAAGAGGCATCTTAGATATTTATCAGAAAACAGAATTCAAAGTTATACAGGAAACAAAAACAAATAAAAGGATAACAAGTTTAGAGTACCCTAACTCAGAGTCTAATATTTACTTTTGAAAATTATACCTTGCATTGCTTTTCCCATCAGTGCAACTAAGGCTAAAATTCTAAGCAAAACCATCGTACAGACACTCAGGACAATAAGACAAAAAAAAAGTATAACACTATATACAATCCAACAGTCTCCTAGGGTCATACCATCTCTTCTTAATTTTTATTAATGTTTTTGAACAAAAAGATTAAAAAACTTTTAAATCTCAAAATACAATGCAAAAATATGAGAACTTCATAGAAGAACTTCATGGTTTTTCAGTAGCTGTAGGAAAAAACCACCAGTGTAAAGCAGTAACTCAGTACATTTGGGAAAAAAGTAAGTACCAGAAGACATTTCCTATGCCAACTTAATGATACTATATAGCTTACTAACACAACAGGCTTGTAATTTGTGCTGTACTCATTTTGCCAAGTCCTTCGTTAAACACAGATATTTTGTACTTTACAACAAGGGACGACTTCTCCAAAGCAGACAGCCTAGACAGTGTGTTGCAATAACTTGTAAACTTACCTTGGCATTACATTAGTAAAACTGTGTTTTCATATAGTATTAATATGCTGTGCATTTCAGTGGTTCTAAGCTCATTATGCACTTCCTCCCTCCCAAGACACATAGCTCAATCACATGAAAACACTGTATTGTAATCTCTAGTACCATTACAGCTTCTAATAGTTCTGTCTGTCAAAGTTCGAACAACTATATTTATTACCCTTGTGAATCAGCATTACACTCTCAAATCACCTGGGAATCTATGGTTTAACCTGAAACACTGAGCTTTAGTTTTCCTGACTACACATTTGTCAGCTTTGCAATTATCTTCCATTATTAACTGATTATCAATTAACTCAAAAGGTTTCTCAGATTATGATTTTGCTGAAGAAAGCAGAACTTCATGCTCTAACTTAGGATTATTAGGACTGAAAATTTCATTCTTTTTAGTAACTGAAGAGAATAACTTACATTTCATTTATAGCTTCCAGAAATATTCTACTCAATTCACTGCAACATCAGCTAATCATCCAATTGTCAGGATCTGACTTTGACTATTATATTTTATTAGTGACATACCTTGAACCACATGAAAATTTTATTTCTTGCTTGTTTAGATAAACATTTAAACTCTCTCATATATTTAATGTGTTAATTTTTCTGCTTTGGTCTTCTATAAATTACATTTGTATAACACCACATATCAGACACAAGACTTCAGGAAAGTGAACAAAAAAATCCCTCTGTGTTATTACCTGTTTCAATTTCCCAAATATAAACTGAATCATCTTCACATCCAACAATTAGCAGATTTTCAACAAGGTCAAATTTTACCTTCTTCACAGGAAACAGATGCTTTCTGGCATGTAGGAGACATACTCTCTTCTGAAGGTGTAGAATTGCTACTGAGTGATCACTGCACACACAGCACACTATGCTGTGGTCTTTTAACTGCAAAACAGAAAGAACTTTAGGTTCACTGCAACCAGAGTCATAACCACATCATTTTAACAAGCCTGGTAAAAGTTGTCCAGTGATTTCTTTCCCAAAACATACTCATTTTAGAAAATCATGTTTCATTTCAGCCTACATCTCTGACTTGTATATGCTAGCCTGTTAAAAACAAGTGATCTCCTGACAGGAAAACAAAGTTTTCACTGATTTTTTCAATTTTTTTTAAAAATAATTTAAATACCATTTATTCACAATACTTGCCTATCAAAGCAGTGATTATATAGCCAAATATACAGTAGCAGTTGTCCTAGAAAAGAAAGTAGTGAAAAATTACCTTAAACCAAACTGCTGTTTGTGTGATATAAAATTATGTCAGGTCTTATGACACAAAAGCCAAGGGCAATGTATTTCTAACAAAAAAATTGGGTATGTTACAATTTCATTTCACACTGTATGGATCTGATTCTCCAAGGTCTTCCCTTCCTGCAAGCAATTTTTGGTGACACACGAAGGAATTCACACTATGGAAAAATTCAGCCCCATGAAGAAAACTGAAACACCACCCAAGCAGGCATTAAATCCTACCTAGTTTCGAGAAAAAGGGCTAAAGGGAGTCTTACAAGCATTAAGAACTTATGCCATTGCAAAACATCTTTTGGACTACGTAACATTAGCATGTAAGTGAAATTCGAGTCAACCATAAGTATCAAATACGTCTTCACAGGCTTTTTAGGAGGAAAAAGATGAAATCCCAGACCCATGGAATACTATGGGGACAAAATTTGTTCAACAAAATTTCATAGAGCATTCAGTACAGTAAGCCATCTTCTAAATTTTTTACTTCAAAATTCACTTAAAAAGAGAATATATGAAATTATTCTAAATCTCAAAACACAAAAGCATACATGCAAAGGACCACAAGGATGTGTCAGGAACCAAAATCAAGCATATACATTTAAACTGAAATACTACTGGTCCAAACCTTATCTTACTATGTTCAAATACCTAGCCTTACTGATTACACTTTTCAACTTCAGAAGTTAGGAGATAATCAGATTAACATATAAACTGATAATCATGTTAATAAAAATGGTGAGTAGAACATTAAGAGCTTCAATTTAATGTCACTAGTTTAGGGTCATTTTTCTGAATCACTTAAATTACAGACTAACAAGAAATCAACCTCCTGAAATTAAAAGCAACTTCCAAAGATGACAATTAAGTGAATGCAAATTAAGGATAAGGTGCTGCAGCATAAAAGTATTGCCAGATAGTTTTTTCTCTCATATATATGTACACACACATGTATATAGAGTTGTGGGGTTTTTTTGGAGCCATCATTTATTATGCTTTTACTTACTCTGTAGTTTTCTGAAGATCGCAATAGCTCTGTCACCGGACCAGACTGCAGACTAAATTGGTGTAAGATGCCTCCAGTAAATATATCCCAGCAGATCACAAAAGAATCCTGGCCCCCTGATAACAGCCAGCTTGGATCAAATCTTACTGATTTATCATGTGGATAAAGTAAACAAGTGACTCTGCTACTATGACCATTCAGAACCTTATAAGGTAGGTTATCTGAAACAAGATGGTACCTAAATTATTTCTGTTAAGAATAGGGGTTCCATATTTTACAGTACATTTGATAAAAGTCAGGAGATTCAAAAGACTAAATACAACAATCCATTACAGGGGATCAAAGAATTCTGGACATGTTCCTAAAAGGGGGAGACAAAGGTCTGCACTCTGCGCTTCATCTACCAAGATGTATCCTCTTTATTCCTTCAGCAGAATCATCTTTTAGAGGGAAAATGACAAAGATTACTACTGCCCATATCGTGACATCCCACATATCTAACTTTCAGGTGACGTCATCCCCACAGCCATTCCAGGACTCTTCACAGCGCAAAGCACCTTGGTAGTACTAAGCTACTGTCTGATAGATCAGCTACAGAGGGAGAAAGAATATCATAATTTTCCATTTTCCTCATTCAATCCCTGACCATCACCCCTATTTTTCAGAGAATTTTTATAGGGATTCACTGGAGGGGCATGTCAGAACTATGCAGACTTCTGTGCTTTATTGAGGTGAATTTGAAAAAAATTGTTAAAACTTACCTTTCAGCAGAGAGATGTTTTCTAAAAGTCTTGCTCTTGCAGTTTTTAAACCTAGTGTTACAAAAATTTTCCCGTTTTCACATCCACACACGAGCTTATCGAGACTGGGTATGTATACAGAGGAACTGACAACTGCACTTTCGATTCCATCTTTAGATGTATCAAGATGAGCAATAATGCCCTCTGACATTGAATGGTTATCAAAATTGTCCTGAAGAGTCCATGTTGCTGTAATTGGGATCTCTAGAGGGTGGGGGGAAAGAGTCAGGAATTCTTTATTTTTTTATTCAAACTAAAATAAAAGTCCAAACAAATAAAAACATGTGTTTTCATCTCTTCATCACTTCCCCTAACTTATCCTTTCTGCAGCCTAGGGATGGAAAGTCAGCAGTTGCTATTTCAACACCAGATCACATCCCAATAAATCCTTTCTTTTATGCCTCCTTATGAACAACCATAAGCAGGACCAACTAAGTAAATGTTCATGACATTTGGCAGAGAAGCATTTATGGACACATGGTAAAGAAATAGGAACATTTATATGTTCAGTTCCATGAAGAATTTCTAGACACTCATCTCAGTGTCTTGCTCCTTCTAACTACAGGCGATCACCACACAATGAATGAATGAGCATCACTTTCCAGTGTGAAAATATTTTCACAAATAAGTTTTCATGAAAATTGCCTTAAAGACATAATGAAAGAGACAGCATCAAGGGCACAGAATTGCCAAACCTTTTGGTGAACCGTCAAATGTTGACACAGGGACATCAGGAACATGCCATAAAGTGATCCTTCCTGAAGCTTCACCAGAAAAAAGAACCTTATAGAACGGCTCCTTTCTTTCATTCATGAAGCCCATGACAAAAGGAAAACTCTGCCAAAACCAAAAGTAAATCAATATTCTGATATGAAAGAGCTGATAAAATAATGTAATAATTAATTGCAAATTCAAAGTTTTAATGTAAAAAAAGATGTAGAAATACAAAACAAAAAGGTTGAACCCTCGCCTGTCACTAAGTTCTGCTCAGACCAGGTCTACTCTGCCTGGTGCAAGCCTCTTAAAGATCACCTCTGCTTTGCCAGTATCCTTGGCTAAGCCTACATCCCAAATGGAAGAGTGGAATGGGAGAGGTCCCTAAGTTTACTGTCTCTAATAGAGAACCTATCAATAGTATCACCAACATATTAAAAAAAAAAAAGGCAGCATTGATAATCTTCACATCAAAACAAATTCAGTAGAGTTTCAATCATGATAGCTTAAATTACTACAACTAATGAAAGGCAAGAACTATGCTTTTACATAGGTAATAGTCTATAACACTATCATTCACTCATGTGGAAAAAGTTAGACACTACAGAGCTATAATATCATTGATAAACAGATTTAGTGACATCTACCTAGTTTCATTTAGTCAGTGCAGTACACTTACTGCAGTATGTTTTCTCAAACACACACCCTGTTTTTATTCTCCCATGAAGACTAAAAGTCTGTAGCTTTTCTTTGCCTGTAGGTATAACACCACAGATAATTCTATATCACCAAATCAGTAACAGCCAAACTACACGATAATCTATTGGTAACTTGCCAATAACATCCTGTTTAGTTGTAACATAAGCTTCATTCTCAAATATCAAACTATTAGAAACAGGTGAGGTGTCTAAGGGGAAGCTTCTAGTTGCTCAAAACCCTCGCAAAAGTAAAGAAATTAGGCATCTCCAGGCATGTCTACATTAGTATGGTTGAGTTTACACCAGGTGCGTACTTTGGAAGTGAATGCTTAGGTTTGTGTTGTGGAGCTGTGTCTTGGAGCACCAAATCAGGATTCTTTTTGCATTAAAGTAAACTGGGAGATGTGTGCAGGAGCACACAAACACACCCACACCAAAAAAACCCAGAAGCACACCCTGTCCTGCAGATAGTGTGGATGAAATGTCATCAGCACAAACTGGTTTGTTCCATGCATCAACTTTGCTTTGATAGTGTAGACACAGCTTCACTGCTTGCTCCTTCAAGACATTTTAATAACATGCCCATACGTTGGATACATTTTATTTACAACATTGAAGTTTGGGAGTAGATTCCACAATAAGCAATTGTACTGTAATGTGGTTCAGTTTATAATCAAAAATGGAGATCAAAACACATCATCACACATGCAGTTGTCTCACAAGTCTGCTATAAAAATTATTCCGGTAGTAAGGTGAATAGTAAAGCAGAGATTAGAAAAGGGCAGGTGACATTATTTAAAAAAAATGCATATGTTTTGGGGGAAGCATATATGAGCTTCCTACCACTACTGTAATCCTATTATTTGCTAAGCCATATGTTTTGGCTATTTCTTTTCCCTCATATCATCTCACTTCTTGGCATCCTTCAGTAGTTATCCTACCTGATTTTAGATCAGAGCATTTGGGGAAAAAGCTGAATGGCTTGTGCTATTGCCCTTCAACTTACAATTAAATCTGTCAGGCATTACAAGAGTATGCGACAAAAATGCTTTCTAAGAGCCTATAGTTGTCAACAGAAAGTAAAAAGAACACTAGAAAACCTCATGTAGGCATATATTTGACAGTGTTTCTAGTCTTGTACAAATCAAAGCATGTCTCCCTTGCATATCTCCAGAAAATCTTTGAAGACCTGCTTGAACTCTCATTCAAATACACATCAAAAACTAATCCAACTGCAAGCAGGAATTAAATCCTCATCTTCCAACAATTACTATTTCATAAACAATATTAGCAATGAGAGTTAGCAACAAAACAAGAACCAAAGCTACACAGCAAATTGTTACATTTGTTCTGGTTCCATTTTTGCCAAAGTAAGAACCCCTGCCACAGATCTGATTTTTTTCCTACTTCCTAATTATAATCAATTTTCTACTTTTTAAATCAACTGTTTTTCCTTACCTGTTTCTTTGTGGTTACACAAAGAACTACTCAAAAAGTGAGTCAAGATGCAGTTTTTCCAACATAGCTGAGTGACTTAAACTACTTTGTCTAAGCAGTAACTTCTAAATTTGAAACTGGTGTGACATGCTCTGCTAAACATGAATTCTCAATCAGAATTATAAGGATCACTTACTTCATTTACTTTTTTAGCTTCCTCTTTTCTTAACCTTAGAGGCTTCTTCAAGCCGAGACCATGGTTCTGAAGAGTCACATGTGTCTAATCTTATGCACTGTGGGTACTGTCAGTCTGCTCACAGTGTAAGAAGTTTGGCATGTGATTATGCCTCTGAAGGCTCAAGATAACAGTATTCTGGATAAAATGTCGCAGCTTCAATCCCCTTCAATTTAGGATTGGTACACATGGGAAACAATCTATTTATGTAGTTAACACCGAAACATACATATATTAATAAAACAAGAACTAAGCAACTTACATTTTGATTGTGGGTTGGCCTTTTTCTTGTTTGTTTTGCATTTTGTGGTTTTGGGGGGGTTTGGTTTGGTTTTTTTTTTTTACATATTTGGAAGTAAAACCTATTTTAGACAACCTTTAACTTAAAAAAAGCTCTCCCTTTTTTTTGCCAAAATTAGAAAGAAAAAATTCACTTCAACAATTAGCCTATATATAGCTGAAAAAACAGGAAGTTTTTTCCCCTGTGAAAATGGTAAATATGGCCAGAATTTAAGACAAAAATATGCTATGAGCATCTCCAAGTTTGTAAGTAAAATTTTAAAATTAAAGAATAAGTCTTACTCACTGTTTTCATAGAACAATTAAATTTGTTGATGAATTCAGCAATTTTTTTTTAGGTATCATTCAGGTAATTGCAAACAAAGAATGAATGAACTTTTGAAGCTCACTGTAAACCTTTATGAATTTACCTTATTTTCCTTCACACCAGTGATGCAGAGTAAATGAGGATAAACAGTTTCTTTCAGCACCTTCCCATCAGCAGGATATGTGCTTTTAGAAAGCCCGCTGCATAATGTGGAAAAAAATTAAAAGCTTTAGAAAGTCTTATTTTTTAGAAAGCAGAACAGTAACATTCAAGATTCACAAGTTCAATTAAAAGTTACCGAATAAGTAATTACAAGCGACTTTTTGAAATCACAGGACCAGCTGCTCAAGTTCTACACAGCTAATCTTATTCCTATGTCTCCTGCTGTGTCAAACAAAGACTGAGGGCTGTCAAACTCAGGGTAAATCTTTCAGTGCCAAAGTGGTTTTGTTCTGGTTTTTGATCATTTGCAACATGCAGAGATTTTCCATAATAAACCTCCCAAAGTTCATCTTGTACCTGAACTTTTTGTGTGAATTTCCCATCTGAGCCCACCTGTTTAGCAGCTGGTAGATGTAACTGTGGCCATCTTCTGTCCAGATGATAAGTCTGTAAGCTGCTAGTACTTCTCCACCAGCAAAGCACTGACCACTTTTACAGAACTCAGTACAAAGCAACGCAAAATCACAGTAATCATAGACCTAAGCTCAGAAAAACAATAAAAAATAAACAAACAGTACTGAAACATTCATTTTAATTCACACTGGGTTGGGGCAATAGATCAATAAGTAGAACATTAGCTTGACTCTTTAGCTTGACTACCTCCTTTAAAGCCAAAGCAGTCTTCATACTATCAAACTACCACAAAGTCAGAATCAAACCATGCATTTTGAAGATAAAGAAACCAACCATAAAAAAAACAGCATTAGAGCCTTCTGTTACATTAGGGGATTTTGGATGGGATTTACTTTGTTTTGCCTTGCATTCATTATTATTATTTACTGGACTATTAATTTTTTATAAAGAGGTAGGTAATGAATTTAGCACATAAATATGATACTGAAGACTTTGATAGAAGCTATAAATGCTTCTGTCTATTCTTTAAAAGATGTTCTGCTGGCATAATCACAGCACATATCAAAGCAGATTTTCTCTTTGCCTCTTTGGGGAGCAGCAGAGATTTTTTTCAAATTATTTGAAAGCAAAGAACTTATAATCCCCTTTGCTTGCAAGAAAATTATGACTTCTTAGCTTCCTCTGACCACCATTTTAAGCTGAAACAGGATACGACTAGGGCAACCTAGGATATTGTCTGCTTGTTCACATTCCTAGTGGCCTCATGGAGAGAGTATTCATAGCTACATTTTTGTTTTTAAACACATTTTAAAGCTGTATATTCATTGAAACTTAGAAGTTGAAAATCCATTGTGACTTATGTATTTATAACACTATTATGCATTTGAATACTTATATCTTACTGCTTCAAGTAGATATACTACAAGAAACATGCACCTCTTGTAGAAAAACATCATAGAAATTAATAGAAAACAATGTATGTTACACAGATTTTTTTCCCTGAAAAGCCTATTCATTCTATACATGGAATTTCTTTATAAATACTTTTGTACAGACTTATTTAAATAGCCCAAGAGAAATCTCAAGGATACCCTACAATTGTATTATTCAAAGCTAACTTCAAGTGTATGTGAAATTTCTGCACCACCACTCCCCAATCCACCCCCAGCAGAGGCGTCTGGATCAGGTACATATGTCGCACTAATAGCTCAGGATTATTTTAAGATGAATGTCATAACACTGGGAAAAAAAATACAGAATTTTTACAATAAAGTTCAGTTTAACTAAAATTTAAAATAAACTAATAACCGTTTCAGTAATTACACAATCCATTTATTTTCTTACTGCTACAATGAAAAGTTATATAGTCTGGGGTCTTTAGTTTTGGTGGCTTCTATTAGCAGAACTCAGGCTATTGGCTCTGATAGAACAAAGGCCCCTGGTACTGAGGACTTGCCGACTGTGATTACTTCAGTCATACTTAAACAGTTTTTGTTCATCTTTGTCTCCTTTTAAAATACACTGTGGAGGGGACTATTACACAACCAGTACTCGAAGACTAATATTTAAAGTAATCCCCTTCCTAGCCAGCCAATTTCATGTTAAACTTTTAAAGCAGAAATACATTAATAAAAAATAAACACTTCATCTCATTCAGGCAGTTAAGCAGAAAAGGGATACAGCAGGCTATTATATCTGACAATTAGCGAACAAATTTTCTTTAAGCTGCAGAGAAAAACAAGTATCTGCATGTAAAAAATCACATTAGCTTTTCAAAAGTATTAGCAAAATTAAAAAGAAAGCATAACATTCAATAATGTACCTGCCAGCATGTGGAGAACACAACTAGAAGGAGCCTTTTCGTGTAAGTACAAAACCGTACTGCTTGACAATTTATACAGTCCAGAGATTTTGATTCCTTCTCACACACACTTTGTCTCTCCTTTATAGCAGGGGGAAAAAAGCCATAAGATTTATTCTAGATATTTGAGCTTTTACTTTTAGAATAGAAACAAACCACTGAAAATAACTTTAACATACACTGTCAAAATGAAAAGCAACATATAATTCTTAATTAGAAGCGAGATAGGAAGACAGCAGGGTTCACAAGTACCATGTATAACAAGATATTCAGCATGTCTCAGACCTTGATCTCACTTAGAAGTGATAATGAATATGGAGAAGGACTAAAGGCAGGTCATAGATAGCATGTCCTGTAATAACACCTGCTAAGTATTCTTCAGTCAAAATAGCTACAACCTATCAACTGACAGTATCAGATTTAGAATGGCTGATGAATATTCTGCCTTCCCACTCATCCTTGTTGCAACCAAGACAGTCTGAGACATATGGTGTTGTCATATGTCTTGTTTGACCTTAACACCTCTAAAAAGTAGTGGAAAAGTAATCCATTTTCTTAGCTTTGTATTGCTGAATGTACAGATGGTTTTAAAAAAATATGTATTTTCACCCCTTTTTGGGTGAATATCAGACTTAAAGGGCCTCATGCCCAAAATTATTATATCAGAATTGTCTTTATTAATTATTGATTAAACCACTGAAAACTGATGTTTTCTGTTTTGAAAGATACCAACAGTATCAAAACCTCTCAAAGAAGGGGTATGCTGCTCATGGAATCATGGCTATCAAAGTGCAAGCCATTCTCTCACTACACCTTGCAGCTCCAATTCATTCCAATTAAATCCAACAATATTTATTAAAACACTGCTCTTTAAAATAAGAAGTAGTTGGATTGTTACTAACGCTGCCCTCCTCCTTTCTTTGAAAGAAGGCCCCAGGCAGTAAAAGGATGGCACCATATCATATATGCTTCTCTGATGTCTGTAATCATTTGTTAGTCCCCAGAATTTCTACAGCATGACAGTACTTTTTGCTCTAGGAATGTTGAGAAGACCCCCCCCCCCAAAAAAAAAAACATTGCAGATAAACCAAACACATCACAAAAACACCAGTGCAGTATCTAACTTGACAGACTGTCTTGAGGGGCCTGATTCTACCCATTAACAAGTAGTGCTGTGGCATGCTCTACAGTTTGTCGAGCAAGGTGGTAATGTATTACAGATATTCAGAGAAGACTGTTGACATTTCGCCATTTCTGTTGATGATTCATAGTACTTAGCTGTAATACTGAAGTCCATTTGTGAATCTAGCTCTCAGTTTAATTCAAACACAAAACATTGTATTCCAATTCATTCTAACACTTGTGCATGTCAAGTGACAGCTGCTGAGAATATTAACACAGAAAAGTTGCACAGAATAAGTGAGTTTGAAGATGAAAAAAAGAGGGTACTTGACACAGCAAGAGTCTTTTCCAAGTGAAGACAGCATTGTGGAAGGCAGACAGAGGAAAACAAAGTCTAAAGAACCATTTTGAAGAAAGTAACAAGGGTGAAGAGACAGTACAAAGGCCAGTTTTGAAGAGCTTTGAGTTTAAAGGACAGAGTGAAGGGGTTCAAAAAATGGAGTGACATTATCAGGACAGCAGGAAAGGACTACAATTTCAGCACCATAGAATATGGAAAAACAAAAAGCCTGGGCAAAAGACATAGCAGTTTTCAAGGCAAGAGCTGTCCAATGGCCCAACTAATTTTAAATAGCAATATGAGGGTGTGTTTTCACAATTGTGACAAAATTAATCAATTCTCTTTAATACATATCCCAAAGATTCTACTTTACTCACATTCTGCTTCAATGTATCCTTTACTTGAGGATATTACTACATTCATGTTATCATTTAAATTGCTGTTTCACACCTCATACAAACTGACCTGTATGCTATTCAAAGATGAAGATAGGTCCCACACTTTAAGGACTCCAGTTACAGACACTGCCACCAATGAGTCTTCTGTGAACAGTTAACAGTGAGATAGTCAACTTGAAACCAAGTTCAAACAGCACCTAACACCAAAAGAGAACCTTGGCATAGACACTGGTGTTCTATACAGCACTACAACATGGATTCTGCAGGATGCTGTTTAGATGAAATATTAATTTTTACACAAAAATAACTGGTATACAGAAATACAAAACATGCAAGCAAACAGTGAATAATTATTTTGTTCTATCAGATGTACTTCAATAGAAGGCACAGAATAGTGGGTTTGTGCCTTTAATTTCCCTGGTACTACAAAATTAATTTGTACTTATATCTAAGAAATGAGCTACTTACAACCAGTGTAGAAGCTGCTTGTCTTTCTCTTTAAGAAACATATTAAATGAAACATAATGAACATTTAGGAGTATTAAAAAAAAAACCAAAACCTTTCTTAGGTGCTGTCAGTGAAATGTTAACATCTTGTACGTAACAGCTCTGTAAAACATGATTAGATATTAAACCTAGTAGGATTGCACTATCTATACAGAAATATTTTATCCCAATTTAATTGGCCTACATAAATACATCTACAATGTATACCTTGAACTCTTGCAGAGTGTATGATACACATACAATTTATCCAATCAGAAGACTGAGATGATGATAAAGTGTGAAGAACACCCAAAGTCTTAGCATCAATAATAAGAACATCTTGATATTCTCCACAACAAAGAAGCCAGCCTTCACCTGTCATTCGGAATGAGCAATGGTAATACTGTACAAGCAGAAAGAAGAGAGTCAGCATACAGAGCTACACAAATGGGCATGCATGTTTTTCACATTAAGCATGTCATACTTGGAATTATAATCAAAACTTGTAGCATTACTGAAAATCTACTGCATGTGAGACCATACACAATTTTGCTAGTGACACAAGCATTTCACATACACTTATAACAATTTAATATAGGCATACAGCTTAGTAAGAGGTGCTTCGTACTGAAAGCAGTATCTGCCCTGCCTAAATATTAGGATTTTTTGGAAGCAATCAGGGTGTTAATTCTCATTATAGATTGCTAAACAGTTTGGGACTTGTTTCTGAGAGGCCTCATCTCTCTCCAAACATTTGATAAAGCTCCAGTTATCAACAGGTAAAGATGAAAAATATCAGGTGAAAATGCAGAAGATTCATAATTATTTTTTTTCATAATGATTTTTCTATTGTTTTCCAGGAAGAATTTCTACTCCATGAGATATTCTTCATTTTGACATTAAATGCCCTCGTGTTCAGAAGATTCGTACTTTCTCAACAATCATGTAAAGAAAAGTAACACATAGCAAAGTACTCAGGAACAGAGATGACAGCAGTGCAGAGCGACTATGAAGATTTCCTTTTTGCTAGGTGTTTTATATGTGCGAGGACATTTGCATTGTGTGTAATATCTATCCTTAATTGTACACATAATTGCTATAAATGCATAAGCAGCCACCTCAAATGGAATTTACAAGTAAAGACAATCCTTAAAGTAAAGGAAACAATCACATTGTCAAAGGAAAATATCAGATAGACCCACAAAGTCGTGCCTCATATACTACAAGTTCTCTGTACATTGTTTTGCTTAGATAATAATTCTTGGTCTATCAGTTAACAAATTGAAGTCTGAAAACAAAAGAAGCAGAAATAACTGGGAATAAGATAAGTATTACCAGAGATATTATGAATAATCAGAGGCAGAAATGCTTAGCAGTAGGAATGATTTGTAATTACTGTTACTCTCAAATTAGGCTTGAACTGGAAGATATGTATAGTCAGTTAGTCCTCTAAGAAAACTCCACACTGGTTAAGATCTACAAATAGTTAAGAGTTGACCCTGGTGTTAAACTCCATTTCAAATGGCAAATATTCAGTTTGCACTACTTGACATCTGCCATTCAGAGCTGAATCATCTACGCTGAACAAAAGGAACGTACCAGACCAGAGAGGTTAGCAGCTTAATTAAAACCTACTAAAACATTAACTAAAAAAAAAGCAACAATTTTAGATGGTGATGCTATTAAAATCAGTGTGCACTAAACCTCCCAGACAATAACATTCTGTAGGAAATTATATTCTCTCCAGTGCTACTATGCCACAAGCAATCATTCCCCATAGAAAAAAAAAAATCTACAACAAAACAAAAAACACCATTAAAAAAACGACACCCAAAAAACCCTCACCAAAAAATCATTTTATTATAAATATCTGAAGAATAGCTTCCCCTCCTAGAGACATCTATTCTTTTTCCTAAAAAAGTTTTCCTGTTATATGTTCCTATTTTCCTTTAGCCATCTTGTCGAAGTTACAGAACAAAAATCATTACGTAACCAAAGTTAGGTTTAGCTCCCTTTTTGAAAATTGTTACTTCTCCTCTATTAGCATTTGCTTCTCCTACTTGAAGGATAAGCATGAAGATTCTGCCACTGCTCTCCAGAAAAATGTACAGATTGTCAGATAATCAGCTAGGCCAGATCTGCCTGCTTCTCCGCAGAACTCCTCCATAACCTTAACTATTAAAAACTAATTAAGCAATACCACAAAGCAGATCATACCACACCTCTATTACATTATAATTGAAGTATTGTTTTGTGTACGTACATACATCCATATGTAAAAAGAATATATATGCTTTAAACATATACACAAAAATTATGGAAGAATAACTTCTTCACAATCTATGCTTTTTTAGATCTACATATATATGTGTGTGTGTAAATGTAAAAATAATATATTAAGAAGTTGTTCTTTAATTTTTATTTGGTAATTTACCCAAATGTGTTTGAAATCATCTGTCAACCAAAACAGTGTTTCTTCTGGAAGCTTTAAAATATTTGGACTCTGAATTTGACCATAGTTCGAGTCTCACGAGGGCTCAGATTTCCATCATTTGGAGGCTTAGTTTCACCCTAGACTTCCTCAATGAAGAAAAACAGCATTTTAAGTAACCTAGGAGCCCTGAGCTGCTCTTCTACTAACATATCCAGAAATAAGCCATATCTCTGAATCAAATCCATACATGTTGGGGTTCTCAATCATATATACACATGTGTATTTCAAACACACCCTCATACTCAAACATCTAGATACTTAGTGTACCTGGATATAGTTCAAATCAGACATTTGAAATTATCTGAAGTAATATTTAAAGCAATTTGGCCTCTGAAAATAAGTGATCTGTCCCGAGTTCTGCAATGAATGAAAGTGTATTTTTGGAAGTGGGGCAGAGCAGTCTTTTGGAGGTCAGCAGTTAGGCATCAAAACCTTTCAAACATTTAACAATAAAATCTTCAGCAGACTATCTCACAATGTTTGGCTAGGTTGCTTGTACTTCTAAAATACGTCACCAAAAAGCCAACATTAAACTTGAAGTTTCCATGCAATTTTAACACAGGACAAGAGTAAAGATTAAGACAGTTTCACTTTGCTACTCGATGCCCAAGCTTTACGGTAAGTTAACTGATACTGCATTCAAGACATTTTCAACTTAAAAAAGAATCAGTTTGATTTAAGGAATTCAGAGAAACATAAAAGTCTCAGTTCTTTTCTTAGAAGGAAGTCAAAAAAGGAAAGATAACAGATAAAACTACTTAGATTGCAACAGGGTTTTTTTCTCCTATTCAGTTATACATTTAAAATTGTATGTTCCCAAAAAATATGTTAATAAAGCAAAACTTCTTTTGTAATGAACAGAGATATTCCATGAAAAGTTGCTATACTTACACAGATTGCTGTGTGCCTATAAGGAAGCTTTGTGTTCTCAATGCACTGTCCACTACTGACATTCCAAACACACATCTCCCTGCCAAAGATAACTTCATATTAGTCTCTGTCATTTCTACTCAATTGGCTGGAATAATTTTGTGCCACCAAGTTTTTCTTTACTGCTGTAGTTAAGTACAGTCTGGTCGTTTATGTGGCTTTTTGTTACAGATTACTGGGTAAGAAAATGTTGTGGTCATTAACAGGGGATGACATACAGTATCTGTTTCTTTTTGTTTTGGTAATTACACCCTGCTTGCTGTCTTGCAACAAACCTGACTTTAAGGCCAACTCTGGTCTACAACAAATTGTAGGTATACTGCCATTACAGCTCGTCAACACGTCACTGTAACTATCTGTCATAGGAACTACATCCTCCTGAAAATGATTCATTTCACCGAACTTAAACCACACGTTTTGAAAAACATAATGCATCTTCTGCCGCATCAGACTTCAGTTCTTGAGAGGAAGTACAATTTCTGTTGAGAAGAAACAGTGCCACCATGAGGCTATTCCTGAAATCTGTTATTGATACAGCACTTGCCTCGCCAACCTAAATGTCTGCAACATTCTACCTACACTTAATTACATTTAAGGTTAACGTTTGAGAAAGACGCGTTAGGCAGTCTTCCTCATCTAGACATTCAACATGCTATGGGACTAGAGTACAACAGAAACACAATCAAATTAAATGTTGTAAACCAGGTTGTATGAGGTATGTTGTCATAGGTCAGCAACTGAATGTTAAACATGATGCTTTTAGATTTCATTGAAACAGCAAACATTATTTCCACAGTTGAAACAATAACTTCATTATTTCTGAAATTACATTCTAAGACATTTTCTGTATGAGGACTTAATGAACACATTGGGGAAAAATATTTTATTATATTAAGAAATACTACTTAGTGATTTACCTTTTAAATCAACACACTTTCACATTTTATGATAATCTAAAAATATTACTTAATTTATATTTTCCAGCTGAGCAAAAAAAGTGAAATCTATACATCTGTAGTGTAGCAGAGTTGGTAGACCAAAAGTCATAACTTAGACTGCTTATGCTGTTTGTTAAACATTTCAAGGCAGTGATTTTTTCCTTGTTTATATCAGAATGACAACTTTACTGCTTTAGCTACATTGTGATACATACATGCAAACATGCAGAAATGAGACCAGAACATAACTTCAGCTTCTGCATGTTGCACTTAATTTACTGTGTGTACTAATGAGTGATACCACACGTTGACAAACCTGTCCTACAGCATATGCTATATGCACACACAGGACACCAGTGAGAACTTCTGAATCATTATGGATTAATTTAGATTTCCATATTTTAAAAAAGTACAAAAATACTGTTCAATACTCATAATTCTGGGATAAATCAGTTATACAAACATTCAAGAGATTTCTGAAGTGGGATGGGGGGAGAGTATCATCTTCCACACAATTTCTTCCACACCCAACACAAGGAGATGGAAGCTCGAAAATGCCAGAAGCGAATGATTCACAAGCCAGAAAATACAGTTCAACAAACCCTGCATCTCCTGAAGATGAGGCTTCCTATTTGTAATTATCTCAACTTCATGTTGCAACCTTCCAGGGATCAGTGATGGATGCTTTTTCCTTATGCAATACAGATGAGAAGTCAGCAGTAATTTGGTAAAAGTGAACATTTAAAGGGGCCAGAAGACTATTCAGTCCTACCTATACACTTTCCGAGCAAGCCCAATGATCCCTTCAGAGGCAGAACCTTGAGGATGTGAACATCTTTCTGTATGGTATATCTATAGCAAAACCCTCATCTGTTTAGTGCTTTTCACCCCAACTTTTTGGAAATATAGTATCTTTTCTCCCAGTATGATCTGGAAATATTACTGCACTAACAGAACTTCAGAATTAAGATGAAAAACAGTTTCACCCCTGAAGCCTTGATTAGAATTGTAGAAGGCCAATACAAAAGTAGTTCTGCAGACTTCTCACCCTCCTTTCCGCACATAACAACCAGAACTGTTTACAACTACCTGTCCAGTGGGACAGTCTAACCTTTGAAGATTAAGAGGCCTGAACCAGTTTCTTCAAGTTATCCCTTACGATTGAGTGAGAGAATCAGACAGACATCCTAGGAGCTGGAAAGGATAAACAAGCTCCTCAGTGAGAAAGTGATACCCTTAAGGTGCTGGAAGGTATAGCTTGGAGAAGGGCAATTGACAGGAACTCTTCATGGGAAGAGGTTTTAACAGTTGATTGGAAAAGATGAACCCAAAGTGAGGAGAATATCATTTAGCAGCAAGACAAAACTGTTTAAGGAAAGCCCTTAAGGAAGTAAGAAGCTAGCCCTAACTACTTTCAACAGCTGAAATACTGAACAGATGGGCTTCAGAACCCAGCTGAAAAGATTATCAAATATTCAGAGAGAAAAAAATTCTTGAATGCTAACCTAGCAGAACTGCAGAAATTAGTTTGACTCAAGTGATGGATCAAGTCACAAGAAACACATAGGAGTGTCATGGTTTAAACCCAGCTGGCAACTAAGCACCACACAGCCACTCACTCACATCCCCCCCGCCCCAGTTGGATGGGGGAGAGAGATGGATGGAGATCAGGAGCCTCTTAACAGGATGTACTCCAAAACAGCAAGTCAGATTTAAACAGAGACAAGGAACATATATGCCTTTTATTCAAGGGCAGTCTTTTCTATGCTTCCATACATACTCACTGAGCAAGCATAACCTGGATCACAGTACATTAGCCTCCTGTACTGATTCAATTCTCAAGACTGAGCTCAGGAAGGAACAGAAAAAAGCACCATGATATTAAAATGCTTCTGAACCTGCTGATTCCCTCCAATAGCCCATTATTCTTCCTCTGAATGGGGCCTAGCTGACCCTCTGAACAATTCATTCTCCTGACTAACTGGATATCTGAATTGGCCAAATCCTTCTGTTGTCCAAAAGATGAGCTCTTAGTTGACTATTGTATATAAGCAATACAGTCATTATCCTAAGTAGCTGCTATCCTTTTCATATCATGGAAGAAGTGGATTAAAAACCTTCTGCCAAATGCATAATCTGACCTACACCTGCCATACATTTCAAGACTTAAGAAATGAATAATTGAATATTCAGTTACCTACCCATTTTCAGTAGCACTTACTACATATGGTTGTTTCTCAAACTCTCTTGCTTTTGCCAAACAGGTTACAGAAGCAGTGTGGCCAAAGAGAATTTCTTTAGATGAAATCTAGGAGAATAATACAATGGTTTAACTTAAACGTATTATTTTCTGTATAAACTAAGGAGATCTAAAAGCAAGAGAATGACTTGCAGATGTTGTTAATAATGAGTAATTATCAATCTGCTTTATATTCTTATGTTCTTCCATCATGTTTCTGGAATGTACAAAGATGTGGATGGATTATGCAGTTTGCATGAAGTACAGTCTTTGTATTCACTGTAGTCTAAAAACTGCACCTTCTGAAGAATGTACTGAGCATCAAATTGTATAAAACTGGCAACGTGCAGAATATCTCTGGCCTTCACCCTACAACATGCAGCAGAAGTGGCAGAGTGAAGTAGGGAATTCATATAGCAAAGCTCTTAAGCACGTGTTCCATACAACACATTTAAGTAATCCCTTTTATTAGCTTCACTGCATGCAATGTTCTTAATGGAAAAGGTAACCCCATAAAAGTACAAACTAAAGTTTCAAGCTATATTTGAGCACAAATGGGGCAGCCAGATCCAGAAAGAATAGAACCATAGTTCTAGGAATGCAGAATAAGAAATTGGAACTGCTTTGACTCTGTTCCATTCTCAGGAAAATATGAAATATTCAAAGCAATAGCAATAATATGCCAGGAGGTTTGCAGCTTAATTATACCAAAAATATGTATTTCATCTTACTTCTTCCATCCTTCTACGAAGTTTTCCATTGTTAACCTGGTAGAGAGCTCTGGTTTTATAAATAGACATTTTTCTTTAAATGACAGGCCATGCTCAGCAATCAATTTAAAAAAAAAGAAAAAAGACTTTACAAGGTAGGAATCATTAAAATTGTGTATGTTTACTTGCTGCTACTACTCACAGCACACAATCTCATATAAACCACAGGTCATTATAATCTATGAAAATTTTCCAAAGTCTGCAGATAACTGGTTGCTCATATAGGCATTTCAACACTTTTTGCTTCATGAGTTTCCTATAACAAATATCACATTATCTTTAGAACTTAGTCTAAGTAAGTGCAAGTCTGGATAATCCCACTGTTAATAATAAAAGATAAACTCCAATCTGTCTATTTGGCAGACCATAGCACAGTGGACACAAACCTTTAATTCTGATGAAAGATCCCAGAGACATATTTGTCCTTCTTGACTTCCCGTAACAATGGTCTGCTGGTCATCTGTAATCATAATAGCAGTGATGCTGTGAGAGGGAGCTATTTTCCCCCACACTGCCACAGCCTGTACTGATACCTTCATAGTCAGCACCTGAAAACAGAAACAAGTCATGATGATTCTAAGTAACATGAAATGCAAGAAAAAATTTTAAAAGTCAATTTAATCAACATCTGAAAAGGGGAGCTACAAAATACTACTGCAGAAAAAGCTGAGGCGGCATCAAAACATTTTCTAGCTATTGCCAACATCACACTTATCAAGACAGTTATCCACCAATAGCTTAAATATGCAGCAGGACAGTGATGTGCCACTATTTTAAATCTAGGCAGGATCAGACAGGACCAGAGTTACAAGGGACCAGTACTATCACAATACTGAAATATCAGCAACAGGAGTCATGTGCTGCCCCACATAACCTGGCTTAGCTCTGATGGACCCATGTCACTATCATCTTCCTAATTTTGGTTGGTGGAATATACCATGCCTCCCCTAGTCCCTCCAACCAGCAGTGCTGCTCATTCTCAGCAGCTTACTGCTGGAGCATGGAGATGGCACAGGAGCAGGGTGTCAATAAAGCAACTGTGGTTCCTAGGAGGATAAGGCATGAAAAAGAGATAATAGGGCTGGAAGGAGAGAACAGGTGATGGATCAGGAATTAAGAGAAAAATGAGGCCTGGGACAGCAAAGTACTATACCCTCAACCACTCAGTGGCATCTTCTAGAGATAAGACCCATAAGAAAGGTGGAGGTAGAGTTGGAAGCTGGGAAACAGGGAGAACAAACAGACTCTTTCTGCTGCTCAACTCATGAGTCCCTCGTCCAAAAAATTTATCATGTAATAGGTTTTTCATTACTGTGAAAAATTTAATGGAATTGTCCAAAATGACTACTGGTCATTAGTTAATTCAATACAGATTCTTATGAACTGCATTTCCAGGAAACTATTTCAGTGTCGGTTCAAACTCTAGTACTTACAAAATATTCTAAAGCCCTCCTTATTAAAAAAGTTCTACTTCACTTGTTTTTAAATTTGATGCCTGTTCCTTTCAAAACCACCTCTGCTGGTTAGTTGGATTCTGTACTTGTTTTGCTTCAAACAGAAGCTTTGAGAAAACTTTCTCAGTCACTGCACAAGCCCTCTGTCACATTGCTGTTCATAATTCCCATGTTCATAAGTGTCTAACATTTCTAGAATATTCCCAACAATACCTTCAAAATGAAAAAAACAGTAAGTATGACCACAAATAATTTGGCACTTAAATAGTCAACTCACCTCAAAAAAATCATATATGTCCTGTTATGATTTTCAGGGAACCTAGTAACACATCCAACAAGCATGTATTCTTTGGGTCAACTTATGCAAAAGGCTAAAACCAGACACAGATGAGCAATATCTTTAGCATCAGTGTCTTTACATAAAAGAGCCCGACACTAGCTGCTAGTGTCTACCTTAGCCCAAATGCAAACAATTCCCATATATACAAGTCAGCTGTACCAAAACTCCCAAATTATTAATCTGAGTATAAAACAGCCTCCAGTACTCCTTCCCTATATCCTATGATGGTTCTTCTCCCCTTCATTTTTCCAGAAAGCCTGTACAGATGCTTCTGAAGCACCTCTGTTTACCTCTCTCGCCTTGCAGCTTTCTGGAGAAAATGCCAGAAGATTCTTGTCACCTGCTTCTAAATGTTGTCAGGGATGGAGAAGGGTATGAAGTTGACTTGTGCCTGTGAAGTGACTCCTCTGAAAACTGAAATTATCTTAATCTTTACTGAGGGCAGTTTTGACTACCACCAGCATGCAGGTGATGGATAGAGAGCTGACAAATATTAAGCAACATCAAAAATGTTTTTATATATCAACATGTTATTCCCAAGCACAAGCAAACAAGAAGAAACAGATTTTAAGCTCTTCAGATGCACCATTGTCTACGGTCACTGAAATACCTTAATTATTCTTTTCAAAATATTGTATGTCACCTACTTTTTACCCAAGCAGCAATAATACCATTGAAAAGATACTTAAGAGCAGCCACTTTGCAGCCATTAAGCAAAATGCACCTTTCAGAGAAGTTGTGCTCCTATTTGTCCTGGAGAAAGGGGAGACAGAGCCCTTAGCAAAAATATTTAAAATGAAACAGGTGCCAGTAGCCAGGTGCTAGAACAGTGCAGTTGGGAGAGGTCAGCCAAAAGATGTGACACTAAAGCTGAAATCTTGCAAGAAGAGACAGGAACTGGGTAGAATGAAATGCATGGCAGCAGATAACAGCCAGCCAAAGGAAGTAATATAGGAATGATGCAAAGTGACATGAAGAAAAGATCCTGTAATAACTCACAAAAGGCCACGGGACAGAAACAGAGCATGGAAGCAGCCTTTTAAGCTAAGTTTAAAGAAACTGTAACACAAACCATCACTAAATCCAGCACATTAGCAGCTGAAAGCAGGGACACAGACAAGAGGTATCTTCATTACTACTAATAAAACCCTTAAGTGACACAGAACTAGGGGAATAGTCTTGCTTCCTGACAAGAACGTGAGATGAAGGGCTTGGCTACTGAGAAAAAGGGCTGAAAAGACTGGTATGGCAGGCTGTCAAGGTCCTGCCATACAACAGTAGCCAGAACATCAAAGACAGAGGAAGAAGAATCTAAGAAAATGAATTGAGGCTGTCCTAGTTTCAGCTGGGATAGAGTTAACTGTCTTCCTAGTAGCTGGTACAGGTTTTGAGTTCAGTATGCGAAGAATGTTGATAACACACTGATGTTTTCAGTTGTTGCTAAGTAGCATTTAGACTAAAGTCAAGGATTTTTCAGCTTCTCATCCCCAGCCAGTGAGAAAGCTGGAGGGGCACAAGAAGTTGGCACAGGACACAGCCAGGGCACCTGACCTGAACTGGCCAACTGTGTATTCCATACCATGGGACATCACATCTAGTATAGGAACTGGGAAGTGGGGGCGGGGAATCGCCACCCAGGGACTAGCTGGCTGTCAGTGGGCAGGTGGTGAGCAGTTGCCCTGCGCATCGGTTGTACATTCCAATCCTTTTATCATTGCTTTTGTCATTTTATTAGTGTTATCATTATCATTATCAGTTTCTTCTTTTCTGTTCTATTAAACCATTCTTATCTCAACCCACGGGTTTCACTTCTTTTCCCGATTTTTTCCCACACCCCACTGGGGGGGTTGGGGGGAAGCAGCTGCATGGTGCTTAGTTGCTGGCTGGGGTTAAACCACGACAGAGGTCAAGAGTTTATTAGGCTAAATCACATTTAGTTTCATTTTAAAGCTCTGTGGGCATATCAGAAAATACTGAGAGATGTTATTGATCTCAGCTTTAGAATTTGACTTTTCTAAAACTTTTTTTTTTTTAATCTCTAGTTATATGAAGTATTATGCTTACTGGTGAATGTTTAAGTCCTTTTCTCTTCTAGTTTATGCCGTGAAATGAAAGGTGTTCTAGCCAAACTCTAATGATATGTTTTTAAGTATCAACTAAGCAAAGAAAATTCACCATTTTCATAGGGCTTATAAAATGGTGGCTGTCAAGTTAACAGTTTGATAAGCCAAATCCGAAGTCTTTAAAATGAATTTTCTTGCATATCATGTAGTCATTTATACTTGTAGCATGGGAGTGTTTAATTAGCATAAAACACCATAAGGCAGCAGAGTTCAGGTTTGTACTGCATTGAATACGAAGTTATAAATCACATTTTCTTGTACAAGAAGCATAGAATCAAGATCAATATTCTTAGCAGAAGACCTACTGCTGAGCAAGTGATGAGTCACAGATAACTCAGAAAGACAATCAACAGAAGTTAAAAACTAAACAAATCTATAGAATTTGCTAATGTATAGTTGATCTATTTGCACACATTTGTTTTACATATCCATGAGTGTCATGAATTAATAAACAGCCACTACTACATACAAAGCATTGGTTATATAAGAGAATTAATTTAGACTGAAACATTACAAGAACATTTTGTACTTTTTCCTTTATATTATGATTGAAGTGTAAGAGAAAGAAAACAGAAGATATATGAACTTCCATGTTAATATAACAGTCCTTAGCTTTTTTCTCTTGCTTCTTGGTTAACTTTTCTTTTGGATTAAGATATTTTGATGCACAAGACAAGTATTTTGCATGAAAGCTTTGCTTCTAAGGATACCATGACTTCCCTAGAAATACTGCATACTCACATGCACATATTCACGTTTTGTCTGACTGTATTTAGCTTTATCAAAGCTATTTAGTGATGCTGATGGCACCTAGAGCAAGCTTTTTTTTTTATAAAATCAACAGATATTTATCAGACTGTTCCTTTAAAAAAAAAGGTAAAAACTGTTTCCACAAAGTCAAATATTGCCCAAGGCATATGAGCTGCATGTAGCTTATCAGCACATGTCAAATTCCTCCAGCTCTGCTCACTCAAGCATGTTTGATTTGCAGTATTAACACATAATTCAACTTTGAATCAAGTTTCTCAGTTCTACTCCCCATTTCTCTCTGCTTACAACCTAATAAACTTTGTGTGCCCTGCCCTTACAATCACACTGCCAAAAAGAACTCCCTTATGACTGTAAAAAAAAAAATATTCCCTGTTCTTCATTAAAACCATAGCAGTTCATCCCACCACTAACCTGTCATATCTCTACCATCCTATCTCCAGTTCTATGAGCACTTTTCACACTGAAACCACACCACAAACCTTTGTTGACTTGGAAAATTATACCAACTTGCACAGCTTCAAGGACTTTGCCTGTACTACTTCAACAACTTTGGACAATTTGTACAGTGTTAAAGTTTCATTTGGAAAGCTGAGTATACCACCTTTTATTCTACAGCAGCCATGACGTATTTGAAAGTCTAGTCAAAGGGGCCAGAGAGCAGGAGGTCTGACCCTGAATGCCTTTCTGAGCATATATTAATGCAAGAGCTTTTCCTCATCCCTTGGCTTTTTTGACTGGGACTGGTCGTGAACTGAGCCAAATGAAAAAGGTTAGATTATACCATAAAGAAACAATACTATCATAACTCAACATATGCTCTCCCCATAGAGCCCCAATTCCAATAGAGTAGGCATATCTTGACTCTGCCTTCTCTACTAACCTTAAAAAAAAAATATTGTTAGCATCTCTATTAAAGTCATCTCAGAGCTTCCAATCTCTGCCACATAATTACTGCTTTACCTCAGGCACATCCCTGTGCTGCATTTTCTCAAGATAAAAATTATAATCCTGAAGCAGGCGGTTTAGGAACACATAGGTTAGAATGGAAGAGTTACTTGGGTCTTAGGAGCACGCATGCACATGTGCTGACAGTGATTTGAAGTAAAAAATCTGGGTTCTGTTTTGCCCCCACCAAAGTCTGTCTCACATTCCCTGTTGGTCCTTGCATTTACATGCAGAGTTTGCTCAAAAGCATAAAGGAAACATCCTGAACAATATTGAACTATTAACTACAGTTAAAAGAATCACATTTCCTGATAAAGAAAATATATACCCTGATTTTTTAATTAATTCAGAATTCACCAGTTCTCACATACATGAAGGTCCTTAAAAATAAAAACTGAACTTCCCAGAGAACCTTATCTCAAAACAGTTCACATAGTAAAACACTGGTTGTGACAGAAACCTCCTTCTCATAGCTACAACCCATAAGAAAAGCTACCAAACAAGAATTTATAGGAGAAAAGACTACATACATACAACAAAAGATCAGTCTACAGGTAACAGTCAACCTGCCAAAAAACCTTTTCTGAATTTATATTCATACTCATTTCATGTTTCCTATCCATCCTAAACTATCAATACAAGATCAGTTGCTTTAAAGTCCAGTTAAATGTGTGGCGATTAGTGCAGGCACAAAAAAGATGCAGAAATTGGCTTACAGTCCTGTTTGTATTGGATTAAAAACAGGATAGATGAGCCAAAATGATTAAAAGCAATTATTACAGTTTTATAAGAGCAGCACATGTCTTCTCAATCTAGCAAAATTCTATTTGCCCAGCCTTCAATATTCTTGATAGCCAAGTAAAACAATGTAAGTTGTGTCCCCCCCCATCCCTTTAGATTCATCATTGTAGTAAAGTGTCAGGAAGTAAATTTTAGGCAGAGCCTGGTAGGTTTTCATGACAAATTCCTAAGGTTTGTGTGTTCTCATTCTCCTATTCCTGTCTCTTTTTGGCTTTACCCAACATGTTCTCTCTTACTGTCAACATAAGAAAATAAAAGTTCTATCAGTACTTTTTGTACTGTTAGTAAAAAGCTAATTATTTTCCTTAAAAATAGCTTTGACTTGCAGTCTACTGATGCATTTTATATTGCTTTCACAACTTGTTCAATGTACTTTATGATGTAAATGTTGCACTCTCTTTAAGGATGTTGTATATTATCTCTGGTAATCAGCAAAGATATCACCTTTCCCGACCTAAAAAAAAAGTTATATTCACCCACTGTCCACAATATATAACAAATCCATCTAAGAGGCATAAATAATAAAATATATTGCATTTACAAAATACTTGAAAGTATCTTAAGTACAAAATCTAAAGATACAGAAGTGACATAGCGCTGTGTTTGTAAGCCTGCAGATGTACCACAGTGATGCTCATTATGCTGCTCAGAGATTTGCTATTTATATGTGGCTATTGAGAAGCCTATTGAGTCCATGACTCTGAAAATACAGGTCAACTATACTTTGCAATTTGTGAAGCAGCAGGGTACATGTGCATTTGTATAGGTGTGAGGAATGGAATAAGTTATAAAGAGAAATACAACGCTGAGAAAGATGCTTAACAGAGAAATGGAAATAGAATGGAGATTTAGAAGCTACAGGGAGAAGGCAGATACGTAATATAGGAAAAGGAAAAAGATTATATATGAGGCTAGGTAAGTGGAAAGGAAGTGACAAACAGAAATGACACTAAAGAAAACAAGACAACACAAATGTAACAAAAAGGCATTTGAAGTAACAGCAAAAAGTAAAACAATGAACAATTTATCAAAAGACTTTTTAAAAGATAATTAAAAACTAGTTTGTATTTAGCACTTCATACAAGAGAACTAATAACTGGCTCCTTTAAGATGCAGATCCTGCTTTCTGTGGGTACAGCAGCAAAAATATTTCCATATTTCAAATATTCTAGTTAATACATCTAGTCAGATAGGAGGCAACAAGTAAAATACCCCAGTAATCAACATTTCTACCCTATGTCCCACTTTCTCATGTTTTAATATATTCTGCCAGAACCCTCAGTATTCCACACCTTTTCCTCTACTTTGCTTTTTGTGGCTCCATCCTGGAGACCCTGCCTGCCTACCACTGCACTTCCAGTTTAAGCTTTAATGGGACTTCCCTCGAGACCTGTCAGGGCTGCACCCTAATCGGCCAGAGGAGTCATCGCTGAGTGACACCCAGATCTCCCCTGGGGTGCGAACATACTGCTTTTGCAGTCCAAGGGAGCAAAAGACTGAGACCAGGAATCAATACAACCCGTTTTAACTAGCAAGAACCACCTAGTAATACCTTGTTTGTATTTCTTGAACGAGTGACACAAGAAACACTTATTTCATTCCACACAATAATTCACCACAATCAAAAGGAGCACAGTAAGGGCAACACCATCTCCCAGCTGCTGATTACATCAAAGGTTTGCAGCACAAATTCAATTTTATGATGTTAATCTCAGCCTGCCACTCAGAAATTTTCTCTGAGGGATATGATTTTTCTCTGGATTTCATTTTAAGAATGATTTTCTTCTTCTACAATCAATAAAGATATGTTTTCATCAAAAGACTCTATCTTGGCAGAATTCAATCGGCCATCTCAAAACCTTTTGGTGACACAATATTAATTAAAATAGTTTATGTTGCGCCTAAACTGGAAAATGGGGCAGTGAAAACATGAGCAACTTGGAACACTCGTGCTTTACACACTGTCATAAGGTACAGTAAACTAATCTTTACTTCCTTGAAGTTACTGTTTCACCCGATAAACTGTTACATTATTTTAAGCCTGCTAGAAAAGCGTCCTGTGATGACATTACTTTAAGCATGCTAGAAAAAGTGTCATGTGATGCTCCTTTGCTAAGCAGAAAAATTAAAAATGCGTGCAGAAATGTAAATTCACACTTTTTTCACTGTTATTAAAGGCTTCAACAACCACCAATGATATAGCTGTTTAAGCATGTTAGACAACAATGCACGTGAGCTAGCTAATTTGGTTTTAAATCACATATATCAAGGATCTTGCATATATACAAAGTTTACTTGAAAAAGAAATACATTATACAAGTGTATATGGAGCCATAAAAGATATCTTTAAAGAAAACACCACCACATTTGTTTTTACTGTCTGAAATATAGTGTCTGAATGTCCTATCAACTACAAGAGTAGTTATCTACAGGAAATGAAATGTTGCTTGAGCACTATAGAGAACTACATATATGTGAATTATTTGTCACTTCCAAAGGCTTAAGCATACAAATAGCATCACTTAAGTCATATTCAGTGGAGTAACTCATAATCAAACGCTGAAATGCTTTGCTGAAGCAGAGCTTTAATCAGGTCTTAGGACATTCACTCAATTCTTACAGGAAAGCACACATGACAGAAAAAGGCCCTCAGTTTCTGCAAAACACAAGATTTGATTTCTACAAAATTGCATCTTACTGACTTAAAGATAGGTTTTAACCTTATTTATATACATTAAGTTATGCTTACATTTATTGAAAGTAACATGTTGCCATGTGAGAAAGCACTGCTTTGTTATGCTAGTGAAGAGACAGCCCATTACATTTTCTTAATTATAAATTGTCTTTTGAGACAACAGACAGTTATATCCTTTAAAGAGTCAGTGATCCCAACATAATCCCACATGAATCAAACAGCCTACCTAAGGTGGTGTCAGCCCCAAGTTTATGGCCTACATACCTTGGAAAGTGTAGAGAGTAATAAACTTTAAGTCTGTGTCGAGACTTCCCATAGATGCAAGCAAAAGTCACATGTAATCTACAAGACTTTGATCGACTTTCATTTTTATGAAATATCACAGATTCTGTAATGAACTAGACATAATTAAGCCTACAGAATTCATTCTTGTTGACACTGCTTTAACACAAAAGATATAAAAATCTGTTAAGGTCAAGACACATGAAACCTAAAAAAAAAAATTACAAAAATCTCAAACTGAGAGGCAGTGAATATGCAAACCTTTGAGTCACTTATTTTGTCTTCCTTAAGTGACCTTGAACTCACTTAAAATAAAAAAACACCCCATTGATCTGAGAGGTGATATTTTTGGTTCAGCTACACTGTACTCTGGAATGTTTAAATAACAAACAAAATTGGAATCAGATGCTAGAAATAAAACAACTAAAACATTTCATCAGCTTTTGGTTTTGGGATAGTGATGTAATAATCCCTAATCAATGGCATAATCAAGTGTATCTTAACAATGATTTCCAAACTCTGACAACAAGAACTCCTTATTTTCCTATTTTGCTCTTTGAATACTCTTAATTACCCAACAGGCCTCTATGCAGTGTTCTTCACCATGGGGCAGGCAGCTGTTTAGTGTAAACAACTCAGAAGAATTTATTATATATAGACAGGCAAATCTGCTTAAGACACTATTTATTATGAAGCAGAATCAAAGTCCAAAACTGATTCAATGCATGGATTGCAGTTTTCATTAGAGTAAATTTCTAATTTTACCACTGAAAAATTTTTAATGAGAAAAACCTGCTCGTCCTGTAATCAATCCTACCAACACAACCCTTTTGAGCAGAACTAGCTCACCAGAACAGCCATTTTTGCAATGAGTATTCCCAAAAGAACATCGTTCTGTATTACTGGCATGACTGATACACTAAAATTTTGTGACATATTCAGAAAACACCACTACTGTTCCTAGCAGTGACTAGAAAAGTAATTATGACAGAAACACCAAAAGGCTCTAAGTGAGCCATTCTGATTAATTTCATAATTGAGCAAGTCTCAGAAAAATCTCTGACCAGAACTATTTTCAAGGGAGAAGAGAACTGCTGTAAAACAATTATATAAATTTATTTCTACTCTAAGGTTTTGCATCTACTCAATAGGGCATCATTTAAATAACACAAAAGCATTTTCCCATTTCAATGAGCTAGTGTTTTGAACTCTGACACGTCCTCGCATTACTGTTTTTCTCCAAGAAGTCCAGTGACTAAGTATACTCCAAGACAGTTGATGGAATATATAGAATTCACTAGATTATCTTGGAAACAGAAGTTTCAGACATCTAACATCCGATATCAGAGCTGAAATACAATGAAGTTACATAGTTGATGCTGAAGTTACAGGGGACCCAACAAAGCTCCCAGAAACTTGGATGAAGCTTGCCCAAGTAAGAAAGAACAAACGCCGCCCCAGCGAAGAGTCTTCCCACCCATCAGAAGAGCTCCGCCGTACCCAGTATCACCGCTCTTCTCGGCCACGGCAAGACCCACACCCGCGCCCAGCCGCCTCCCCGGGGCACCCGAGGAAGCAGAGCCTTACGGCCGCAGATCCGCCGCCCGGACGCCCAACGGCGGCCGCAGCAAACGGCCCCGGCTGCCCCCGGGGAGAGAGCCGGGCCGGGCCGCGCCGCCGCCTCAGCGCCCTCCCGCCGGGCACCAGCGAGGTGCCACCGCCGCCCCCTGCCCAGCCCCGCGGACGGGACGGGGAGGCCGGCGCCGGGCTGGAAGACCGCGGGGAGAAAGACCGGCGGGGGAAAGCGGCCGAAAGGAGCCGTGCCTGGAGCCGACCGAGCGAGGCCGCGGCCACAGCCCCTTACCTCCAGAGGCTCCCAGGCACCGCGAGCGGGGGAGGAGTGGCGGGCGGCAGCGAGACCGCTGAGGGGAAGGAGAGGGAGCTGGGACGGCTTTTATCCCGCTCGGGAGCGGATACACCCAGCGCTGCTGCTGCTGCTCCCGCTCCTCCGCCTCCCGCGGCGGCCAGAGCAAGGGCGGCGCGGCACGGCCCGGCGCGAGCTGGCGCTCGCCGGCGCCGCCCGCAGCTCGCGCCGCCCGCAGCTCGCGCCGCCCGCAGCTCGCGCCGCCCGCAGCTCGCGCCGCCCGCAGCTCGCGCCGCCCGCAGCTCGCGCCGCCCGCAGCTCGCGCCGCCCGCAGCTCGCGCCGCCCGCAGCTCGCGCCGCCCGCAGCTCGCGCCGCCCGCAGCTCGCGCCGCCCGCAGCTCGCGCCGCCCGCAGCGTCCTGTCAGCGCCCGGCGGCTGCCGCCGAGAGAAACGTTTTACGCGGCGGCTTTCCGCCCTAACAGCTCCGGGCGAAGTAGAGAGGAGAAATAGGAACTAGGGAAAAAGTACGTGGGGTTAAATCCGAGCCGCAGCCGCCCCTACTCATCCGCCTGCCCTTCTGCGCTCCCCGTCACGGCCCTGCAGGCCGGGGCACGGCCGTACCCCGCCTGAGATAGGACTAACACTCGAGGGCCCAGCCTGCCCCTCAGAGATTACCCCCTGCTCGGAGATGAAGCATAGGAAGCTTTTCCACTACTCGCCCTGCTTTAAGTACGGTGAAAAGAATATTTCCGCTGGCGGGAGCTGGGCAGAGGTGCAACTGCAGGTGGTGTTGGTTCTCCTGAGGAGGGGTGGACCAGGTGCAGACCGGCGTTTGCAAGTTTCCAGCCGGCTGCTCCGAGGGTGGAGCTTGATTCCTCACAGGTGTGGGAATCAGCAGCAGCTGTGGTGTCAGTATTTGAGGGCAGTAAACGGGTGAGTTGGGTATGTTTTTGGTATTTGGGTTTTGTGGGTTTGTTTGTTTTTTTTTTTTGAGGATGTGAGTTTCTTAACTTCAAGTGTTTCTGTTTGAAAGCAGTAAATTGTGGTGAATTTATACAGTAAGAAAAAAACCTGTGATGGTTATTTGTTCAATAGTGTGTTTTTTCTTTGTTCAAAGGTCAGTTACAGAGAAGCTGTGGCCTGCAAAAGATTCTTGTGAGGAGTTAAGCTAAAGTAGTTGTGTAGTATACATGTGAGTTCATCCTAACTGCTGAAATACTTAGTCAGAGCCACATACAGGGCTGCAAAAAAAAAAATAAAAAATTGAGACTTATTGCTATAAAAAACTTCTCTAAAATCATAATTTCCAAAATTTGTCTCATATGTTTGAAAAATTACATTGAAATGTACAGGGAGTTGGAAGGATGTTAGGAGATTTAAGTATATTTTAGTGCCTATAGTTTTCCTCTTTTAATATAATAAATATGGTAGCTAAAGTATGTGGTGTTTTTATTTTACTATTGTTGAGTTCATGTTTACACTAAGAGTATTTCCCTGAGGCATCTGCCTTGAGATAAAACAGTAATATTCTAAAATGTGTTAATGTAATTGTAGTCTGCGTCTATGGGCTACGTTTTAGAGGTAAGTGAATGCAATGGAAAAAAAACCCAAACATGTAAAGTTTGTAATATTTTGAAATACATTCCTACCAAACTTTTGGTTTTGTTTGTTTTAGTAGTTCTGTAGTTCAGGCTTCAGAACATTCTTAATGCGATAAAATAAAAACCTTTAGAGATAAGACTTTTTAAACCACTTTATATCTTGCCTACATAAAATCATTCGTAAGGTAAACCCTGAAAATAGAACTTTAATTGAAATGGTGATGTTTGGTTAGATTTCATCAGGCCAAGTGAAGAACACTGAAATAGTTATTTTAGGTGAAAACTTACAAAGGTACCTTTTTTCTGGGCTTGCTTCTGGGGATTTTGGTAGTAATCATACTGAAGGCAAAATGAGATGATACAAGTCAACGTAAGATTATTTTTTTCAGAAAGATGAACGCTGGCTCATTAAAGTCTATAATGATAACTGGAACCTCAGCTAATGTTTTTGTAGTCGGAAGATGCTTATCAAGAAAGTGAGATAATTGTGTGAGACTAAGTAACCTAATGGACAAACTAGGTACTGCTTGTGCTTTTTGGCACTTCATACGAGTTGTGAATTCTGCCTGTGAACCTAAATAAATGATTTTGATAGCCTCTTCTTAATCATCGATACATGGAGGTTTCTGTAAGAAAAACTGTCACATACTTTTTAGCACAATTTGACACAGAGGGAAGGTCACTCCAGAGACCTTAACTGCATCTTATGCTTAGAGAGGGTCATGAAACTTTGATTTCTATTTTGTCTTTCAACACTGTATTTGTTGTCTTGGTAAAATAAATCATTCCATGAAAATAGTATGCATACTAATACCATGCCATTTAAATGCATTTACAGATGCAAATTAAAAATACTGGTTATAAAAGCTATATATATCATATATACCACTTATACTTCCAGGTATTAAGAACTATCCCAAAAACCCAAGTGGTTTTGTTTCATTCGCAGACTCTATGATATGAAGCGTTGTGTTTAAAAATACATAGCTTTTCATCTGTTGTAAATGATAAAAGTTTTAATATAAGGTGGATGTGGTAGCATCCCAAATCATAAATTTTTATTTTTTTTAAAGCACTGGTCCTACCTAAAAATAAAACCTTGCGTACCTTGTACAGTATTTATGTTAAGTTTTCATTTTAATAACTCATTGTGGAAAGAGCAATTGAGCTGCTACAGAGCCACAATAGGTAAATCATTAAAATAGCATTTTTACAGTAGTGGCTTAACACAAACTGTGTTTTTCTGCATTAGCTTAATAGGGGTGATGTGGTACAAATTGCCCAAACCTACAGTGGTTTTGTGTATATGATTTAAGTTTGCTTAAAAATAATTTAACTTGTACTGAACTGCTAGAAACCAGATGTATGGCAGTATAAAATGCCCACATACAAAATTGTACCGTTATAGCCAAACTGATTTACCACTATATCTCAAGCTAAACTGATGTAACTTATGCCAAAAGTACTCAGGTAAGACAGGTTTCAAATCACTGTGTAGGCAATAAAAGTCTTTTGCTGAAAATTGTATGGTTCACATACCACTATTTTTTTAAAAATAATGATTTGCTTCTAAAAATTGCATGATTTATAGATATCACAAGATTTTTTAGCTAACATTGTTCAAGGTTTGGGAACTCTTTGTTGTAATTTCTTCGAAGAAAATAGTGAGATTTTGATGCACGTTTCAAGAACAGATTCTAGGACTTTAAGAATAATGCCAAAAAATGGACTTGCCTTAAGTATGAGAGTGAACCAATTATTGGAATCATTGCCATAACTTTTGCATGGTATTTCTGAAAGTGTTGATATGATGATCAGATTCATAGAACTCTAGTTTAATCTCTCTTCTTTTCTGTGAAATGCTCCCTCCCCGTGTCCCTTCCTCACTGTCCCTCGTTTAGCCATCCCATTATTTTCCTGAGCAAAGAGAATCACTGGATGCTGCTGTTATGCCATTGTCAAATCCCATATAGGCTATAACAGTAGTATGAAAAGTAATTAGATGAGGTTAAAGATTTGATCCTTCAATTATTTTTAGGATGCTCAGTGATTTTTTTAATGTAGAAACTTTAATATTTTTTATATAAATAAAAATACATATACATATGAAGTTGAAAATGTTGTGGCAAATACAACACCCATACAGGAGGATAAAATTACAAAGATGAAGTATTTGTATATATTTCCCTGTTTTGCAGCACTGGTTCTTGGCAAGGACCTGCATTATGGGAAAAACAGAATGATCACAGACTTATCAACCTACCTGCTATGATATCAGCTGGGCTTGCATACAAAAACAAACTTTAAGAATTACCTTGGCTCAAAATACTTTTTATTAATAACTTGTGATGTTTACAGAATATTCTTGAATTGAAATCCATAATATATCATAGTCCAAGTTAAATGTATCACAAATTGAAATATCACACCTGACAACTGCTAAAGAAAGGGGGATATGCACAAAGAGAAGTGATTAAAACTGGTCACACTCTTAAGCTCAGCAGAGATCATGTCTTTCTGTTAGAGAAAAAGGATATCTATCCTGGACTGCTGGATCTCCACAAGGGAGGCAAGGGCAGTTCACTGATGAATACGTGCACAAAGGAAAAGGGTGTAGGCAGGGAATGATGTAGGCATGGGAAGAATTTCTTCTGAAGGAAGTAAGACTTCTTTTCAAAAGTGAACTTTCTGCATCAAAGCTACAGTCATCAGTTGCTGGTTGTATTCTTTGGGCGTTACTTCCGCTGCTGTTACAGAAGGTTTGGATTCTGATCACATTCTTTTCCTAATTTTTAGTCTGACATGCAGACCACTTCACCTCATTTTATCCAAACATAATTGTTTGTAACCTACTGGGTAAAATGAGGTCTTGTGAAGTATTTTTCAGATTCTTTTGTTGAAGAAGATTTATTTTGGCTTGGTGAGCTAGTGCTAGATTCAGAAATGCTATGTTGCATTGCAGCTTGGGTACTGGTCTGCTGGGAGACATTGTGTGGCTAATTTCCTTTGTCAGTGTTTTATTTTCCCTATCTGTAAATTAATAAAAATGAGATTTACTTCCATTATGAAAAGCCTTGAAATCTATTAATGAAAAGCACATTAAAAAAAAAACTTCGACAAAACTTTAATAAATGTAAAAAGTTGGGCCTGTTTCTTATGATCTGGGGTTGTGTAGGTACCTGTACATTCCTATTTCTCACTAAAAATGTCAGCTCACTAATTTAGTAACCATTCAGACCATATAATAATTTCAGTCTCTGTTGAGATTATTGTCATCCAATAATTTCACCGGCTTTCTTCTCTTCAGCTCCTTTTAAGGATTTTCTTCTTTATCTGAATGGGCAGCAAAGTAACTTCAATAAACTGAAATATTTATCTGGCCTCAATTAGCAATCAAGGCCTGTTTTTGAGATGAATAAGAGCAATTAGTGGTTAACAATATTGTTGACAGATGTCACATACTGAAATATGAAACAGCATTAGCTTAGATTACATTAGGGGATAGTTGTCAAGTACTGAGAATTTACTGTATTATCTTATGTATTATGTGATGACATTGATGAAAAAATGTCACATTTCATGTCAATGGAGTGTTGTTTTGCAAAGCTAAGCTATGGGTATGTTCACCACTGGATATACTTCTGGAGGCTTAAGAATGCTGTCGATTAAATTAGTGCTTTTATGAGAATAAATGCAATTTCACAAATTGCTATTGGATAAAAAGGTGAGATAAGTCTATACTTGTTACATCCTGGAATGAAAGCAAGGCAGTGTTTGTTAATACAGAATTCAATCTCTTAATGCCTTTCTTACTGCATTTACAAACTGTACTTTTTTTTTTTTTTCTTCCAGAAAATAATGCTGTAGCCGCTAGGTCCAACACTAGGGTAGTTTCACAAGATTATAAATTTTCATGTATGAGTAATAAGTACGTTTTTGCTTATTTATCACTAGAGGGAGCAAAGTGAGAACAAGGAGAAAAGTTAAATCCTATTAACTGCTTAATTTTGCTCAGAATGTGAAAATGTGATTTGGTATTGTTGAATTGTAGTTTAGCTACACTTTAAGCTTGTAGAAATAATCTTGTTTTGTCCTTCTTGTAAATACTTTTAAAGACTTTTTCCTTGCTATAATACTAACTTCACAGTTTTGCCTTGCGATATTATCTGCATAAAATGGGTTTAGTTTTTGTTCTGTGTGTTTTTCTGAGCAAAAGCGTGGAATACTAAATTATATTTTTAAGATGAAAAGATAAGGGAATTATTGCAACAATTTTTCCCATTTTTAAAATTCCTCATAATAAGCAACATGACCACACCTTTTCCAGTGATCTTACTCCTCTAAGACCGTATAATTGTAGGTGATTATGGCAGCTATGTTTGTTTCTAGGAGTTCCTCGCTCCTTACTTTTGTGGGACATGAAAATCCAGAAGAAAGAAATTACCTATTCTGTCTTTCTACAGAAGCAGGATAGGAAATATTTGGCTTTCCAGTAGAAATGTATTTAATGTGGCTTTAGGGTATAAAGTGATTTTTTTTTTTTTTTTTTTAAAGAAAAGGCTGAAAGTGCTGAGCTATTACAGATATTTTAGAACTATTCATTTAAGGACTTCCTATATGTTCATTAAATATCTCATATTTTTTTATTTCCACTATGGTTCCATGGCTTTTCTTGAATACAAATATTTTTAAGTGAGCTGAAGAGAGGATTACAATTTAAAAAATATAGGTACAGAGCTCATACAGATTAAATGTAACCATTGAGTGTCCCAGGAATGGAGAATTTTTGAAAGCATGAAGAAAAGGCACATTAAATTTGCAGCACATGTAACTAATTGTATACTTGTAAGATTACCAGGGCTGTCTGGGTTAGAAAACATTTTTCTGCGAAATCACAGATTAGTCAAACTAAGACTGTTAGTCTGTTTGCTTAGAAAGACCTTTTTCATTTGAGAGTGGAGATGAAAAATTACTGAGCCTTACCTAATTTCTTGGTAGGGGCTTTATTTTGCCAAATTTTTTTGCATGTAGAGAAATTCCACTGACATCAAGAAAGTCAGCTAGGTCCAAGCACTCCACTAAATCACAAATTCAGAGGGATGATTGTGTACAAACATACATGAAATGATGAAAAATGGCATCTGTTTGGGATTTCTGTTTAGGAAGAGATACAGAGGCCAAAGTAACAAATTTGGTGCATAAGATGAATAAAACTAGAATGTTCTGAAGAAAAAAAAATCAAGGTACATTTTCTATAGTAATTTAAAAAAAAGAAGTAGTAGATGTGTTTATTCTTCAGGTGTATATTTATATCAAGAAAAAAAGGGAGAAAATATTTTGTCATCTCAAACTTCTCATGTGTACTATGAAATACAATTCTGTGTTTTAGTACTTTTTTCCTTGTAAAGTCAAATGTTTACTGTGCTGTTTTTTAAGAAATAAATGAGATCTGAAAACATCCGAAGTTCATTCAGAAATGAGAAATCATTGCTGTTTTCCAGAGCAAATCAGACTCAAGCCACTAGGTGTCTCTAAATGTAAAATAAAAGTAGTCAAGAAGGCACCTAAAACTACCTAAGAACATGTGGAACAGAGATGCAAGAGACTGGAAAACATTTCCTTTCATAGGGAACAAACCTGCGCTTTTAACAATCAGTTACTTAGTAGAAATGTTTGATTGGGCCTCTGATGAGCTAAGTTTCTTCTGAAACTTATTTCTCCGTAATTATAATGAGTACAGATTAATTTTTGTGTGGCAGCAAGAAATTTTACAGAAATCATACCAATGAGCAGAGCTTCTAACAACAACATAAAAACTTTAGAAAATCTTGGTTAACTTAAAGTAGATTCTAAAAAGAAAATACTTTTTTTTTTTGCGATTGATATTTCTTTGCACTGAGGTAGCTTGTTCTGATCTGTCTTGCTATAGAAAGGGGACATGCTTTCTGGGGCATGTGACTTCAGTGGTCCAAATGACTCCATCATTGAAAAGGCAGAGGTCACAGGAGGGACAGAATAGTACCCAAACTTAAGGACCATAATCAGAAGTATGTGATCCTCTTCCCAGTAGTGGTACAATGACTGCTTTGTACATATTTGGTTTCTATTTATGTAAAATAGTAAAACCATTTCTCTTCATAGCATTCTTAATGAGAAGATCCCAAAGCACCCTGCAGATGTTAATCCCAACACTATTTTCATAAGACAGGTAAGTGATATTTTTTTCAGTCTTTATGAAATTAGAGTCAAGGAAGGAGAGATGTGAAGTGACATGCAAAATCTACACAAAAAAACTTAAGGTTAATCTGGACTGAATAATCTATTTTTTCTAAAGCTTAGGACCAAATTTAAAATGACAGTTTTCTCCTTAACTCCAGGTATTCAATTATTCAAAACTTAGAAATTTGTGGCACTTATTTATAGTTGAAATACCACTTTTCTGTAATATAATAAGAAAAAAACCTGTGAGATAAGTCTATTTTTAGTCTAATAACCTACTAGCTCCTGTGACCGTCACAAATATGACAGGTGGAATATGAATCTATGACAAGTTTTTGTATTTTTCTCTGTGTTAAAACTTCAGGATTTTTTTATTGCTGTGGCTTGACTTTTCACTACAGTTTGGGGCATTAATAACAAATAGGTATTTCAACAAAATTTGTATCTATGTATTTGGTGGTTAATAACAGATTTTGGAGGAGGGCCCTTCCTTTGTTTCCTGTTGGAAAAGGGTAAATGGAGTGCATCGAACTCGTTTATCAAGGTGATTCTTGTGAAGCCCAGAACGCATCACCTATTATCCCTAGCCATAGTTGTGCCTATCTTTTGGAGGCAAAGAAAACTGATCTAATTTGTAGTTCCTATCTTCAATATTGCTCATAGTTTCTCAGGGTTAGAAATCAGCTGATTGATTTTCTACTTATCCTGTCACTTTGATGATGTATCTCTTGATAGCATATTTTGTTACAGAGTTCATTATTTCTATCTTTTATCACTTATGGAGTCTACTGAAAATTATAGTATACACCTGGGGATGCAAAATCTATATTTCTGAAAGGTAGAAATGAACTGGCTGGAAAAACTGCTTTTTTTTCTTGCTTTCCTGGATGAATTCCTTCTCACTGGTTTCAGCTTTCTCTGTTATTATGATCACAATAATGATAATATAGCTGTTTGAATTTTATCTAAAAAGTGCGTAATTTTTTCCGATAATATAGACAAAAATCTTATTCTTCCACTAGCTCTCACTTTAAGCCAATGATTGACTTCAAGGGGAAGGCAAAAAAACAGTTTATCTCCTAGTCTTTTGAGGTGACTGGCATATTTCTTCATGTGCTAGTGTAAGGAGATGCTGATGAATGTTGATCAGCTGAAAATTTCACTCACTATATTAATTTGCAAAGGAGCAAATTCTCTTTCTTCTCAAGGGGAGAATTTCAAAAGAAAGATAGTTAAAATGTTGGTGTTCCAAGGCCAAAAGTTCTTTAAAAATACACAAGGGTCAGCATAAAAGTAGCCAAGAAAAGATGGCTTCGTAATGTTCACAGATAGAAATGTAGGGGATGCAAGGAAACTGCTCCTACTCTCTATATTTGTAATATCAATTGAAATTTGGCTATTTTTTTCCCCACCAAGTTTATTTTTTAATTTTCTCTTCTGTAACTAAGATATCTTAAAACAGCAACAGGCTGTGTTTTCATTTACCTGTGAAAGTTGAGAGGTTATCTTCCACATGTTTTTGCAATCAGTATCCAAATGTACTCTGTTCCTTGTTTTCCTATTGCAACTCATTATATTAAAATCTATGAGTTCATGACCATAGTTGTTGCATTACAAGTATCCTGTAGAGGAGGAACTTCCTGAGAAGAACAATATGTAGTTTTAATGCCAAGTAGGTAAACCATCAGACTGAAATACCCTTGCTTTTGATGAATTAACTGAAAGATCCTGGCAGGCTTCAGTTTGCTAATATGCGCTTTATAAATACGTATAAAGAAAGAGAAGTAAAAAAAAAAAAGCAGATTCTCACTAAAAGAAATGTAAGCTCACAGATGAAATGAATCCTATCCTCCTTGTATCAGTTGAGAATTTGGGTTGAAAAATAATTACATACATCTTTTGGAAGCAGATCACTCAACAGTTTCAAATATCAGGTGACACATCCTTAATAACAGCATTGTACCTAATTATCCTCCTCTATTGAATAGAGTGGAGTGAAAGTATCAACAGTTTTGATATGGTTTAGATAAAAATGCAATGTATACAATTCCTTTTGTTTCTTTTTTCAATGTCTTTCCAAATTCTTGATTCTGCATGTACATCTGCAATGTAGGGACCTTTTAATTGAAGTCAACTCATAGGACTGAAATGTAATATCAGGCATTAAATAAGAAGTGGTAATACGGGAAAGGAAAAACATTGGGGAAGGCATGACTAAGTAATAGGGTAATTACTTGAGGTACTGAAACTATCAGTTAGTGAAACATGCAGTTGTACTGCAGCTTCTACTCGTAGGCCGTTTAGCCAAACACCATCTTGACAGCTTGTTATAGCTCAGTGCTTTTCATTATTGTTTTGTTAAATATAATACATGCTTTTTCCAAATGAAAGAGCATTTGCACATGCTCAGTTCCCAGTCCACATGACCTTCTGCCTATGTTCAAGTATTTTCTGCATATTTCCTACCATAAAGTCATAACAACTTACCCACTTGCATATGTAATAAACAGTCATGACATCACAGTACAGTAAATGAACCACAATGACTGCTGTTGCTGCTGGAACCCAAGGATTCAAGGAGAAAATCAGTATTCCACATGAAGGGCCCTGATAGCTGAGAAGATGCGTGGAAGAAAGGAAGAGGAGGCAAGTTTGCAGTTTCAGAAAGATACAGAGATGCAGCTGTGTAACTGACTCATGCTAAGGCTTACTATGAACTCTATTTTTTGTTCCAAGTAAATATTTTTTATTTTTTCATTTGCCCCGAATGCACACTTGGGATCAGATTCTCAGTGAGGGTGTACCAGACTAACTCTGTTAACTTCAGTGGAACTCCATTGCTTGCATAAGGTGGAAGCCTGGCTCTAAGACTATTGAACTGCTGTGGAAGAGTTGTTCACAATAAATAGAATTCATAAGAGAGATATGCAAATATATTAACCTAAAACACAAGACAAAAAAGTAATGTTAACAGCTTCACGTTATGACATAGTAGCATGATCCTAAAATAACATAAGTACTATGCACTTCTATGGTGGTGGGAGGGGGAATCAAGACTACACATTACACAGAATGACTGTAGACTTTCATGAAATCCTGCACCAAATTTTCTTCAATGTGACACAATGTATTTTTGATCTTTGCGGGCTAGCACAGGATCACAAGGAAGGAACCTCTCAAGATCATCTAGTCTAACATTCCTGCTTAAAAACAGGGTCAGCAACAGGTCTGGTTGCCCCAGATTGTGTCCAGTCAGGTTTTTAGTATCTCCAAGGGCAATGATTCCACATCCTCTCTGGACAACCTGTTTCAGTGTTAAACTACCCTCACACTAAAAACAAGTTTTCTTATGTTTAGATGAAACTTTGAGTTTCAATTTGTACCGATTGCCTCTTCTCCTGTTATTAGGCAACGAGAAGGCTCAGTCTTGTTTACACCCTCCCATGAAGTATTTATAAACATTGATAAACCCACCCCGCGTCCCCAAACTTTCTCTTATCCAGGCTAAACAGTCTCAGCTGTCCTTTGAGGTGCGGCCATCATCCAGACTTAGTTTCTTGGAACTGCAGACAGCCACTCCTGAACTCAGAAGACATACGCGCTCCCCTCTGCTCCAAAGACACTCCCCTACCTGAATTTAAGACCTGAAACCAAAGGCTACAATTATAGTATGATGGAGACTGAAAAATTGAAAAAGTAAAATATTACCTGTCTGTGGAAATATATATATTATTAATCATAATTAAAAACCAAAAAAATAAACCCCAATATTATTCTAAACAAATAGTCGTAAACACCAGTTTTTATAATTATCTCAGTGGTTTGAGTATTGTTGTAAAATATTTTAATATTGCATGAGACTATTTACTATCCAACAAAGTGCTGCAATAGAATTAGAAATTCATGAAGTATGTTAAAATCCAGTTTGTCTTTTTGTGCAATATGCACTCACACTTCATTTCAGAAAATCAAGCCTACTTATGCTTAGCTATAGCTAATATAGTAAGAGTTCTGACTATTGTGAATCTGTGTTTAAAAAAAAAATAATTTAAAAATTAAACCTTCTGTATTCCACTTCAGATGCTTTGCAAGTGATAAAGTTTAAGAACTCCCAAAGTACATTCTTCATAAAATAGTTGCACTGAGTTTGTTATTGCTGGCAAGGATGGCATTCAGAAATGTGTTTAGACTAGAGACAGCTGCATACAGCAGATAGAATTTGAGGAAATGAGGGTGAGGAAACAGTTGTAATATTTCTCCTTTCCTCTTCCATCTCAGAATGTGTATATAGAGAGAAAGAATTTGTCATTGGTCTTTCACTGCTCCATCAATTAGCTGGCTTTCCTCCACGTGAAACATGGGAGGAGCATGCAGGAAAAGTGAAACACACTTGCAGTGAGGAAGCAGGAGGAAAAGAGTAATTTAGTCTTCAAGTCAAGCTAATTTTTTCCCATTTGTAAAGAAAACTTAATTTCAATTTATGTTCTTTAAAGTATTTTTCTACTGGAATGGAACTTCTCTCTGTAAAAGGTAGGTTTTCTTATCACGCAAGCTCCTCCACTAATATGACAAATATTTAGGAGGTGGCTATAAAAAGCAACTTCAGAGACTGCAGATGTGGATTGCTCATTTAAGTCAATGGGAATATTTCTTGCAGTTCTTCCTTCAAGGGAAGTCAAGTAAGTGCAGTGTGTAAATTCTACACTGTTGCAGTGCAGTTGAACTGCTTCAGTGTTTGAACTCTGCTTGTGGCTCAGCGACAGTTTGGCCTCTCCCCATTTGGGTTGAAAGTGAAATATTTCTCAGTGGGAGACATGATGGAATTATTCAGGCTGTCAGATAGACATTCTGCAAATATGATGCAATTCCATAGAATACTTAGGGATGTTTAGGGATAGATGAAAGCAAGAATAAGGAGAAGGGAGGTAGGTGAAGTTAGGCAAGTGGGAAGGGAATCGGAAAACAATGGTAAGCTTTTGGGAACATTTGCACTGTAAAGTTGTGGACTCAACATTTTGTTTTATTGGCAATTACTAGGTTCTAAGTACAGTAGTGAAATACATGATATGCATAAGTATTTTCTTAGAGCACGTTTAATTTTTGTAGGACTGCAGTGATGTTTCATTCAAACTGAACTGTCTTACATGCCTTGATAAGGCAGGAAAATCTAAAGAATATTTAATTATATTGTTTAAAAGTCTAAATTCAATGATCTTTAGTCAGACACTTGATACAAAATGATGACCAGGTTAGATTTTCAGAATTATGATGACTATCTGAATCATAATCTTATTAGTTTCAGGGCATTTTTCATTAATGGAAGTGATACCGTAGTGTGGAACTTAATGCTGTTGAACAAAGTCAGGATTTGAAATGTTCAATTTTTAATTGGTAAGATGTTTACTGCAGTATGTCTTTTCTAATAGGCAGAGTATATACAATGTAATAAAGGATTCTTTGTGAGATGATAGAAGCTGCTTTAGATTATTTGAAGTCTGTGAGCCTTCAGTGACTATTATTGAGAAGAATTTTGAACTAGCATTATGAGGTGATGGATAGTATACTACCCTTCCTGGTCACCTGGTCTCCATTCTGCCTTTTGTGTTGTATCCATGTATTTACTAAGTCTCTGTAAGCTGCAAAGATTTTCCATATGTTTTCTTTCCCAAAGAATTCTGAGTAATCATATTGTCTTGCCACAATGGTGCTTACATTTTTTTAAGAGTACTTGTTTTCATTTTTGATTGAGGTTCTTTATACTACAAAAATCCCTTATATTATTTTTTTTCATACAATTTATTGGCAAGTATTGTTAAGATATTATCTGAATATAATCTTTTCTTTTTAATAGTGAAAAAAGGAAGGCTGGATAAAGCAGCTGGTAAGTCTGATTTCCCTTCTAATTTCTGCTTTACATTTTTATTTCTTGGCCATGCATGTGAGTATCACACTAAAGAATCATTTAAGCCTGGGACTACTTGCATGCGTTTCATCAACAGTTCAGTACAAAACAAATGAAGAAAGAATTAAAAAATATACATATATTTTAAAGAGCAAATTAACAAACAAAATTGTGGCCTTGGACAATCTGTAATTTTCAGTTATTAATCATTACTGTCTCTCAAACTAGTGGTATTTAAAGGATATTTCCACTAAAAAGAATTTTTACATAATTTGATGACTTAAATGGGTCATCAGTTAAGAGAAACTATTTTTTTATATAAAGGGAGTGCAGTATTTTAGCTTCACCAGGGCAGGGAGGAAATGGTGTCTGAATTTTCCCAGTGAGGAAATACAGATGAGGGATACTGATGGGTGGTCATAGAGATCAGGTATAGGTCCTAGGCAATAAACATGAGCAAAATCAAGCTGCCAGGACTCTGTAAGTCTTCCTCCAGGACCAAGATTTAGCCAGAGTGGAAAAGTCCAAACTCAGCCAGAGATTTCTCACACATAGGTAGACTATAAATGTAAGGCCTTCAAGATCTTTCTAATTGCTAGTTCTCAGGAGAAGCAGGTATAGAACCTAATCAATGCAGCAAAATTTGCCAGTAGATGTTTGGCTAATACATTTAAGCAACCTCTGCAAATCGTTTGAACTTCTCTGGATTAAAGAAAGGTAACTTGAGCTAGCACAGGTTAAACTGCTTTCTGGGAACATGATTCTTCTAACTCTCTGTGAAGAAGTCATTCTTCACAGTAGGCTGTGAAGTATGTATATGAAGTATAGACTGAAGAATCATCTTTCTTTCGCTGAAATCCTAATGCAATCAGAAAAATGTTCTGCAGGGTTCAGCAAATCTTGTATTTTGTTGGTACTCAAAAGACATGATAATTTAAAGATGATGATTATCAAACAATTAGTTGATAAAAGTTAGGTAATTTTAATTTTCCTTTGAATGCTGTTGAAGGCTTGTTAATGCCATAAGTATTGGCAAGAAAGTTCGAATGGTGTATTCTCTGATAATTGGCTGTGTTTTCTTGGGCAGAAAAATTATGTAGGTGGTAACTGAGAGCACTATTGAGATACCTGCATTTTTCTCAAAACACTGGGATTCGCCTGTGGTTAATTTACTACTTTGTGTAAGCTGCCATGAAGCTGCTGTGCTCTGTTTTAGGTTGAAAGCTGAAGATAAGACTGAGGGGATAGCCTGCCCTTTTTCTTTTCACAAGAAGTTGCACTAGGTGCCTCCACTTTTGACAGCCAAAGGGTTGGGAGCTGCAATAATGGCTTTATGAAAACAAAGCTTCTTATCATTCAGCAAAATTTACAGCTCCTTTCCACTGCTGGGGTATTTTAATAATGTTCAGTCTTGACACTGTTATTCTTTAAGGAGGTTACATATTTGCAGTTTTTTAGAAGATAGTTTCTACATTTTCTTACTTGACATAACTCATGAAATCTGAAGAAGGTGGTTAGTGGTAAAGTGCTGAAGGGTAACATTTAGAACCAGAGAAGAGCTAAAGAGGTCAAGGAACTACTGGAGAAATAGCTATTTTAAAAGACAGATGACAAGATTCCAGGCAAGACAATGATAATGTGGGCAGTCTGAAATTTCTTTGTGTTTTGTGCTAGAAAAGGAGCTGGGGAAAGGTAGATCAAATCTGATCACCTGGCATGATACATAGGAACACAAAATTTTCAAATGGGAAAGATATTATAGAGTTGAATATGAAGATAATAGAACAATGAAACAGACTACCACTAAAAATGTGTCTTTAAAAGTGTCTATCTAGTCAGTTATGACATCATTTAAAGGAGGTAAGTTTTAATTTACGGGGAGGTTGGTTGTTGTATTTTTGATTTAAACATAGATATAGATGTAAGTGCGCAAAATGGCTGGAGTTAAATATTGTAGGTTGCTATTTTTCAGCCAAGTGATTTAATGGAGAGTTCTTTTGAAAATTTCTTAAACCTTGAGTTGCAAGCTTCCAAACGACAAACAAATTTTGCAACTACAAAATATTTTGCAAATTTTGTGTTTTGTTTGCCTCAGTTACACAGAATAAGCAATAGGAATCATGCATTGTTGACACCATTTCTCACAAATACATCACCAGACTTCTAAGTCTATATTGACTTTGTCAAGTGTAAGAACAAAGACATCTGAATTATAGAAAATAAAAAGATAACGTTGATCATTGTTGATTTTGTTTATTGAAAAAAATAGTTCCCATTACATAACATCCTTTAGTCCTTTTGTCAAATATTATCATCAGTCCTAATTGATAAGATCTCCATACAGGATGTACAGAGCTAACTTCTTCACACTTTTTGTTAACTGTGATGTAATGTAATTTGATACAACCTATTCAACAGTGTATTGTAGACAGTGACAGCTTCCCTCCAACTCAGACTGGTTGATTGACCTGTGGTAATAGAGACAGCTCAAAAATGACTTCTGTTCTTGGCTACGTCTCATATGTATGTTTTGGCAGTAGTTCTATTTTTAAAAAAAAAGTCTTTTTTTAACCATATGTCAATGCTGATCCTTACGTAGGATGCTGGAGGCTAGTGAAGGATGTGTGAAGCATGCAAGCTGAGAAGCTTTTCTGAACAGCCACATTCCCTGAGATGATATAATATGCCCTTTGCTGCCTTAGACTCCCGTGTGAGGCCCTAAAGGGTAGAGCTTTTCCTTCGTTCTTTTCCTGTTTTCTTTCAGTGATATTTTCAAGAGCTTTAAAATTTTTTTCTTTTATTTTATTCATTTTGCTGATTAGGTCCAATTTTATGAATACTCATACTGTGCATTTACAAAGACATTTACAAAAATGTTTGAGTTCATTTGGGACTGCATCTGAAATAAATTTTGCTGCTCTAACTATAAATAGAACTAGATTCACACACAAAGACAAGACTGAATTATGTTACAAGTCTGTGGCCTTGCCTTAGTTGGACATAAAAGCCCATTAGCCAGTCACCAATATTATCATACCAACTGAAAGGGAAAAAAAATCCTAATTTGCAGAAAGGGAGTGCATACTGGTTTCATGCAAGATCTTTCAGGGAGATTGATAAATAATCTGAGAAGCCATGCCTGGAAGCTGATCCTTAAAATAATTACTCATGTTTAGGATTATGTTCTCTCCCACCTGTGATGGGCAGAGATTTTCCTGTCATAATTTCACTAGAATTAATAAGAATTTCCTTGTTCAAATCCATGTATTTGAACCACACCTCTGAATGTTTTGCATGGAGTAAGAGTTAAACCCCTACTACCATGGGGCTGACCGTTTCCAGCTTCTATGAAGAAATAAAGTGAGTTTTAATGTGCTGGTTATTTCTTTTTCAGATGCATTCAAAACCTATGTTGTTTTAAAAGTCCAAAATTTAAAAAGCACTACAATAGACAGAAGGGGAAGTGAACCTAGCTGGGAACAAGACTTCATGTTGTAAGTAACAGGGAATTCTTATCAAATGTTTTTGTTGTATCTTTGCTGTATTTGGATAGTCTAGAGCAATTAATAACATCTGAGACGACATACTGATTACAAAAGCAAGGAAAAAGTATCCAGCTGAGAGAAAAGGTTGCCAGGCTAGCTCTAGGGAACAGAGCAAAAGTTAATTTTGCAAGCCACATTGCAGATCAAGGCCAGCAGTCAACAAGGGGAAGAAAACATTTGTCTCCAGTATCTTTAATTTCATGTAATGTTTTAGGAATACAGGAATGAGAAGAAAGAGAACTCAAATTCATCCTCATGCAACTTGATTTTTGTTTTACTCACTTTCCTTTCTGTATGACTCATATTTTATACATTCATTTATCTACTTAACTGCCAATTTAGGTGGTTTCTTTACTATTGACCCGTACTGTTTCTCACTTGTCTGCAGACATTTGCCCACTTCACTCAACTCTCCATCTTGTTATTCAGTCTTTGTTCTCCTCTTTTCTCTAGAGCCTTGTATACACCTTACTTGTCAGGAGGGTCCAAACACCTATATACTGACTGACATTCTGAGGAACCCTGCTTTCAACTGTCAATTTCAAAGCATTTAAAACCAATATGTAATCTCATTAGATGCTGAGATAGTATGTTAATCTCTACTATTTTTGGTCCCTCCTTTCTCCCTGCACAAATCTTTCTCTGTTAACACATTCTCTTTGTGGAAACATAGGTTTTATTCCTGAGGTCTAGAGTTGGTTGAAATATTTTTTACACAATTAAAAATTTAATTGGCTTTGGTTATGTTTATGAAAAATATCCTTTTTACAACTTTGAGGTTTTTTCTAATCCAAGTATTTTAATATTTTGTCAGAAGAATGAGTTGGTTTGAAACATTTATCCATACTTTCTGGTTGTCTGTTGTTTCTGTATCTTTTGACAGGCTCTACATATGCCAAAACTGACATTTTGATTGAAATACCCCCCCCCCCAATTTAATTGTATTCTATATTAAAAGCAGCATTTCTAAAATCTTCTTAATTTTTTTCTTCATAAATATTTCACATAAATTAATTTTATTTCACAGTGCTCTTAATCTCACTTATGGGCTTCATTTTCATCACAAATTTTTCCTACAGTTATTAATTGAATTTGGAAATTTTTTTGGTGTTGTGCAACTGATTTTTTAGACAACTGTAGGAGACTCTAGCTTGCTTAACTGAATATTCTGAGTGGCTGAAGGGCCTGTTATGTTAAGCCAACATATATACCTTCTTTACATGCCATTTTATGGCTAGATGTAATGACATATCAGGTCATCAAAAATTCAGACTTCTGACCATATTAAACTAATCTTAATCTGGGGCTAATTGCTCTGCCACTCCTCAGTCATCAGGTTTTTCTAGCAGACTGTTCAGAGCCACAGCCTAAATTATCCAAACAGGAGGATCGTATCTGTCTTTGAAAATGCTAAGGAAAATTAAAATCAATAGCTAGCCTTTTAAAATACCATTCTTATACTGCAGCTTTGACTTGCAGAAAAAATTGTCATGTTTTAGTGTAGAGGAATCATTGCTGTATGATAATACTGTGTTAACATGATTATTTTGGCACTTTACTGATCCAGACATAATAGTTCTATAAAACATTGGGTGGGAATTGGATGACAATGTAATAGTACATCAGGAAGTAGATCAATTAAATTTCAGCATTTGTCCTATCTGTTACCTTTAGTGCAGGAGGCAATTAAAAAATATTTTAAAGTGGGTGTGTGTAACCTATCCTCTAAATTTTCCTGAGTAATGTGTTACAATATTATTTAATACATTTGCTTTTCTGTTGTATAAATGCTTTGCTTTTAATCATATTGTATGTAAATGAGAGTGTTCCATGACATCAGTGAGAATGAGCAATTTATTAGGATTATTTTCTTAGTTTGCAATTTAAATGTTACCACAGAATACTAAACCGCTTTTCTTGCAAATACGTTACGGGTTTGCTGTAGCTCCATCTACTGCCTACTCAACTATACAACACAGCAGACTTTTAAAAGGCATTATAAATAGGCGTTTACAAATACATTTATATACACTTTGTAAAGTCATACTGTAGTTCATTTTCTTAAGGGCACTCTCTCAATCTCTGCCTGTAAAAACCGTGTTCTGTTACATGCAGAAATTACCAGCTTGCATTTTAAAAATCACATATTGTTTAAGCTTTCAACTTACAGTTTCACTGTTCAGTTATCAATGCAACAGTGTTAAAGTTGGGGTCCACAAATACTGGAAGATAAGAATTCACAGCCTGTCTTCCGTAACGTATTTGTAAAGGGGGAAGCTGAACAAAACAAAAATTCACTATATCTATTCAAGTGCATGAGTACAGTGGAAAATTAGACATTGAGGCAGCCAGCATAATGTTTGAGAGCAACATGATGAGTTCAGTACCCATGTCAGGGGTAGCACCCTTTGCCTTTCTCAGATTTCACTTGTCATTTTCCTGGTAACTTTAAGTACACAGTAATTCACTGTGGTACACCACACAAATCAGTTGAAGATTAGTTTTAGTACTTAAAATTAATTCAGTCAAATGGAGATTACATACAATCAGTCACAGCAGAGACATCAATGCCTACTTTATTGTTCATATTTACAGAACTGGTCTGTAACTGCTTATAGAAATATATAAAGGAATGCCAGACATTCCATGAGGAAATAACTTACCTCTTAATTTTAGTTCAATGTCATGGGTGAGTTAAATGGCCTGGCAGAATTTTATTTTAAATTCTTGCAAAATAAGGTTGTGGTATGGTAATTTTTTTGTCAAAACCAGCTAGTAATAAAATGCATGCATCCTATAAGTAGAACTAAAATACAGCCTGGATCTTCAACTCTTGAAGTTGAGAACTGTTTTCCCATTGGATTTTTGTTGTGCAGTGCAACTTCTCGATTCTAATGAAGGGAACAAGCTCCAAATGTCTTTTATACCTGGTCTCCTTTACAATGAAACCAAGAAACTAGTTCTGTTTCCTGCAGGAAATGATCTGGCACTTCCTTCTAGATTTTTGTGAGGGAAGATGGAATTTTTCCCATGTCATTATAAATCATTCTTAGCTGATAGTCCATGCTGATTGACAGTGTGTGCCATCATAGCTGACATTGCCAACTCTTACTGTTTCATTGAAAATGTTTCTCTGAGTTTTATGTTCAAAAGACTGATCATTTTTGTGGATCCCAGTTTTACCTAAAAGAACTCGCTTGACAAAAGGCTAACTATGTTATACTACCATTGCACCTAAGAAGTTAGCTACAGTGAAACCTGAGAATGCAGGTTCTTTGGGACTGTCCTGAGACCAGTGTCCTTTGGAGGCAACTGAGGGATTACATATGCAGAAATTTCTCAGAAGAAGCTAAAGCTGAACTAAAGACATTTCCTGGTCCTGTTTTTTTCTTGGGTTATATCCAATAGGGCCAAGTCTTATAGCAAAATAAAGCTACTAACAGCTGGGACTTCTGTGCCACGTTTGCAGCAGAACCATCCTCATCAGTTTGTAAAAGCAATCCTGAACAATAAGACATGAGACTTGTCTTGTCCAGTCTAACCTTTGTATCATGCCTGTTATATTGCCTTTTATGAGTATACCGAAAACAAAATACCTCTGTATCTGCTATAAGTCAGTAACTCAAGTTATTATGATAGATTACTGAGCAGTTGAGACTGTGTTTTCAGTTTAATGGTTTGTGTATTCATTGTTTTTAGTGAAATCTGTGCAGATGGAAAGGGCTTCATTATAGAGCTGTGGAAGAAAGGCTTGCTCTGGGATAGCATTTTAGGAGTTTTATGGATTCCCCTCGCAACTGTGGAATATGCAACAGATGTAAGTTGACTTTCTGTGGAAATATAAAACACTGAGTAAATTCCAATGAATTTCTCATTCTTAGCCTCCCCAAATACTGTAATGACATTTATGATCCATGTATATTTCTATCTCATTTGTTTCAGTCTGTAATATTGAGGCATAATGCACATGTGACTGTCAAAGTGACAATGGATATCTATTAGCCATGTACCCTGGAGAAATGGCTCATGTACTGAGTCAGGTATAATTCAGTAAGTGGGTTAGAGTTCATCTGCACTCAAGAATTATTAGGGAGGCAAGGACAGTTTGGTTTATGTGATTAGAGTGAGGGAATTTCAAATTGAGGTTCCTGGCTTGGCTCTTCAGTGTGTGACCTTGGATAAATCTCTATTAAAATGGGCAAAATACCATTGTTCTGTCTCTCAATGGAATTGGCCATTGTCTCAAAGAGGAAAACAGAAATTTGCTCTGTGGTACTATGGAAGAAATTAATAGAACAGTGAGTGCATAGAGAAGGATGAGTGGAGAAAATGAGTCAATCCAAAGAGTTACCATGTATCCAGCATAGTCATAGTTAGCTACCAGCATGAGCATGCTTGCCCTCAATAGGCTAGAAAGTAAAGAAAAAATGTTTCTGGGAGTGTGGAAATACTGAAGCAGTCTGCAAGTGCTGTAAAATCGTCTGAAATTGGAAGAAGTAAGAGGTACCTTATTCTAATATTCCACAATTCTCCCATTCATAAATATGCTATCCTACACATAGTCCATGGAGTCTATTTTTAAAAAAGTAACTCTGAATTAGAGAAGATGAATTTAGTCTTTGCAAATAAAATTAACTTTACCTTCTTTAAATTTTCTAAAAAATAAAAAAAGGCAATTGATGATGAGGTAAAGGAGAGAGAATCAGAAAACTTGCTTTTTCTACAGCGTCTCCCATCGGTGTCTGTAGCCATTCCTTTATAGTAACTAGTAAGTATTCATATATACTTTGAACTGACATTTCAATGATTCTACTCAGAGAATGGAAGCAGGGGAAGAAAGTAATTCCTGCTTAAATTAGAAGTTGCTCTGTATCACAGCTGCCAAGTGCCATTTCAGGCCCCAAGGCAAGTTGTTTTTCTCCACTACCCTCGCTGTTGTTGAGTTACAACTTGCTGAGACAGAGGTTGTGGCTTAACAGTAAATACTGAAACTTTAAACAAAGAAAGATGCAAGAGTAGAGATTGTTTCTTAATTTCTTCAAACCCTCTAAGCCTTCATTTATAATTAGGCCACTGTGGAACTTTCCTAGTTATTTGTCCTGTTCATCTCAACCCTGCAGCTCTGCTCTGAGCTTTATAACTCAGAAATAACCTATAAGGGAGCGGTACTTCAGAAGCTCTTTTTTGGCTTGGTTATTAGCATGTGGTAATTCCTTCAGTCTTGTGAGAATGTGCTTGTTTGGCACCAGTTCAGAGGGGAACTGGAAAATTTCAGTTCATAAGAGTAATTTTCAGTATTCGTGCTTCTTTGCATCTTAATTATCTGGCCATCTTAACATGTGTTTGTCTATATTGTAAAGCAAATATTTTATTCTTTCGAATTCCATGCCTGTGAGAAAACTTGATGAAGTCCTAACTATTACTTACATAAACAGAAGTTGGAAGAATCTGGAATGGATCCTAAGCCTGTTGGTGTCATAAAGAAACTCCTGTTGATTTAGAGGAACCTTCACTGAGGAAAAAGTGGATAATGCTATAAATCCTACCTAGGTAACTTTTAGAATGTTTTTTCCTAGGAAGGTCCAGGTTCCTGGTGGACATTGCATTCTGAAGTAATAAAAAATGGGAGTGAGATTCAAGGCACAAAAACACCAACTTCACATGAGATCTTACTGGATGTCTACTTTGCATTACCATTTGGTGAGTTATGGATTGAGGTCTCTCTCCAGCTTTCCAACCGTTCTATTCCGCTTTAAGTTCCTGAAATACAGGGGTAAATAGCATTTTTTTCTATAGAATCTTAAATGCTTATTCATCACTGGAGCATTTGTATAATTGATAGTGGTAAGTGATAGAATCAGAGCGCCACTTCCCATGAGGAGCTGGCTGAACCATTTCATTGGTTAATGTTCATCCACATGTGGATTGTAGAGCTAAAGAACAAAGTACTTCCTTAAGGCTCAATCTAGTAGAGCCTGTGTGTTATAGCTCTGTATCATGTCAACTTTGACCAGCTGTTTGCACAATGTAAGTTTTAGTAAAATCTATGGCTTCACAAAATCTAGTGCACATGAAGATGGAAACTGCATATATATGTATGAAAATAGTGTATATGAACGTAGAAATGGAAACTGAACATCAAATGATGCATCACCTCCCATTATTTCCACATATAATACAAAGAGATTGACTTTATCAAGATTATCAGTCCATCTATATGACATGGTCCAATATGCCAAATAATTTCACAAAGATAGATTAGCTTAATATTTTACTCTTTAAACAGTCTCATAAACTATGGCTGAAGAGAGTAATCCTAAAATTTATACAAAAATAAAAGTAAAAAATGTGAAGAAATGTGAATGAGAAACATTATTTATCTCTTGAAAGGGAGGAATAAAAGTCATACCAAAAATATGCTCTTCACCTGTTTAATGTTCTTTTTGAAATGCATTGTCTGAAACTGAACTTGGCAATACAGCTAATGCTGATTAGAGCAGTGTCCTGGTTTTGGCTGGGATAGAGTTAATTTTCTTTCTAGTAGCTGGTATAGTGTTATGTTTTGGAGTTAGGATGAGAAGAATGTTGATAACACACTGATGTTTTCAGTTGGTGCTAAGTAGTGTTTATACTAAGTCAAGGATTTTTCAGCTTCTCATGCCCAGCCAGCAAGAAGGTTGGAGGGGCACAAGAAGTTATGAGGGGACACAGCAAGGACAGCTGACCCAAAGTGGCCAATGGGGTATTCCATACCATGTGATATCATGCCCAGTATATAAACTGGGGGGAGTTGGCCTGAGGAGATTGCTGCTCAGGGACTAACTGGGCATCAGTTGGCAAGTGGTGAGTGATTGCATTGTGCATCACTTGTTTTGTATATTCCAATCCTTTTATTACTATTATTATTGTCATTTTATTATTGTTATCATTATTAGTTTCTTTCTTTTTGCTGTACTAAACTGTTCTTATCTCAACCCATTAATTTTACTTTTTTTTTCCAATTCTCTCCCCCATCCCACTGGGTGGGGGGGGAAGTGAGCGAACAGCTGCGTGATGCTTAGTTGCTGGCTGGGGTTAAACCATGACAAGCAGACTAGTTATTTCTGATGTTTCTGGATGTAGTCTGCATGACTACACTCCTGTTAATACACGTGGTAGAATGTATACCTTTTCACAGAGTAACTGTGGACTGTTGTGGATTCTTATGAGTCACAACAGGGCCTACATACTTTTTTTTTTTTTAAACAAAAATGACTCTTTATTTAGTATTTCTTAGCCAATCAGACATTGTAAAAGATAACCTAAGCCCTAGTCACATTCTGGGGTTTGTTTGGTTTGTTTGTTTGGTATATTTTCCCCAGCAGCCACAAGCAATTTTCAAGCAAGTTGTCTGAATAAAAATTCATATGGAAGAACTTTTTTTTTTTGCTATTCACATGTGTCTCTGTCTAGATTATTCTCACTTATGAGATAATTTTATTTCCTTTAAGCATGATGGAAAGTGTACATATGTCAAATGGACTGAGCCCTTAAGTATAAAAAGAGATCAGTAGTACAAAGAAGGAGCAGTTTATAAAGAAGATGACAGAAAAGGACAACAGTTTGTGTAGTAACAGTGTAATACCCATTATAAAAGGAGAAAAACAGGTACAAATTGTATTTATTCTATGTGCCATAAATTCTTCTTGAAACCTCTTTGAATCAACAGAATGTTTTAAGTGTGTCCTTACATAGTTTTCATACCTAGAAACCTGGTGCAAGTATGTTATAGAAACTCTAATTGTGTGTTTGCAAGCTGTAAATTCAGGTTGTTACTGACTTCAGGCTGCTACTTGGAGGGAGTGCCAGTTTGTAGGTTGATGCCTGTATGCTATTTCCAAATAAATATATTTGAAGGAATGTTTTAAAGACAGTCCCCGGGACTGTATTTATGGAGCACTGTGGGAATCCTGTAGAGGTCACTCTCACACTATGGTTTTCTGTGCAGAGGGAGGAATTCAAAAGCATTTCTGGGGTATTGAGAAAGCCATCTGTTTATTTTTACCCTCTACCTGGATTTTGACTAAGGCATTACGTTTTGATTGCTTATTCTATTGAATGGTCTCAGCTCAGCTGTGGCCAGCTGAGAATCTGTCCTTGACTATTGGAACTGGTACAGCCTCTTTGTTATGAGAAATTACATTGGAAAGGTGGAATACTGCAGTTATTTTTCACATTTCCTGAAAGATGTCCATTTGAGAATGCCAGACACTTGGTAGTAATACAAGAGCCTTCAATGCTGCTTTAACAATATGGCTTCATTTGGACTTGAAGCACTGCATGTAGTAACAGGGAAGTGTTTAAACATAATTAGTTCATTCATGAGTGCTTTTTTCTAGAAGTATCATCTAATGTTAGTTGTGGTAGCAACAAAGTTGTCATTTCACCATTGCCATCTAGAATGAGTTCCATTAAAAGGCTGCTAAGTAAAATGAGATTCTCATCATATTTAAAATTCTGCAAGCAAATTCACAGTAATAAAATACATACTCTAGATAAATACTACAGCTAAATTGCAAACACTTTTAATGTCAAGGTTTTTAAAGGATAATCAGGTTTTGTTATGAAATACAATAATTTTTCTTCAAATTCAAATTAGGTCTTTCTTGTAAGAGAAGACAGAAGAAAATTTAAAGGACATCACTTATTTTTTCTTAAATCCAGCATTAGAGACACACATCATGCTCCTTAACATTCAACATTCAGTTATAGCTTACATAAAGAGTATAAGCTAAAGTAATTGAAGATAATTTTACTTAAATGGAATGTATTTGGTAATAGCTGTAATTTTGAAAGTCATTCCTGTGACTTGGGAACTAAGATCTCATTTTGCCAAGTAACCTACTGAAAGTCAACAGGACTTTAACCTTATGAGTAATTTTGGAAAATGCTGTGCAGGTATTCACCTCTTAGGCTTGGTTGAAATTCAACTCATTATCACTTTCTGCCATATATGTTAATTAGCAAATGAGAATATGAGGTAATAAGAACAACGTAACAATAATGAGATTAATCCCTGTTTCTGCATTAGTCACCATACTAATTCACTGATACACCAAGGGATTAGCAAATGAGAAAATTAATTGTTCTGATACAGTTTTGATCAGCCTAAAACAAGGTCCTGAAAAATCACAGCAGAGTGATTGGGAAAGCTCATGCATCAAAGTATAAAATTCTAAGCACAGAGCACCTTAGTGTAATAATTCACATATACTTACAACCTAAAAGTTTTCGTTAACTTATGCAGTAGGAAAACAACAAGATCCTATTGTTTTCCAAAGCATTGTCTTTATCTTCTCTTTGTTTCACAGCAGTGTTGCCTTTATTTTGAGCAAAAGATATGACATAAATTTCACTTCTTTGGCAGCTAACCAGGTATGAGTAAACGGTGTGAGAGGAAATAAATCAAAACATAGTTCCTAATATGTAACCAAAACATCAAAAACAGAAGAAAAGAGATAGGCACACAAATTCTTCCAGTCAATATGGAAGAAAATTTCCTCATGCTCAGGGCCAGATCATGAACCCTTTCCTCTCACTAAAGCTAATAGGACAATCTATAGAGTAAAATGTTCTGCAGGTCAGTTTTTACCTCCAATTGCAGATGAGACTTGCTAGGTTTCTCCAAAGAGGTATGAACTTGAAAAAAGGTCCATTCTAGGGCAATAGCAAATGGCGTTAAAGTAAAGCCTGATTCCTTGCTTAAAACACAACTCCCCCACCCAACAAAACCAAACCAACCAAACAAACAAACAAAAAAGCCCTACGTCTTGGAATGCTGTGCATGGACACATAAGAAGTACATGGCCAGTTAAGAACTGAAGTTGGACTGGAACATTAAGAGATCAATTTTCTTCCTAATCCAGCAATGGCTCATTTTTCAATTGTAAAATAAACTGTTTCCAAGTTTGTGTAACAAAAAGGTAGCTGGTTTAGGCCTCTTGAAGTTTTCAGAGCAACAATCAGAAGGTCATCTTGGAACTCTGCTTCTGCTGTTCTTGGAAAAAGTGATTTAATTATAATAATGTTTTGTAATTGACAATTAAATCCCTACTACTATGAATTTAATGAATTAATTTCATTAATGTGTACTTCCTCTTTTAGAAGTTCCTTCTGTAAAATGGACTGAAAGATTTCTAGCAGCTTTTTCTTTCTCTCCAGATACTCAAAAAGATTTAGATAGCAGAGGTTGTCACAGAGGGACACTCCTCCAAGGTACAAGACATTCACATCAAGATACATATGATACTCTGTCATCCATCAAAAGTGGTCTCAGCATACAAGAAAGCAAACTAAGGTATTTTAATTTGCCATATGAGACATGTATCATAACATTGATTTTTTTAAACTTTTTTTTTTTAATTTCTGAATGACATTGTGATACATATACAATTATTTTAAGAATGTGACTGGAAGTTTTATAAACATGTGAAACCATAAGACATATGTTTCCATTATTATGGTGGGACAGAGTATGATAAATCTTCATATTCTATTGAAAGAAAAAACATGAAGACTATTGCACCCTGCCAAACCACTTTGCAAATGTGTGCCTTCTCAATGAATCATTGCTGGTCAGAAAAGAGGATTTTAGCCTACAAAAAATGTAGATATTGAAGGCAACCAGAAATATCTTTGGCAAATTCCTACAAAACAAGAATATAATCTATTAATGATGCAAAAGGGAGAAATAACATTCTAGAATCTCTTGCAGTAGGTGGTTATGTATATACAGATGGCTTCAGAAGTGCAAATGTGTTGTTCCTTGATTGGCCTTCATTTAAGGTGATGTTTTAAAGGACAGTATTTTAAAGAAAATGCAGGTATTTATTAGCTTTTCTATGTTCTTTAATGGCAGATACATGGTAAAGCAAGTTTCTTGCAAATAAAAGGAAAGCGTCACCAGAACTGAAAGTTACTCTTTCCATCCATCCTTGTCTCTAACCCTTCCCACTCTTTCATCTCCAGCCCCGTCTTGTAACTGTGGGGCTGCTCTCATCTCCTCTTTCCCATCTCTTCTGGAACTGTCCTTTGTTGAAGCAGGCTGTGTTGAACCCTGTGTTTAATTGAGAAACAAAAAGCCCCACTCTTTGACTTGATTATTTTTCTGTTTAGTTAATTGAATAGGTTCAGGGATAAATGGAGGACACTGAAAGAAGCAGTGCTCCTCCCACTGTCAGCTGATCACTGCTTTCCCTGTATTGTCTGCCTCCCTGGGTCATTGTAAGAGTTTTTATCACCATTCAATGAACCAGACTGGGAACTGATCTGGATTAAAAACTGAAACATTTTGCCAGGTTAGGTCAGCTTTGTGGTCCATTTAATTTAGCAGATGCTCAAATATTTTGTGTCAACGTAAAGGAAGAGCATAAATGAGCAGGGGCAGTTCTAGCTTATTCCAGTTTAAAGTGTTAGTGGATCAACAGTCTAAATAATGAGACAGATAGTGAGGCATGGAACAGGTGAAGTTTTTGACAGAGTTCCAAACAACAGAACTCCATCTTGCAACAGGAGGCATTAGAAAGTCTGATTTACTGCTACTTGCATTATCTTTAACAATTACTTTCCAGGTTGTGGTTCACAAGCAGTGTGCTGTGTGCTTGTAACTTTAATTTTAATGTCCCCAAGACATTAAAGAAATTAGAACTGAGACCAATAGGGAGATTAAATAACATTTCTTAGAGTACTCAGTGGGTCAGCAAAATTGACAGATGAATGGTCTATAAGATTCCTCATTAGCGTCTTTCTGAAAATACAGTAAATTCTATGTGACTAAGCATTGAGAACACTTCAGTGGTATTAAAAATGCAAAGAATTGCAGTGTTCACTATCTGCAACTGTGACTGTGGGAGTCTAGATTGTTTTACATTGTAAATGATCATCTCTAGAAAATCTACACAGCTGAGACACATAAGAGAGTCACCTCAACAGCTCATTGGGAGCCCTGCTTTTCCCTAATAGTTGGCCTTCAACCGTGTGTCACAAGGTGGAGCAAGAAGGCTCCTTCTTCCCTGCCTAGATCACGTGCCAGGGATGCAACAAAACCCAGTTCACCCAAAGTTAAAATAAAGGCTATACAAAATGTGAAGAACTACTTACAACCAAAAAATAAGGTAAAGAATTCAAGGACCCTGCCACAAACTGAAAACTACATGCGAACCCAGCAAAGGGAAATTCTTGATAGGAGCAGTGAGATGTGAAGATGTTTGTTGCATAGCTATATGTTCTGTAAACACTGTACTGTATGTGACAGCAGTTCATATTAGGAGTACTAATGACACTAAATTATAATACCCAGAGCAGCATAAAATTGAAAAGCACAAATGGAACAGTGATGGATTTATATTCCCACATATTTTCAGAAATTAAGAATCCCACTTGATTTAAAAGTAGCAAAAAAAGAGCAGAAACACAGAAATTTCTTCTAACCTGTTTCGTCAGACTATGATTGATCTTGGGGATTTGTGTAATGAAATGCTGTTTGATGCAGACTTGTAGTTATGTTATTGTTTAGATAGTATCTGTTAATTTCCAGCTACTTTTTACAAATCCCGAAGTCTTAGATACCTTTGCAGTATGCATTGCTGTTTAAGTATCACAAAGATTTTCTGTGTGTCTTGTTTGTGTTGAGACACTAAAATGCCATCATGGTTCAGATATGTGAATGGGTGTATAAGGAGGAAAGTGATGGGATAATGGGATTTAACTGCTATGTTCAGTTCCTTGGACTCCTTGGTATGCTGCAAGTTCCAAGTGGTTTTCATTTCTTAATGGATCCTACACCAGTGGATAGTTGCTTCCGTGGAGACAGGCTTCACTGTATCCTCTCTTTTCCAAGTATGTTCTTAGGCCATGATTTTACAATGCAGTGTATTCAAAAGCAGAATTGGCTTAATTTCTATTACTTGACCTCGATCTCAGCTCACTGTCCTCTTGAGTACAGTGGTACAAATCTTTGTCCTCATTCTATTTAAAAAAAAAAAAGAAAATTTTTGTAAGGTTGGTTATTTTAAAGGCAAATTTTTTACCTGATTCATTTTACAGATTTGGCAGTGCAAATGGTTGTTCTAGTATGCCGGTGAATATGTACAGATACAAGGGGCAGGTGATAGGAAGAAAAGGTTAGGATATGTTGCTAACAGCTTTGTATTGTGGAACTGCAGATTTGGAGGAGACAGAAGAGTGCTTGTAAGGTGACTGCTTGCCTCTTATCTAAGTGTAATAACTGAGCTATCACCCATATTTAGAAGCTAACCACATTAATTGTTTGTTGTTTTTTAAAGCACTGGAGCAATGAAATGTTTAGCTATTGCTTTTTTGAGGTAGAGAGTAAACAGTGTGGAACTAGAGATACTGTGAGTGAAAGATATAGCCTATCATATTCTGTTAGAGCACTCTCTGGTCATTCAATATTTCTCACCTCTGATAGCCTGCCATGAAAAACAATAGATTCATAAACGCTCATGGAGATGAACATTTTGCCTAGTGGGGTTACAGTTAGTTCTGTTTCCTCTGTATGGGAGGGGAGACTGAGAGAGACTCCAGAGAGCAGTTCAGTGTAGCTGCTGTTCTTAATCACCAGTCTTAATACCCAAACCTAAGACTTTGGTGAGATGATCAGCTTAATCTGGTCCAAGAGTGTGCCGAGAAAGCTGGACTGGAGGAACATCAGCTATCGTTTAGGGTAAAAACATCAAAAGAATGTCTGAAAAAAAGGTAACGTATAATGAAATACATGTCCCCTTTGGGGGGGGGGGGGAGCATAAAAGCTTCTATCCAACAGGTCTTAGGTGATGTGGGGTTTTGTAATTAGCTCTAACAATAGATGGTTAAAGGTAGTGTGTTTCACAACTTAGTATATACTTCTTCTATTAAATTAAATCGGACCTATTGACAAGGTTGACCCCTAAGGCTTTGTGCATCTGTCCTGTTCTCACCCTTGGGCATGTCTACATAGAGTTCAGCTATTGGATAGTGGCTTTCTGAAAGATTAAGAAAGGACGGGAAGCAAGTCCTGACATGATTTGGGTATTGTAACTAATTGATTGCATCTGGAGAGCAGGAAAGGCATTTGATTCCATTTTTGAAACTAATGTATTTGCCTAGGCAGGCTACCACACTTTCTGGAAGTTTTCCAGAAGGGAAATAAATTTTTATCTATTTGCTTTGAACAAGCAACAATGCTGTGGAAAAAAAAAGATAAGGCAAAAGTAATTGCTGTCTTTATGCTTCCCTGGGTGTGGAAGATGATGATGCATAATGGGTGGAAGGGGCAAGGAATGAAGTGGCAACAATTATATTACTTTCCTGCCATTACCTTCTGTCGAGTGGAGTTGAATGCTCAGAAGGGAGTCCAGACTCTAAGAACATCTCTCAGCAGTGGTATCTGAGCAGAGTGAGCTTTCTGTGTGTTGGTATAATCACTTCTCTTCCCTTCTGCTTGCAAAGGCAAATTGGGGGGAAAAAAACCCCCTCTCTCTCTTTACTGTTAATTTTGGCTTTCCTATCATCTGTCTCATACTGTATTACTTTTCATTCATGGTGTCCGCTATAGTAACTCAGGAGAGATGCAGTCTGTGAGCAGCTGACACTCAAAAAGGTGTGTTGTCCTGATGAGGGATAGAACAGACTCTTGGGAAATGCAGCAAGAATATGTGGAGTGTCAGGCACTTGGCTCATGTTTAAGCCATGTCTAACAGCGGTGATGCCAGAAAAAATAGCTGAAACACAAGAGATGATAAAAACTATTACATTATTAAGTTATGTATTCTCTGAGGGGATAACATGTTGTGTATGCACTTAAATGACCTTTTCATGTACAGTAAAAAAGCAGACTCCTATTGCATGTAGCTTCAGCACAAAATTACTAAGAAATAAATGAATCTGCAAAAGGTCATCAGGCTCATGGCCGCAGTTACTCAGTAGACTGTATATATACAAGGTACTACAGCATTTTTTTGGCTGTTGTGATCCTTGACCTGTTTACATTTACTAGCAAGTTCTTGCAGGGTATTTACAGAGAAGTACAAGTGCTTCCTTAGGGTGAGAGCTGTCAGTAATGGCAGTATTCAAGAGATATTTCTCTATATTTTTCTAAGCACATGTCCAGTCATTAGCATATCATCTGGGATGACATGCCTTTTTCAACAGAGATCTAAGCCTATGAGCAGGTTAAGCTAAACAAAAAGAAATTAATTTAACCTGGCTATGGAATTCTTTCCTTTGCTTCTTTGTCCCAGATAATTTTATTGAATTTAAATGAACTTTTTTATTACTAAATTTAGGATCATCACTGAATTACTGGATAATATTTTTAAGGAGAAAGTTTTTTCATCTAGTAATAGATATTTTCAAAGATTATAAGCAGACAGGTGATGATCATTTTAAAGCTTAATTAAAGATAGAGATGTGTATTTATTCAAGATAACTGCATTTGTACTATAAAAATACATACAAAAAAATCTGAGAAGTTAGGGAAGTAGATTAGACTATTTGCTTTGAATGGCTGTATTAAACACCAAATTTAACTATCCTTTAAATATTTAAGTATGAATGTGTATAAAATTTCTTCCTTAATCTGTTCTTTATATTGATATTTATTTGTCAATTCTTTGGTTATATACATAAATGGTGTTTATGGCAGTTGACTCTAGATGTAGACTGATCTCTAATTAAGTGTAATTGATTAACTTTTTCCATAAATCATAAATTAACTAAATCAGAATATGAAGGATGTGGTAAAATGATTAAGTGACTTCTAATTAGAGCAATATATTTTCTCCCAGAGTCTTTAAAAAAAACAAAAGAGAGAAAGAGAAGGTGAAAATACCGTTTAAAAAAATAAATCTGAGTTTTGCTCCAATGAATGTAATTAATGAACGAATGACTGTAATTTTTTAAAAATCAGCAGTCAAGTATTTTGGTGTATAGTTCATTCCAGCTGTGTATAGTAACCATACAATAAATCAATTGGTTCATTCTGTGTGCATTAGCATTATTAGTAGCCAGTGCTGAATGCTACTACTTGAAAGACTAAGGATTTCATGGTACCATTCAGGTACAAGTATGTTGCTATATATCCAGAACAGCCAGAAATGTACAGATTTTGGACCAGAATGACTGAAAATGAAGTGTCTTATAATTTAAAAATATATAAATTATGAAGAAGGACACAATGAATGAATACTTCATATGATTATATGCTGCTTCTTTAGGAAAAATATGCATATAAGTACTTAAGTTATACTCTTCAGTAAAGTCATACTTTTCATGTGTGCTTCTTGTGTGTCATACTCAGGAAGTCACATATACATCTATCATATTAGCAATATGGTATGACATAATTGCTTCAAGCTACAATTATTTGAATTAGAACTGCAGATAAGTGAATAAAGTACATGCAATATTACATGAAATGTTAAAGTTGATAAAAAGCTTTAAAGGAAAACTATATGTTCTATTTACAGTCAAGCTACATAAGCATAAAAATTAATTAATCTATGCAATTCATATACTTGCAACTTGAAACTAAAATAGTACAATTGATGCTTGTATTCTCAATAAGTTTATAGTGTTTCTTCTGGAGACATTTAATTTAACTGCAAAATTAAAGTGGAAAATACTCTTCATGATTGAAACCAATCCATTAATCTAGATCTCAGAATAACCATAATTTAAAAAAAAAGTTTTGTAAAACTACTGTTTTGAACAACTGCTGTTTGAAACAAAAGAAGGATTATGCTGAAAAAGTACACTAAAAAAAAAATTACGTATCAAAATGGTAAGCTCTTATGTTCCATTTTCAAAGGAACTTAGTCATCAGCTTTTGAAAATGTTACCCTCAAAATCTTGTATTAAAAATGTTTGCTGTATTTTAAAAACAGCAATCAAATACATTGACAATATTAACAACAATAATTAGAAAATATTAATGTTGTGGTCCACAGTCAATCACCTAAACAAAGAAAGTACTATGCAAGGGCCTGTCAATCAGAAACTAAACTGAATAGCATACAATTGATTAGGGGCATTTCCAAAACAAGCAAAATTAAACAAAATAATTCTTTTAAAAAACAAACAAACCCCCCAAAAAACCAAACCCCAAGGAAGTACAGTAACACAGATAAGGATCTTTCTTTTAAAAAGAATACAGATATGTCCTAAGGATCTTTCCTTTAAAAAGAATATAGATACGTCCTGTGATACTTGTCTTCTCTGCAGAGCTATAAATCAATCATTGGACAAGGAAAAAAAAGACTTGATTACATTAAAAAAAATCCAATCTTCATGTTTATTTATTTCTACCTACATAGGCCATATGAGTAGATGTCATCATAAATCCTTGTATTCACACAGGAAATGAAGGAGGGATATGCTGCCTACAAAACCATGCTAGACCTGTATAGATTTTATGGACAAAGTTGGTTTTGAGTATTTGGTTCTAAAGTGTTTGGCTTTGACAGTGTTTCCTCCAGTCTAATGTTTTGGGTGATGGTAACTGCTGAGTCTTAAAAGGAGATACATTACTAAAATTGGACTTCATGATCTGCAACCGCTAGCAATGTTGATTTTAATGTAATAGTCATTAAAATGATATTAATTAAAGTAAATTTATGTGATGTGACAGCAACATACAAATTTTTTTCAAACAGATGAAAACTGAAAAGAAAGCTTAGTGATAGTCTTAGAAGTTTCCTAATGCTTGAAGCATCCTGGGAGTTAAATGGCCTCTTCAAAATGTAATTAATCTTCCCTGTTTTTAAATACAGAGAAGAAAAGATTTGCTAAGGTCTAAATTCATTTGAAGTGATGACTTTACAGCCATTTGTCCAGTAATCTGTTTAATTATTCATGCCACATAACAGAAGAATTGATAGGCAGGCATAAAATTATTTTTAACCATGAAAATTTCTACCTCCACCTCTTGGCTACAGGTCAGGAATTCCTGAAACTAAAACCGTATTTCCACTATGTAGCCATAGGTGTTCAAGCAGATAGTATTTGTCCATATATGTTTGTCTTCCGTTGTGATGATTCAATGACAGATTGTTCCTCAAAGTTGTATTACAGAATAGCTAAGCATAACTGTTCTTCCATGATGTGTTATTGTTTCCTTTTGTGTTTGCTGCCAAAAAGAAATAAGGTCCAAAAGGATGAAAAGTAGAAGGCAGGCTGACAAAAAATGTAGGTCACATGTAAGCCTTATGGCTATGACTGTCCACCGGTTCCCAGCCTTCCAGAACTGGCATGTTACTTTTAAAATATAAAAAGCTGTTGACATTGTAATTAGTGGGGTTTTGCATTTAATTATTATTCTGAGGCTGTTCTCTAAAATGGTGCCACATGTTACATGATTGCAGTCCCCGTGCCATTGTTTTAGAGAGCTCCACTTGTATGACTATGCTTTTCCACACATTTGAAGAACAGAACTACTACTTCCCAGGGCAGCAGCTTCATTTGTTCTGGAAAGCTGTGAGGGACATCTCACAGTATGATGTTTCATCCAAGTGCATATTCTTTTGAAGTGGTTAAGCTGCTCCAGCCAACACAGTACTGCACTTTCAGATATATTGTCCTTATTGGGCTCTGTGGGGTTTTGGGTTTTGGTTTTTTTTTCGGGGCGGGGGGGCGGTATTGGGGGAGGGCTGTGGAGGGGAGGTGTACCTTCAAGGAATACTTTTCAGGTAGGGACTTGGGTAGAATTCAGTTTGGCTAAACATAGGTGTCCAGTACTGTTTGAAATTTCCCTGTAATTCCTTCAAGACAGAACTACCAGATTAAAAAAAATATTAAATACTTAGTCTCCTATTCCTCCTCAAACCCTTTACTGACAAGGATAAATGGTCTCGGTGAAACAATTATAACTAATTGAGCTATATCAAACCTGTTTTCAAGATACTGAGCCTGGATGCAGAAATTGTAGCTGATATATGTAAACCTTCACAGTATGTAGAAAGAGAAAATGATTTTCTGATGGTATCTTATAATTTACATAAATAGCACAATGTACAGATCTTTAAGTTGAAAACCAACATTGTTTTCTCCTTTCTATAGTACCTAGCATGATAGTATCTCATCTGGAATCTGTGTATTCTTAATATGAGTAATGCTTTTACAATATGTGGTTATTTCCTAGAGCACGAATTACTGGTTTCTAGTCTTTGTTTTAAATGCAAATAAAAAATATTGAATAAACATTATTTATATATTTATTTTAATGGGACAGTAGGTAAAACAACCTAACTTTTCCTTAGCTATAGAAAAAGTATACAAAGGACAATTAGAATTTTATAACTAAATGGCCATGTTAAGACCTACTATTAGCAAAATCTATTGTACATCTCAGCTGAAACTCATCTACTTTAAACTTGCATTATTTCTCTAAGCTGGTATTTGTAGCATTAGACACTCACTGGTGCATTTTCTGAAAGCACCATCTATATGAAAGTACCCTCAGAATAGAAAAACATAAGAAGAAACAGCTGATGTCCAGAATAGTTCAAAAGAAGAGAATGCGAATCTCGATAAGTGGCTGCTGCAACTATTTTTTCTTTTATTTGCTGTTCTAAAAGAGCTGGTTTATTTTTTCTCTAGATAACAGTTTAACTCATGTAATACTTCAGTATTCCAAAGGCAAGGTAGAATGGCTGTTTACATCAAATACCCACCAACTGAGTGACTTCCCTGAATATGAACTATTTTCACATATTAAAGAGCATTCCTCTAAGCTCTTGCTGCTTGTGCAGCTGTTTTCTACTTGATTTATAGAAAGCAGCGTGGGTAGGAAGGTATTCTGCTTTAGGTGATGTTTGGTTCAGTTTTATAGGTCAGTCATTTAAAACTGCAAATAAATGATGTTATTAATTTATTTTATTACAGCAAGGCAGATCTTTTCAATAAGAGAAAATTGTTGTAATAGTGGCTTACAGTCTTATGTAAACTTAAGCCCTTTTGAATAGCACTGTAGTGCTGACAGTTCATTCCATTGTTCCCCAGGCTTAATTCTCATCTGTCACTCAAACTAACATGCTCATTGATGATCCTTCCTGCCCTGCTGCCCTTTCTGAGTTCAGTTCCACCCTCTTGCTTTTTTCAAATGTGTTTTTCCTTCAGATCTTCTGTGGCCGAGAACTATTGCTCTTGATTGCAGTAAAAGTAGTTCTTTCAAAATCCACTTAAAAAAAAAAAAAAAAGCTTCTGAAGAATTTTAAAGAATGTTGCAGTAGCTCTCCACAGCAGGAAAAGTATAGAAAAAGTTTACAGTTAGAGCTGGAGAATACTAAGACATAAATATAGTGAATTTGAAGTTTTAGAGATTTTTATGGGTTTTGTTATATGCCTCTACTTTATGTTTATAACTGTGTCAACTTTACAACTGTTACCAGTTTTATATGTTAAAAAATTTTGAGTGAAAAACAAGGAAAAGAAGATAAATTAGCAGTTAGCAGTATGTAGAGAAAACATTGTACTTGAAAGAGATTGAGAAAAAGGACATTGAGAGAACTGAGAAAATGAACATTTAGGGAATTGACAATTCTGTCAGAAAAAACAATGAATTATGTATAAAACTGTTAAGAAGAGTAGTAGGGAACAAAACAGATTTACTTTGGCAAGTCTAGAACAAATGATGGTGAGCTGATATGACATGTTGATGTACACTTTCTTTCCTAGAATTATCCCAAATAGATTTTGGTAGATTATTTTTGTTTGTTTGTTTTTAAAGTTAGATGCTTTAATTCATATCATGAAGTTCACCGTAGGATCTATTTAAAAGTTTGCTGTAAAATTATGTAGTGCGCAGCTATGAATCTGATCTTTGTGGCACTTCTGAAAGCAAAAATCTTCATACTCAGCTGAGTTTTTACAAATATGGAATGCAGAATTAAGGCTTTAGGTAACTGAAGATGAGCCAGTGCAGCCAGCTGCTCCCCAAGGGATGGGCAGTCAGGCATAGTAACACAGCAAGCAGGGCAGGGGCCTCACCAGCCAGTGCCCCAACCCGCTAGCCCTAGGTAAGCCTGGGAGTAGCAGCAAAGGTCGCACAATAGTACAGACGACCAGATAAGTTTGTGGTGATGAAACAGGTCCAAGGTCAAACTGGTAAGTCAACTCTTACAGGTCAGGATCAGGTCTAGTGATGGCAACCAGGGTAAGATGCAGCACAATGATCACCAGGCAGGTCCATAATGAAGCAAGGTCAAGTGCAAGCCAGGAAATCAGTCCAAGAGTGAGGGTCTAGATCAATGGATACATAGGCAGAGCTGTACTTGAGCTAGAGAGTGTCACTCCTGCAACATAACCTCAGGTGGGGACTGGAGGCTGAGGGCTGAACTTAAATGGAGCTGTGGGGCTCATGAATCCCCCTGGGGAGGCCCCAGGTGAGGCTGGTCTGATGAAGTCTATTTCTACACTCAGGACAGCAACAGACATGAACTATTGATTGAAAATTACTGCTGTGGTTTTTTTTAAACCATTGAGTTATTGATGATAAATGGAATTGTTAATGGAATTTTTATTTTAATAGTCTTGTCCAAATTATTTCTTGATAAAAATATAATATAGAGCTTTATATTTCCATGTTATGTCTCTGTAAAGACAGGCATTCTGTTGCAGAATTAAAAGGAATTAATCTGACAAACTGTTTAGAAGCTCTGCTTGGGGTGCTCTGAGTAACTTGTAGAAATGAAGTTTTGTATTTTGGATAATTGGTTTAATACAGCACAATTTTTAAATATACACATTTTTCAGGTCTTTCCTTGGTTTTGAACATGACCTTGTATTCCAATCTAGGAATGAGATAATTATGGAGAAACTTCCAGCAGGAGAAGAGGTATAGTGTCTAGTTCTGGCACAAAAGATACAGGCAAGTTTGATATTCTGCAGTATACATAAAATAACATACAAAACCTTATTATAAAATAGGTTATGTATTAAAATAAAATATAAATATCTTTGTCACATGGCAGAAATTACTATTTGTTTTTTCCAATATCTATCCCTATCAAACCATACTGTTTTGCTCTTCCCAGTAATCAGATGTTATAACTTTCTTTTCTTTAAATCTTTTCACAAGGGTCTGTTTCACTTGTGTTATTTGAAGTGTTCCAGTGATTGTTTTGCATCCTATTATGACCTGAAATTGAACTTTAATTGACTTCATTATTAATATTCATGGATTTGTATTGTTTGTTATGGTGACAACCTTTCGTGATAAATGACAAATCATTCTGAATTCCCCTGAGAGTCTGTGTAATAACATTATTCATGATGAATTCTTTAGGTGAGAATGGAATAGGAAAGGCTTTGGGAATTTTTTTTGTCCTAGATTAATTAAGGTCTATGCCATCTTAGGTGTTTCTGTTCTCATGTAACTGTATTAACACTTTACTGTTATGCAGTGATTTCATCTTTCATTCCCAAAAGGGTTACTTACATGCTATAAAGGTTACCGCACTTTACTTAGACCTTACTTACATAAGTAGTAATTTATTTGAGTAAGTAGCCTTGACAGCTTCTGGAAACTATTTTATCTAATTAATACCTACAGCTGTGTGTAAAAGATATGTATTCAACCTCTGTGCAAGCATTCCCTTGAAACTGCTAGCAAAGCTGTTCACTTATAGAAAAGCTAAAATAGTCAAGTCAGGTATCAGTTCTTGTGCAGGGAAATTCCCTTTGTCTGTATGACTTATCTCAAAAATACAAAATGCAGCCATTTTAGGTAGAGGCACAAGAACTCTCCAGAAAGAGCTATTCAACAGAGGAGAAAAGAGAGCTCCTGTGGGAAGAGGAGCAGAGGTTTATGAAAAGTTTCATTAGCCTCTTAGTGCTGTGCCATATTTCATCTTTAAGCTGCTTCCCTGAAAGATACCAGCACATTCACATGCAGGGTAAACTTCACTGGAATTAATTTACTCATTTGCTTAGCAATTGGTTGGTTACAAACTCATAGCTTGGATTTTGATTGGTTTATGATGAAAGCAGTAAGTTACTTAGAAATTCATATTACTCTTTTTTCTTTATTTCATTAATTGATTACCTATTTGTATGGATTTTTCAAATGGAATTTCAAGTATTGATGTGGATTATCAGTGCAGACTTTTCTAGCATATTGTCCATGGACTAGCAATCATGGATATATGACTAAACAAATTCACTGAATAAATTGTCCTCCTGAACTCATAGTTACTATGAGTTACTATGCGGTAGACTCAAATGTATTCCCAAACAGTAAAATCATTTCCCTTGGAAACACTTGCCTTTTCTGACTTGGAGATCTTGAGATTCAAGGTTAGAAAAGCCATGTAAGCCTATGATGTGAAGAGGTGGCAGGCAGCTTTTTTGCTTTGCAGTGTAGCAGTTACTGAAGGTCAGGGAAAACACAGATCACCTAAGTGCAGACACTACAGGTACAGATTAAGTTTGGACTAAAACCCAACTGTTTTTTGCAATGCAAGAGTCCTTTTAAAGATGACTTAAATATGAGCAGATTAGATCTAATTTACAGCAGATAATATACATGCTTTCATATAAAATTTCCCAGTGCTTTAAGCTAAAGAAGTCTATGTAGAGCACTAGAACTTCCTCTGTTATTCCTATTCCTCACTTGTTGCAAATCAAGCTGGATAGGAGGAGAAAATAGGAGCAGCATTAGATCCCTAAAGTAAATCCTGTTTTGTTTTTTTGCTACAGCAGGTAAGGTTTATGGTAAAACACTAGATAAGCACTCAACATTCTGGTGCAGGAGGAGGGCGAGGACATTTCATGTTCTTAAACCATTTGAGAGTTTCTGAAAAACAACAGATTCCTTCAAAAATTGTTTTTCTTAAATGTTACATAGTTGTTATTATTATACCCTACTGTTATATCCTTTCATTAGCTAAAACAATAAGCCAAAAATCTTAAAACTATTCAACATGATGGAATTATCAGTAGTTATGTATTTCTATGCTTCACTTAGTTTAGAAGTAGATACAGATTGAATCCATGTAAGCAGCTATTGAGGTATGTGTTGCGAAGTTCCATGCGGGGATGGACGACAGGACACCAATATGATGATCAAAGTCACCAGTTTATTGAGCATAGCTGATCATTCTTACACAATTCTCTAAGTTCCTTAAAAGCTTTGATTGGTTGCTGCATGCAAGCATATAGTGTCCACGCGCAGAAGCATAAAATGTGATTGGTTATATCGACACTATACACATGTATAAACATAAGATATAATTGGTTATACTAACTCTGTACACGCTCATAAACATAGGACATAATTGGTTATATCAACTAAAACATGCGAAACTTGTCTCAGTCTAATTGGTCAAGATAAACTGCCGAATTAAGGTTCTTTGTGCCAAGTTCCCTTTATCATGGAATGCGCACCTGTGTTCTTCTAATTGGCATCTTTCTTTTTTTGTTGTCTTGTTTATTCTGTTCAAGGCCTTCCAAAGGCGTCTGGAATGCTCTTGTGACCGTTAGCTAAATATATGTCCACAGGTATGAGATAAGTTTATAATACTCAAGTACAATTTCATGCATGAGGCCAAGTTCAGGCAACAGTCACAGTAGAGCTTCTTCTGTGAAACTTCTCTTACAAATAGTGAGAGTTTCACACAGTCTTTGACATGAAAGTAAGCTTGTTGGATTTTTTTTCTAAGATTGATTTAGAAATGGAGGGAGAGATCTAGATGTGGAAGTGTGATGTAACACACTCTATAGGTCCATCCTGCTTCTAAAGGTCACATATTTATTTTGTTTTCTTGTTGCATGCATATACAATTGAAGACTTTTATAATACTGAATTTGAATTTTTTTTTAAAATTGAAACATTAGGCATTGCTTATGAATACAGAGGCTTGATAATGTACAAGAAAGATTGAGTTCAGCTGAAAAAAGAAAAATGTCTTTCCAGTATAATTTGGATAAAAACTACCCACATTATTTTTTTAATGGGAAGTATTAGAAGAAAGCAATGGTTTTAATGATATGGCATTGAAATAGGTGAGAAACAGGTGACTAACAAATAGCTACATAGTGGCAAACCCAGGCAAAATCAGAATTAATTCATAAAATTTCTATAAGTGTCAGTTAGACATTGTTTTCTTTCTGGGAACTGTCCAAGTTGACTCTTTGACAGATTCAAGATTGATTAGAAGCTGGCACTTCACTGGACAGCAGAACAGTGTCTTGCTAGTGTCTTATTCACACTAACACGTGTTTCTTTGTGTCACTTCTCTTCTGTGATAGCCTTTGGTCTTGTCAATCAGTTTCTGTCCTAATTGCATGTACTTTTGTTCTGATAAATATCTTGCACTTGGGAAACAATGAATATAGCTATTGCAGCACTGAAGAGATAATGTATCTTGAGAGGATTTCTCAGGTAGCAAGACTGCCTTGTAGTATCCTTGTATCCACCAGAAAAGCTTGAAGGTTACTTTGTAAGATGTTGATTTATTATTTTGGCACACTTTAAAAAAAATAGAATCTGCCTTCAAAGCTACTGTTCTATAGCAGTTTAGGGAAAAATATGAGCTATTGCTTACTGGCACAATACTAAGCATGCTAAGATCAAAATCACAGGCTGTGGTTTTGACTGATCTGAATGACAGTTTTCAGTCCAGTTCACAGCTTTGAATTGTAAGAATTGGAATTTAAATATTTTAGACATGCATTACTGTACATCTCTGTTTTCACACACTTCAGCACCAGGCCTTCAGTTGTAGTGGTTCTTCAGAATAAGGTCTAATGTAATTGAATAAATTCCTCCAGCATAATGAAAACAAGATGCCACCCAGTCTTACAAACCAAACCTTTTGAGAAAGGTGCACATTAATGTTTGCAAAAAATAGTTCATCAAATAACAAGAAAATCCCACACTGTTGAATCCAAAATACGTCTACAGCTTTTGAAGTCTAAACATTTGAAGTGACCTAAAAGAAGTAGGGATCTATGCACTTGATAAGTTTATTCCTAAATAATTTTGTGATTGTCTCAGAAGTAGAACAAAATGTAGCATTCCTTTGGCTGTCACTGCAAACCCCGTCCAAGTATTTGTTCTCTGTATGAATTCAAGTTTCTATATAAAAGATCTTGCCTTTTTGTGTATGTGCGTATGTTAGCTTCTGCACTGATGGAATTCTAACTATTGAAGATTCACAAAAAAAGATCTTTCAGCATTTTTCTGTTAGTGGAATAGAATTCCTCTATCATACTGTACAGTTGTGACCCAGAGATTGTTTAGTTTGTCACAACATGTAAGTGGTAGTATAAATTAAGCTATTTCACAGAGGAACTAACTGTAGGTCTTGAATGACAACTTGCTTTATGTGCCTCTGCTTATTTTTGCATTAGAAAAACAAAGTACCCAAAGATGGTGAAACAAACTTCATAATCCGGTATCCCTCAGTTCTAGAACATTTTTCAAAATTTGTCCTTCCCTATTCCTCTATTGGTTCCAGTTTAATCCTTCTAAATTGCCATTTCCTAATAAACAAAACGTATGATTTTTACCCCTTTGCTTCCTCTGTCAGTGCAGTTTAATTTTTCAGATTATGATCATAAAGAGAATTTATCTGATTTCATTTTAGTTTGACCCTTTATTCTGGCTGCTGTCCTGTTCATATATGGAAACCTTTAATATATCTTTAATCTTGAGCTCATGTGATTTGTCCAGCTCCATTAATTAAAGCTGCATTAGAGTGAGATTTTGCCTCCTTTCACACCAATGACAAAACTTGTGTTTCACCTAGAGGTCAGTCAGTCCTTTGAAATGCTTAGAGCACTAAATTCAGGTCTAGTGTCTATAGGTACGTCACAGGATGCCTCAAAGACTGTGCAAGAGGTTTGAATGCTATTAGGATGGATCATACTCAAAAGGCGGCAGTGAAACATATGTATAATTAATTATAATTAAATAAACTATAATTGTTATTAATTAAATTATAATTATGCTAGTAACATTCAGGAAAAGCACAACTTATGCACTAAATTCATAGTGTATCAAATTGGTGACTTTGTCAAATACAGAAGTTTAAGTAGTTATTATCTCCCTTTCCTAGTACCCATTCTCAGCTACACAGAATAGTTTACTATCTCTCAGTCTGTGATGAAACAAAAGTTTGTTGGGTAATATTGTAAGACAGAAAACTAAAATAACCTAACTAGAAATTAATTGTTAAAGCAAGCTGTGATTTCCTGAATCAGCTTTGATAGAGACAGCAACAATCCATAAATCTATAGTCTGAAGGGTGAAAACACGCTAGGGAGAGGAAAGTACTTCCCTGCAACAAATAGTTAATCATGCCCAGGAAGAGGAGGGGTAATCAGGCAGCAGTTATTGATGGGTTATTTTTAGCAGCTGTGCAGATAATGGACTTGTCTCAGGGGTATTTCTAAAAGCAAGCAGGAATAGGTATCTTCCTTCAGGAAAATAGGAAGATCAATATCAGTGTGAATTATGCCTATGAAAATCTTGAGAAAGGGGGAGGAGATATTCAAACTTGGAAAAAATATGAGTTCTGCTATGGGGATAAATGCATACCTTGAAACTTCATTAATTTTCTCTAGAGGTGAGTCAAAAGATGTAGGTCTTATATAAGACTCAAGTTCTTAATGATTAGGTAAGTAACCTGAAGAAGAGTGGGGGGAAGAAAAACTCTTAAGAACTAAACTAAAGCATATATTTAAGCGTATTTTAGTTTCTGTTCATGTGTTACTAAGCACTTGGATCTGAATGGTTAGAAGATGGAGGTTATTGCATGTTATTGCTGTACTATGTGTTTTAGGCAGGTACATAAGGTGATCTCAAAGAAATCAGAAAATGTTATTTCATTACTGTAGATAATGTTGCTCTCAAAATACAAGCTGATAAGGTAAAATTTAGTACCTTATCCCAAAGAAACTAAGGCCTCACAATTTTAGTTTTAAAACACACAAACAGACAAAAAACACCAAGAACTCAGAACTGTAAACTATTCAAAGTGAAAAAAAGCAGTAATGGAAACATATGATTGAAGATGATGATATAGCTACTGAAACTTATGATTGTAGACAATAAGAAAGCAAATGCAAAAGAGAAAAGTATAGTCAGACTTAAAACTAAAACTTTACTGTAGAGATGAGTAACTGGTTGCTGATCTCTAAGCAAGTTTTGTTCTCTGCTCTAGTGTTTAGAAACTAAATTTTTTAGTGCAACTTGAGCATCTGTAAATGGGAACCTCTGTAGGGGTATAGATTTAATGCTACCAAAAAAGTATCTTGAAGCAAAGTCTGCCCTGTTGTCACGAGACACACAAAAATTATGAGGTAGTTGGGAAATGTTAAATTATATGAATCTATGTGAGGGTTAAAAAAGTAAGCCTTTCTGTGATATAGCTAACTGTAGAAAGCCTAGCTCACTTAATTCTCCTTTGCAATTTTATCAAGTCATTCACTTCCTGTTAGCATGATTACAGCTAAGGTGAACCCAGACTGCTTACAGTTCTTCCTAGTGTTTTACTAAACTGCTACTTATTGCACAGCTTTTTAATATTATACTGATTCTTGTATCTGTACTGTATAATTGAGGCCTATGAAATGAGTTAAAATTGAATTATAGCTTTATAGTACAATAATCCTTAATGGGATATCATTTTTGTAGTTCCACATCCCAGATATACTTTCCAATAAGAACAGTGTTCCCTTCTACTAAGTGCAGGAGTTGACTTGAAAGCTAGTGATGCAAAGCACCTTGTTTTCAGCTGGAAACTATTTCAGTGCAGTCAGCTTCAGATAATCTCCTGGCAGGTGCTATAACAAGGACAAGTTTATTGTAGCCCAGGTGTATGTAATATTGCTAATGCCACTTTGGCTTGATGTTCAAGGCTGTGGTAGCAAGTTCTGCATCTAGTACTTCGCTGCACCAACAGAGATATTCCCAAAGAACTTGTGCTGCTGCAGTCTAAGTGAGTAACAGATGGGTAAATCCTCCTCCAAAAAGTTTCTAGTATCTTACAAACTTATCATATACTTCCAATGCACATTAAATTGTGCATGTTTCAGAAGTTAGAGCTTTAGAAGCATAGTACTTGAAAGTACTCTCTTTGGTATTCTAAAGAACACAGAAGCTGTTCTTCATCATTCTTTATTCTTTCCTATCTGCCTTCTGAACTATAAAAGAATGCAGAATAAAACTAGAAATGACCATCAGCATCCTTATTCCATATTCTTACAAGAATGACAATTATCAGAACTTCCTGAAAAGCATATTTAAAGGAAGGAAACACAACAAAATGAATTTTGTGGTGGTATGCTACCTGAGTACAACTCTGCTTGATCTATCCGTTAGAAATTGATTTAAGCACAAGATGTTAGTTCCAACATGACTGTTGCTAGTGGGGAGTGGAAATTGCTGACTAAAAAATGTCATGTCATAATAGAGTGTAATTATTTCAATTTTTCTTCCATACTATAATTCCAGCTATATTCAAAGCTGACAAAATCCACATTAATGATGAATACTTAGAAATCAATGCAGATGTTCAGGACTGCCTATTGCAAACAAATAAGCATTTAGAGAATGTTACTATTTGTCTGTATGTGGCCACACTGCAACTACTATATAATTAACTGCTTTACAATGAAGTCTGTAGTGAGATTTAATTTTACGAAAGTGCAAATCATCATTGAAATACTAGACCGATTTTAATGTATTTGGGCAACATAATTGAGAGGGAAAACATCGATTAAATAAAAGTGTCAGTGTAACTTCTATTTTCTATTAAAAATCCTTAGCTTTTGATAAACCAGACTGAACAGTCTTCATGTTTATCTGGCCTGTGCATTCCTTTGCACATAACTGTCTTCTATTGGTAAATTGACTGCAACAAGATTGGTTATTTTGATCGTTATGGCTAGGAGATGTGGAGGCCTGCTAAGTTTGATGCATAGTGCATCAAAACTTTGACCTAGGCTACTTGCTGAGTTCGTAATATCTGAATATTGCTGGACTTCTTGTTATGAGTCTCTAGCTTTCCCCTTCTCATTGTTCTTGTGAACTGCACTGGTTCAGAGACCACAGATAGGCATTGTGTTGTAGGAACAGTGAATCAGTATGATTTTTCAGGCACTCTTAAGGCATTTATCTTAATTTGTTTTCAAGCTTTTTGGTTGTTCTGCCAGGGGGAATTAACGCTCTTCTAATTATCAGCTATGATTCCCTTATTTTCTGACTTAATGCTTGTGTGAAGTTCTCCTAATCTTCTGTTACTGTTTATGTTCTTTGTTTCAAAAAATTATAGCAGTGTATTTGCCTGGAACAAAATAGGTTCCTTGTACATAGTTCAGTTAGCAGTACAGATCATTCCCAGCAGTATCTGGTAGTCTTTGCTACTCAGAATTCCTGTAAACTGCATGCCATCTGGAGGCTTTATTCAGTATTGAGAAACTGTTTTCTGTCAGGTAACTAGTTAGTTTTAATAGATCTGAATAGAAATTTAACAGTCGTTTGTTGTCTAAACTGAACCAATCCCAGTGTCAGCAAAAAGTGGACAGGTGTCATGGTTTAACCCCAGCCAGCAACTAAACACCATGCAGTTGCATTCCATGCCCACCCAGTGGGATGGAGGAGAGAATTGGGGGGGGGGGAGTAAAACTTTTGGGTTGAGATAAGAACAGTTTAATAGGACAGAAAGGAAGAAAATATAATAGGATTGGAATATACAAAATAAGTGATTCACAATGCAATTGCTCACCACTCATTGACCAATGCCCAGTTAGTTCCCAAGCATCAATCCACCACCACCACTCCCGCCAGCTCCCCCCAGTTTATATACTGGGCATGACATCATGTGGTATGGAATATTCCTTTGGCCAGTTTGGGTCAGCTGCCCTGGCTGTGTCCCCTCACAACTTCTTGTGCCCCTCCAGCCTTCTTGCTGGCTGGGCATGAGAAGCTGAAAAATCCTTGACTTAGTATAAACACTAAGTACTTAGCACCAACTGAAAACATCAGTGTGTTATCAACATTCTTCTCATCCTAACTCCAAAACATAACACTTTACCAGCTACTAGAAAGAAAACTCTATCCCAGCCAAAATCAGGAAAAACAGGTAAAAATCTGCTTCTGCTGTGTCTGTCTATGCTGAGTTTTTATGAGGCATAAGGAGAAGTGTGTTGAACCACCTTACTTGTCTGCACTGCTCAGCAGTCTTATCACAGACCAATGTCTTTCTAAAAGTGTTCCAAACCAGTTAAATGTTTTTGCCTGAGTACATTATGCGTCAAAACGTAAGAATACTCTTGACCCTACTTACTTTCAGTTAAGGCAGAGAAAGCTGGTTTTTTCTGTTCCTTCTGAAACAACGTTGACAACCAACTCTCCATCTGACCTTGAGGTTAATTACCCTAATAATTCCTAAGGTTAATTATTACCTAGTATTTCCAGTCTAGTTAACAGAAGCAGGATAGAGTGGACTAACTGCTAGTACCACTTGGCTGATTGACCTTTCAATAAAAAAAAAGTGAATAGATGTGAAAAGGAAAAAGGCTGAACCTGCAAACATGCAGCCTCAGAGGTGAGGGCAGGGGAAGACAAGCCTCTTCATACTTGGTTTGCATCATGTGCACTCAGCTGTGCGTATCAGAGAGAACATTTTTCTCCTCAAATAAAAGAGCACTATTCCAAAAGCCCGAGATAATTTAGTAGCAATGTGTGGACCTAGGGGTATCACTGAAGTATAATATAAATAAGTTGTAACTTTACTTAGTAGGCAGGCTGCTACTGTCCTCTGTAGATTTTACCTACAGAATTTTAATGTATACTTTTATTTTGCTACTTAACTGTTATTGTACAAGGCAGTATCTTTTGAATTACTTAGATTCTTGCAAGAGTGGTAGACTCTATACTAATTATTTTAACCTGTGCTTAGCAGCCATGAACTGAATTAACATTTTCAGCTTGAACCAACATTCTTCACAGGTGTGGTGAAATAGCTGTATAAGGAAACCGCATTATAATTAGCCTGTGTAACTATACAACTTCTGTGTGGGGGCAACCAATTGCATAATAGATTCTTATTTCAAAGATTTGTTAGAGTTCTGTTAATGATGCTTATCTGATCAAATGTAAGGTTTTGTTGTGGTAGCTTTTTCGTGGGAGGTGGTGTTTTGGTTTGTTGGTTTGTTTTTGTTTGTTGGTTTTTTTTTTTCCCCCTGTTCTCTTGTAAAGCTTTATTGCAGGCTTTCAGAGGTATAAATGGTTCCAGGATGTCTTCTCAGTAACTCCTTTAGTGCAGTTTGCAAAGACCTGGTGATGGTGCTAGCTCTGTGTCTCACAAGGATATGCTTTTATGGAGGAAATTCAAAGGTTTCCTCCCCGCCCCCCCTTGGTGATTTGGGGTTGTTTTGTTGTTGTTTTTTTTCTTCTCTCCTCCTGCCATTTGATGTCAGACCTTGTAATCTTGACTTATGAACCCCTATAATCAGGAAATACATTCTTTTACCAATGCTCTTTTATACCCTGTTGATAATAAAAGGGGCAAGGATCATGTCTTTTCAAGCCAGTATACCCTTAGAATTAATGGAACCCCCTGTAATCCAAAGGGGATACTGTGAGTCAGTCTTCTCTGCTTGAACATATCTTAAATGCTTCAGAATGCCTGGATAAACGGGAATTGTTTCAGAAGTACAGTTTAGTATTTTGTTACAGCAGAGAAAATCAGCATATGGACATACTGTCGTGTGCTTTGCTGTAGTTACTGTCTAGTGTCTGCTTATTTTTCCCTGTATACTGAATCAATTATTTGTATGCTGTGTATTATTTGTATGCAGTCAAATCACCATCAGGTCTGGGGACTCTTCACTGTAAACATTCTATTTTACTAACAGCCCAAGTAGAGAGTGGCAGGGTACTTGGAAATAAATGAGAAAAAGGTGGGAGAGAAATGTGTTTCTCCACCCTTATTTTCAGTTGTTATGAGACTAAGACAAAATACTAATTATCAAAACTTAAAAAAAAAATGTTTTCAAATGTTTATATTTGATTTTAATGTTCAAATCCTAGGAGAGAAACAAAGCTGTTTGAAATAGGAATATCAGGGTTTCTTAGATTGTTACTTTTATTTGCCTTTTGGAAAAAGTGGATTGGAGTTGAAAATAGACATAAATAATGGAAAAGTACATTAGATCATTGTCTTTAACCTGGTCATCCCCTGCAACAAATATTGATCTAGCTTATGGTGTCACATCATTCATCAGGTATGAATAAAATAAATCTTCCATTTTGAAGGCTAAATAGATCATAATGAAGTGGGTTTTTTCCTTTATTTTCCGTAGCTTGTTTGAATTTAATATTGACAAAGCAAAGCCACTTGTGAACCTGCTCACTGAAACAGTACTTACTGACCAGCTTATCATATTGAGTAGGAGGATGAGTGTGTGTGACTTTGAATCAGCTCTTTTCCTGCTAAGTGTAAAGTTACCCTTATGTTAATGACCAGAATAAGCTTCCATAAGTTTATATAAAGAATAACTTCCACAGACCTACTATTTTCTAGTATATAGAGGATGCTATATACAGAGAAAATGGATGGTGGTTCTAGCTGACTTTGATCTGCTTGTCCATAGACTTATCAGAGCTCTTCTAATTTTTTTTTTTTTTGTCTTACTTTGCTGTTCTGAGTACTTTTTCCCCCCCGCCTTTCTCCAGGAGAAATAAAGATCAAGCTGATGGAAGTAATTTTGCAAAAGCAAGATGGGCCAGGGCTATTCAGAAGGTAGGACCTGCTCTTAAAACTACTCATGTGTTACTGTAATTTAATGAATTTTTTCAGATGGAGGGAGAATTTAGTATGAGGTTTCTAGTTCATGTTAACTGCTATTCAGTTACAGCAGGATCTAAGGATGTGACTGCTCGGTTTCTGATAGTAGAAGCAATTCCTTCCATTGGTTCTTAAATCTGTATGGTTCCCTCACCTCAGGGTTTTTTCTTCTGAAACAGAAAGAGGATGAGATTCTGAAACTTTCTTTAGATGCATGAAAAATGATTGTAATTTGGCCATCTTATGTGTTGCATATTAATCCAGAAATGGTAACTTCAGACATCTATTTCTGAATAACTATTGATATTGAGAAATGTTGGTACTTCAATGATATTTAAGAAAAATGGTTTTAAGAACATTGTTTTAATATTTTTTCCTAGAAAAATCTTGTGAGTTCTACTGATGATACCACTCCCTAAACAGGCATTTTTTATTAGATGTGATAATTAAGGGAAATTATTGACCACATAAACAGCAAGTGATCATCATAATGGTACAAAGTATTTTCTTTCTCACTGTTGCTCCTAAACTCTACAAAGCATTGCCTCACATGAGCAGTTGGGACTTCAGACATCATCAGTTTTTGCCCAGGTTGCTCAGTAGTACTACCTGTTGTGTCAGTTCTGTGCCACTTCTGGTTAAAGGAAAGGAACTAATAATACAACTCTTAAAATCCCATTTTTTGCATTAAATTGTTCAACTTTGGCTGCTGGTAATGTTTGGTGTGCACAGGCGAGCACAGCTGCACAGCACCTCCCTCCATGTGGCCCTTTCTTGCATTGCAGTTATAACTCTCCGTTGTTTTCCCCACCCTGGCAGCCTCAACCAGTATCCTCAATCTCTCTGGAAGGGCTGTATGTGGCAGGGAGATTGTACACGTAGTAGGAACTGAATCCAATTGCTGTAGGTTTGCCATCACTTCCTTAAGTAAACGTTTTTTCTTTCCCGTGAAAAGGAATACACCAGTGAATATCACTGGTCAGAGCAGGAAGAAGTCATGTGCCTAAGCTGAGGTAACCAGCCATCCAGGAGAATGTATGCTGCAGAAGCAGTACCAGAGCTCTTGATGAGGCAACGCTTGTATTTAAAAAAAAAAAAAAAGAAAAAAAAAAAAAAAGAGAGAGAGAGAAAAAAATCTATGTTTGGGGGGTGGGGGAAGTGTTAAAAGCAACAATGTATCATTATCTGTTGTCATTGACTGAATGGGCTTTTTTAGGTGTGGTGTTGGGTGGTGTTTTGTTGTTTTGGGGTTTTTTTTTGCTTTTCTGTAATGCCTTTTAAATACCTCAATTCTTTTAAGGCAATCGAGCCCTTTTGAAACAATGCTTATAAAGCAGCTGTCTCCACTGTACAGTGTTTGAGTGGAAATTATTCACACAGCTCTTTCAGATTCGTGTTTTGAAAAAAGCTCGAGATAAGTTGTGTGAGGCTTTGGATCTTAGCTCCCCGAGGTCTAGTAAATATTTTGTGCATTAAAAACTGCTCCTGCTCACTACTCACACAGTGTGTTATACAGCAGAAAATTAGCTTATAGTGTCTAAATTAGTAAGAATACAGAAAAAGAATGCCATCAGTTGCCTTCTAGCCTTACCTGCAAAACTACTGCTGATAACTTCTAAGAAACACAAAAGTTATGTCTTAGTGTGTATAGTGACCTACCAAAAACCTGAAAGTCATGGACTTATCTTCCTATTTCATTTGTGTGTAGGCTTTTTGGAAATACTGCTTATTCTTGGGTAGTGTGCTGTACAATGCTACTTCTATGCTTTTATAGCAAAGCCAAACCTGTTTAGTGGTAAATACTAGTTGAACCCCATCCAAGATGCACCTTGATCAGTTTCTTTTGAGTATTTTTTTCCTGCTCTTTTGGGTACCAATTCCTATTTCTTTTTACTGAATTCTGTTGCTTTTGTGATAATTCATAGACTGATCCTGTGTGAAAATAGTGGGGAAAAAAATATCTGTTTATACAGGGGTCTTGTGGGAAGAGTGCTTTTCTGATTCACATGATCTCAGTTTCTGCATCCTACTCTTATCACTGGTTTGAGCTTTTCTGTTTTTTTATGCCAAATGTTAGCTCACTAGAGGAGGCGGGCAGGACAGATCCTGGTCTAACTGACATCAAACACAACACTCGGATAACCCAAAGAATCCTGTTTTGTCTTGTAGACAGAGACTACAATAGCCTTAAGATGCTTTTTCAGAATTTCTTCTGTGAACAGTCAGCTTTCAGTGCTTGTCTAATTGCCTAGTCAGCGGGATAAATTAATTTCTGAGTTTAAAACCAAATAACTAATCATGTAGTCAGTTACTTTACTTTATGATTTGATGTATCAGCTGCGTTTCGTTCAGATGTTAAAATAAGTCTTTGAATAGAGGAATGTTAATATCGTGCTTCTTCCCACTACCATTCCTCAAAGTAATTTTGAGGTCAGTGGTTAAAAGATGGTTAAGTAAACAAGTTAATGTGCATGAACTGGAATCTTGGGTTGTCACTGTGCCATTGAATTGTTTTCTGTAGCAAAGTAGTTAAAATATCTCACCACACTGAAATAAGGACATATTGCTCAGCAGTTAATCTAGGATCAGGTTGGGGCTGAAAGATGGTGATAAAGTTATTGTAAGTCTTTAAAGAATTTGAAGATCAGGTGGACGGGAGCTGTAAGCAAATACCTCATGTGGAACTCTTTTTGAGAAGTAGAAAATTTCTATAAATATTTAAAGGGTCATTTAAATCTTGAGTTCCTGTTTCATTGTAAGGTGTATGTTAAACTTTGGTCTTCATATGCTTCTAATTCTACGTTTAGTAGAAATCTGGGACATGGGAGACTATGAAAACACAGCTCTTGAAGGGCTGAGTTGTCTTGCAGAGAGAGATGTAGATACCAAAGGGGGTGAAACCTTAATCTAAAAAGTATTTAAATAATTCTGATGCTATATAACTGAACATTATATTGGGATTTTTCCATGGTAATGGAAATGGTAATAAGGGGAAATGGACACCTTTTGTGTTGTCAAGTTGGGTAGCTTGTGTTCTTATCATGATGCCTGCACCAAGCATGTACCTAATGCTGAAGGTAAGTCAGAACTCATTTCTAAGCCTATTTTAATAAAGGGGCTTTTTTAGTGAAAAGTAGGTCTGTATATAATGCAAAGTTAGATGCTAGCATTTTATTCAACTAAGCTTTTGATTTTCCTGGGCCTATGCACACATTAAGAGATCTTGCACAAAGCAAAATGAAGTGTATAATCTGATCACTCGTTACATCAGATTTGTAGTTTGCTTAAATGTAAAGAATTTATTTTCCTTTTTTTTTTACTTACAAATTAATTTGAATAAGATTTTTCTTCTGATAAAGTTATTTTGCCTGAAATATCCTTCTGTCTTTAGTCCTTTATGCTTCAGTGCCTTAGGTTGTGGGTTGCCTTGGTCTTTTGGCTTTGTCTTTTCTTCCTGAAGATAAACTGGTTTTCAGAAACAGTATACTGGTATCATCCCATCATTGATTTAGTACAATTGATGTGACATTAAGTGCCATTCTTTGCTCAGAAAATCTGAGAGGCATGAAGGATGAATCTCTGCCAATGCCCAATCAAAAGAGCTTTACACTTGCAAGTAATCTTGTGGCTAAAAAAGGGCCATGGACAAAAAGAACATGCAGCACAAGAAGATCAGAAAACTAAACAATCCTGATGTATTTTACAGAAGATAAAATATTCACAGAGCCTCATAATGGAGGCAAGCAAACACATAAAGTAAAATAAGTAATTTCTCACAGAAAGTAACCTCTATATGTACTTATTTATACTGTAAGATCCTGCTTGCATAAGAAGGGAACTGTCCCTATTCATAAGGAACTGGAAAAAGAAATAACAGCCTTTAGTAACCACAAGGAAGGTTTTTAGGCATTGGAGCAGGCTGTAGGTAGGGTGTCCATCACTGGAAGCCTTTAAGAAGAGAGGAGTAACAATAATTTTTGGGGGGTTTTAACTATTCTTAGAGGTTTAGGGAAGCAGTTTTAGCTTGGAACAGCGATGAGTGTGTGTGTGTGTGTGTGTGCATGTGTAGAATTCTCAGGTGGATGGTCTTTAAAATAGAGAACTACAAAATACCTGCCCATAGAGAAGTGGAGTGCTATTGCTTCAGGTATTTCCTCACAGGTGAAACAAACATGAATTCTTGCTGCATTCGAAAATATATAAGTGGCTTAAGTTCTAGTAAGGATATTTGGAATGTATGCTTTTAATGCTAAGCTATGGAAATAAGAAATTGTATTAGGCAGTTCTGATCAAATACAAGATGACATCGAGTGGTTCACCAGAGGCATTGTAGCTAATGAATATTTACTTGAACATTGACCAGATAGGAAAAGTGCCAAAGTGTTGGTTTGGAGCATGTATCTTTTTATATAAAAATTGCTTTGATGTCTGTTTGAAATAGCAATAGTTAGGCTTTCTTGCAATCATCTAGGATATAGCAATGCTAAGATAAAAGTATTAGGGAAATCCCATATTTGAGAGGGGAGAAGACTTAAGCATTTGAGGAAAAACTGCATATCAGAATTAATAGCTTTTTAAAAGTCAATGCAGGACTAGATAGGGTCCTTTAATTGCTGCTCTGCTTATTGATTAAAAACAAAAATCCAAACCAGAATTCTTTTACAATAATCCAGTCCTAGTATATGGTTTTCATTTTCATGTTCACTGTACTGCTAGGAACAGTGGACAGGTGGGGTTTTGTTTGTTTGTATTAGTTGTCTAACAGATTTGAAATGAGTGCTATGAAGTATTGGCAATAATTATGAAAAGATGCATTTAGGTTTTTTTTTTCCTTTAACTCAATGTCAGTCTTGAGTACAATCAAATGGATTTTCCCCTTTCCTCCCTCCCAACCCAGTTGTGTATGTCACTGTGATTATATCTTTAGCTACTAGTCCTATGTGTAGTAGAGACTGTTTTGCTGCTGAAATATCATCTCTTGAATAAATAATTGTCACTTCTCTGAGATGGATATGCTTTTTATAAAATACAGAGCGTAGTATTTGAATCCTAAGGCTAACATTAAGCAGGAGACTACTCATGTGAGTTACCCTTTGTATCGTTCCACAACTGTGTTTAATGATAATAGTAAGTATTGGAAACAAAAATAGCAAAATAGTGGCACTATATTGACTGGTCTTATAACCTGGAGATCAACAGTGATAATGACACAGATTTGCCTAGGCAAATCTTCCCTACATGCCTTATTTCTTAGTTTGCAAAACAAGAACAGGACATCCATATGTCACAGTTTATGCCATTAAATAAAAAAAATATTAGCATGTGTTCTGATATTTAAAAAAAAGATTATATAGAATTAAGTATTCACTGTGGATTGTTCTTATGCTGTTCTTTGTGATTCATGGTTAACTATATGATGGATGCAGTGGTGATGCTCAGTATGAGAATGCTCACTAACAGTAAAGTTATCAGTAGCTTAGTCCTGTCAGCACTATTGATTTACTGTCTTATTCAGAAAAAAATCTTGATAAACTAATACTAAAGCAGATACTATGTAGTGACAGCAATGGGAATTTAGGACTGGGTAAGCAGAAATCATTCTTTGTTTAGGAGCCACAGGGCTATGAGATTAATACAAAGCTTTCCTTTAAAAAATTTCAATAGGCCTAAAGAAATTGTAAATTTTTTTAAATCAATCTTCCAGTTGAACAATTTTTTAATCCTGCATTCCAAGTAATATTTTTGAGTGCAAGTGTGTCTTGAAGTGGGAATAAACAGGTATTTCCTTTTCATGAAGTGTTAATAACAGATATTTTGAATCCTGATGCAATTCAAAAGTAATCATAGTGTTCAAGTGACAATCAGCATATTGATTGGGCTAAATAATTGTCAGCAAACAAGTTGCATTTCTTAAATTTTTGTGAATTTATTTCAAAGATGAAATATCTAAACAGAAAGTGACAAACTGACAATTTGAAAACAAAGAAATGTTGAAGTGCACTTTCTTTTCAATTAAGTGAATTTAGTATCAGTGCATGTTTGTCAACTTTAAGACATTTTGACAGTGGTTTAAAATGTTAATTGATGTTATGAGGAAGTTCAAAATACCTGAAGAGTTAAGTGACTTTCTGGTATGTCTTTTCTTTCTGAATCACTCTTTTTTGTTATTATGTGAAGAAAATTATTGATTGCTTATGTCAAGCTGTTCTACTTTTATGGTACAAGTGGTCTTGACTATCTTGTGTCTGAACTGTTTGAGTTTACATGAAGAAGGTAAAAAGGTCAACATGGGGAGATTAGACTAACAGTTCTAAGATCACTTCATAGTTGCCCTTGAGGCTTTCAAAAAGTGGTGTTTGGAAAGTTTACTTTGACAAAAGGCAATTCACTGATAAAGGCAGGAGTTCAAGAATGTATCTCACGTTGTGGCCACTGAACACACAACAAATAACATCAATTACTTCCTCAAAGAGGAAAGATTGATTCATCTTCATTCATGGCTTCAAAAATCATGCATGACTTCATCCTGATTACAGCCTGGAATACATGGTTCTAAGAAGAGATAATGGATTATGAATTCAGCTAATAGGTCAGGATAACAACTCTCATATCAGACGCATGAAGGAAAGTCACAAAAAGCAATAAATATAGCTGCTAGTTGTATGAAAGCAATTGAGAGTTTTATGCTGCCCTCTTGCTAAATTATCTAGCACAGATTAATTATAATTGTGTTATGTTTTAAGTTAAAATTTATTCTACCACTTTGTCTTCCACGTCTCATGGCTTTTGTGCAGGATATATACTATGTAAAAAGATGAAATCACACTTACCTCAATTTCGACCAAAGAACTGCTTCTGTTTCTTTTCTTTCCTATCTTTTAAAGTAAACTCACTAGCATACTTGTGTGTTTTCTGGAATGTCTTCCTCTGAAACTTTCTTGCGGGAAAATGTATCAAAAAGTCAATAGAAATTTGAAAAAAATAAAATGGAGATGTCTTTTTATCTGAGTAAAGCTACAGTTAACTTATTTGAAGGCTTATTTTGACTTAAATCTTCCTATGCTATTGTGAGTTTGGGTATTTTTTGATACCCCCCCCCCCCCCCCCCCATCAATGTGAAAGTTAAAAATTGCTTTCTTCAGTTGACGGTATTAAGAATGATAGACCCTGGGAGAAACCTTTATGAGCTGCTGCACCATTATTTGAGGATTCTGTTAGGCAAGGTCAGAAAAAGAATTATCACTTTGCTTTCTTCTTCAAAAAGTGAGATATCGTGATTCACATTACAGGGTAAGAAACCTAAGCTTTCTCTCTTGACTGTCATAAAAGAAAATCAACAGGAATGTAGCATACTCTCTTCCACAATTAAACTTCAGTTCTCTCCCTTGCTTCAGAGTTCAAAAAGGGACCATTGTAACATGCTTTCCCTTCCTCCTGTTTCAAGATCTATTTTTAGTAACCGTGTTACACGGTTTTGCAGGTTGTCTTTGGACTCATGTTAAATGATTTATTACTGGTTTTATTGGTAGTCTGTGGCTAAGTCAATGTGTTATAGAATTATACAGATCCTGAAGCGTATTTATAATAGAGCGTTTTGTGAAGATTTGAGGCAATGCTTGGAAGACTGTGAAACTCAACAGAGAAAGATTACAAGGGAGAATGCTTCACATAAAACAGGAAAGATAAGCCAGTTAGTATGAATCAACTGGGCTGTCCTTTAAGGGCACCATTTTGTGGAGGCAAAAGCTGGCTTTTGGAATTCAGTGAAGGTACTGAAGATGAATAGTTAGGATTGTGAAGGCAAGAATCCATTACATTAGAGAGTGTTGGGGTTGTTAATTATAAGGATTGGCAGAGTACCTCTCATGATGTCAAGAAAGGGAGAGAAGTCCCAGGGTGATGAGAGAGAAATACTGGGATGACCAGTAATCGCATCAGTGGGAGATCTAGGATAGGAAAGAGCTGAGAGCAGCCAAGAACAGAGCACTGCGAATGATAGGTCATACACTGAAAAGCTAATTAATGATACTGATGGAATCTAAGCAATGGCTAGAGAAAGAGGGCTCAGGGAAAAAAGAGATCCAGGAGAGCAAATTACCTTGCTTCCGGGTTTATGGTAAAGGATGTAACCCTGTGCTCTGGCAGTCCTAGCGCTGTGAGCAGGATTGTTGCAAGCATTCAGCTTCTAGAATCCTTGCAGCATCTGCCTTAGAGTTCCTACTTCATCATTATGGATCTTCCTTGTGATCTACCCTTCTTACCTATTCTCAGATCAATGAGGTTGATTGTTTTAATTCACTACCTAAGAAATTTTTCTTTTCTGGTTTGGTGGTATGCTCTTTATTGCTAAATCTTTCCATACTGCTGCCACTCATGGCAAGTCTTGAAACAACTCTTAATTAGTGCTGTTAGTAGTGCTGTTCAGTGTATATACTTGAATTTAAATATATAACAGGGTTGTGTGGAATAGAGATGCTGTAACTCTCCCACTCTAGGTCACTTTTGTTCCAATGAACTTTACCATATGCAAAGAGACTGCAAGCAAGATAAATGTGACTTAAGAGTCCAGAGCAACTATTTATTACTTAATATGAACAACAGAAAGCTAAGATCAGGAAGTTACTAGGCTAATCATTGATATGTGCATCACCCTGATAAGACCAAGTGTTTATATTCTATTTTCATGTTCCTCTGGGCTGGGAAAGCAGGGAAAGGGTCCCTCTGCCACTCCTTGAAATGGGCTGATCTTTGCTGGTATTGAATTGCCATCCTCAGATTCTCTTTACTCCTCCCTCTCCACTTTTATAGCTTTTCATATCAGTATGTTACCTCTGAAGTCCTTGAGCTGCTAACTTCCCACCCCCTTTTTGTTGTTGTTTGGTTGCCCCCCCCCCCCCCCCCCCTTCTTGTCTTGCTCACATCATAACTACAGCTTTCTCGGTAAGGCTCAGCCAGGGTCATACACCTGTACTGTATTTGAGGAGACTTTGGATCAAAGAAACTTGAACCCCCAGGCTGAGTAACAATCAATTCCTCAGCTGGGACTAGAATGCATGCACTGATAGACCTGGGACAGGAAAGGTACAGGAGAGTCTAATGCATATAGTTAGATCTTAGGCAGCACTTGCATATGGTATGAGTTATTTATCTGGAACCAAGGTGTAAAGAACGACTAGAAATAAATTACTTTTAAGAGGGAATAATAAAAATTGGCTTGTATAATGGGGCAAATGTGAAAAAGCAGGCAAATTATGTTACTCTGAGTTCATTATACTTTCCTGTCAATAGCACTAATAATAAGTTTATATGTAATTTAAGAGAGTAAAAATAAGTATTTGCATAATGCAGCTGATAATTGATAATTTTAGGATAAAAGGAAAAAAAAAGTAAGAATATTCCCTAAATATAATGCTTGTGTGAGTCCTTGACCATTTTACACTAATGCGTATTATTCTGCATAAAGTACTAAGCTGAACAATTAGTTAGTTATATTGTGGTTGTGGAAGAATAATGAAGATTCATATTCTGCCGAAACTTTTGGTGTTTTCTTCCAGGATCAGAGGCAGTTTAGTAGAACAATAGTCTGATTTAATATTTGGAAACAGAAATACTTTCTTTTCTGTGATTAATGAAGAGTTTAATGCTTTAATTGCAGTATCTGTAAGAGATCAGTTACTGCAGAAAATGTTATAATTATGGCAAAACATAAAGGGACACAGTAATAGAAAGCAAAGCATGAAACTAAAAACAGTTCCTTATGTGAGAAGTGGCAACTGAGTCAGATTCTTGATTTTAAAAAAATTCTTTAGCAAACATTCTGCTTTCCTAGACAAGAAAATCAAATAGTCTCTAGAATGAACATGTTCCAAGAGGGCAACAATGAATATAATAGTCATAATGGAAGATTACAATGAGAAGATTAAATTTCAGGAGCAGTGTATGTTGTTCTTAAGTTACCACTTCTAATGCATAACTTTGGGTGCTTGATATATCCTCACGGGGAGAATGCTCCCTTTTTCCTCCTGAAATATGCTTAGTTATTGGCCTTTCTCAATTTTTCTCTTTTAGTTTTTGTTCCCTCACCCTGCCCCCCTCCCCTTGTATTTGCTTTCACTGTGATCCCACCTTGTGATTCCATTTGAAATCAGGGCCAGCTTTTGTTTAAATTGCAGCTGGCAAGAAGCTGTTACCATGTTTTTAAATTCTTTGCCTGGTCCCTGTTAACTGCTATTAAAAAAAAATCTCAAAACTGGTTTTACTTCACTTAATGGAATTCAAACTGCATAATTTTATAAACCTAGCAATTGGTTTAAGGAAACAGTGTTTGGATAAGGTTTAGTGTGGAATAAGAAATGGCCTTAGCCTTCATAACTTCAGAAACTCCAAAAGACTTATCGTAGTCTTCTGAAGTAAAATCTAAAACGGCTCACGGGTGGATCCCATGAACTTAGGAAATACCAAGATTTTTAGCTCATGAATAGTTATTTCCTCTTTCCGCTTTTGCTATAAAATCTTCTTTTTAGAAGAAAACACTGAGCTACGGTGAAGAAAATAATCATTGTATAGAAAAAAATTTCTTGTATGGGGAAGCATATCTTCAAAACTCTGTGTGTGCTTCCAGAACAAAGGGGGTGGAGATGCTATATTCTGTACATTTCTCTCTATTTTTAGTAGACTAGACATTCTGTTAAGAGCTTTCCCCAGGTCAACCCAAAATTCAGGAGAAGCAACGTGGTCACCTCCTTTAATTCAGTGTCGCTACCTTAGCTCCCGTAACTGCCTGACCTGAAACCGGTAGCACACGCAACAAGCCGGGCGCCGCAGCGTTCCCTGCTCGGCGGCGGCCGCAGGGCCGGGGCCGGGCGAGGCCGCAGGGCCGCCAGCAGGGGGCGCGCTGGGAGCGGCGTGGCGGCGCCTCTCTGCCCTCCGCCCGCCGGCGGCCGCCGAAGGGCGCTGCGCGCCGCCTCCCCGCCACCGACATCCTCGGAGGGAGCGGCGTGTTCCTGGGCGTCTCTGCGGCTAAAAGCAGCTGGCGCGGTGTCAGGGAGAGCCTGGCTACAGCCACTGCCCTTCTGGTCTTCCCAGCTTCACGCCCCCACACCCACCCAAGCCGATTAGGTCAGAATATTGTCATTTAAGAACGGATTGATTGGACTTCTTTTCAATTGACGGATTAGATTTAAGAATTGACGCAGTGATTGCCTTTCTTTCGTGAAAGGGAAGAAACATCCGTCCCTTCAGCAGACCGGGGACGTGGGGGGCGGAAGAAAGATAGCTTAATTCTGGGACAGCTTTTCCAACTTTCAGGCTGAAATCCACCATGAAATATAAATTACTTCTAAGTTGTTCCATCAGTTTATAATTGTCACCATTTCAATATAAGCATTAAACAATAGAAATAGTCAAATAACTTATATAATAGTTATACGTTATTTAATACTGGTTTTATTACTTAAAAATTGTGATGGAAATTAGTGAAATATTTTCAGTGGACAGACTTTTATTCCTAAGAATTCCAAGAATCATCTCTGAAAGTCATGGTCATATAATCCTGGAAACAGGCACACAGAATCGCAGTTCTCTACCTGAAGGCTTATAGCTGCCCATCGGGGTTTGGGTTTTTTGTTCAGGTTGTGGTTTGGGTTTGGGTTTTGCGCGGGGGGAGGTGGGGGGGATGGGCATTGGTTTGGGTGGGGTTTTGTTGTTTTTTTCCATTAAGATACAGGGATTGGCTAGAATAGCGTAACAAACTGCAACATCTCTGTAGTAGTCTGTATTTCTCCTGTTGCTTCTACATATGGGGGTTGTATCCTTAACGCTGTATGTGTGAAGTACAGTAGATCAGTGTGAACCTGTAAAGGTGTGGTTCTTTAAGGCCAGCTTCATCAACATGTGAGGTTACTGGCAAGTAACTGCAAAAACGCAAATGGCCCACGCTGCAAACTCCTTTGTGTTAGTTTATTGAAGGCTGACATGGATGCCCTTTCAAGATGCACAGTAGTTTCATACTAGTCATTGGCTTACAAGTAACTTGGGCTACTAGAACTGTCTGTTCATATATTTACTAGAGAAAGTTCTTAACATCGGATCTATGTGAGAATCACGTGAACAGAGATACAGTGTAACTTTGTTGTGAAGATGAATTTGGGTAACTCCAGTTGCCAGTAATTAGTATGTATTTATATGTGAAACTAGATTCTTGATTGGTCAGTATCATTACAAGCAAAGACATCATTTTGCTGGCTTGGGCAAGTTCTACGTGGAATTTTATTCCAGGGTAGATAAGTCATAATTAGTTCTGAAGGTCTTTGGATTGATTTTTGGTTTGGTTTTCTTTCTTAAATATCAATTGAATGATATGTTTGGCAGAGCAAAATTTCCTGCTTATGCCGGGCTATCAAATAAGTGGCTTCAAACTGAAACTTTCAACATTGGGTAACATAACTGATTAGTATAAACAGGGTCAATACTTAGGAATTTGCTTGAAGATGAAAACATGAATCTAAGTGTTATGAGTTCACATTATTTGCAAACACTTTTTTATTAAATGACAAAATCTTAAATTTTTGCCAAAAATTCCCAATATTTACTGTTTTTACTGTCTGTAGTCTCAAGACCGTTTGCTTAATCTTGATAAAATCTCTTGTAAGTGCATATCTGCTGTGTGTAACCTTGGTTGATTAGGCTGATTTTTTTTTTTTTCCTTAATCCTTACATGAGCAGTCCTGTTGATTTTTGAGAGGCATTGTTGTTACATCTCATGTAATTAGGACTAGTTCACTTGAGTATTGATATCAGTGGAATATTTCCTATTGTGCACTTATATAAAAGTTTTATTGTATTCTTTGTTGGCATGCAACATGGCAGATTTGAAGCACCAGTTCATTTAAGTTTAGAAAGAATATTAGGTAATTGCTGCAGGCTAATAACTACAACAACATTTGAATAACAAAGCATTCATTCATTTGGTTCTTAACTATAAATCTAATTAATGGATTATTTATAGGTTGCATTCATTTCAGCAGGACATAATAAATATGATGGTCTGTAATTATCTTACAATGATATACAAAAAAATCTAAAATATTAATTTTACAACAATGTAAGAGATTTTATTCTGGAACTGTTGCATTGTGCCCCAAGATCGCATTACTAACAATAATACAAGGATTGCTGAAAGTGAAAGCTACAACCAATAAGCTTTAAATAGGTATTACTAGAAATTTTTAAATAGAAATAGGTATTACTAGAAATTTTTAAATACTTCTAAATGCTGCCTTTTATTCAAGGTATTATTAACATTTTTTTTGAAGTAAATAACTGAATTACAAGCTTCTTTGTTACAAATGTGTGACATATTACCAGAAAGTCCAAAGTTTTGTTTTTGTATGTGTTTTATACAGGAAACATACATCATTTACTAGCTGAAAACTTAGTATTTTATATGGTATTTCAGTGCTGCTATCTCCCAAGATTAAAGGGGATAATATTATAGCTGTGGTTTTATGCATGTACATGTTTTGTGAAACTTTTACACCTAGATTATGTGTATACTTTGTATGTAGAATGGTTTTATATAGGATCATTCTGGATGTATTTCTGTAGTTCTTCATGTGTCAGAGTTTTACATGTATCTTCAATATATGTAAGGCTTAATGTGGCCTTACACTATTAATTGGTTAACATTTGAAAAAAACACCAATTGTATTCTTTACGGGACAATTTACTCACTGCATGCACAATAATAAGCCGTTTTGCTATTTGAATCCCAGTAAACAAATGACTGAGTCTTACTGTCTACGTATTAATTAGGAACACAGAAAATACTTCTCATGGAAAACAGAGTGATATGCTGCTTATCATCTGGAGCATCCTTAAATAATAATGGAATGATAATAGCTATGAATCTATTTAGCAGATTCATTACCAAAAATGATCAGCTGTTGATGAAAGCACTGCTGAAAGAAATAGCTACACAATTGTTTCTCTGGGTCATGTCAGATTGATAAATAAAAGGTTAGGTGAAACATGGCCCTACCAAGCAAGAGATACTGTCTCACACTGTTATCCTTGTGGCCACTGATGCACCTGCTAGCTCTCACGATGCAGTGCGTGTGTTGTTTCTGGGAACAAGGTTTCTCAATAAGCCTATTTTACTCTATCTGTGAAGAAGAGGGGCTGCCTTCCACGCAGGAGGGCTGTGGCTATTGCAGCGAATACTGCATTCAGAAGCAGTGGCAGGAGAAAACGGCAACGGGTGAAGTTACCAGCACATAAAACACCAGGATGATTACTGTTCTCTCACGTTGATGTTGTATTTGAGCAGGAGTAGGACACTGACTCCCGTTTTGCTATTATAGAGGAGAAATAAAGCTGAGCTGCAGAATGAATTAGTAGCTAACACCATGATTACTCTTAGCTGTTAGCACAAGTTGGGGGGGGGGGGGGGGGGAGAGCAGAAAACGGGAGCCAGAGGAAAAAAAAAACAAACCAACAACATTTAATGCTGCCTAGGGAATACAGTGGAATTTAGAACAGATACCGTTGCGGACTAACAGCATGCCTGATTGCACTTGAGTTGAATCACTGAGAAGCAGCCTCATGTTGTATTGTACCATTTCTAAGGATGAAGGAAGAACAGCAAAATACTAATGGAGTTGTGTACAGTATTTCTGCATAAATGGAAAATAATACAAAGATGGTGGTATGTAATTTGTATTTTATTTTTAAGAAGAATTTATTCCAGGTATGTATCCTCTTTGTATTTTTGTATCTGGTCTACATACATTTTCTGTTTTCTTTGTTTCCCTTCCTTATTTTCATTCTGAATGTACCTCCCAGTGTTCCAGCTAATGCAATGCATTGATTTGTAACTGATTTGCTTTCTAATGCTATAATGTTGATGAAACTGTCTGGGCTTGTGCAATTAAGAATCAACATTTCATTAAAATGTCAGGGGGTTATTTTGTAATGTTGGTTAAGTTCACAATATAAGTTGAGTAAGACAGTATAGTATTTGATTTCACAATGAGTTGGAACATTTTAATTACTATAAAAATATAAATAATTTAGATATATGAATATATGGTGAAAATGTAGTATGTTTTGCTTATATCTGCCAGTACTTTTTTCCTAGTTCATGACAGGATTAGTAATAAATTGAGCTTTATGGATGCTTATGTATTTCTGGGTCTTGATTAATCTTCAAGATGAACACCCTGCAGCTTTCTTTTGAAGAGGCAGCTTGCTTAGAATACATGCTTGATTCTGTTCCACAGCTAAACCTATGTGTTAGAATACCCTCTCTCATGTACCTCCCCCAATCTACAACCTAAAATAAACCCTGTGGCTATTTAATGCTTTTTTGTCCATCCTTTTAGGTTCAAGAAGATAACGTTAATATTTTGCCTTATGCAATTCCAGAGGCCAAGTAATAGTAGCTGAAACTAATTTCTTACTATGAGATTGATGGTTCATTTTGGTTTAAGAGGAAGAATTATGCAGATATAAAAATCTGACTGTATTCATTAACACACAACTTTCTTTAGTCATCTGGGTCCTATTGCATTTTTTGTCTTATTAATAGTATTTTCTTTCAACTGACTACTGATTGTATGTAATAAGTGAAATAGAACATAAAACTATGTGCCCTTAAGCTAAGGACACTAATAGTTGTCTTATAATGGGCATGTCTAGTAAAAGTGTATTAAAAACATTTAAGACATTAAAAATAATGCTAATTTGATTGTTCAGTGGTCCTAGTCCTGAAATCTCTTAAAACATTCTGTTGCCTTTCTAATTTGAATGCAGCCCAGTTTTAAGTAAGATTTTTTTTTTTATAACGTGTTGATACAAGAAGGGTTAATATCAGTTCCAGCATCTTAATACTGATGTTAACCCTTGGCTGACAGAAATTCTTGTGCCTTAAAAGCATTCATTGGTGTAACATTATTTAATTGCTTTCTGATGTGAAAATAAACTCTGATCATAAAGTTGTAGTTATTTTTCACAGAGCAGGTGATACAATGCTTGTTTCCTTAACAAAGCTGTGGTGATTATATAAAATAGGTGCCTTTATTTAGTGTAATACACAACTATGATTTGACAATTGAAAATATAAGGTTACTTGACACATCTGAGTTCTAAAAATCACTGCTAATTCTTACCATATAAATCAACATAATGAAAAAAGTGTTGAGAGAAAGCTGTTGAGTCTAAAAGCATTAAGAAGAGTGAAAAGTAGTATTTAAGGTTAAAACATCTTTTGTTCATCATAAATTAATTTTGTAAAGGATATTATGATAGAAATTGTGGTTAGCTCTCATCTCAAAGACCTTTCATATAGAAAGAAGTCATGATGCAAGATAAATGAGTTCTTTTCAGTGGAATTTACACAACCTGAAGAGAGTTGTATAAAGGTTTTCTGTCACTATACCATTTGCTTGATCCTGCAGTGATGTCAGCACAACACTATCATAATGACTATATACTGCTGTGGAAAGACTTAGGAAATCACAGGTGAAGTACTGAGATTTCAGAGTATTATCAAGGAGAAGACTGATAGCTCAGAATATGTCCCAATTCATTAAAGTATCAAGGAAGACTGAAAATTCTGAATTTTCTTTTAACTGTAGTGTTGTGAAAATCTGGGAAGAATGAAGTGGTATACGAGATTGTGCCTTGTAAAACCGTTACAGTAAAATAGAAGCTCTGAAGCATAAAAATTCTTTGGCACCTAAGAAGGTTCTTGTACAGGTTTTGTTTTTCTCATCTCATCTGTGTCATTCAATTAGCTTCACAGCTCCAAAGCAGGTTCTTACTTTCAGGTGGAAATCTATGTATCAGTTCATAGTTGTCAGTATATTAAAGCAAAGAAAGCAGAGGATTTTTTAATAAATTGTTTTTGCAGCAAATTTAGAATTACATTTAATATCTACCTTTCTTATTGATGAATGTCATTTAGGTGTTTAGCAAGCATGGCTCCTATCTGTGTGTGTCTACTCATCCTACTGCATGTTGCTGTCAACAGTAGTTGTGGTTTGTGCTTGTGGCATTTTTCAAATGTAAATGTCACATATGATTGCTACCATTTATCAAATGACAGACCTCGTTATCAAAAACTGTCCATTTCATACTTTTGTGTTCTAAGAATTTAATGGAATTATTAGTTAACTACATTTTAGAAAATATATAAAACCTTTTTTTGGGGGAAGGATGGAATCCAGAGGGCTTACAAGTAACATTTTGCCCATTTAAAGTTGTTCCCTTAATCTAAACAATTCACAGAGAATTTTTGTGAGTAGTTAAAAAAAAAAAAAATCCCCCAAACAAACAACAAAAAAAATCACAGCCCTCTAAAACAATCTGAGTTATATAGAGTGATCTAATACACACATGGTCACAGACTCCATGGAGGTCTCTGTCCAAGAGAGATCTAATTCAGGGCAGAGAATTGCCCATCCCAAGGCCCAGGCCAGTAGAATTAGAGGATTAAAATTCTATACCTGGAAGAAAATCGAGGTTTGCTTTGTTTGTGTTTTTTTAATATATTTTCTGATGGCATTATTATAGAGATTGTTTGAAGTTGCTGAAAAGTTTGAAATGTTAGTATTATATGAGACTTTGAATGTACAATCAATATACTGTAAATATATCCTCTACATATGTGTTATGTATGCTTCAGTGTAAATTAAATCACTTAGGCTCTCAGAGTATAATGCTCTAAAGAAAACTCCTTATTAAAAACGCACACAAAATTAAGGACAGAGCTGAGATTTGGTCAAGTGCAGGTTGATGCTTTCTATTTTTTAAAGGCATTAATAGGTTCTGATTATTCTGTACTCTATACAGTAAATCTTTTTTATATTTGTGGTAATCTGACATAATAGCATGCATGTAATAGTCTAACTCATACTTAGAAGCTAACATGCCTGGTACTGACTTAGTAATACAATTAGCCCAATATTGTCAGCAAATAACTTTTCCCTCTCCAGGTTTTCCATTCCTTTCCATTCCTTTTGCATTTAAATAGGAATGGACTATTAAGTGGAATTCTCTCTAAAACTTAGCAGCTTTTGAAGTGAGAGTATTGACTAAAAATAAGTTTATGTAGGACAGCATACATCATATATACAGGTATAAAAGGGGGGGAAAGGACTCTCAGCTTCAATATTGCCTTCTTTATACATTAAAGTCTCTTTTTTTTTCCTTGCTTTCCTTTAAAAAGTTGAGGAAACAACTAGAAACATTAAAGAAAAAAAGGTTAGTACGTTAAGCCAAATAATATTGAAGCTGTGTTCCAAATCATCTGCAGTCTCTTAACCCTTGTGTGCATTAATATATTCAACTACACTATACTAAGCTATCTACTGCTCTCTAAATGGAGCACATTTTAACTTTAGCAACATGTTCAATAGCTTTTTACATTTTAGTGTTAATCTACTGTATTGGGCAAATCTCTCCCTTTTATTTTTAGTTCTAGTCAAGGCCATTGTCCTTTAAGGGCAACTGCTTCAAATATAATTTTCATATTTGTAATATAAATACCATACTACACATTTGTTTCTGAAGAAATAAATAGTGTACTAAATGTCTTCAACAATTTCATTAGTAGTTAATAAATAATTGATTGGCAACTTTAGCCTCACGGTTGCTGTAACAAAGCTTCTCAAAGAGAAATGCAAGTATTATGAATATACACAAAAGTGCCAGAGAATAGTGTAACTAAACATTAAGAAAAATTATTGCAAAATAAGAGTGTTTATTTTTTTCAACTTGCATCTGTATTCAACAGTAATTGAGGAAAAAACATCTTTGAGTCTGCAAAAATTTCCTCACTTCCCATAGTGGTCATAGCAGTAGGGGAGCAGTGAAGATGACTTTTCTTTCCAGAATAATTACACATCCTAGCTAGCTGGGAATTTACATCTTCTTCTAAGCTGTCCTGAAGGCAATACGCTTCTATATATTACAAAGTAGTTTAGTGGCAAATAACTGTTAAACCACTGAGTTAATTCACTAATATATGAAGTTCTATACATGGTTTCTGTTTCAGATGCTGTTCTAAATCACAGTGAGCCAAGATCAGTTTTAAGCATGTGCTACTTGCATCTGTTGTTATCCTTAAACTTGATTGTGTGGTAAAAAACTGATAAGTCAAGTAACAGCTATGAATGACGAGTCTTGCAGTATGACTGTTAAATATTTAGATTGGATTCCATAGTGTACTTGATGCGCATATGTGCAAGCTTTTCAGGACAGCAGTAAGCCTTGTGGGTTAAAAAATAAGCAGATTGTAGTCTCTTTAGACTGGGTTTTGAAACAGCAGTTTGGTTGTATTGGTAACGTTCTCTATAAATAGAAAGCCAACATGTTTAATGGTGGTTAGATACATTAATAGCAGGATCCATGAAGAAATATCACCCAATGAATAAGCAGATATAGTGAACTTCCCAAACGATATTGACAGAAAATAGGAATAGCTTTCTAACCAAAAGGAGAGAGTGCCAATAGCACTCCATGCTCTCATGTGAATGTTGGAGGGTGTGATGGGATAGGGCAAAACTCTGCTGGTGAAGACCTGAGGAATTCCTGGAACATAGAGTAATTATCCAAAAGAGAAAGCAGAATTACTTTCTTGCTGTTGTCCCTGTCTTTGCAGTGTCTGCAGGCAGGTCATCTGTGCAGTATTAAGATGAGTATCACTTTACAAGGAGAGACTCGCCAATAACACAGATTAAAAATGTCAGTGTTTAAGAATATAAGGAGAATTTAAGAAGAATATAAAGGAACAGATAATTGTTTCAAATTAAGTTTCTTTGAATTAGGTCAGCTGATATGATTGTCAGTATAATTCTACTGTTATAGTGAACTAATGAAACAACCTGGAGTGTACACAGTTATGCTTGTCTAAAGAAAGGTAGCGTAGGTTTTGCCCAGCAGACATACACTGATGGTAAGTACAGTTATGTCAGGATAACCCTATTGCATGGTGACCATAAGACTAGTAGCAGAGCTTACTTAAGAAATCTGTAGATCTGAATTGTAGTTACTGTTATTGATTCCTTATGTTCCTGATGGCTAAGAGAGGTTCTCTTAGCCTCAGTTTCTGCGGCTGCAAAGTGGATTGTTTACATGTTGTTTGTCATGTGTGATTAATTCATTTCTGTGAAGCATTTTGCATGTCACAAATAGGTATTGCTGCCTATAGGCAGTAGTGACTACTTTGACAGTAATGCAGAGTGGTATTGCTGCTGAAAAAGACTTTGGTTTTGTTTTGTTTTCCCCTCCTGTCTTGGTGTTGTGAACACTAACTGCCATATGCCTTTATATAGAGGGAAACTGCACTTTAATCTCATCTTCTTCCCTGTCCCCTTCCAATACACACGGGCCACTTGTAGTTGATGAATAGTGTAAAGGTTAAGCAGGGCTATGGTTCTGCCTGTTTCTTGCTTTTTTGAGGGGACAGTCTGCATCCACAAAGCTACCTCTGAATGGAGAAGGCTGCTGCTCTACAGCTTCATTTACTGAGATCCAAACAGACGGTCAGGAGTGATCTAGCTATTGTTTTTAAATGCTGAAATTATTTTTTTTAAAGATTATTCAATTTTCTTTCCTTATCAAATCCAGACCTCTAATTTTATAAAATTTAAAAAAAAAGGGGGGGGCGGGGGTGGATCTGTGAGGATCTGGTGTTCAGATACATAACTAAAATACACTGCTTGCATTATTTAAAAAGCTATCATTCTTAAACCAGCCCACTCTACCGCCACCCCCCCTTCTACCTGACACATTAGCTTTAGACTTGGGAATAAGATCCTTTATACGTGATGCTTCCAGCTGACAAGTTTTATTTTGTTGATGCTTTGTTATCAACAGTATCTTTGAAATCAATCCAAATTACCTGTTCACCATCAAGTTGATTGACAAAAGCCTATATTCAGTCTTGCTAGGGTAAAAAATTGAAGGAAGTGTCATTGTGTCCTTTCTTTACAGAAGGAACTCCTTAACAGGTTTTTTTATTTCTAATCTCACAATCCATAACACCTTCTAGTTTCCTGCTCTATAACCATCTAGCATAAAATATGTACTTTACTGCTGTAACATTTCAACCTGATTCCTTATGCTTAGAATGGGTTAGACGGGGTTAACCTATCTGTATTAAACTTTATCATATAAATTGATTTAAGTCAATAAACAAACAAAGTGAAAATAGAAAATTAGTTCATGATGGTTTATTGGGAGACCTGGATAAAACCAGAAAATCACTGAATGACAATTTGCAGCTCATTCAAATAATTGACTTAGTCCTATGTGCTTCTCAAAAGACTGTTCCTTATTTCCTAGAGTTTTAACCTACACTGCCTGAAAATAATAAGAACAATCCTATGCAAATCTTTACAAAAAAGAAATGGGTGAGACCTACAGTGACTCAAACTTGAATCCATGTGTAGATATACAATTTTAGAAAATTAGTATTTGGCAGAGCAATGGTAGGTTGTAAACTGATGAGCAGATCATATGACTAATATAGCTGAGATGGAATGGAACTCACATGAAAGAACATAAATCTGCTCCATTTAGCAGATCTCTGTATTTGTAACAGTACAACATATAATTTACTATGGTGTTGTCAGAAACTGGATTTAAATAAATTGAGTACTGAATTTGCAGCTATTTATAATAGTGTCAATTATCTCTGATAAAAAGCATAGGTTAGGCATTGGATAAAACATATATATGGTTGGCTATGAAAACAAGATTATTCTACAGAGAAGAATTAAATTGTATTTAAAATTAATGGAAAAGTTCCAGATTCCAATGATAACTTAATTATTTCTTGATGTTTTGTAGGCTGAGCCAGTAAACAAGCCTTCTAGCTTGTTTATACAATGTTGGTTTGAAGTCTTTTCAATGAGAAGAATGTCCAAGTCATCTGAGTGAAGTTTATATAAGAGGGCACTCAAAAAACTGTGGTTGTGTGGGCAGAGAAGGCAGGCAGCCACGCTTCAAATCTTGTTCAATAAATAGTTACAAACATTCAATGTAAGAGCTGAATGGTTAACAAGTGTTTCTACATCTACAAACATGCCTTTGATATTGAAAAGTGTCCCAGGATGGTTCCTTCCTCTACTAATAATATGTGAAAACAAGGCAGCCTTGGCTCTAGTGAGAGCTTTGTAATATTCTGAGATGCCATTTGCATGACTGGAAAATTGCAGGCAGTCTCATTGAGCATTCTTTTGCTTCCAAACATTGATTGCTCTTAATTCACTCTTAATACTCTGACTTCTGGCATAAGCCTGAAAGAAAAAGAAGTCACAAGAGCTATGCTGATGCATATATGTTAAAAATGTGGTTCATGTTCCACAAATATTTCACCTTTTGTAAAATAACAGGCAGCAACTTTGGGAAGGATGAAGAATGTTGTTCTGTTCTTTTTCTGCTTGCTCTTGGCCTGCATCCCAATTTTGTTATAACAGGAAAAGGAATAAGTCTGTTTACATGCTCTATTCCAGGAGTCCAGAAGCCAACTAGGCTTCTACTGGCTTTGCTTGGGCTCTATTCAGCATAGTGCATTTTGCTGCTGCAGTATGAATCAGTAGTTAGTGTTTATTATTGACCATAACATGAGTATAATAGTAAGGTCAGTAAAGACAAACTCTGTAATGAAAAGACCAAATCTTGAGGTGTGTGAGCAGTCCGTAATGTTTCATACAGTGCCATGCTGTTTGCAGACAAGGAGAACAGTTGATATCCTTTACTCCTCTTGACACAGCAGAGTAAATTTTAATCCTTCACATACCCTGTATCTAAATAAACTTCTTATTCTGCCAAAGAATTTTTAGAAGGTTTAGAAACTGAAATGGCCATTTTTAGAACTACTTTGTTGGATTTTTCTGAGTGGTTTGTCTTGGTTTTATTCTGCAGCTCTGAGACTGGGAGGCAAATGATATGCTGTATGAAACAGTACATTTATATGTTTAAAATGCATTGGCTACATTTGTATGGAATACAAGCTTTTGTTTTATGGAATAGAAGCTTCCAGATACCTCATGAAATCTTTTCTTACTTTTCCATATTTTAGATCAAATTGCTTTCCTATTGTAATGACACCTATTTTTGTCCTGAGACTCTTGTAAATAATTTTTTTTTCTCCTTCTTCCTCTCACTTTGTGTAGGTTGGATTTTTTTGGTTGGTTTTTCTTGTTTGTTTGTTTGTTTGTTTGTTTTTTCTGTGACAAGAACAATGTAAAATTTAGTAATCTGGATGAGAATGTTCCATCATTTGTAATTATGATCTTCTGTTATTTTCTATAGGTTTGTTTTGTTTTGTTTTTCTTCTTAAAGAAGAGAAACCAAGAAGGTATGCCCACTTTAAGTCCTGGCTTACCATAACATGTTAAATTCTGGTGTTAAAAGAAAGCATCTATTTCTCAAACCAGAGTCATGTGCATAATTCAGTCCTGAGATAGAACAGTATTTCATGGATACGATACTGATATGTTGCGCAGAATCCTACCTTGCTTCAAAAGATGACCCAAGAGAGACCTTTCTACGTCTATTTTACTAGCTAGTAATGACTTGTTCCCCTGTTGGTTTTTTGACCACTGCTGTATGTCATATGGATCTAAATTGAAATGTCATTACTCTGAAAGAAAGCAGATAACATTAATATCAAATCTCTCAGTTAAAGTCAGACTATTAAACTGGACAAAGAAGCCTGTAAATAAGTATAGCTTATTCATTTTTGTTAAAAATACTTGCCTAGAACTGTTTTCAGCTTCAATTGTTCATGAAAAATTCTGTTCAGACAATTATGGGGAAAGTATAGATAAATTCTTAACTGCTCTGTGTTTCCATTGTAACCCAGTTAAAACAACATCAGTATTATTGAATGATAAGTTTGTTCAGCAGCCATTGTAATGTCGTTCCCTCCTTTTTAGACACTTCAAGAAGCCATGTGCAACAGAGTGAGATTTTGCAAGACATACAAAACCCCTTCAGGATTTGGTTTTGAACAAGCAGATGTGTGATTTATTTATTTTATTTTTTCCTGTCAAATGATACCAGAGCATCAGTAGTTTCTATGTCTATAGGCTCTGTTGATGAAATATTTGCTGATGATCCTGTTGGAGATACAAATATTTGTCTGGACTGAAAATTGTGTTTTGTGGAAACAGCTTAATATAAATTACACTCCATGGTTTCTGCCCTCTTAAAGAGCCTCATCTCATATTACATATATAAGATTTGCAAAGGAATGTTTACAAAGAAATTGGGAAATAGTACAAAAAGGAAAGAGAGTTGTCAGAGCAAAAAGGAACAAGTCTTAACTCAGATTGGACAAACAAAAAATCCAAAATTTTCAAATACCTTAAAAAGCACTGTTAAAAAGATTACCAAGTGTCCATCTGCTCGCAACTTATCAACTGAAGAAGAGGAAAGCAATAGAGAATTTTCACTTTCTCCAACATTCAGTTACAGAGTTGCTATTGCCAATGGACTGCAAAAGCATATTTTTGTAACAAACAATAATAATGAAGATATAGTTCAAGATTTCTCTTCAAGTGATAGCTCATATTCTGAGTCGTTAGGTGAAGTAAAAAGTAATAGCAAGAAAAACGAATACTTATCACACACAATGCCTGTGAGAAGAAACAGAAAAAGCTTAAGCAGCCTTGCACCATCTGATGGAAGTTCAGATGGAGAACGCACTTTACACACATTGAAGCTGGGAGCTTTACGAAAACTAAGGAAATGGAAGAAGAGCCAAGAATGTGTCTCATCAGATTCAGAACTAAGTACATGGAAGAAAACGTGGGGCTTAAGAAGTAAATCTCTAGACAGAACTGGCCGTCACCAGAAATCAAATACTCTTGAACCTGGCTTTAGTTCAACAGGTTGTATTAGTCAAACCCATGATGTTATGGAAATGATCTTTAAAGAGCTTCAGGGAATAAGTCAAATTGAAACAGAACTCTCTGAATTAAGAGGGCATGTTAATGCTCTGAAACAATCAATTGATGAAATTTCTAGTAGTGTAGAAGTTGTACAAAATGAAATTGAACAATTGCGAACTGGATTCGTACAGTCCAGAAGAGAAACTCGGGACATACATGACTACATTAAGCAGATAGGCCATCCAGGAAACAAAGCAAGTCTTAGGTTTCTAAATGTGCCTGAAGAGAGGCTTGAAAAAACTGAAAGCATAGTTTACAAAATATTAATAGATAAAATGGGTTTCTCAGAGGCACAAAGCACTATTAAAATTGAGTTTGCCCAAAGACTGGGGCAACAAAGAGACTGTCCAAATGCAAAGCCAAGACCCATTATTGTTTACTTTGAGTCATCACACCACAGAGATTTGATTTTAAAGAAGTCTTATAAACTTAAGGGAACTGGCATTGGAATTTCTACAGATATATTTTCCCATGACATGAAAGACAAAAAAGAAAGGGCACTACCTTCCTCTCAGACGTATGAGAGTATGGATATGAAACTTTTAACTTTGGAGACAAAAATGAAAATACATGACTGGGAGTCACCTGACAGTGATAAAGACTTGGAACCAGATATAAATAAGAACAGTTATGCAAAGATATCTAAATTAGCACTTCAAATAAAAACAAGCTCTACTAAGGGGAGTACTGAGTCCCCAAATACTAAAGACCTTAATAGAACTGCTGATAATAGCACATTTTCAAAGAGAAGAAATTATGGCAATCAGTCACCAGAATTTGGCAACATGGAAAAACAATCAAAGACCTATTATTCAGACATGACTCCTCTATGGCATTTGCAGAATGACTTTGCAACACCAAAACTTAGCCGTTCGGAGTCAGATTTCTCAAAATTGTGTCAGTCTTACTCTGAGGATTTTTCAGAAAATCAGTATTTTAGCAGAACAAATGGCAGTTCACTGTTGTCTTCTTCTGATCGAGAGCTTTGGCAACGAAGGCAAGATGATTCTACAAACTGGTATGGCAGTTCCCAGGAACAGACTTTAGTCCAAGGTATGCAACAGTATCCAGAACAAAATGAAGTAGAGAACACAGAAACTGTTGACAGTGGAGTAAGCAATGGAATAATATGCGCATCTGGAGACAGAAGCCACTATAGTGATTCTCAGCTTTCTTTACATGATGATCTTTCCCCATGGAAAGACTGGAATCAGTTGGAACAAGGGGCAGATTTGGGCCTAGACTCATCTACACAGGAAGTTTTTGTGTATGATATGAGCAGCCCTTCAGATCAACAGACAGATTTTGGAAAGTGCCAAAGTTCTGACCTCCAATATGATACTGAAAGCTATGATTTTACCCTTGATGGTACTTCTCCATCATGTCCAGGCCTTGATAGCGAATCACAAAGTCAGTGGACTGGTCAATATGATGACTATCAGGAAACAAATTCTATCTCCCCTTATCAGAATCAAAACAGATTGCCTATGATGTACCGAAGTCAGAGTGAACTACCAAGCGATGACTCGGAAGAAACAGCCCCTAAATCGTGGCATAGCCGATTAAGCATAGATCTTTCTGATAAGACTTTCAGCTTTCCTAAATTTGGATCCACACTTCAACGTGCTAAGTCAGCTTTAGAAGTAGTCTGGAATAAAAGTACACAAAGTTTAAGTGGGTATGAAGACAGTGGATCATCTTTCATGGGAAGGTTTAGAACTTTATCTCAGTCTACTGCAAATGAATCAAGTACAACACTTGATTCTGATGTTTATGCTGAGCCTTATTGCTACAAAGCAGAGTATGGGGAAGACTTAATTGAACCACCTGGTGAGAATGAAACAGACTATGTGGAAGTAATGGAACAAGTCCTTGCTAAACTGGAAAATAGAACTAATAGTAGTGAAACTAGTGAGCAGGTCCAAGAATATGAACTGGGGCAGCCTTTGTATGAAGCTCCATATGCAATACTACCAGAAAAGCAATATGATGCACAGTTTGACAGTGTGGTCAGTGAAGAGATATGGGAAGTTGAAAGTGTCGTGGCTGCTAACATAGAAGTAAGGGAAGATGAAAATCAGAATGTCCCGGAGATCCTTACTGAAACTCCAAAGAAAAAAAGAATACGACCATCATTTAAAGAAGCTGCTTTAAAAGCGTACAAGAAACAAATGAATGATTTGGAAGAGAAGATCCTTGCTGGAGGTAATAATATTTTAATATTGTCTTTTAAGTAAAACATTGTTCTTACTAGAGTTGGACATTAATTTCTGTATCATACCTGATCTTGCTTCCTTAGAATTTGGTGACAAAAATTCTGCTTATGTCTGGTTTTGTTCATAGTATGAAATAGTCCCATGGAAATCAAAAGGCTAAAATTTTACAAGTTTGCTCTGAAAGAATTTTCTGAATATGTTTAGTCAAATATGTTTTTAAGCAATTATATTGCTTTATATTTCAGTAACTTGAAACTTAGATTTTGCAAGATTTAAATCTTATAGAAAGAACTAAACAGTACACTGTTCTTGGTTTTCTTATAGCTTTATAAATGTATTCACATTCACTCCATCCAGAATGACCAGATATTACAGTGCTTTCTTTAACAGTTTTCAAGGCATGGTTGGTTCTATATTCATCCTGATGAGCAGTGTTCACATCTTGTATGCAACCTATAACTTGTTATGTACTTGTGAGAGTTCAAGTCTAAACTGATTTTACTTCTGTTCTTAGTTGTACTCCCAATAAGCCCTCAAACAAGTAGTCAGTCCCCAAAAAAGGGAAAAGAAAGGTGTGGAGGAAAGAGTAAAGAAGTGTAAATGGTAGCAACCATTTGGAAGAGGTGGTAGAAAGGAACTTAACTCAGAGGGTGTTGACACAGATTTATTCATGATCTTTATCTTCTCTGTTAACAGACTTCAAAGCAAACTCATATACATAACTTTAATACCTCTAGTAGTATACAAATATGGTGATTTTCAATATTAACGTGTACTGTAATGCTAATGTTATAATATTACTGTGCATTTAATTGGAAGCACATAATTACCATAGCTAGCCAGATGGTAATTGTCACCTTGACTGAATCTTTGCTTTCTTTATCTGCTTTGAAAAAATAATAATCTGATATATTCATTCTAAAGATGAAGAATTGTGCCTTTAGCCAAAGATTGTATTTACTAGTAATGAGCATCCAAAGCTTGAGCTACCATAAAGTTTCTCTTGTACATGTACAACTACTTTTACAATGAACTTACAGTGAAGTTGAAAGTATGTTACACGAGCAATTAAATATTGCTAATATGAAAGTTTATTTAAAAGTCTACTTTTACATTCAAATAATGCCACTAGATTGTAGACTTGCATTTTGCAGATATTTTTCTACAGTACTGTTAGACACTGTATGTATGAAGAAACAACTAGCAATAGCTAGTACGTTCATGACTTTTTCATGATTTTTGAGCCATGGCAGAGGGGGACCACAGTCATTTATGTAGTCATTATTGTACAATAGGAATGTAAAGGTCTGAGGATCTATTTCAAGAAAGCACATAGGGAAGACCCAAAATAGTGAAACCCAAATTGGTTCCACTATTTAAAGTCTGTGCATTTGTATACATTATTAGATAAGATAGGCTGTTAGAAAATGAGAAATAACTTTGATGTTACATGTCATATGATCAGTTCTGTGAATTAGATGCATTTGTCCTTTTAATCCAGCAGGTGAAAGACCTCTTTCAGTTTCTTAGTCTATTGATATTTTTTTCTTCTGAATTACTTCTTATACTGTATTTACAGAGAAGCCAACTGACACTAAGGCCAGTTTCTGAAAATCTGTTATTGGATGTAGTCTATGGGGCATAAAGCATCTGCATGGTTATAAGATGTCATACTAGGACCTCCATTTTTGTTTCCACTGAAATAAAGGAGAAGGGAATACAGCAAGAGGTTAAAGGGAATTAACAGATGAACTGCTACAACAATACTGCCTTTCAGATTATTCTGAAAACAGCATGCATTGGCTCTTGAGTAGCAGTTCTGCTTTCTCTTCATGCTTTGTTTTCCACGCCAACAGGGAGGATGTGTTTCAGTCGGGGATTCTGCATCAGCAGGCACTAACTGGTTTGTTACAAATGTGTCTTCAGGTCCTGTAGCATACCTGGCAATGATTACTAACAAAACAGTCTTTCATGTTGTATATCTAATGGATGAATATGATGTTCTACTTTTTAATGCTTACAGAACATCTAACAATTATTCAGAATTTAAAACTTTCAAAATATATTTCCTAGCTGGAGTAATCTACTAAAAGAATACGTTACCTGTAAGACTACTTCTACGGAGTGACATGCAGTATTATTGGAGTCAAATCTTTCTTGATTTTACTTTCAGTGACCTGGTTGACTGATACTATAGACAGTCTATTCACGGATAATGGAATCTGCAGATGGAATCTCCATCCTTGGAGATATTCAAAAGCCATCTAGACATGGTCCTAGGCAATCTGCTCTAGGTGACCCAGCTTGAGAAGGGTTGTTACACAAGATAGCCTCCAGAGGTCCCTTCCAGCCTCAACTGTTCTGTGATAAGGAAATACTGTTTTTGAATACTTTGTGTACAGCCTTTGAAGAAGGATGTCCTCTTAATGTTAGTTTGTCCTCTAGGACAAAACACATTTAACTTCTGTTTATTACTTGAATTCAGAAATTTTGATTTAGTATAGGAAATGACATTTGGTAAATCAGTTCTTAAGGGGGAAAACACACAAAATGTATAGTTTGTAGCATCTCAGTTTTCACAACCTGCCTTGTCTTCTTTACGTGTGTATTCATGCATGTCCAGAGAATACTTAATTTATCATTTAAGAAAATAGTAGTTGGGGTATTATATCTGTGTGGGGTTTTTTAATATTTCAGGAGCAGTAATAACTTTAAAGAAAAGTGAGTAATAGCTGATCTAGGGTTTACGTGACTTTTATGATTTATTATTTTTTTATTGTTATCTTACCCCTATAACTGATTCACAGTCAACTTCTGATTTCTTATTTGTGATGGAAAAATACTAGTTGCAGATCAAGTTCCTTGAATTAATCTTCATTATATAACCAAAGCATAACCTATTATTTAATGAATTGTTTCACCTCTCTATGTAGGCAGGAGCAGGTAGACAGCACTCTGGCCAACCAGAGATATAGCCAGATAATACAGTAGTGTTATTTCTCCAATTTAATACAAAAGAAAGGTTTAGAATGCTATTATTTTCATTCTAGTAACACATGAGGTAAGATCATTGAAACTCTGGTACATGAATAATTTATTAGCGCACAACAGCCCATTGGATAGTCCTATTCTCTCTCTCTAGCTGGAGAGAAAAAATACAGTATGGGCTGATTGCTTATGTATTATTTATTACAATATGGTTTTGGAGACATACTGGAATGAAAGTAATAGAGTATATGGATGAGAGGCGTCGTGAGCAGTACACGAGTAATCCTTGGATTTAAAGTTCTGTAAGGACATAGAGGCGTTGTGATGATGCATGTATATTAATAGAAGGATTGATGGCTTTTTAGAAAAATATCAGAGAAATGCTAGCCAGTGGTTTGGGGTTTTTTGTACACTGTAATCAAGAATAACTCTTACCCTTTTATTTATTGTTCCAGTTCTCACCTGTTATTTTTTAGCTTTCTCTTTCGCTAGTGGCTTCTTTCATTCCATCTCTATCTTGTTATCTTTTACAGGTGCCTTAGAATAAGCATAATTCTCCCTCCTGATGAAACTATTGCTCTGGATAAGCTTCCGGAGTTGCATGCACTGTTCTGAGTTGCTTTTAATGATAAAATAGATTCTTTCTGTGAATAGTAGTTTATAAGCAATAGCTTCTTGATCTAGTTGATGAAGATCCTACTGATCATTTGGTGAATGGTCAGATTTTAAAAAGCATTTGGTCTGAATTTTCTGCCACAGAGTAACCTGTGGACTGTTTATGGTGTCATGATGGGTGAACTCAGCTTTCTCTGTATGTACACACAGTGGGAAGTCAGATTACAGGGGCCAGGGATGGGAGCTGCCTCTTTAACAGTGGATGAAAGTGGGTTTTCTATTGTTTTATAGGAAGGATTTGTATCGCGTTTAGTGGTGTCTAACTGAAGAACAGAACTTGGAGATCAGTATCAATACAGCCTTATTTTGTATATGCCTGAAGGAGGAAATGTGATGCTAACGTTTGAAACCAAAGGAACCAGTAATGTATTACCACACTCCCCTTGCAGTGTGATCATTTGGTTCCACATTAAGAAAAGGTGTCACCAAAATAAGTATATTACTAATGTGTATTTCAAACTACACTCTTTTGAAACAAGTATATATTTTCTTATTTTGACAGCTTTTCTAGCTTTTTTATAATAACTATTTGCTGGAACTGCCTGAGTCAGTTGTATTTTCCCAAAGAGTATAGGCTTTAGAAGTTAATCTAACCTTGTCTTGTGGTACTTAGACTTTTGTTTCCTTTATGTTTTACCTCCATCATGTTTGGTTTTAATACACTTGTATAGGTGCACAGTTACTAGTAACTAATAACTATAATTAATAGTATTTTACCAGTTTTGTTATGTGAATACAAAACCTGGATTTGGACTTGATGAAAAGATCAGTGCTGTGGCCCAGATGAAAACGAATTCATCTAGTATTGTTTAGTAAATGAATCGGTCATTTTATAGCTATCCAGATGGAAACAAGATAAATAAAACTGTTACCTTGGTCATTGCAATTTCATATTTGTTGGTGGTGATGGTAACATGGAAGTAAGAAGCCTGTTAGAAGATAAATTGCTTTTAAATATTACAGAGTTCTCCTATGCTCAGTCTACATTATCTGTGTTGGGAAGTGGGCTCTAAGAAAGGACTACTGTTTGTAGAAAGGGAAATTAAAAGTAGACGTATATCCCATCTTATTTCTCAATTGCTTGAGATAACTATGTTAACTGATTAAAACATTGTGAATTGTGTTTGGGTTTGCAGGATTTTTTCCTTAAAAATAAAGTTCCTTCTCAGGCTGCTGGTGCAGTTTGGGTAAAGGAAGGATGTCTCGTCAGATGGCAGAATTCTAGTTTAGTGTATAAAATACTATAGCAATTAATAAAAATGAACATGTATATTTGCATGTATTTTGCCAAAATGAGCTGCTAATTACTTCATTGACCAGTACTAACAACTAATACCAGTCAGTCTTGTTCATACCGCAGTATAAAAGAGATTGTTGATAATGGTCATCTTTTCCCCTGTTTAATCAGTCTGCCATTGTTGTAACAAAAGTAAGAGTTTGTCCTCTTGTGGAAATTCTTTGAAATCTGTAAGACTCCTCTGTTGTCATTGCCACTTCATTTCTTCAAGTGTTTTGTTGTTAAAAAATTAAATACAAATTTAAGTTTATATTTATCCGTTAGTGAATAATGGTGTCATGGCACTATTGAAGGCTTAGGCATAATTAAATCTAAACAAGCTGTCTTGAATTAATGCAGCTTTAAGGTGATATAATTTTGACATACTTTATATGGCTTTAGGTATACTTCACTGTAAACACTCACCAGAAGCCCCCACTGGAAGGCTTGAAGCAGCGTTGTGGCTACACTTTAATTCTCCTTTGAGTTTAGCATCACCTTGTACAAAATAATGAAACTTCTTTTTTACATGATCTCTTTCAGATGCTTTTCCTTCACTGAGCCTAATGGCATTTCTCATCTTTCTAATCTCAGGCATAGTCTAAGGGAAAAAAAAAAAGTTGTTAATGAATGCCTATACTGCAACTAGTCTTTGCATCATAGTGAAAGAATAGCCCGGACAGGAACACTTTTAGCTAATAAAAGTTAACAGCAATACCAAGCCCCAGAATTTTCTGTTCTGTTTCAAAATACTGAAGCCACTGTATTCAGTGATACAAGGATATTTTTGTATTCTACCATATCCCTAATAGATTTTTTTTTTTTATCCTGCAGTGATGAAAGACTTCATTAATATAAGGGTTGATTATGTATGCTGTGTGGCTGATATAGTTGATCTGCAATGTTTAAAAAATTAAATATATATTCATCTAATGTATGAGGTATAAAGAGTTGAATTTGGGGACATAATACTTTTCAACAGGAGTTGATTCATCTATTGCTCTTCTCTTCATATGTAAATAATGTAAACAGGTAGGTTACGGAGGCTTTTCATCAGTGTAAATTCCCTTCCATATACACATCAGAAGACAGGGACAATGGAACAGATGTATTGTGTAAACAGGCTGGGGAAGAAATGGATATCCTTGAATAGATGTGTGGTGCTGAGGAAACAAGGTTTATTGCAAGTTAAGGAATCTATTTTTGTGCTGTATTGCAGATGACAATGAACTACAGAATTTAATAATCCAGTTTATCCAACTGTCTTTTTTTTTCTTTCTTTCCTTCATGTTTGTGCCTGCCTTTTAGTCAGGTAAACAAAATGATGGATATCTTTAACTTTGGGGTTTTGGTGGTTTTTTTGTGGGGTAAGAAGCTGAAGTGGGGGGGAAACTAAATACATTATCAGATTATGTGGGTAGGAATTGATAAATACAATATATTCCTGCACTGAAAGTTCTTAGCTAAAATTCTAGAAAATCCTTTTTCATATATATATATATATATATATGCACTCTGGAAATCTTCCAGTAATATTACAGGAAGTAAAATAGTGTTCTAAAGAATTATTAACAACTCCATGAATTCAAAGTGTTGCAGATGAAACAATGTATAATGATTTGACTGAGTTTCTCTTGCATATGCTTGTGTTTCATGCACACAAGACACTAGAGTCTATGCTTTTTTTTTTTTTTTTTTCCCCCTTGCCACTATTTTCACTCTGGAGTCAGGCATGAGTCTTTATACCCTTTTCTTCCTGCTCCTCTTCTGCCCTTTGGTGGGGAAAAGGGATATCAGAGATTTAAGACAGTAAATGGCAGTCCGTTCAACTTGAGATTAATAGAATTGTAGAAAGGTTTCTTTAGAAAAATATGAGGAAATATAATGAGTTAATGATAAAGATGAAACATCCATCTTTTTCCTGTGAATAAAGAGCAAGTAGTTACATTCACCACCTACTCTAAAGTTAGGACTTCATGAAAGGATGATCTGCATCAGTTGCTTGCTGTTACTACATGTTCAATCCACCAAAAGAGCGATTAGAGTAAGGGAAATGATACTGAGAGTAGTGATCATCATCTTAGAGACTTTCACCATTCAAATAAAAGCAAACCCCTATTAACAAGAAGTTATGTTTTTTCCAAGATCTGTTAAAAAAAAATAATCCAAGTTTTAGAAACCTTAAGTGAAAGAATTCTTTAAAAAAGTTTAATACCTCTTTCAGAAAACATAATAGTGTTCTTATATCTGCTGTATTTTAATTCTGTAGTTACAGGCTTCATGTGTATCAAAAATCTTAGATTGTAATACTGCATGTCTTTGAAAAAAGGATAGTAGCCAAATAAATTGAAGATCAACAGTTTAATTTAGCATAGTAACTCTTACTGAATCAGTGTGCATTACACCAGGAAAACATGTGTTACAAATACACTTGTGTAACAGTCTGGGAATCCAAAAAAATTCTATTGTTATCAGATGCCCCTTTGCTGGAATACCTATACCTATTCTTTAATCATCAAACAGCTCCTCCACCCCCACCCGTACAAAAAAAACCCCACCACAAAAAAAAAACAACACCACAACACCCAAAATAAACAAATACCCCCCCCCCCAACCCCACAAAAACCCCCACTTAACCAGTAAGGTTTAGCAGAAATCATCTATATTTTGGCTGTTTTTACAAACAAGCAAAAAAACCCAAAACAAACCACACCAAACCACTTCTGTTTAGAGAATTACTTCCTTTTTTAGGAAAAATAATTCATTAAAACTGCTAGTTTCCTTCATAAAGAAGAAAGTCTCTACTACTCTACTCCTTATGAGAACAGGACACTATTTAATACTATTTTCACTGACTTTAGAATTAATGTAGATTGATTAATATTCATGCAATTTGCCTGGCCTTTTTGTGCTTAAACAGATTTAAAATAAATTTGCTAGAGCTAAGAGAAAACCTGAGCATGAATGTCAGTTCCAAGAACTTACTTATACTGGTTCTGCTGTGGAAATGAATGCAAATCAATGTTTTATTACCAAGATCAAGAAATATTTTCTATTTTTATTTCTAAAACATTTAAGCCTTTTCTTTAGATCATTGTATTTTAGAAGCAGAAATAACACTGCATCATTTTATAATGCAGTTTCAGGATAAAAGGAATCTTGTTAAAGCAACTGGCTGAAAAAATATCTAGATGTTCATTTAAAAAATGTAATGACTTGGAAAACATAATTTCATAAATATGCTCAAATCTTCCTCTGTTCTATAGGGGAAGTAGATTACAATAAAGTGTGAAACTAAAGAGATTATCTGTTTTGCTGCCAAAGCAAAATTCTGACTACTTTCATGGGACAGGTGCCAAACTTTTTCATTATGAACATTTTCCAGGTGATCAGTGGAGCACCTACACAGTTGTGTCTCTCTGTCACTCTAAATAGGAGAAAAATCTGATATCGTTCCAGTTCCTGCTGATGCAAAATTATCATTGAAACTGATGAAACCTTGTCAACCATGAGATTTGCCTCCTTGATCAGTAGAGAGTATTCTTAAGATAGATTGCATGATCAGCAGTTTTGTAAACCTGAAAATAAAGACAGGATTGATTTGATGTAAATAATTCTAGCAAGAAAAATAGTCACATACATACAGACACATGCACTTTTATACTGTTTAATACGTACCATTTTTGTAAGAGAGTTTTATTCTGCATTTGCCTCATGTAAAACTTTTATGCACTCCACTGAAAATTTTACTAATTTTCAGATTAAAACCTATGTAGAGAGGGTTTTCTAGGTAGCCCATGTCTTCTAATTGCGTTGCCGACAGAGCTGTTTAAAAACGTTCTTGATACTATGGTGAAGAATATGGTGTATAAAAAGATGAAAGTTAACTGGAAAAAAATGAAAACCCTGTTGAACACAGAAAAGACTGTAATCTCTTTTCACTGATTAAGTAGTGGCAAAGAGCAAGCTGCTGACTGATATGCTAGTAGCTTCTCTGGAGTTGACTACTGAAGTTAGTTGGACTTGTTTATGTTACAGTGGAATCTCAGAGATGTGATGTGGCAAAACACCTTTTTGACTCCTTTTCTTTGAGAAATGAGGTTTCTTGATCAGAGGCCAAACAGCAGCAAGTGATTTGTCAGTGCTATCATAGATTCATAAACCATGTATAGCTTTAGGTATCACCAGTGTAACTGCAGCCTCACCAAGGGAGTTCTTGTCCATCAGCTGCATATATACTAAGTTGGAATAAGGAGAGAGACACATAATGAACTTATTATTGAATGTGAAATAAACTAGGATAGAAGAATATGCATAAAATGGATGAGTAAAAAAAAAGCAGGTTTTAATCTTAACCTGTAGATCTTCCTGTTCCATTTAGCACAAACAGGATAGAGCTGATGCTTCTTTGCATCCATAAGGCAGGGAAGATACTTCAAACAAAGTAGTGGAATTTTGTTTGGGAATGTTAAAAGGCTTGTTAGTAGAAATTTTTCTTTTATAAAAAAATAAAAGCAGAGGACAAGAAGACCTGCCTTTTTCCTATTAACTATAGAAAGTGATTGTGGAATTCAGAAGGATTTATGCATGTCCTATTAGGGCAGAAAAAGTCCAACAGAACCAAAAGTCATGCTTTGAATTCCAATGTACCAGTCTATAGCTCATAACATCTGTGTGTCTCTCTGGTGTTTATATATAATTATTCCAACTTACTATTACTTTCAAGCAGAGCTGAAACAAACAGTGTGTAATTTGATTTTGTTTCTACCTATAGCATAAAAGGTAATAGTGGGGAAAATAACAATTTTTTTAATGTTTTAAGGTCAGTCTCTTTACTTTCATGAGAATTATCTTGAGACTTTGAGTTGCTTCAGTTAAAAAAAAAGGTAATTATATTACAGAACAAAATACGCTGAGCTTCATAGTATTTGCTACATGAATGCTACTTGTATATTTTGTAATTGTGAGTAAGCATATGTTATTCCTTTTTTTGACATCTAATATACAACTAACATTGTTAGCCATGGAGAAAAGAAAAGGTATTACTATTATACTCTAATGCATTTGAAGTACTGTCACCATCTCCCTCCTTAGTTTTTTCTCTCAATAAGACACAACAAACCAAATCCTCTCAGTCTATCCTCACAGATTGTTTTATGAATCTCTGCTTCTTCTGGCTTTTGTCATCCTCTTTCTCTTCAATTTGTTTACTTTTAGTGTGGTTCCAAAAACTGGAAAAACAACTTCAGCTGAAGTTAACAGGTGCCCATAAAGCTGAGTCATCTCTTTCTGACATATGATACATACTAATATTTTCCAGAATGATAGCTTTTTTTGCACTAATATTCCATCTACAATGCTTTCAATTTCAAATATGCTATATGCCTTGTACTGCTAACTAATCACTTTTTTACCATTTTTCATTTCTTTCTTCCAAACATAGAACTAGTTTTTACAGTAGTGCCAGGGCAGTGAAGTTAATTCAGTAATATAAGAACATCTTGAATTCTAATCCCATCCTTTCAAATACTTGCAACCCATTCCAGATCAGTGTCTTCTGCAGACTCTATGAAATTCTGTTCATCCAACTTGCTGAGAACATTGGCTAAAATCAACCTTTACAATATTGGCTGATACCCCACAGGATACTTCTGCCAAAAGAATTACTCCCAAATATCACAATACAACTGTATGCTATTTTCTAGCAAGTTCACCTTTACTGTATTTATCTTGCTTACATAGGGAATGTCATGGAAAACAATTTTCAAAATTCATACTAGCATTTTGTGGTATTTCAAGTCTTCTCCTTCCCTCATATCAGTTAAGCCGGTTTGCTTATCAACAGAAGAAAATCTTGATTTCTGTGTCTTATCTCAGTAAGCAACATTGCTGATGTCATCTTTTTATTCTGTATGTGATTATACATTGACTCATGTTTTCTTCCACTACTATAAGTCTTGAAATTAGTCTGGCTTATCTAAATCTTTTAACCCTCTAGTTTGTTTTTTTGTAAGATATTTTTTGAAGTGTTTGAGGCTATTTTAGATAGTTTCTTTAATCTTAGCTAGAAAGTGTATACAACTCCACAGGAGAACAACTTCATACCAACAGCAGCTATGAACATGATAGCCTGTGAAATATGTGACTGTTTTCCAGACACTGTGTTCTGCTCCTTTGTTCTTGATCCTAGGGTGTATATATTGTTCTTGGTCTTTAACTGTAGGATTTTTATGTGACTTATGGGTTTGCCACCATTAGCATTTTATTTTACAACAGTGGCACACTTTTGAAGCAAATCTCTCAGTCTTCCCAACTGACCACATTTGGTTTGACCACTGGAATGTCTGAGTATGATCTAGATGTTTTACCAATGCAACTAAGCCAGCTGTTGCTCTCCAGGATCACAGCCGATGTGCTCAGCAACTAAGGGGTTTTCAGTCCACAGAGCCAAAACCAGAACTGGTATGAAGTAAATGCCCCCAAAGTGTTTGTGGTGTGAACACTGGGGTCTTCAGCACCAACTCCTTTGACCTTCTGATCTGCTCTTACGGCACTAAACTATTTGCTATTGCACATGTACTCTTTGTTGCCCAAGATCTTAAGCAGTTTGCTCCTATGTCCCAGGCAGCCACTTAACATTCCTGCCCTACTGTCACTTCTGTTTATGCTGTTACCACAAACCAACCTGTATATCTCAAAACCTCATGTTCAGTGTAAGAGGCACCAAGGAACATCATCCCCCATAGAGTCCTGAGGGACTACTTTCGCAGCTCGTGTCAAACAAGTGGCTGGTTGCTTGGATGTCTTTGGAAGAAACGCAATGGGACTTCAGCTTGCAAGTAAGACCGTGACATAGTGGTCCAAGTCAAATATTTTGTGGCAATGTTGGCTGTGTGATATGGAAAGACTTACAATAATCAATTATCTGTTTGTTTTCATAGGCTATAATTAATTACTTGGTTCCATTTACTCTTATCATTTGTATCAAAAGAGATAAAATATGCCTCTTTATCCTTTATGGATAATGTATGCTTTACCATTCTGATGTGTTCTGGGGTTGGAATAGAGTGCTTAAAATGCACTCTGCATTCTACCTCCCTACCATCACTCTGACAAACCAGAGACTGTCAAGAAAACCCAGTCTTTAAGAGCGCTATAGTTTTTTGAGACCACCAAAAATTAAGAAGCGCTAGTATCATACCACATTCCATAATCAAATAGTTCTCTTGATAGTCAATAATTTATTCTTTTAGAGGTAAGTTTTAGAATTTGGTAGAAGTATCTAGTAGCTGTTGAAAGACAATAGAAAACAAGAGCCATTAGAAGTCTAATGGGACTCAATTTCTAAACACCAGAGATGTTTTTAAAGCACGTCCCCTTGTTTCAGATTTGCAGACCAGTTTATTAATACAGACACAAATGCATTTTTTATCTTCACCAAGCTGACCTCCTGTTTTGGCTCTCAATGTATCCACTAGTAATTTTTCTACATCACTGCTAGTAAAGTGCTAGCAGCAATTCTTCTGTTTCTCCTGTCAACCAAGCTTTATTCAAGTTTGACCTTCTCTTTGTCAGACAAGCATCACTCATCTCTTATGATGTGCTGGCTTTAATATTATCTTTCAAGTGTTATACAGTATATCTTCCTAGAATATGCTTCAGCAACACAACAACCTCTAGGCTTACATATTGTAATATTCTGTTCTGTAGTGATAATATTAGCTTCTGGGTACAGCATTTATTATTTTAGCATGGCTTAATTTGTGTTATTGTTTTGGGCAGACGATCTACTTCTTTCATGTGCTGCTTTTATTTGACCCTTTTATTCATCCTTTATTTCCATTTCTTAGCAATACTTACTAATTCAAATTGTCCAACTTGAACTCCAAACTACTTCTGGCTATGGGTACTCTACACATGTTATTTCCATGGAACAGCTGTATTGTTATCCAATTCCAGCAAGTATTATGTCTAAAGGGTTTGCTTCCAGGAATGGTGTAATTATCAGTCAGTTTGATGTTCTTGCAATTGTTTTGCAGAATTAAAGACTAAAATTGTACTTTGAGAGAATAATGAAGTTTAAATCTTTTTCCAATTTGGTGTTACACAATTACGCACACTTACAAGATGGAAAATCAAGGTAGTATACCTAATACCATTTAAATCCTAGGGTTTCCTAACAGTTTAGACTTTTATGACCTTATTACCGTTCTTGTGCTATGGCAGGGGGGTGGTGAACTACATTTTTGCAATCATTAAAGAAAGAGAAGTGTATTAGGATGATGCTCTGCTGCTCAGAAGAATGCAGAAGTGAAATAATGACACAAGGCTTGAAGGACGCTTATGATGTGGGGTGGGTGGGAATCTTCGGAACCTCTTTGATATAAATTTCTCTGCTGACTGATGTGACTGTTGTCCAGTTGTATTTCTGATGGTATCATAAGCTACAAAAGCAAAGGTCTGTCTTCATTTCTGTATCTTCCTTGCTAGTTTATCTTTCATGCTGGAAGAATCTGCCTTTTCAGCATCCTTTAAAGATTCTTTTTTCTAGGAAGTTTGGGTGTAGAAACTAGTTATCTTGTATGATGAATTCCTGTGTTGTGTGGTAAGTTACAGGTGACAACATTGCTATTAAAAATGGATAAATCAGACCATGTGTTAATTTGAAAACAGTTGATGTGTAAAGTTCAACTTTTATAAGATCTATTAGTTTTCATACTGAGTTTGAATAGTAATTATGCAGCGTTAATAAACACTTGTTGGAAATTTTTCTTAGCCTTCTCAAAACCTTTAAACTGATACGTGGATAGAAAATAACTTGGGGGCTTATTTGAGGAGGCTCAAAGGATGCCAAATAAGCCTCCCTCACTCTACCCCCTTTGGGGCAGATTTTCCCTTTGCCTTCAATATTTGACAGTTGCAAATGTAATTTTTGGTAGTAAGTAGCTAGGTGACCATCCTACTTTTCATCATTCCACTACACAGGTATATATGTGGAGTGCACTGAGCTGAAATAGCAACAATTGTGGAGCAATATCACTCCATGGATTTTTCCTATAATCCTAGTAAAACATCTTGCGGTTATCTAAAATGGCATATGGTATAGAGGCATAACACGAAGGCTGTACGGGTATTTTGTAATGTAGTAAACTTTCACATTTAAGAAAATATCTAAGGAGAAACAAACTACTTGAAATAAAATAAGAAGTATCCCATAGGGTTAACCAAATGAACCAATGTTTACACTTTTTAGTACATTCATAACTTTTTTAGGTTAGTTGTTTGCCATAGAATGTGTGGATGACAGAAATGAGTTATATGAAGATAAGCTCTTTTAAGTAAATCACTGTCATACAGCAGTATAATCTGAGATGTCTAGCCTTGTATCCCTGATTTGAAAATACATTCAGTGGTCTCTTACATAATCACAGTTCATTTCTTATCTACATCAAGGAATGTTTCTGTCTATTCTGGTAGCCTAATGATACAAAGTGAACTGTTTGGTGACTGTATGCTTCCTGATTTGGTGCTCTCATACACACAGAGAACACTTGGCAGTTCAGATTATTTCACTCATGGTGAGTTCAGAAGAAGCAATAAACAATGGTTTCAAACTAATTTTGTCTCTGAAGATGCAGTCATTTTTTACAAAAAAGAGATGCTCTCAAAATCTCGTTTGGGGAAATTTGTGTCAGTTGTCTGCTTTATGCAATTTGTGTTGAGAAAAGAGGCTGTTAAGACTGGTGCATTTATTTTTTTAAAGTAGCAACTGCAAAGAAAAACAAGTTAAACCAAAAACGTAATACCTTTTTTCCCTTCCTAATTTTTGATTGTCACTCTCCTTCCTAAATTTAGGCAAAATTAGGTTCCAGTAAAGGAAGTGTAGTGAAATTAGATGAAGCTGGCTGAAACCCAAGAGAGGTAAAGAAAATTTCATATGTCCATCTCTCATGCTCTGAAATATAAAATTCCATTTAACGTGGAAGACAAGTCTCAACAATTTTGTATTTTTTAATATAACTTTCTAAACAACTAAATTAAACATATAATTCATGTGATTCTTTAGGCAGCTGGTAGCAAAGTACCTGCAAACTATTTAAAAATTGCATTTCACATAAATAATACTGAGATTTATTATGCATCTTTAAAAGGCAGTATTACAAATATAGTTATGGTTAGATATTCTAGAAAGAAGGTGTAGGTTGCATGAACAGATTATGATGAGGCTTCTTACGTTACACGTGCTGTCCTGCCTAAAACTTTCCTCAGTCCCCAAATTTCTCTTCATCTTTTGGACTCTCCCTTTTTCACAAGTTTGAGTATTATTTCAGTCTCAGTCTCTCCTACTTAGAGTCCTGCAGGTATATCCTCTTTTGCTGTTCCTCTCATTGACCTGTCCAGATGATGCTTCAGCACTTTGGTTTTAACTATTCCTCTTATTTTCTTTAGCCCTCATACAAGCATATCCCATTTTGTTTCCATGGCTAGCCCAGCTTACAGTCATTTAATTACTCCTTGCTCTGCTCTTACTCTGCTTATGAAAATGCTGTAATAATTTTGTAGTGGGAAAGTAGGATCATATGGTCATCCAAGTCTCCTTTATACACTTGTGGAGAAAGAGTAGCCAATTGTATCTGATGTTGTCAGACAAACACATCTCACAAACAAATAAGAAAAAAAAAAAAGAAATTGTGAAAGCTAACCTCATTTTTATAAATCTACTCAGTCAAATGAGGGTAATTTGACGACTAAAATGCTGCAACTTAATTTAGTCAAGAATTAGTTTCTGAGGCAAAATTAAAATTTTTGTATTTCTGAAGGCGGGGGAGTTTTGAAGTAAGAAAACATCAGAATAGTTCATGTCCCAGCAGAAAAAAAGTACCTTAATGGGTTTTTCTGAAACAACAATAAAAATTGATACCATGTTCACTTATATTCAGGAGAAGAACTATGAAAAGTATTAATTCATGGCAAGCAGATAATCTTGATGCACAGAGATGTGCTTACTCTATTTTTACTAAATCATGGAATTTACTATTAGTAGTAGTTTTTATGTTCTGTATAACTCAAAACATAAGTTTTCCTTGGGACACTAAACTATATTTAATTCTTTTAGGCATACTCTTTCTAAAAGGATTGTTCACGATAGCTGTGAAACTAAAGCTAAGATCTGTAGTCAAGCATAAAAAAATGGCAAATTTTACGGTCTCGCAAAGGAGAGAAAGTTGCACAGTTGGATTTTTTGTGGATTCAAATTTGGTGTTGGGACTTTGCTATTAACTAGTAGCTTAATTGTCTTTAACCTTTTTGAATAATACAAAATCAGATATAATCTGACTGGTGAAACATGTTTTGAACAACTTATCTCCAGTTTCTATTCTGCCCATTCCTGTGCAGGTGCTTTGCTTTGATCACATAAGTAGCCTCTAAAATTAGTGGCACAATAGAGCCTTTTCTTTCCCTGGGTTGTCACTACTATACTGTATGCACCTTTACATTTGCCTTCACGTATTTTTCACGTATGTGAATGGGATATTTTCTTATAGATAAACCAGTTCAAAAATGAAATGTAGCATGTGTTTAAAGTGTAAATGATCATTTTGTAATGTATGTAATGTGGGATATCTCCAAACATCTTAAAAATACCTGAACTATTTAAAGGGCCTGTAGAACGTGTACTCCATTTGGGGAGGAAAAATGGAAAGATCAGTAAGGTGACAATTAAAGCAATGCAGTTTCATGTATGCACTGTACTATAAAGTGTCAAAAAAAAAAAAAAAGGCACACTGGTTGAATAGTATATAAAAACAATTTTAAATGTATGTGTATTTTAAAATTCACAAGACGATAAACAAGGTTAGCTTTTCCTGTCAGCAAATATATTCTGTCTGATAGTAAATGTGAATACATCACACTTTTGCATTAAGCAATTCTTTTTTATTTTTTATATCTATCTATCTATCTATCTATCTATCTCATATCTTATACTTCCACAATTGTAGTTCTTCAACTGGCATTTGGGGGGGAATTTCTGTCATTATATGAATAGCTGTGATAGAAAAGAATAGTTACAGTGCAGGGGTTTGGGGTTTATTTTATATCCTTAGTAGAAACACTTTCCTTTTCCTTGAAAATAAAGCATTATTTTTTTGAACACTGCAAGTATATTAAAATATATATTCAATAATATTAAAAATATATATTAAAAAAAACCCAAACCAAACCAAAAAACCTAAAAATCATATGAGATGGGATACAGTGTATAAATTATATGGTATCCACACAGTCCTGCATAAGTGGCAGGGGTTCTTATCTATTGAAGACATCTCTTTGCTTGTTTAAAATGTAGTGACAGTGGTCTTGCCACAATGATACAGCTAAGCACAGCTGTTACTTGGATTCTGCTGTGCATTAGGAGATTAAAACAGTGACAGTTTTTTATAGCATAAGATATTTTCTCAGAGACTGTTTTGTCTAACCTATATCCCCCTTCTTCCTAATTCTTTTTCAGATAGCGGTTCTGTGGATGAAAAGGTTTAAAATCACGTATTTACTATAGGGATCATGTATTTTGTTGATGTTTGTTTGTGACTTATTTGACCTGTTTGGTTCCTTCATTTTAGTTGTGATATCTGCATGTTTTTCCCAGCTTTCCACTCTTTTGTTCTCCTTTGTGTGTATTGCAAATGTGTTGCTTTTATAAACAGGATAACCCTCACTGTTGTGCTTATCATAATTGCCAACACAGGGGTCTGCTACTGTCAAACATGATATCTGGGATTTTTGCTTCTAATTATCATTTACATTGCATACACTATAGGAATTAAAGGACAACAATATTTGGGAAGCAATATCTTATCTTCCCATGGGTTCTTCCAGTGTGTTTCACTAAATGCTCGATGCTACCAAAATGTATTCCAAAGGAATAGTTACTCTAGCTTTGGCCTGGAGCTGACCCTGCTAAACATTTTCATATTAGGTGTTATATGTTTGATGCAGTTAAATTCTGTCCAAGATTTACTAAGAGCAACTGAGTAACTGTACTGTTTTTGGTCTTTATTAAAGGCTCGGATAGGAAGTGGAAGTTCCTTGGATACTTCCAAGCTTTATGCAGTCCAGGCATTTAGTGGGTAAGTACCAATATGACTGTGAATTTTGTTACTTACATCTGCAAATTAGTGTCATAGTGTTATAGTATTTTTTCTAAGTCTTGTTCCTATAAGAAATAGAATTATTTTAGGAGGAATATAGTCAGTTTCATTGTGTATGTTTTCTCCTTTTAATTTTTTTAAGTCCTTAATTTTTAAGAAATTAATACAACAATGTAGATGCACAGGTTAACTGGATGATAAATATTTTTACCTCTTTGCATACAAAATAAATGCCCTTTGAAGCTGTAGTTTGATTTTGTCTTCATTTTAGTAAATGTGTAGTAATACAATAATATTTGAAATCTAAAACATCAAGGGAAAAAGATCTTTCAGTTGCTGGGAGTGAATATGGCAGAAACCTGTACACTTTGTTTTGTTGTCTCCAGATGGAGTGATCTTAAATCCAGTTCTAGGGATTCCTTCCTTTGAGGAAAATCTCTCCTTCCTATTTTGAATACCTTTTTATTGTTCAGTCTCGAAAGGAAAAAAAGTAAAAGCTATTGGTAAAATTTATCAGTTATATTAGTTAGCTATTTAAAAGGGATATTATCCTCTTGCTGGTGCACTATATAAGCACTGTTTGCTATAGTTATGCTTTGTTACAAAGACAAGGTGATGAGATCAAATTATCTAATTTATCTTCCATCTTCTCATTTGTACATCTTAATGGCTGTACAACAGATTCTAGACACTATGAAGTTTTCCCATTTAGATTCCTCTGGGGTTTTTTTCCCCCTAAAAGGTACTAATGGTATTAATTTGCTTAATATAATTCACATGCTGCTGTGGAAGGTATAGTTAGGGTAACTTATTTCTAAACCTTTGTCCTGGTTTCAACTGGGATAGGGTTAACTGTCTTCCTAGTAGTTGGTACAGTGCTATGTTTTTGAGTTAGGTATGAGAATAATGTTGATAACACACTGATGTTTTCAGTTGTTGCTAAGTAGTGTTTAAACTAAAGTCAAAGATTTTTCAGCTTCTCATGCCCAGCCAGTGAGAAGGCTGGAGGGGCACAAGCAGTTGGGAGAGGACACAGCCAGGACACCTGACCCAAAATGGCCAATGGGGTATTCCATACCATGTGACATCACATCTAGTATATAAACTTGGGGGGAGTGGGGGCGGGGGGAATCATCCCTCAGGGACTAACTGGGTGTCAATCAGTGGGTGTTGAGCAATTGCACTGTGCATCATTTGTACATTCCAATCCTTTTATTATTACTGTTGTTGTTTTATTAGTGTTATTATCATTATTAGTTTCTTCTTTTCTGTTCTATTAGACTGTTCTTATCTCAACCCATGAGTTTTACTTCTTTTCACCCCCATCCCACTGGATGGGAGGGTCGGGGGAAGTGAGCGAGTGGCTGCGTGGTGCTTAGTTGCTGGCTGGGGTTAAACCATGAGAACATTAAATAAATTTAAGAGCATTGTCCATCTTTTCAGTGGCTTAGGTAGTTTCTGTATAGTTTGTCATACCTTGAAAGTGTTGTATTTCTTCCTTTTCCAGCTCATAGAAACTTCAGAGTTGCTGTAAAAGTGTGAGGCCATATGTGACATTGTGCAGGATTAGTTGCTGAATGCAACGTGAAACATTTTAAATATTGTGAGAGATAATTGATGTGGTTTTCTTACTAACATGCTCTTTGGCATTACAATAAAATTATAGTATACTTCTCTTGGCTTGCAAACCACACAATTGCTTTCGCTTTGATCAGTTGCATTTTTCTCATAAGGTCAAAAAAGTCAAAAGTATCTCAGTACTAAAATGATAAAAACTTTTTCCTTTTATATTGATTAGCACAATTTCTTACTATGCCAAAACAGCTAGTCCTTCTTTGAATGGGATTTTCCAAGTACTGTATCTCTCTATTTTAAAAATAGACCAATATAAGTGCTGTGAATTTTCTTTCCTGACTTCCAAATGCAAAACATTAGTATTTCTGTTTCAATTATATTGTTTGTCAACATGAAACTAGCACATCTGAAGCAACTTTGTTTCTCTTGATTAGGTTACTGATTTGAATACTTTTTCAGCAATGTATTAGCCACAAAAACATTTACTAAAACTCTCTATGCTCATGTTCACATTATTCTTCTAATGGAATCATGGAAGGCTTTTATCAGATCCATTGCAATTGTGCTAGCAAATTATGATAATAACATTTTGATTTGATGTATGACAATTTATATTTGGTGGCTTCTTTATTGAAAAAAATTAATGCATATCAGAACCAAAAGGCATGACAGAGGCAGCTTCTGATGGTTGCCTCAAATTCTCGTTGTCATATCTGTAAAGATGGTATATTCTTCTTTTCTCTTTTGTGCTATGCAATGTCAATTCATTTTTACTCATATGTTTTGATGGCCTCAGATTTGAGTAATTTATGATTTGATGCACCACTAATAGTAACGTACCTCACCACTGAGAAGCATGAATCTGATGTCTTAAAAACTACACAGTAAGTTGCGGTCTACTGAAACTAAGAACAATCGTACTCAGAAGCATTAGTGTGTAAGCCTGGTACAAAACTTTGGGGTTGTGTATTAAAAAAAAAAAAAAAAGCTGTTCATAACTGTCAGCAACTACTTTTGAGAAGTCTGGTGTATAGATCACTGCATGGTTTCCAGAACTAGTAGGAGAACAATGTTTAACATCAAAATGAATTCAAATTCTTGAAATACAGTGTAGAAATTGACATTCTCAGATACTTTTATAGATGCTGTTGAGTGCAGAATTGTATATTACATTCAATGCTGTATTCCTAGAATAAGAAGGAATGGGGTTTTTTTCTCTAGAAAAATCAGAAATCCGAAACTGAAAATAAAGCTAGTCCAAAACTGCCTTGGATTTATCATCTGTCACTTTAAATGGCCCAATTTTGATCACTGCATGTGGTTAGGCTTTCATTTGTTAAGCTAGAGAATTATTTCTTAACATAACCAAAATCTTAAGGAAAATTTTCCACTTATGTTTCTTCTTTTTTTCCTTATTTCCCCTTTTTTAAGTAACCTACTTCTTGTTGCTCCATTACCTTATATTGCTTGCACCCCATACGAGTAAGCTTAATAAGAGAGAGCTCATTCTGTCATATTATTTGCAATGTGCAAAACCAGAAAAGAAACAGTTTAACATCTAGTTGTTGTGTAATTTAGGAATAGCATTTTGTAAGCAGACTGTGTGAGTGTAGGCAATCAAGTATTGATATCTATGCATGCAGGAAGCTGCATTTGACCATACAGTTTTGTTGTATGCATTACTTTCCATAGCCAATTACTTAATTATGGTTTCCTAATAGGTGTAGGACTTAGAAAAGTAGTGTACAAGAGTGTATAGAATTCTTATTTATTGTGGGTTGCACACAAAAACCAATCTCATAGATGTAAGGAGGCCTTTTGCCACTGACAAGAACTATACAGACAGAAGTTGGTCTTTTTATGCCTTCTCTTCCAATCACAGGTGAATAAATTCAAATATTGAATCCTCTAAGAATAAGCTGTGTCAATCCCTTGCACAGACATCCTGTAACCACTGCATAGGACTACTTCAAATGACTGACAGTAGCTCAATACTAGCTCATGTTTTCAGCTCAAACCTTACTTCTTTTGCTGACAAAGTTTGGATTGGGCCTCTAATCCCTTTGCTGTCTGCAATATATTTGTGCAAGCCTCTGTTTCACTAGGCCTCCCTGAAAACAGTGATGCAATTTTCATTTAACTTCTCATTCAGCTGAAGAACCGTGACATCTCAATGGCTGCTGTGGCTCTGTTTTAATCACACTTTCCACTCTACTCCTGCATCCAAAAACTAATCCTAAATTCAGGGAGCCCTCAGCCTCTTCACTGCCAACATAACTGGCTGCAGCCTTAGCTATGACTCCTTTTCCCTCTTACTCTCCCCAAAAGGTGTTGCCCTTTGAAGTGAGGGGAGATTCTTTCCCTCACAACCCTTGATAACTTGCTTTATCTATATAGAAATACCTCAGTTGCCTCTTCTGCCTTACTCTTCCTTCTCTTTCATAGCACAGTGCTGTGAACCCACCTCACATGCACCAGCACATCCCAAGTCCATGGCACAGACTGCAACTCTTCATTCTCTGCAATGATCTCCACTTGGCTGCATGAAATGAGAGAAAAGCCAGGATGAGAAAGAAAAGGCAAAGACCAAATACAGTTTTCCTGGGGCTTCTCATGCTATTTCCCTGTTAAAAGACAAAAGCTCCACCTTTCCTGTTCTTTCCATGCCAGTATCGAACAATAAATTCTTCATTTTATTTTTCTTCTTAATTTTATTTTTCTTCTTCATTTTATTGAAGATGAGACGCTTTAGAAGTCATCCTTTCAATATTTTTAAAAAGTACATGGAAGTCAGCTGGGTTTTTCATCATGTATACGAATCTAGGGTAGTACAGTTTTACCAGAGACTTGCTTTGTATTAATTCACTACTTGCTTGATGGCAGTGATGTCAGGGACTGATAATTTTACCACATGGCCTAATCCATTCTGAAATTTGCTACTGGTACACAGATGGTGCTGGATGCAGATGATTACTCCTTTCCTTCAGTAGCATGTTCTCAATGGTAAAACAAATTTATTTTTCTTGGATTCTCTGACAAATTCAAATAGATGTTTGTTATGCAGAATATCTTCAGAAGCACACAAAAAATAGTCAATATTACAGGTTTTTTTCTTGCCTTGAATGATAACTTTTGTGCCTTTGACTTCATTACCTTCTATGTCAGGATGTTGTTGGGTTGTTATTGTTGGAGGTAGGGAGGGGAGTAGAGAATTTAATGTATAACCTGCATAACGTGAGCAGTTTTTCTATGGCTGTAGTGTTTAATGTTCCAAAGACTATACACAAAAGCTAATATTTCACTGTCAATACAGCATTGCTCAGTATGTTAGTGCTCGTAATGTAGCTGTTCTGGTTTTCAAAAAAATTAGATCTCACAATCTAGATCAGTCTATTAAACTACTTCCAGCTGATAGCCAACAATCTTTGCATAATTATGGTCCCCTTAAATGTTATTAGAAGGATTGAATTTGTTCTTGTACAGAGAATTTGTGCATAGGAGAACTTCCAGTTCATATCCCCAAAGTCGGGGCTGTTTCAGTCCAGATGCAAGAAAAAACACTAAATGTGCAGTTCTCCAAGAATAGGATTGAGATGTGTGTTTTCAGCACACATATATATTAGTGGAACTACATTTTTGCACTAGATCTCCAAGTGGATTCTCCTACTTCCACTTAAAACTGAAATGTATCTTCTCAGGCAGGAGTACATTTATTGTTTATCTATCTTTGAGATATGAGAGTTTGGTGGTTCAGCCTTTCCATGTCTCTACTGGATATTGTGCACCTTATTGTGCACCAATGCCCTTTTGCGCTGTTACCTTTCAGTTTTGTCTGTGTACTTGAAATGATTTTTTGTTTTAATTAGTTCTGTAATTTCTTTCCTTTTTATAGTGCTTCTAATTAAATATTTATATTGGGGAAAAACCCTAATTAACAGCATTTAAAAATGTTTAAAAAAGAATATAAAATGCTATACTTGCTCTACTACGAGGAGTAACATGAAAATAACTTGCCTACAGACCCCCCTCAGTTGCTACCCCCCCACCCCTCAATATATGCAGGAGTCCAGTGGCTGTTACTTTTATCCTTCTGTATGTGCCTCTGTCCACAGACTACTAGTCTTCAGCCTAAATGGCAGTGACCAGAATTTCTGATGTAGCTCTTCTTTAGAATATTACCTTGCTTATATGCTTTCCCTCTGACTCCCCACCAAACCTAAAACATATAAACACAGGCTTGTATCTGCTCCAACCTCCTTCATTCCAGCCTTTCATACTATTGGCTCCTCCCAAGTTTAAAATAATTGTCTTTGTTGTCCTTGTCATTGTCTCCCTTTGAACCACACCCCTCAGACAATCCTGACATCTCAAACAACTGCAAGGCCACCGATACCTGTTCCACCCAAACTGTTGCCAAAGCTGCTTTTCTGCCTTTTTCCTGTTAATCTTAAAAAAGAAATAAAGAGTCACTGTTTATCCCAAATTATGCAGAGACGCAGCTGCTGGACCCAGATGAATTCAAATTTTTTTAAAATGTTCACAAATCTCTCGTATACTGAGAATTCATATAGCCTTAGTGGAGTATAATAAGAGAACAGTTCTGAAAAATGAAAGCAGTGCTGCAGTTGTGGAAAGAAATATTCTTATTTTAAATTAAAAAAATTAAAATGTGGATTTGATGTTGGGGGGGGATGTTTGGGCTTGTTGGTTGTTTTGCTGGTTGATTTTTTTTTCTTTTCTTTTTTCCTCTTTCTCTTTCTTGTTGAGAACTATTTTCACTGTAACTAAGCTTAATCACATCAAGAATACAAGGAGAGTAATTAATGATGCTCCAGGGTCTACATAAGGTAGTGGAGAAGTAGGAAACAAGAGTATAGTTTTTATTCTAGAAAGATAATTCAACAGCATATTCATTCATGTCAAAATACAGAACACAAACTACAAAACAATACAAGCCTCAGTGTCCTGCAGGTAAAGCAACTGCTTCAGATCATTCCTTGGATTCTAGTTGACTGTTGCCATAAGGAACACATTAATTTCTCATGCAGAAAACAGGATTTATTATCATTTCACTAGATTCTTACAGAGAAGGATACCCTTTTATGATGAAAGCAACTGGAAACATCTTGCCTTGTGGTTTCTTCCTCTATCATTTATAAGCTAATCTGTTAAAATATCTACTGGCAATCAAAAGGCAATTGGAAGTGGATTTTGAACCATGCCAGCCTAGAATTACTATTAAACTTGTGGATGCTGAGTGCAAACAACATAAAGAGATTTTTAGAACATAGCTAACTAGAAACACTCTAGACACCAGACCATATCTAGCAGTTTTCCCAGTCGTCTTATTTCTCTACAGAACAGGCATTCTATCAGTATTACTGAAGTGAGAGAGTGCATTCAGATACTAATTTATTCCTAGTTTTTTGCGATTGAAATATTAGCCAATAACTAGTCTTAGCCTGGCTTCAAACTTCCCCCAGTTGACATACCTGTGATACTTGGAACCTCTCTTCAGCAGAGATTTTAATAAATGTGTTAGTCGTGTTTCAAGGTATTTGAAGACTAAAAGTAGCATGTTTGGGGTTTGTTTGTTTCTTTTCAGTAATGCTTCTACAGGTAATGACCAATATACCTCTAAATGGCGTTCATGTTTGGTTTTCCTCGCATTTTTTCAGTCTAGGTAAGAGTTCTTGTCTAGTTCAGCTGGAATTTAATTTTTTTCAAACAGCAAAATAAATTTTTTCAGCACAGTGTGCTGGTAGATTGGATGGCTGCTTTTCCATTCCCTGATCAAGCATTCTGTACTTCATCTGACAAGGTATGAGTAAAGAAATCACATCTTACTTTCCAGCAGTTTGTATACTGAGATTTCTAGACATTCTTCATTAAAATGACTCGTGATAATAATAAAGAAAAGTATGCTCACATTTGATTATAATAATAAAGAAAAAACATTCTGGAATGAGGAGGACAGCCCTGATTAACTGTGTCGTTGAGCTAAAAGTCACCTACTTTCATTCAGTATGTGATAGAGCTGTCTTAAATACATAAAGCAGGTAAAACTTACATTTCCTTTACATTAGCATTTTGTCCCAGTTATAGCAGCTAAAGACCAACAAGATACTTTAGTGGAATTAGTATAAACTCTCGGTATAAACAAATTTAAACTACACCGTAACAAGTAACAGCTATGAACCAAACAATCATATTTTCTATGGTAGAAACTGAAACCAGTAAAGGCATAAGTAGTCCTTAGAGTCTCAATTTTTTTCTGTGATCTTTACTATACACTTGATTGAATGCTGGGCAAAGAAGAGGCAGGAAGTATTATTGTCTTATATGAGTTCATCTGGTCATTGATTCATTGCACAAAAGAAAGTAGATAGTTTCCTTTATAAGCTGCAGTTTCAAAATTGCAGTTCTTTCCTGAAGTCTGGTTAGTTTCTTTAATGTCTTAAAAGTACTTGGGTGACTAAGTACCTATGTGTAAGAACTCTCTGACATTGTCATACTTCAGCAATTAAAAAAGTTGCAGACAAGTTGCAGAACCAGCTGGTAGAATACATAAACTTCTTGACAGTAGCTACAGTGTACTGCCCTAGTATTGTCAGAAGAGATGGTGAAGCTCATTTAAAACCAAAATATTTCATGTCATTAATATTTTGCAGATGATAATTGGAATGAGTTTTAGTATTGCTTTTTTTTTAATAACAAAATAGGCACTTCTTGACCATATATAACTTTTAAGCAAATATTTGTGATATTGTACAGATACACAGAGAAAAAAATCAGATCTAGATGTTTCTGCTAAGCTGAACTTGAGCTGGAAATGGTAGTGAAAAGACTTTACAGAGTAGAAAACTAAGCTATTTAAAGAGACAGAGGTGTGAGTTATGGCAAATTACTGAGCATAAATTACACCACTAATGTCATAATAAAATTTCTTTATATTATGTACTCATCTGTATTGATTCTGTCATTGTTGCTGTTCCCTCAAAAGCCATGTCCTTTTCTTTCTCTGGTAACATCATCAGCATTCTTAATTCAGATGTAACCTTTTCTCCCAGGAAAAGACTATTAGGCAGTCTTGAATTTAGATATTTTTTTTTTCCTTCCTATATGCTACTCCTTAGTCATCAGTAAAAGGAGTCCAGTAAGAACTCCATTTTAGTCATATTTTGTGTTACAGAGCAGAATAATAGATGGAAGTGATTTTATAGACATTGCTTGTCAGAAGTAGCTCTTTGTGGCATAAGAGTGCCTTATACATGTGATGAGTTGTATTCACTGCTGACGGAACTGCTCCTGAGTAACAAAGAGCCCTGAGAATCTGAGTTTCTGAGTTTATCTCTTAGTCTCTGTACATTTACTTTTCACAACCTCAGAAATGTTACTTCATTTCTTTCATGCTTTTGCTGAGATTTGTTGGTATGTCTGGAAGTTGTAATTTGGGTCTACCTTTATATTTATGTTCTTGAAAAGAAAAATCTGATATCAAAACCCTGCACCAAAGACTGTTTATGTGAAAATATGAAGGAAATGCATAAACAACCTATGAACCCCTTTCCTTTTCTTACAGAATAGTGCAGGTGTATCAGAAGGAGGTACGGGAGAAACAGATTATCTCCTAAATTTATAGGATAAGAGTTATGATAGTGCTTGGAAAGTGGTAATGCTCTTTAGGGTTAAAATAAACTTTCCTATACTCTAGGCAAGTGCTTTACCCACTCAACTAAGATATGAAAGGGATTACAATTTTTTATCTTGTAACTCGAAGGAACTCTACAAACAGAGAAACAGAGGGATGCCTTTGAGGATTTTAATGTGGCCAACAGGCATTTTGGGAATTTTCTGTGCAAAAATTTGTGTCAATGTGGACTTGATACATTAGAAGAATTAGATGAAAATCTAGAAGATTGTACTTTTAAAAAACGCATCCAAATTACACAAATAGTTCGAACTAGACTCTTATCTCTCCTTGTATATCTGTCAAACTTCAGCAATAACTTGAAGTTAGCAGAACTGCTTACTCCTTGCTTAGCTTTTCTAGAATTCCTGTTTGAAATTTTACAGGTCAAGAATGATGTGTCTAGATTTGCTCTGAGAGGTTCAAGACCCTTTTCACCTGCTTACTAGCTACTACCTATCCAATTACAGTTGTCCTCTTCCTTTTCAAGTTTTGTTCGTTTCTCTTGTTTCAGATCTGCTGTCTCTTTTGCTGATTTCTCTACTTCTTCCATTTTGTCCTTCCTCTCAAGTCTCAGATGAAGTGTGCTCTAGTTGTCATCCATACACATAAGGAACTCAGTCTCCAAGATTGAATTTTTTCTGCACTTTTCATATTGACTTAACTCTCCTTGTTTTATGTTTAACTGTCCTATGAAAGACTTTCTGATCCAGCATGTGGTGCAGAAATAAATTGTCTTGACTGTCATTGAAGAAGTTTTAATTTGGATGCTACTCAGACTCAAACATGTATAGGCTGGGAACAGTCAGTTATGTATTCCTGTGGATGTATTTCTAAATCCATGTGATATCACATCTGCAGAAATTATTAATTAATCAGAGGTGAAAATGTAGTAAAGCTGTTTGGCCATGATTCCATGATGATACAGCATGCTGAAAGTTCACAGCTACATAAATTTCTGGATTTAAAAGAGAAATTAAGGTTTGGGGAGGTGGGTGGGTTTAGGACACAGTGTTGCAACCTTCGTTAGTGTGTCACTGATGTTTTGGTATTGCTTTTAATCTGTTTTATCTCTTTCTGGTCTACGAGGTTTATAATCTTATTTTGATTAGATGTTATAATCCTATGACAATGACAACCAGAGAGATGCATATTGTCAAAGGTAAACTAAGTGTAGGATGTTATTACCTCATCTGGTTCTAGGAAGGTCTCCATCCTGTTTTTGCAAATGAATTTGTCTTGTAGGACTTCCTATCTCCACCTTATCAATTCTCCACAAGCTTTATGCAAATTGTTTTTTTTTCTTTCCCTTGTTGGTCTCTTTTCATTATGGCCACGTTGATATTAAGGAAGCTATTTAAATAGACATCAAGGATAGTAGAGGGAATTCTAAATGAGCCCTTGGTATTATAATATTGCAACAGTTCTGCTAAGGGAGCATTAATTTTGAGAACCACGTTCAGATTTTTCTCTTCCCCGTAAATGTTGAGACCAGATTTTCCTTCTAGACAATTTTTGCAGTACTGTGAATACTCTGTCTTCATTAGTGTTACTACTGACTTGCTCTGGTGTAAGGTGAAGAATATCAGCAAATGTACTTTTAATGCTGTTTTGCTGATGCTTGGTTTTTAATAACATTTTTTAGTTTGGGCACTAGGAAATAATTTTAGTGTTTTGGGGGGCTTTGTGGGTTTTTTTTAGTTTGGGAGGGGGGTGTTCCCAAAATATTGAAAAAAATATAGTGAAGGAAAAAATTTTACAAGTTGAAATGGTGGCACTTTGAGGCCACAGTGCCTGAGGCTAGCATAAAGTCATTTCAGTTGGCTAGCATCAGCTCCCTGTAATGTGACAAGAAGCATGATGGGAAAAAGAAATGAGGTCAGAACTTTTTTGCAAGCAACTTTATTTTTTCCAAAAGCTGAGATGGCCCCAGAGGCCTGTTAGAACAATTTAGAATATCTGTTGGTCTTCTTTGGCTTGCACCTTGGGATGGAGCATTCAACAGATTTGTAATCAGAAGGCAGAGGGAGAATCAAAGCTGTAGTCACAAAGCCTGTTTTGCTGCCTCAGCCAGTATCTGAGCATCGGTCAATATATCCTAATGTGTGATTAATTCATATCTTTACTATAGAAATATGATTAGCAAACATAATTTCAAAATTTTCATGACATTAATATGCATACTCATTTGAGCACACAATCTGTGCAAATTTGAGTGGATAACAGTCCTTTAGAATAGTTTAGTCTACCCCAAAATTTTCTGACAGCTTCTTGAATTGGCCAGGATAACAGGTTTTCTTCTATGGAGGAATTTGGCTCTTCTTTTTTTCATTTCTTAATATAGTATCTTTAGCTCATATTAAGATTCTTTTAATCCAACTTTCATTTTCAGAGAAAGTGCTAGGTATTTCTCTGGTGGCCTTTTAATATATTGAGGACCAGGAAAAGCTGTAAATCCAGTCCTATAATTACTTCTACAATGCTGGTATTTTCTCCCAGTATTCAAATACAATTTTAGATCTCCAGTTTCAGTTTTCCACTCAGCAAAATTTATGTATTGATACCCAAGCATGGATTTGTGGGTCTTCAGACAGTGTGGCTGTCTCATAATTATTTTCATTAACTTGCATCGTTCCATTTTTATGTTTTTACAAAAGCCACTGGCTACATTTTGTGATTATAATATGCAGCAATGATACATTTCTTCTTCCCTTCCTCACCCCCTAGTTCAATCTTCAAAAAATTAATCTCAATTTTCATGAGATCAGACCAGCATTATAAGTTATTAAAGCTGCCTAGGCATTTTATTTATCACATTTAACTACATAAATTTAATTATGCTATAAACCACACTCATCTAATCTGAAATATTATATAATCCTGAGAATTTCAAGAAAATGAAGTATCCCAGTATCCTAAAATGTATGTCCAGTACTGAGTGATTTAAAAAAACAAAACAGTGAAACCTCACCTCTTCATTTTTGTCATTATTTTCATCTGGAAATGAACTCACTTACACAGACCTTCAAGAGTGGCTATGATTCTTTCCAATTTTTTTATGCCTAGGAATTAAAAAAAGAAGAAAAAAGAAAAAAGCTCTTTATATTAAACAGTGAGATGTTTCATTTTTAATGACAAAAATACCAACATTTTTGCAATGATTTAGTTTGATCAAATACAGGTATTGTGACATAAAATTGATGCCTTTCATAAAATTATTAATGTTAAATATTTGTAGTATTACTATAACTTGAACTGTAATTTTCTAAGAACCACCAGTGAATAGGTACAGTGTCATAACTCTCAATTTGTAATTCAGTCTTCTAAAGCAGAGGACCGAATTAGGAGGAAAAAGGTTGGAAGTTTTTGAACAGTTAAATATATATCAAGTATACAGCAAAAAGTACCACACTGAGAATTACAGTTTCCAAATAGGGTATTGAATAGTTTAGTAGAACTGTCTGCTTAAATGGGCTGAAAGGAAAACAGCTGATCAAGTCCTCATCTTCAAAAAAATGGTACATATATATATACACATACATGCATACATATAGATAATCTGTCATGTTCTTCAGCATACAGGCTACCTACCAGTTACAGAACAGAAATTATTACATGTTTTAATACTGGGAGTTGCATCAGAATTGCTACACTAAACTGACAGTCGAGAAAAAAAAAATATCAGTTTTTATTGGAAGATATTGTTCTTATCAGAGTTCATTTTGAGTGTTTTTATTATAGCTTTCAAGTCCTGTGTTTGTCTGTAATAAAAAAGAAAATAATTTAAGTTGAATGAACTGTGTGGGCCTGATGAATGCTAGCGGGATCAGACTAAATAGGGTATTGTTGTTGCTGCTGTGACTAAGTGGAAATGATTTATTGTAATGTTTTAAAGCTATTAATGTGTCTTACTTTAACTTTCTTCAGCATCTTATTGACAGCCCAAATATTTGGGAATCTCTATGAAGAATTTTTCTTTATAACTGATGTACAGACAGGTGCAGTCCAAATTATATTAAAATGTCGTGTGACACCAGAAGTCAGCATAAGGCAGATCCAATTCTCTCTGGAAAATTGCATCAGAACTGCATTCTGCTTGCACTGAAGATGTATTTATGCTTTTCTCCCCTCCATATCCTGTTGGGGTTTGGGTGATGTTTTAAACTAATGAATTTACCAGCTCCCAGTTTAGCTACAAATAAATAAAAAAATCACTTCCCTAGCAGGTGAGTCCTGACTTGGTAACTCTAGAATATTTAGTTTTCTGTTGTCTAGTTGCTGGCAGAGGTGAAGTGAAGCTAACTGATTGTGTAGGGTGACAGCTTGTCTGTTTAAGGATTTGTGTGTGAACCTAACACGTCGCTGTATTCTGTACTATACCTAAAGACAGTCAAGGAAAATGGGTCCATACAAGCCCTACTCAAGACTGTGAAGCAGAATTGATCAACTGTACAGGAAAACTTCTTGCTGCTGTCCCAGCCAGCTTGTTCACACTACAGGCAGTTAGAGTATTTCAGGCATAGTGTATCATACATGCACTCAGCTCTCATTTGAGTATAGAGGAAAATTTCCTAATGGGCAAAAGATAAGAAATGTCATTTCACCAAAACTGGACAGTTCCAGAAAGTGTAGGAATATTTGTACCATTCCTTTTAAATGCCTTGCAGTAATTAGAATAATTAATGATTCTCATGTGATAAGTTTGTGTCTTTTATACGTTATTTTGTCCTTTTGCCTACAAATATCTTTTGGACCAACAGGCCTCTATGCTGTACAGGAAATCTTTACTGGGTCAGTCACAGTTGTTAACATATCTTTTACCCAATGCAGTGAATAGCTCAGAAATTATTAATCCACTGTAAGGCCACTGATATGAAGGCAGCTTGTGGTACTTCGTTCCTTACTGCACTGGTAAAAAATACCATGACCTATCACTGAAAGATGATAAAAAGAAGTAATTTCAAACTTAGCTCCTTTGTTAATCTACTACTTACTTTTTTTTAATGACCATGACAACTTTAATGTCAAAACTAAGTTCCTGTACAGAACTATTATAAATAATATCAACAATTTAGAGCAGGACCATTATGAAAGAACATTCTGAATTCTTTTCTAGTTAAAGGGTTTTCAACAAGAAGAATACTTAGTACTGTTGTCACATGTTTGTTAGTATTGAGGAATTTATTGATCTCTCTCTTTTAAAGACTGCAGGTTAAGCTTTAGTTATTCAAAATCTTGCAAATAATTCCCTTTTTACGTCAGGGTTTTTTCAGAACCTAGAACAAGGAATGCATTCTTCCCTTATACTGTTTTTATGTCTTTAATTAGGTTTGGTCAATATGGATCAAAATGAAACTGCAAACTGTTTTCTTAGAGCTCCAAAATTGCATTTAACTGTTGCAGAATAAGAACTTGTCTGTGAACCAATAGGTGATCATACAATAAAGTAGAACTTGGGCCTTGTCCTTTAGCTAAATTTAATATACATTCTGGGGAATATATAAAGGTATGTTTATTTCAAGTTTTTGCTTTGGAAACTAGTACCATAAGAGCAACTCACAGACTTAAAACAACTTTAAGTCCTTATAATAGGAAATTTTTATCTGTATTCAGAGAATTACCCACAATACAGCCCGTAAGTATAATGCCAATTAATGACATACAACTTAAGAAACTTCCTGCAAGAGCTTATCTATTAACAATAAAGTACCTCATAACTTGAAGATATCACAGAGAAAGAATACCCAAAGGCATTTTCACCTTACTCGACTTTTAAAAATCTTGAAATTTTTTTCTGTAGTCTCTCAAGAAAACAATATTTTGAATCAATTTATACCCTTATTCTTCATTTTATTCTGAGTGTGATCTGCGACTCAATCCTGCACAGTGCCAAGAGACGGAGTGCCATTTTGAAAAAAAGGGTTTGAGAATGTTTGGCATCTCTTGGGATCAAGCAATTTAATCCAACACCAAATGTCTGGTTTTTTTTAAAAAATAATATACAATTTAAGGATGAAAGCATCACTTCATTTCTGAGCCATGTTATGAGTGTAAAATATATCTATTTCCTTAGCAAGAGAAAGGGTGAAAATTCATTGTCAAACAGGATTTTCCTGAAGAACATCAATGCTTGAGGAGCTCAGAAGTTCTCCTACTAGGAAAGTTCTCCTACCAGCTATGTGAAACTAGTTGTTGCTTTGTGGTATGATAGTGAAATGTGATTTTATTTTTTTTTTTTTTCCTTTTTAACTAATGGAAAAAGGGATACAATTTATGGAAAAACTTTAATAGTTATAATCTATTTGGGGAAAAAAATTACATTTTTATCATTTAACTTTGGCACCATATGAAAAAGAATACTGAGTTATTAAGACAGAGGAAAGATCTTTGAAGTCTAAATGGTTGATGGTGTTGGGAGAGCTGGGCATGGGGCTTTTAGAACTTAATCTCAGTCCTATTTGAATTTGTGGAGAAAGACTCTTGACTCCACAGGGTTTTTTAAAGTTGAACCCATCAATTTTGGACATTGAATCTTGTGTATATCAGTGTAAATATTAGGAGATCTTTATCAAGGTCTTTGCGGGTGTGTTGAACTACAAGATTAAATGAATGTGTAGATGATCCTGAACGTTACATTTAATCTTTTAAAATCCATATAAGAAAATGTTCAAAGTGTCTTTGTTTATTACAAGATACAAGAAATGGATTTGTTCTTTATGTGGGATTTATCTGTGTGCCAACAGCTCCAAATGTATAATGTCTACCTTACTTTTGAGCTTTAATATTTGGCAGCTGTGATGAGTGCTTCATCACAGTAACCCAAACTGTGGGACTGGAGTGTGCAGCAGTATTTTCTGACTCATTATTTCTAGAATTAGCTTTAACAGTTAATTGTTCCCTTGATGCTAATTGATCTCCTGAATCCAAAGCACAGATTTCAGTGTTATCCGTTCCACAGTGCCTATTGGTTTTGTCCCAAATGTTTGTCTCCGCATTGTGGTTTTGTAAGTTTATTTTTTATGCCATTTTAGGGATTTGTCCCCTGCTATGTAAAAGTACTCTTTGACCTTAAGGATAGCTTCCCAAATTCCTTTTGCAATTTGTTCTACTTGGAGAGCTGCCTACTAAGTAGTCTGATAGCCCAGATTCATTTCATCACTCTTTTATGGTGTAACTGTGCTGGTGTCTCACATATCTTAGAGACAGGACTTTGGGCAAGAAAGCACCCCCATTTCTCTGCAGATCAGAAGCTGGACCTGTCTGTAGTACTGATACTGCCAAAGATAAAGTTTCACCAGAACTTCAAAGTATGAGAATTAATGAACAGATGGTGAACAAATGCCCCTAACAATATAGATGCCATTATGCCATTTTACCTTTCCTCTCTGATTTTAGTTCAGTTAAGGTTCACCCAAGCTGAACTTTTCAAGTCTGCTATCAAGCATGCTCCAAGAAAGTAAATTTGCTGCTCTGCATCTGTTGAAAGTAAAGCATGGAAATAATTATTGCCAGTCTGTTGCTGTGTCCATTTCTTCCAGAAGCCTGTGGCATAGTAAGGGGACCAAATAGAACCCCATTTTATTCCAAGTGAGAGATAAAAATTATTGTAGGCTTTGCCTTAAAAAAATAAAACAAACAAAAAAACCCAACAACAAACCAACAAAAAACCAAACAAACCCCAGTGACACAGAGGCTGACCAAAGGTCCATCTAGCCCAGCATCCTACTCCTCCTGATGGTGGCCAACAGCAGACACCTAGGAAATTGTCAGAAAAGAGTAAGCATAGCATAAGATGATATTTCCTTAGGATACTTTCCTAGCCTTCTAGTCTTCTAATACCTTGTAATTCAGAGATTGCTTAAACCAGAGCTGGTGTCCTTTTTTGTAACAACTATTAATGTATTTCACTTCTCTTAAATAATTTGGAGTTCTGATTTATGAGTTCTGTGGGCTTGTGTTGATTCATCTTGAAGATATTAGCAGTTGAGGTATCAGAATAGGGGGACACGTCTGTCTCTGAACTGCTTAGTCTGGCATTTTAGCATAACCCAGCATTGATTTCAGTTTATATCAATATGCCAGGCAGTAAATTGTGACAGCTGAGGTCTCTGATCCATAATTCCTTTTGGATTTAGCTGCAGCTGTTGAACTGTAACATCTATATCCAACGGGAATCATCAGCCAGAGTCTTGGCTTAATTAATATGTAATTTGTCAACTCTATAGTGGTGGGGGGTTGTAATCCTCAAGTCAGTAGAGGAGTATTTGGGACAAAGTACTGAGTCTTTGGAAGGAAGTGAAAATTCTGTCACTAATTTCAGTTAAATCTCTTTTCACACAATGATTGTGATGTGTATAAATAAAATGAGGGCTTTCAGATGATAAACTGTTTGCTGTGACGTGGTTTTTTTAATACATAGAGAGATAGAAATATAAGAACAATGGAAAAGGGTATTTGAAACAGTGCCAAACAGAAAGAGCATGAAGGGGAATATTTTGGGTCTTGAAAAAAATGGTATCCCAGCTTCTCCGAGAATCTCAAAGTATCTTTGAATTAGATCTGACAAGGTATATAGCAATTTTCCAACATCCACTGTGGAAAAAACTCAGGTGGATAATACCTGCGTTACCTATTCTGAAGAGTCAGGGAAAATGAGGCAGATTGTTACAAGATCAGTATGTATTCTTTTAAATCCTGTTGGTGTGTCAGCCTTTTATTGTTTGAAGAGGCTCCAAGTTGTTCTTTGCTGTTGTTTCCAAGTTGTATGTGAGATCTAATATGGGGTTTAAATGTGTGCTTAATGAAAAAGCTTAAACCAGGCAAGAGAAAATAATGATGGCCACCATAGAATTATCTTAAAACATGACAAGTTCTGTTTTCCACATTCACATGGACTCATATGAGAAGATGTGATTAAGTATTAAGTTTGTATCAGATTTATGACAGCAATGATATCCTGTACCATGTTGGGCTCCATCTCAAGTACTAGATATACAAGTCCTTTTGATGTAAAGCTACTGTTAGAACTTCTAAATCCATGATAAAAAGTTTCAGGAGGTATTAAGTAACCTTTCAATTACTCTTTGTTTTGGATGAATGCCAGGAGAAAAAGTCAGCCACACCAAGAACACTCTCGTTAATTTTTCATAAGAATTAGAACACTTACCTTCTTTAGCTGATAACTGGTAATTTTCATTTTAACTGTAAATATAGATATTATAAGCACTTCTTAAGGATGCAAACTTGTAAGCCCCAGGTCTTTATTTTTTTCTTTGACTTTTCATCTCCTACAGTGCTGGCCGTGGGCTGTATGGAATTGATAGCATGCCAGACCTGCGTAGAAAGAAATCTTTTCCCATTGTTCGAGATGTGGTAGGTAACTTCTGATGCCATGAAACTGTTGATTCATTTGTCAGTTGTCTAGATCTTTCTTGTAATTACTGTTGTGCATGTGAATGATTGTCAAAAATTGTTTTGTGGAGAGAAGTTATCTTGAGAGAATGGACTGAGGCCAGTAAAAGTCAATGATGCAGTTGTTATAATGTACTAGATAAATCTGAATATCTCATCAAATATTTAGATATTACTCGTGGAATCAAGTAATGTGCATTTCATGCAATAATAAACTACTCATTTTCATGTTGAATTAGCTTGTGAGGACAGCTGTTATTGAGTGTTTGGGATACCGATTGACTTGATTTATTATAATACTAAAAGAAGAAGGAAGTTCCTTTTAAAAAGCAACCCTGCTTCAGTATGAATGTTTTAAAGATTTATGCATACTTTTGGTACAAGATGAGGTATGTTATTTTAGCAGTCATTGTAGACAATAATAATAATCTAGGCAAATAAATTTCCAAAAGATGAAAAGAATGGCAGTTCTTTTCAGATTTATTCTGACTTGCAGTCTAAACAAGATTGAGTAGAATCTCTCTGCTATGTGCAATTTCAAATGCCATTCACATTTCAATTTTTCTTTTCCTGAAGTATAGAATTCATAATTCAATAAAATATATGTTTAGTCTCTGGTGGTGGTGAGCCCCCAAACCAATTTCTCATTGTAAAGAAATGATGGGGAGTCAGCCAAAGTAAATGGTTATTATAGTTGTCTTTAAAAGATCAATCTTTGCCAAGTTATTGCTCAATGTATCCTCAGTTACTCTGTTCAGTTACTCTACAGTGATATACTGTACTATCTGAATGGTCACAAAGAGAAAGCACAGCAACCATTTTAGAGTAGAATTCCTTCTGAAATCAATGAAAAGTTGCAATTTATGACATAGTAGAGCCTGCATTCATTGAAACCATCTTTTTGACAGTAGCCACTCCACTGTAAGTTATATTTTACACTACTATAATTTACAGCCATGTTGTGACACTTTTATGCATATTAAATAGTCCTTTGCTTTATTCTTAATTGTTAGAACTGTTTACAGACAGGTATAACTCAGAATGAGTTAAGACATTAGAATCTTAATATTAACTCTTCACTTTGAAAAACAATGATTATCAAAGTGAAACAAAAATGAAAATTCACATTTTGAATTGTGGAATAAAAATTTCATTTTATTATTCTAATATGTCAATGATTACTATGTAATGATTACTGCTTTACTGTCCAGTCATTGAAGGATAACTCCTCTTGAAGGAATTCTACCTTAAATAAGTGTAAGTTGCAGAGTTTTAAAACTGAAATTTATTCTGGAATTTAATCATTATAGACTTACAGTATAGCTCTTAACTATATGTTCTTTAAGTATATACTTCTTTAAAATAGTAAATTCTGTTACCTTTAAAATATAAATTATATTACAATTCAGTTCTGCAGCTGTAAACCTAAATCAATTTTACCAGCTCAAGAGGAACTTATTTCAGACTTAGTGTAGGTCATCTTCATCTCTGAAAGATTATTTGTATTCAAAGGTATGTGCATTTTAAGCAATCTCCTGTGAGCTCTGAGCTTGTAATAGGTTGATTCCAAAATGCCTCATTTAAATCAGTAACTTAATTCTCAAGTCCTTGTAAGATCTGATATGTTGTAAATGATCTTTTATTATGTTTACTTAGATTACTGTTTCAGAAAAATAGAAATAATATTGCTAGAAATGAGTGCTAGAATCTTTTGACACTGACTGAAATAGATACAATCTGATTTTTTTGTTGTTGCAATAATTCTGACAAATTATTAATATTCTTTATAATTTCTTCCCTATCTTGGATGGATTTTTCAGGCTATGGTAAGTGCTTTTGTACTGATAAATGTTATAAAATGTTCATAATAACTCTTAGTGATTTCATGAATGTCATAGTTTATGTGATGACCTTTTACTGGAAAATAGAAAAACTACTTTATGACCAAGAATTTAATCCTAAGTGAAGTTGTGCCTTATTATGTGAATGTCTTGTCCTGCATCATATATGCCAAAATTATTCAAAAAAGTTTATGTTAAAAAGTTATCTATGTATTCCAAATATCCTCTCTAATGATACAAGCAGATTGTTTAGGACCCAGTCATGATGCTTCCCTGTGGAACTGAACAGCCTTAGATACCTAGCTAATGAGAAGTTGAAAGTGTTCCCTACTTTTAAATCCTCTTGTATCAATGAACTAAATTCTTTGTTCTCTCTTGTAACAGGTGGATTTCCCAAAGCAAATAGAGACTCTTAGGTACTATAGTGTAATTTTTTCCTCATAACTAAATTAATGCGCCATGGAAATATTTTCTTTTTCCACCAACTTTGGCACTTGTAGAGGTCCCTCCCTATTTTCCTAGTCACTTTGTGCTTCCAGTTTCTCTCCATTAGTTTTCATGCTTTCAGCATGGTACCTCCATATAAGGCTTATCAAAATGATGTACATCTTTTTAAAATGGTATCTTTGACTCCCATTTGGTTCCATAAATTCACATTTTGAAAAATCCGGTCTTCAACAGCAGCCTTGCTAGTTCTTTCTCCTAAATCTCTGAGATGAGTTTTTTACTAATGCATTAGGACTCTCTACTTTCCCTGCTTGGTTTGTATTGAGTCATTAGAGAGGATAAGGCAGTCAAAATCCATCTACAGGAACAGTTCTTTGCTGCAGTCATGAGTTTCACTATGGGTCGTGAGAGTTGTAGTAGAATATACCTGGTATAGGAGGGTAAGACAATGAAAGGAGAAATGATTGTTTAAGTGGAGTAATAATACAGAGAGCTGTTCGCATAACGATACAGAGATCTTGAACAGACCTCTGTTTAATGTAGAGCCAGAAAGAGTCAAGTGCACTTGCTGATGTAATTGCTGTAACTTCTAATTTTAAACAAACATGTTCTCTCTCTTTATAATAGTTAGAGCTTTCATTTGAGGTGAGACTACAACCAGGGAGAGGAATAGCAATAATTATGTTGGAGGTTAGAAGTACTTATTTCACAATGGCCAAATAGGTGTGGTGATCTGCCCAGTCATAGACAGAGTAGCTAGCTCTATTCTTCTGTCCGTCTATGCTTTAGTCTTTGCATTTGTTAATGCAAGTCATCATTTCAACTGTTATGAACACTCTAGAAAATTCCAGGTTTCACTTGATTTAAAGGTAACTTTATACTGTACAATCACTGTAATCAGGCAAATTTCTTCTTTTGGTCATTCAAGAATGTATTATTACTTAGCTTTATCATTTGATTATAAGAACACAAGAATAATTTGTGAATCCTTGCTGCTGTTGTAAAATGGTCTGTTTGGTTCATACAGTTTAAGTGAACACACCAGATAAAACAACTGCCCATTTCAGCTAAAACAATAATGCACTGATACTTCTTTTATGTGTCTCCACAACAAAAGCATTTATAGAGGCTAGAACTCAATTATGGTAGTTTAAACTCTTTTAAGATTGAAGACATTTGTATAAATTGCAGCTGCCGTATTCTCAGGTTTTGTACATTGTCAGAGTAATCATTAGATAAAAGCTAACTGTCCGGACTATTTTACATTAAATCTGCTATTTGCAGTCCATTTTCTTAACTCCTTTCATCATTAATAGACAAAATGGATTAAATATTTTGATATTCATACATTAAATAGATAAACCATAAAAATCAAACAACATTTGTATATTTGTGGGGTTTTTTAAATTCAGCTAAATGGAAATCATAATAATATGATTACATTCCTTTATTTCACACATTTCTGTGTGTTCCAGGAATTAAGAATTAGTTGTGGGGAAATTAAGAAATTATTGATGTACTTGTTTGGTTTTGTTGTCTTCCATGCCATTTCTGACTAACTTATTATTCAGAATGATCTTAGAGGCTGGATGGAGCACGCTCTTGTGTCTGTGCTATGAAAACAAATATGAAGGAAAAAGTAAATGGTATTACAGTGGTGTCTAGTAATGATTGTGTAGTTAGGCTAAGTTGCCATTTCCTTTCTAAATCCATTTTCTGAGCTTAATATTGCAGTTCTGTTGAACATTTCAGGATCAGACATCGACTTTTTTAATAGAAAAATTGTAGGAACGGGGTAAGTAATTTCAGAGAATAGCAGTTTTTCCTTTTGAGTAATTTCTTCCTCCTTCCTGCCCCCGCCTCCCCTCCCCCAAGCAACAGAGGACAAATCTGTTGTCCAAAATAATAAAGTCAAGATCCCTAGAGTGATCATAGAATCAGCACAGAATCAGAATAGTTTGGGTTGAAAGGGACCTTAAAGATCATCTAGTCCCAACCGCCCTGCCATGGGCAGGGACACCTTCGTCTAGACCAGATTGCTCAAAGCCCTATCCAACCTGTCCTTGATAAATTACCTGCAGTTGCTCAAAAAGAAACAGTTCTGAAATCACACAGCTTTTAAATGCTGAAAGCAGTATTTTTTTGTCAGATTCACCTCTGGTGAGTAAGTTTTACATTGCATTAAAAATTTAACAGTGGTTGTAATTGTAAAGTGGTAATAAATATTTTGTCTTCAACTTTTTTTTTTCCTGGTGATAGCAGTCTTTAGATTTTTTTAAAGTAAAAAATTGTGAAGGAGAAGATGATCAGGAAAACTGAAATGCTCTGTAAAAACAGAGAAATGACTACTGCATGGCACAACCAGCATTCATGAACAGTTGCAAAATGTTGGCTTGACTGCTTCTTCCTCCCTGCTACTTTAGCTGCTCAAAACACAGCTTTCTTTTATTTCATCATGGCAGGTGGCTCTTTTTTCACCCACACAATTTTTCATTTAACATTTAATTGTGGCTTGAGTCTAATTCTCTTTTACTTATAGTTACTACTTTTCAATGTTTTTTGCTAGAATGACTTCTAATTATATTTATTTATTTAAGCTGCTAAGGAAAACTTGGAGGTAATACATAAGACAATGTAGACAGAAGTTATTAGGGGGTCTAAGAGGACTGGAGCACAAAGGAGACTAAGTTATTTTAAATCCTGTATCAGGGATTTGGAAAAACATTTAAAAATTAAATAGGCAGTGTTCTGCTTTATCATCTTATCTTATTGGTTTGGGTTTTTTTAAATAAATTTGTCCATATGTTCATGATACAACAATACCTACATAGAGATCTTTATACTCTGCAGGTCAAATTCTCATATAAGACATGAGGTAGTATCTGAACGTCAGTTTGAGAGGGTAAGCAAGTGTAAACTGCTGAACAAGTCTTGTGTCCTGCTAAAGGAGAGTAGTGAAAGGCTTCAGGTTCCTGTTGCTCACCCTGTTCTTTTGATGCTCTGGCAATTTGGACCTCCTTCCTGGAGGCTCCAGATGATTAGCTACAATTACCCTTCTTCCTTGCTACTATTTAAAAACAGAAGGGCTGTAGAGGAAAAAGTTTTCTTGCTGCATTCATAACCTGTCACCTTGTTTCCCATAAATGTGTCTGGCAGCGTTTTTCCCTTCCTCTTTCCAAAATATTCACTCCTCCTTGCTTCATTCCATTGTTAAGAACAGACACTGTTCTGTGTGTGTTCAGTGCTTCAAGATGTTGAATTATCACCAACTACAGTATTTCAGAACAGAAATAGTTTATTTATGGGCTTTCTCTTGAAGATGCAGTTTATTCTGACAGTGATGGATAAATGTAAATAATCCTTGTGAGGTTTTTCACTAAAATCCCTGTAAATTTAATCCACAAATCCCTCTAGATATCACTTTCTTCTATTATCCTTCCAACATGACAAACACTTTATTAAGAACAGCCTAATTATCTGTTTCCTATTGGGCTTTGTTATTTTATATAGGGCACTGTAGTATGATTTTAGAGACATTTCTGATTAAGGAGCAAAATGGTTAAACTACATGATTCCAGGAGTAGTCCTTGGGAGAACTGGGCTGCAAGGATATGTGACAGGGTCAAAATTGCTCCTATACTTCCCGTTTTCTCACAGGAAATAGTATCTGTTTATTGATTTATAATGATAGCATGAAACTGCAGTTCTCCTGCTGGTTCATGTACTTTGATATATTGCTGGAGGACAGAATATAGTATCATTCGCTACCCTATATTCAAAGTTAATGTTATTATGCCCTTTGTATTCCTGTCCTGACAAGTAGTCCATGTTGCTCTATAGCCTGGAATGGCTAGGATTGTGTATTTTAGACCTAAAAGAATCAAATCACTTTCTAAGTATAAGGAACATGAAGACTAGAGGTCAAAACTATAAAACTAACATACTGGAGGCAAGTAAATATAAGTGGCTATGTTTCAAGACTTTGAAAAGAAACTTATGCTTCAAGAGGGATCAGAAGATGGGTGCTTTTAAAATGAATCTTTTTAAACCTAAACGCTACTGATTATGAAAATTGTTTCTTTTCTTCTTACTGTTCCAAACATGTTTTTGCTTGCCATTTCTCACTTTGATGTGTGGGTTCTGTAGCATTAGGTTTTGTCACCAAAAAAATTGAAGAAGAAAAGCCTGGGCTCTATTTAATCTTTCCTGTCACTTTGTCAATCTCTCTGGTGCACACTAATGGAATTTCCCATATTCACAGAAATAGAAGGAAAAGATGGTCACAGAGAAGCAAACAGAATTATTTACTTATTAATAACGGAGTGGGAAAACTGTTAGCAAATTAATGTCATAGACCTGGTAAACTGCTGACAGTTTAAAAGAAAAAAAAGGGGCGGGGGGGGGAGAGGTTCTTTGCATCCCATATTAACTCTAATAGGCCAGTGATGAATCAAATCAAGTATTTCTGTGCCAAGGATGACTTCTTACCCTATAATTGGTTTCACAAGATTAGTAATTTTGTGTCTATCTGCAAGTTTAATTACTATCAAGGGAAACTTATTGAAAATTGAATGGGTATGTTCTCAGGAGAAGGTGAATGTTTAAAATTAAAATTAACAGTCTTAATATCTCTAAACAAACAAAAAAAAATCCATTTAAATTATGTGAGTGTTAAAAATTATAAAATGGGAAGAAATTGGAATTGTCTCTCCATCCAAAGATTAATGATGCAGTTTCTCTGCTGATGTGAGCCTAAATTGCTTCTGACCCAATATGTATTTCACAAAAATAAGAATGTCATATGCAAAACATCACTGAAACTTTTGCTGTAATAGCTCTGTAGTGGCGGACTACAGAGACCCAGTTCACAGTAAGGTGAAAATCTGTATCCTCACAACAAAGGCAACAACAGACTTATGATTAGTGGATGGTATAATTAATCATCCTCACACTGCTAGACTATGAGGGCAGCAATGTATGACAAAGCAGATGCTGGATTACGGGAGAGAGGTAAAGCACAAGTATACAGGCACACTTGGAATGATGTAGAATGGGGAAAGGATGCATGAGCCCAATTTTGCTGGTAAAATACAGCAATTTAGCAGGGTTATGGTTAATATTTTGTACAGTGGAATAAATCTTATCTGTTTCTGTCAGGCCAAAAAGACTACTGATAGCAGAAGTTATATTCAGAGTTGAAATATTATTTGGAAAACACACAGAACTCCTTTCCCCAGGGTCTTTTTCTTTCTGATCATTATACTCTCTATTTAATTCTCAAGGATCCATTTAAATTACAGGGATTTTGGAGTAAGGAAAATAAAATTTCCTTGTTTATTGTATATTAAAAAATACTTTGAGTACTTTTGTGTGTACTATACTAGAGCAAATGAGATTGTCTCTACAACCAAGGACTTAGTCTTCAGAACTGGAAGGTGTTCATATGCCCATAACATCATGTGGGCAAAAGAAGACAGATTGAGACAGAGTTTCAGCCTTTTATACTCCCTCCAAGAACCAGAGTATTTCTCCGTATAGCTATTCATAGTATTCAATGAATATTGTCTTTAAGGAAAAAATTACTTTTAGGTTTCCCAAAGACTTTTTATTTAAGACAAGTAGCATTTTATATACATACAGACAGTTTAAAAATGCTCAGTGAGTTATAAAAAATTATCTGGACTGACAACTTAAACCGTAAGACTATTACAAAATGATCTCCCACGTTGCTGCAGGCACAGACAGCTTCCAAATTAGGACAGGATGCCTATCCTTGTACCACATTCATTTGGTTGGCAAAGCAAAAAACCAGTGACAGCCTGTGGTTTAAAAAACCTGAGACATAAACCTCTGAATAACAGGTTTTATATTAGAAATGGCAGTTCAGCTAGGCACTGCTGAAAGAAACAGTAATGATGATGGATAGTGTGCTTGCATTATGTACTGAAGCCTTAAAAATTGTGTGCTGCAAGCATTAACTAAGTTTTTGTAACTCCTACAGTTTTGCTTAAATCCAATAGCATAATCAAGTACTACTTGCATTCCATTAGATTCAACAACTGGAGTTACTAGTGTAATTTTTAACACTTTTGCATTTGTTTTAAACAGACACTTGCAGCTCGAAAATCTGGTATTTCCATGGCCATGCTCATCCGGACCTCCATAAACAATGATGAAATGGTAAGTGTTTTCAATGGCAGGTTTAAGCCATTTAAGTAATAGAGAAATATTTATTCAGAGCTCTTTAGAAATTATTTCAACCTTAGACACTCCAAACTGGATAAGACTGAGTGTATAAGCATTCCATTTATTGTGTAGGAACTTCCAGGGACCTTGAGCAGAATTTGCTGCCTGATCCACAGTGACAAGACCAGGTTTGCTTCTGCTGACTCACATCCATGATGGTCAGAAGAGACTAAGCAAGAAACCTTTGGTTTGAAAAATAGTTACTTGGGAAACCTTTTATTTTAAATTGTCCAGCGGCACCATGCTTTACCTGCAGTCTTTCAGCATCTGTCTCTCATCATCACACCATGAGTACAATTAGAATGACAGGACTTTGCAAGAAAGTTTCTGTGTGATTTCCACTCCCCCCACTCCCCCCAGTCCATACAGGTGGCTGGGAAGTTAATTGATTTTGTAAATGTAACTCATGCTAATAACACATGTGATTCAAGATAAAGAAATATTTAATTCATACAAGAAGTGAACAGGAGAATCTCTTGAAAAAAATATATTCTCATAGCTAGTAAAACCTGTGTGTTGTGGTTTTCAATTATTGACTTCACTTACATTTTGCAAAATAAATTTATTTTAAAGAAAAACACAACAGGTGCCATTTTCTTCAGGAATACTTAAATTGTGACGCAAGCAGATTTACATGGCTGAAGTAAGCAAAGCACTAATTGAAAGGAATAAAGACCTCTTTTGTGTTCCTTAAATTGCTAGCGCAAACATAGCCTTCTAGAATATATTTTGAAAAAAGTGTTGAATTTTTTTTACACTGTTGTTAAGCTCCATAGTAGAAGAATATAAGAGCAGAACATGTTGACAGATACTCCGGAAACTGAAACCCATAGCACGAGCATACACACATCCATCACTCTTCTCTGATTTATTGTGAACTTTCTGTGCCTATATGGTAATCATAAAGGAACAATTTGGTAGTGCTCAGGGGTGGATTGATGAGGTCGGAAACAGCTGGTGTTTGAAATGATCTTTCAGTAGAAGAGGTAGTTATTTTGTTTTTCTATCTCAAAATAGCAACAAAGGATGTTAGAATAAAGGATAACTATGGAATCTTAAAAAGAAGTTAAAGGCTGAGGGAAAATTATAGAGAACAAACTTACGCCGTGCAAGTGGTGCAAAATGAAGACTACTTCCATCTATGTTATAGCTGCTACAAAAATATCTAAGTTCAGTAAAAGACACAAAGATACTCCATATACTTTACTAAAAGATGTCAACTAAACAAACAAATAAAACCATTTATATGTATTACTACCTTTTATGACAATAAATACAACTATTTGTTTACAAGCCTCCCCTCAAGCAAAAAAACACCAGGCTGTGAATTTGGAGGGCTAAAGGTGAAAGTTTTGGAGATAAGATTAATTGCCAACAAATGTAGGACAAGAAAGAATAATTTGGACTGCACATACAGATTCTCACTTAAGTGGTACTGTTCAGGAGGAAAAAAGGCAGCAGCAAATCCATGTGAACAGCTCAATGTAAATGTTTCTCCAATGCTTGCTGTCAATCAGGAGAAACTACTGAACTATGGCTCAGGAGAAATGGAAAGGGAAAAATAAGTTGAATGTATTTTTATGCCACTGTATTCTTTGGCCTCCATTTGAACCAGGCCATATGAAAAATTGTGTACTAGTAACAGATATTTCTTAAGAAATGTTTAAATAAAAACATAAGTCCAAAGGCAGACAACAAATATAATTTAGAAACATAAAAGGGCATTTGATAAGAAAATGTAAAAAGCTAATTCAGAGAACAGATGAATAAGAGAAGCCTGTCTTGTGCCAAGCCCCCATTAAACATACTAAAGAGAAGTGGGTACTCTTCAGAGCATAAATGTAACAGTACAGCCAGTAAAACCACTTGCAAGATATTTAAAACAAGTGAAAGGTAATACTTTTCTACTTGGTCTGTAAGTAGCCAGCAGAACTTAATGCCCTAAGGCATCATTAAAACTGAGTAGAGCAAGATTTGAAAACAATAAGAACAGACATTTGTCAGGCATAAAAGAGCTCTGCAGATACTCTCGACAAAACCAGATGAAGAAGTGCAGTCACCGCTGAGAGTTAAGGAAGAAAATCCCCTTTGGGCAAGTTATTCCTCTGATTAAAGCTTTTCTGGATTTTACTCTCCCTCAACTTTTTCTGGAGAGAATATTAGCAACTCTGACAGAAGCAGGTTATTTGGCTGATTAGATTCAGTATGGAAATCCTTTGAACAAATGCCTTTTATTAAAAATCAAATGCCACTTACTCCAAAAATTAAAACCTGAGGTTAATTGCTTTGCGCGTTGCCACCTGACATTGCTGTCCTTCTGGTATAACACATTAATGACACAGTGAGTTTGTATGTTCTCAGGCACTGATCCAAAGGCATTTTAAGCAGTGTCAAAGTATGAACTTCAGTGATGCTGAAACGTATGCTTTCAATTGAGCATTCGTTTAATTGCTTTGCTGAACAAAGAGGCAGAGCTGCAAGTTTGTGAAAATAATACATTGATGACACTGAAAAAGTATCTCAAGTAGTATATGACAAATAAACTTCACTTCGGAGGATAAGCAGATAACTAAATAATCCTCCTATATATTAACAGTGCTAAATGTTGCCATGCCCAGAGCTCAGTGAATGCATATAATAGATGTATTTAAACAGAGAAGAGTATTAGGAATGAAAGCTTCTAGATAGTAAGATAAATGAAATTCTCCTTTACGGTTGTAGTTTTCTTTATCAACAACAGTGGAAAGATCATGTTCAGCAGCAAAACCAATCTATAAATTGTGTCTTTCAGCTGAAAACTTCATTCACCCTCAGATGTTTATTTCAAGGCCTGTTGGACTGTGCCATTTCATTACTTATTGCCATTTCAGAAATAGATCAGTTACTGTCAAAATTCTAAAATTATTTATACTGTGAAAAAATAGTGAAGCTGAACAGGGTGAAAGGGCAGGATTTGTACTGATACTACTAGAGTTCAGAAGTGCGAGAGTATAATCTGCAAAGGAATCTTCAAAGACCTGGTGGTTTCTGAGAAACACAATACCTCAACAAGCTGCATAAATTCACCTTAGGTTGTTTTTGAAGTTTTCTTTCTGATCTCTGTAGCTGGTAAGCTGTGACGTGGGAAGCAGGGGGTGGATAAATGCACAAAGGTGAAGTTTGCTGAGTTAACTGGCCATGACTATCCCAGTCCTTCTTAGGCTCTGCCAAATCAAACCAGTGCAGAGCTTTGCTTGCTTTCAGGGGAGTTACTAAATGGCTAATTGTCTAGGATAAGCTAAGAAAGCACCTTGGAGAGCAATTCAATATTTGTTTTGGTCTTTCTTGCTATACCAACTTCTTTTCTTAGTTCACTTCTACAGTGTTCTCAGAGGTGCTAGGATCAAATGTCCATGAAATGTCTGACCACATGTTTTTTGGCCACACTTCACAGGATGGATGTTGTCTTTAGCATATGACTATGAACTTCAATAAGACCTGTTGCAGCCTAAGCTACTTAACATTTGTTTTTGTTATTTGTAGTGCTTGAACCTATGAATCAGTAGATTTATGACTACATGATAATGATTTTCCTGTGGTAGCAAAAGTCCTTTAATTGACGCATCTGATTGTGCAACATTATACGGATATGCACACAAAAAAATATTTTTTTTTTCAGACAATTTATTATTAGCAGAATTTCTCACGTTTGAGTGGAGATGCAGATAAATAAAATCAAATGCATGTCAGCATGTTGTTAGGCTAATATCTTGTATTTGCCATATACTTACCACAGCTAAATATTAAAATTATAGGAGTGTTAATAAATGCTTAACTGAGTAACTCAGCCTTGCTTTCTATACTGTTCTATTTCTATCTATGTGGTGCTGATTTTAAAGCTCGTATGGACAAACAACACAAATTCCAAAATGTTGTTCCCCAGTTTGCTACAGCTACACAGCCAGCATTACAGCTACCTTGCATTATATCCACACAAGATGAAGAGATGATAGGACAGACTTTCAGAAATATCCCACTTCCCACTGTACTACCTTTTTTAATATGGTTTCTTCTTTCTAAATGAAACAATTTATTAACTTAGAAGGGAACAGGTCTAGAACTTCTAATACATTTATGGCAGCCATGTGTGCATTTGAGGGGGGGAACCCATACACACAAAAAAACCCCAAGGTTGTATTTTTGTGTGGTACCAAGTGCTGCCTACAGGCTGCTGAGTTTTTTGTATTCCCAATAAATAACTGGACTTAGAAGATCTGGGTGCCTGAAAACAAAGCTCAAATGAACAAATCAGACCATTGTGGCCATGTAACCCTATGTTTTGTATACAAAACTTCAGGGACTCCTTTGTTTTCACCTTATTAAGGACTAAGGAGCTGAGATTCAGGTTGTTTGCAGTACTAATCAGTGAATAGGTGATAACTGTTTTTCTACAAAACAGTCCAGATTTTTGAGAGTATGGATCATTCTTTTTTACAGGTAAAAAGCCTCTTGGTGCTTAAAAAGGAAGTAGTGAGTATGCTATTATAGGAATACAGAAAAAATGGAACTGTAAAATTGGCCCAGTTTTATCTGATGAGGAGATTATACAGACATGAAGTATTAAAGGATAGCACAGTATATAATCAAAGTACATTTTGTGCAGTGTGTCTAAGTTCCTGTAGGAAGTTAAATATTCAGAAGTAATGTGTTAGCTATTCACTTAAAAGGCACTAATGAATGTAATGCTAATGATTTATTTTTTTTGCCTCAGAATATTAAAAAAATATAGTACTATGTTAATTGACTGACCTGATTCCAATTTAACTCTCCTGTTTCTGTAATCAGTCAAAAGAGTCATCCAGGGTTCTTTTGTCTTCAAAGTGCAAGGAAAAATGAGTAAATCAGTGTTTTGCAAATTAGTTCATACTTCTATGTATATTCAGATTTTTTGTAACATTGTAAGTGTAATGACATATACTTTAGCTCCAGTTCACATGTATTAAGCAATACTTCAACAGAAGTCTTGGTTTATTTTTGTTCTTATCCAACAGAAAATACATGTCTTCAAGAAGACATTGCAGGCTTTGATCTATCCAATATCATCAACTACACCTCATAACTTTGAAGTTTGGACAGCTACAACTCCTACATACTGTTATGAATGTGAAGGTCTACTTTGGGGCATAGCCAGACAAGGCATGAGATGCACCGAATGTGGTGTCAAATGCCATGAGAAGTGCCAAGACCTTCTAAATGCTGACTGTTTGCAGAGTGAGTATTTCCTGACAGCTAAAGCTTTGCAATACTTCACACCTTTGGATTTTGTGTGTACACTCAGATATTTCCTGAAATGAAGGGCCAGATCATCAGAAATCAGTGAAGGCATGTTGATGTTCATTGGCTGAGGAGCTAGCCAGAAACTTTATGAAATACCTACTGCTTGTTTTGGTTTTGTCCTTGGAACTTGCTGAAAGTTGCTGGTCAGTTACAAAATAATGTTTGGTAGCATCAGTACATTATTTACTTTCCACAGCCTATGGCTACATCCAGAGCAATTTGTTACATGGAGTAAACCCTCTTTGTTTTATTTTATTCAGAACACAAGAAATGTCAAAGCAAAGATAAAAAAAAAAATTCCTAATGTTTATTGTAGTCATATTAATATGCTGTAGAACAGACAAAAATATGAAACAGTAAATAGGTTCTTGTCCCTTCAAAATACCAAACCATGGATGTGTAAAAGAAAAAAAATATTAGTCAGGAATTCCTTTGAAACTAGAATTAGGGTGAAACAAGCTTTTTCTTTGTTTTTTTTCACTGGCCAGATTGATTCCAGTCACCATGCATTCTCCTGCAAAAATATCTGAGGTGCATTTAAACCATACTTAAATTACAACGCAATTACTACACAAGATTCTAAACAATAGAAAATCAAGACCTACAAACTTTCTGATATTCTGATTTTTTTTGAATGGAAAGGGCTTTTACAACTCTGGAGTTATTCCACGTTGTTCACTGTTGATATGTTCCTGAGGGTTTACCTAGCTTGTACATGTAGGAAAAGTACATAGATATTCCAGTCAGGTCTTCTTTCTTCCCTCTGTGTTCTCTGTGTGAGCAGCTGTCTCAAGGGATGGATTCTTGAGATTCATATTGTTCAGGAACTATAACTATATCTTGGAGCAACTGACCCCATGGAGCATAGATCAATGACAAATTTCTAAACCAAACTGCTTAATTGTGGTTAATTGTGATTCTACACGGTGGTTGTAACTGGGCTGTGTTTGACAGCTAAGCTTTTGACGTAGTTTCACAAGTGAGAAAAGAATGTTTGCTTTGAAAATCAAATATTATAAAAATATATTGTGCAGCATTAATATGTTTGTTGGTGGTGAGTTTTCAATAGTGTATAAAGCAAAGAAGATACTCATTCGTAGCTTCTTCATAAGTGCAAATAACTTCCATTACCTGGATAGTAACAAAACAAGGTATACTTTCATAATGTCAGTTCCTGCTCACTCTTATTAACTAATTGTCCCATTTCATTCTAGGTATATTTTAAGACTAGCTAAAAATAATTAATTGCACATCAGCCCATTGATCTCTCTGTTTTAGGTAATCATTTGACACCCAAGTTCTGCTGGGAATCATTTGGCTTATTGTCCTGGTTTTGTCTGGGACAGAGTTAATTTTCTTCTTAGTAGCTAGTACAGTGTTTTGGATTTAGTGTGAGAATAATGTTGATAACACACTGATGTTTTAGTTGTTGCTAAGTAGCACTTATCCTAAATTAAGGATTTTTTCAGTTTTCCATGCCCTGCCTGCAGGCAGGTATACAAGAAGCTGGGAGGGAGCACAGCCAGGACAGCTGACCTGAACTAACTAAAGGGATATTCCATACCACAGAACATCATGCTCAGTATATAAACTGGGGGGCGTTGGCTGGGAGGGGCGGATCGCCGCTCAGGCATCAGTCAGCTGGTGGTGAGCAGTTGCATTATGCATCACTTGTCTTTTCTTCGTGGTTTTTTTTTTTAATTTATTTTATTATATTCCTTTTCATTATTATTAGTAGTATTAGTATTAGTAGTATTACATTTTCTTTTACTTTAGTTATTAAATCATTCTTATCTCGACCCACGATTGAATTTTTTTCAATTCTCCTCCCCATCCCACTGGGTGGGGGGAGTGAACAAGCGGCTGTGTGGTGCCTAGTTGTTGGCTGAGCTTAAATCACAACACTTATATTACCTGGACTTAGAGGCATGAAAATCAGTTAAAAGAATGATGAGCTTGTACTTCTGCTGGCAACAGGATATGTGCAAGTCACTTGCCAACTAACTGCTCATTATGTTGATGGAGGAAGTAGGAAGTAGAAATAGCTTTCCTAAATTTAATCTCTCCCCTCATGCACATCTTGTTTAGTACTATTTATGTACAGGAGGAAGAAAACATGGAGGAGGGGCACTGCATTGATTCTGATATTCTCAAAATGGAACATGGGATTCATCTTGCAGGAGGGCCTCCAAAACAAATCTGTATGGATTGCAGTGGATCTAACTGAAATTTACTTTCTGCACATTCTTCAAGGAATTGGGCTATTGCTAGATTTGGAGCTACGTTGCTTGGACTCTCATTTGCTTCTCCTTGAAAATGCTGATTGTATTCTGTGGCAGAGAGATAACTATCAAGTGTTCTATACAGTGTTGTGGGAATTCCCCTATCATAATTACATACATAATGGTCTAGAAATAAAGCATAGCTGAAACTTTCTCCATCAGAAGGGGACGTTTTCTTTCTGAGGATTTAACAGAATAGCATATCATGTTCTAATGCATTGTTTCAGGAATATTTTTAATTTAAGAAAATCAAGATTGATTCACTCCATGAATGAGATGCATACAAGACATCTTGATTTGACAGTAGAGTAATGAAGTATTGCAAAGGTCAAATGGTTATGAGCGTTGTAACGATGCCTTTCTGTTTGGAGGAACCTTTCTGTTGCTGTTAGTCGGGTTCTTTTTGTCTCGCATCTTGTTTCACATCTGTGAAAACCCTTCTCTATTCCACCAGGCTTCCCAACCTAGTTACCGCATGCCATTCAGTCCCTTTTTGAATTACATTAGAGAGAATTGGGAGGTTTTTTGTATTGAAAGTTTGATATGGCAAGTGCATTTATTTCTATCTCACGGATCATCGGTCCTATAATGCACTCTACTAAGTACAGCAGAACACATATCAATGGTGCATTCTAAAGAGAGACCTCACATTCAATCACCCCTGATTTTAAGAATATTTAGACCTGACTTTTAGGATTTGGATTCATTTTTATCAGAGAAAACAGCAGTTAAGTCTTAGTCTTCTCATTCCTGCAGAAGTTTGCAGAGTAAAAAATGAAAATCTCCTGAGTTGCCTGTGGAAGCTAGCATTTTAATCTATTTCTGCTATTTGAGAATGTCACAGTTCAAACAGGAATTGTTACTAAAGCTATTTCTGCTCAGTTATAAAAGCATTGTGAGAAAAGCTAGATCCAAGATCATGTCCCTGACAATATCAGGGCTACGAGTTTCTTGCAGTCCTTATGTAGTCTATGATTTCTCATAGTAGAGAATAGTTAGAGAGATTGTTCTTTCTGAGACTTCTTAAAAGTGATGAAATCTCTTGTCATCGTACACACTGGAAAACAGCATTCAAGCCAGCTAGGCTCGAGTGTAATGCTTTTGTATTTCTGTTTGCATGACCTCCAGTCTGGTTGCAGTTCACCTTCTTCTGAGCAAGAGTACAGGAACTGATTCCAAGTGTAACTTTCTACAGCTGAGCTGTTTTTCAGGGTGCCACAACCATGCAAGTGACATGAGAGATGTATCCATCCCTGTAATAGTTGAATCTTGGCTAAAACTGAAAAGCTGCAAAAGACACCCAGAGTAAAAGGATACTTTTCATCTTCCTTTTTACTTATCTGAAGAGAAACAGCCCAGAGGTTCCCTGGCCCATATCACGAGCCCAAAAAACCATAACAAATGGTTCAGAGCACCATATTGCCTTTGAAGAATTTTTACAGATATATAAATGATAAGATTGAGAGAAAACCTGCAAAAAATAAATAGGATTGGAAGTCATCTGTGGTGTAAACAGTTTGGAAACATTGAACAACTGAGTCTTGAATGAGTAAACCTCTAGAAGGCAAACTGCAGATACAAAAATATTTAACACACCTAAGGGATCCCGATCTTCCCATTAGTATGGAAATGTTTTTGAGCATCCTGTCATATTTTTTGCAACAGATGAATTGTTCAGTGAGTTTGAATATTATACTACTTTGAAAATGAGAGTTATGTACTTTGTTTCATTTATGTTAAAAATATTTAACATTCCATTGAAAAAATTAATTGACCAGTGCAGTTGGTTAAATCTGTACTGCTAAGAAAGCTGATGCTAACAGTATCATAAAGTGTAATGAATGTGGTGTACTGTGGTTATTTTTATCGCAGTCATCCTTTTGGCCATCTCATAATCACTAGGACATATTGGCCTTCAAGCTTTGGGATTATTTTTTTTTTAATGTAATGGTTGTTAATGTAGACTGTAGAAATGAATTAACATCTCAAGAACTTTAAGGTCAATATCTAAGCTTGTTCTAAATTAGGTTTAAAAAAAAATCAGCAGTACTTTCATTAGACCTCTCATCTTCAACAAGATATCCCTTTCTAGTAGTAGGTGCAATATTGAATCAAAATTGATTTCAATCATGTTGAGTTTGTATCAGTCCCTAGAGTAAAAGGGGCTTGTTAACTTCCTGTGCAATGTAAGTTACGATATTGTCTTAATTAGTCTGATCAATACTACATGAAAAGACCTGTTGATAGAATGTCAGCAATAGAGGATGTAAAAACAGCTGCAGTAAATAATTTAGTATAAATAGAAGGCTATGCTGATTTTTCAGTAAAACTTAAAGGAAGTTGCGTTTTAACACATATTCCAATTTTATCTGTACTGTCTCAGAAATCAGCAAGGTTTTCAAGAGGAATACATTGTTGCCACTCAGATTGTGTCCATGGTTTATCATTCGATTATGATGTTGTATCTGTACTTCTTAAAGAAGGGCAGAAAATAAGAGAAAAAGAAAAATGTTGCTTTCCTGCATCTTGCAAGAACCACCTGTCACGCTTTCCAGGCAGCTCAGCAATCATGTCTTTTGTGATAAAATCACTAGAGAATTCTTCAACTAGTATTTGGTTTCATGGTAGCGTTTAATTCTTTTTCTACTAATTCCCAGTTTTTCAGTGTGGAAAATCCTTAATCACTAGAACTTTGGTCTTCTGCATTCAAAAAAATGAGGTACTCGGACCAAGAGATTTTCAGGATTTCTCAAGATTTAATAGCCATGGAAAATACCTTGAAGAAGCTATATAATTCAGCCTTTTTGACAATCTGGAATCATTGGTATCTGGTATCTCATCCCACACTTTCCCAATCTTACAACATTATGGCTTCCTACTTTATTATATATATTTACATACAGTTCTTTCTTTTTTTGTCCTCTGATGTGCTAAGAAACCTTCAGACACAATGAAAATAGTAAAGAAAACACAGCATAAAATATTTGTTTTGTAAGACTTCACTGAGATCTTATGCTGAAAGATAACCCTTTCCAACTCTATAGATGTGTTGATAATTTCTTCTTTAGCTATTGCAAGCTGAGAGTGCCTCAACAAAAAATGCCATTAAAAGAACATAATGGTGTTTGGTGGTATTGTAGAGAAGGAACTATGTCCCTCTTCAGTATTGAACTATCTGCATTCTAATTGCATAGGAAGTTGTTCAACATAATTTTGTCTTAATTTTACTCTCCATTTAAAGGGAACAATAATATTTTGATCCTCCCAGGAGTTGAGGATGACTAGCTGGATGATGTTTTCACAACCTTTTGGAAGGGTAAAGTACTTACTGCTGCTAGTGATAATGATGATGATGATTGTCACACTCAGTGCCATAAGCATGTAGCGTTTAAGAACATGAGCTAAAATTCAGCCATACTTATAGCAAGTGGTAATTGATTATAGGATTTGTAGTATTCTTGCATCTTGCTTTATATGTCAGTCTCATCAAGAGTTGAAATAGTCTATTTAGCACTGCAGGAATTTAAATTTTTGTTTCCAACATTTGTAATACCATTCTGACTACACAAGTCTGATGTTTCTTTCCTTGTACCCAACTGCAAGATGGACATTTGCTTTTTCAGGAGTACACTTAGGTTATTGCAATATGATATATATTGTAGGGACATTGATCAGAAACCCTTTCCTCTGACAGACAAAGGGCATTTTATAAGGAGAACTTCACTTCAGCTTTTAAAGGGCCTCTGAGATCAGTTTATGATTTTTAGAGAGAGAAATCTCTCCAGAGCTCTCCTGGGAAGAACTGCGAATAAAACCTGTAACAGCATGGTCTCCTTAGACTCTCTTTTTTTTTTTTTTTTTTTTTTAAGCCAGTAAAAGCTGTAGTAGTTTTGATGTCTTGGATAAATCAGCAAATCACCTTAGTATTTTCTTTGTTTTCCAGACTTATTTTATAGGATAGACCTGACATGCTACCACAGGTTAATACAGCCTAGAAGTTATTCTCACATAGGTAATATCCTTTGATCTCTTCCACCATCCTCATATATTTACTGAAATATTGATAATGACAATTTTACTGGAGAGAGGAACCTGTCTGTTCCATACCTGTGATATATTATTTTCTTGGGTGGTCACGCAAGAAGAGTTTTGCAAAAGGCCCTAAGGTTTAATATCACACAAGCATAGGTGTGGTGTCTAATAATTGAGTTTTAATATCACAATTTAGTGCCTACTGCTCAGCTTTCTTCCTTTTTATTCTTTTTTCTGTTTTTTTTTTCCTGTATCTTTTTCTTTTTTTTTCTTTTTTTTTTTTAAATGCTGGCATTTGGTAGTACTGTGAAAACAAAGCGTGCTGTCAAGTTACGCTCCAGGTGAGTTATAGATCGTTGCCAAGGTATCGGCAAAAGAGAGCCAAGTGTTGCTGCATCTCAGAACCAACCCTGCAATAGCTGTGTTCTGTTATTAGGTTTCCATCTGCATGACACAAGCCTTTGTAGCAAAGCAATACATTTCTTTCTTGAAAATATGTCGGGTTTAGTTAGAAGGTTCTCTACTTTCTACTGCCATGATGTTTACATCTGTTAATACATCTACATCTTTCTATTTCATAAGAGGAAGGAGACTACTTTACCTCCCTTGAATCCTATCCCTGGCTTGCAGCTCTTAAGAGCAGGGTAATGCAGGTTCACATCACTCTTAGTATGATGAATTTGCAAAATTAAATTTCATAAGTTTCTCTATCTCCATCTCACTCTTTCCAGAACCTCCTTTGTGTCTACTAGGCACAGTATTCCTTGCAGAAATTCCCTGGGTTGTTTCAGAGTTAGAATTCTTGGCAAAGCATTCACTTCATTCAGCTGCAACCTGAGTATAATGTCCTGTCTACTCTTCCGGAGACAGGGCATAGAAGAGTGACTTACATAGCCATCAGAAGATTCCACTCTTAACATCAAGCTTTATGAAGTACTCCTTTGTTCATGCATGATGTTTAAAGAAGGGCTAGAGTGCACTACTGATCTGGAGTGAGGATGTCAAGTCAGTGTTACAGAAGTGTTTGACAGTTAGGGTAATCTTAAACTAATTTAAATGCTTAAATACAGTGAATGCTTACATTCAGTAAATTCTGAATGCTTTGTTAAATGGATTTATGTTATAATTACCTTTTTTTAAATGAACACTCTTCCAGGAAGGAATGAAAAACTTCCCATGAGTGCAGGCAGCATCAGCAAATACTGAGATGTATCTGGAAGCAGTCAAAAAAACACCTGAAGCTGCTATGCCTATTTGTATCTACTGTTCATTGGATTTCCACTGTGGGAGAGCATAGCAGGAGTCTAGATTAATGTCCTTACTGTCAAACTAAAAATTCTCTGAAAAATGTGGTGGAAACATTACCTGGTTTAAATACTGTTTCTATTAATTTGGGGGGCGGGGAGGTGTGTGTCCTAATCAACCAAGTATGGTTTCTTGTACCATCCTACTCCAAAAGGAGAGAAAGGAAGGAAAATATTATTATATCATGCTGACTCAGAAAAAAATGTAAGAAATTATTTGAAGAATTATTCATATATGCATTATGGAAGTTTAGCTAGTAACAGAGTCAAAGGAGAGAGCAGACAGACCCAGATACTGCACACTTCTACACAGCTTTCTGGCAGAATCAGTATGCCTAATTATATTAGAAATATTACTCACATGTTCAGGTATTTTCACAGTACTGATCAGTACCACATAGTAATGATTCAATAAATATTTCTAGGCATAACACATACCTGACTGAAGTTGAATATTTACCTGTCATGTTAAACTAAATCAATTGGTAATTTTAGGTATCACAAAGAATAAATATAAGAGGCTTGATATTATCCAGATAAAACACTTATCTCCTTTGAGTACTGCAGTACCAAGAATTGGCTGGAGACTCTAGAAGAGGAAAAAGAACTGAGATAGTGACTTTTTAATAAAAGTATTGACCTTTTCTCTCATTTCAGGAGCTGCTGAGAAAAGTTCCAAACATGGTGCAGAAGATAAAACACAGAATATTATTAGTGCTATGAAGGAAAGAATGAAGATTAGAGAGAAAAATAGACCAGAAGTGTTTGAAGTGATCCAGGAAATGTTTAATATTTCCAAAGAAGATTTTGTGCAATACACAAAAGCAGCAAAACAAAGTGTTTTGGATGGAACATCCAAATGGTCAGCAAAATTAACCATCACAGGTAAATTCTCTTCTGAACTTGTTTGGTCTAAGAGCTCCTTCTTTCCTAGTCCCCTGGTTCGGGAATAAGATTTATTATAATTTAGAGCTGGAACTGTGTGTTCAGTTGCATATTTGGTGTATCTATAAATGGTTGAATTTATAGCATCCTAACTGGAATAGTTTTAAGTTACAGCTCTTGGCAAAACTACTTTGTATTCCACTGCTCTAGGAAGGAAGATAAGTAAATGGTCTTGTTGCGTCTTCTCTACCTTCTACCAGTATCTCCTGCACTACTGCTGAATTTTTTGCCCCCAGCTACAAGAGTTAAAGTTCACAATTGCATTTCTGGGTTTTTAATGACTATAATGCTAACACTGCAGCTTGCAATTCCAGACCCCATTGGTTTGAAACTCCTCATCCATTCTTGTTGCTTGACTAAGGGTGTGTTCCAGTTTACTGCTGCTGAGCCAGGGAAACCTGCACACCAGGAACATACTCAAGATTGCTTTCAGTTGTATTAGCCTGGTTGCTCATAGAGATTTGCAGGTCCTCTGACTTTGGTATTTCAGTCTTGAAATTAAAACCTTACTACAGAAGATCTAAATAAAAGTTCAGCCGACTACACAGGTCAACCTGACTTCATGTTATATTGGATTAGAGACAAATAGAGATTAAACTAAAAGGCCAAAGAATCGAAAGGCAGTGATGTGAAACAGTAAAGGACTCTGGTTAGATTTCACATCTAAATTAGCCTCAATTTTGTTTTAATGTCATGAAAAATAATAAGCCCTCTTCTGATATTAAAAGTAAATTAAATATTTTCTCTTTCTCCAGGGTTTGCATTATTCCTGTTATGGGGGATAAGGATATAAACTTTAGGAACTTATTTTTAGCTTTTACTAGTCAGTTTTGCTAAAAATGAGTAAAACAAAAGCTATATTTTTTTTAAATAAACAATACCGTGTACTTAAGTAAGACACATTTTTCTCACTTGCAGCAACTTGCATAAAAGCTATGTTTAAGTCAGTTCTTGGTGCCTGATGTTTCACTCCTGTACATATGGTAATTTTCCTAACGTATTTTACAAGATATTTTCCATATATCCTCTGTAAGATCAAACACATGCACAGTTAAAAAAATTGTTAAAAAAATACAGGAGTGTCCTTTACTACTCTTTTCTTTATGAAACAAGTGACTGGGATACCCTGAGTAGATAGATGGCATTATTTTAGCAAGCTACTCAGTAAATGTGTAAATATTTTCAGGCGCTCTATCTTTTAGGTAAACATCACTTTACTAGTGTTGGTACAAAACTCACTTTTATTGCTGAATGGCTTAGTTCTTCTCTTCTAGAAGTAAAACTCATACTGATTTGCATTGTGCAGAATCATGACCTAATAAATGAATCACAGAATAATTTAGGAAGTGATGTTGGAAGGGATTTCTGCAGTATATTCAAACCTTCTGCTAAAACCAGAGCTAACTTCAAAGTTAGATTAGCTTGCTCAGGGCTTTGTCAAGACTAGATTTGAAACTCTCCAAGGATGGAGATTCCACATTCTCTCTGGGAAACCTGTCCTACTTACTGGACAAGCTGTTTCAGTTATTAACCACTCATATTGTAAAACTGTTTTCCTTATATCCAGCTGGGATTTCTATTGCTGCAGCTTGTAACTATTACATCTTACTATTTCACTGTGTGCCTTCGAGAAGAGTCCAGCTTCATAGAATCATAGGATAGTTTGGGTTGGAAGGGACCTTTAAAGTTCATCTAGTCCAACCCCCTGCAATGAACAGGGACATCCTCAACTAGATGGGCTTGTCTGGGAGCTTATGGTCTCTGTGACATGCTCTTTATGTAGTTGACGACTGCAGCTTGATTTCCTTTTAGCCTTCCTCTTCTCCAGGATAAGCAAACCCATTCCTTTCTCATATGTCATGTGCCCCAATCCCCTAACCAAATTGGCAACCCTCCGTTGGAATTTCTCTAGTTTGTCAATCTTTTACTGGGTAGCTTGAAAGTGCAGAAACAATATTTCATCTGGGTGTGGCCTCACAGGTGTCAAATAGATGCAAGTAAACACTTCCTTCAATTTTCTGAGTATACCCTGAAGAGAGAATGCAAGATTCTCTCTTCATGAGAGAATTTCCCACAACAAGTGAAGAAACTTAGAGGCAAACCTAAGCTAATTGTTGGATCTTAGAGAAATATGGAAAGAGAATCCAGACTTCCTGAGGAGCAAAATATTAATAATCTGCAGAGGGAATAGTGGTAATCTTTCCCTGCTGGTGTTTGAGAGATGTGTATTTCCATGTAAATAGCTTAGTATATGTTGTGCCCCAAGTTAGAGAAGACTGCTAATTCCTTCTCTAACTGGCATCATGTTCTACCCATCATTAAAAAAAAGAAACCAAACCTAAAAAATCAGAGTTTTGCTCTGCATTTACCCTTTACCCCAAAATTCCTAAGCCAGGTTGCAAGGTATTTGCTGCAGTCAAACTTGATGGCCATTGTGAAGTCTTTCTTCTTCACAGTCCTTAGAATACTTGGAAATGACCATGAATATCCTCTGTACTGCACAAAGGTTTGCTGGTTACCTCATGGCAAAGTGTTAAGAGAGTTGTCGAACTTTGTCAGTTGGTTTGGACTGCTTAAAACTGAGTATGAAAATAAACTGGACTTAGACCCAGATCTTCAAATCACTGTATCACAAAGTGTTAAAACAATATTTTCAAAAATAATGAAGCATATTCAATCACATTGCTCTTACGAGAAGTATTATTATTAGTAGTATTTTTTTTGTAATAGCCAAAAGGTTTTCTGTGACATTAATAAAATTTAAAATTTTAAAATATTGATTATTTCACCTTTATCTCATCTTTTTTTAATTTCTGGGTTTGTGTATGTTTTATAATGTACATAATGTATTAGTGGTACATGTATATAATTTGTAAATAAATGAATGTATTTGGGTTGCATGCTCAAAAAATTTTACTATAATAGTCTTGGATTCCATGGCAAATTTTTTTATATATCAAGGAAGGGTCATTGAGAGATGGAATTGCCATTTTCAGTGTTGGCATTCAGGAGGTGAAGGAGAAAAGCATTTGTCAAGTGGACCACAAATTAATTACTCTGTGAGACTTGGTGGGTGTGTTGTTAGTTATTCATGGCTCTGTAGTCCAAACTAAAGCCCAATCGCATTTGGGGCAGTACATAAACTGTACCTGGAGCTGAAGAATAGCAGTATGTGCCAGAAGAAATCTAGGGAAAATCTGAGATTGTGAGTCAGATGGATTAGGAAAAATGGAGGCCATTCTGAAGGTTGTGGGACATGAGACTCAGCGTAGTTGAATTTTAGGACTGTCACCAAGCCCTGGGGACATGGAGGGGTATGTCAGGGAAAATATTTAACTCATATTCTTACTTTTAATTCTACCTCTAAAGGATACTCAGGCTGCCTTGTATTCAGGCCAGTAAAATAGTTAACAAATCTGGAAGACATTTTCTAAGCTGGCACTTAAATCTCCTGCATAAATAGGAGAGGAATACTTCCTTGCCTTCTAAAAATTTCCCTTTGGATTTATGGTGAATGGGGAAGACAAAATATGTTCTAGTTCATTCCTAAGAGTTAGTCTTTTCAGTAATAAGATGTGTGAAAAAGTAACAGAAACTTACTTTTTTCACTGAAGTCGGCAGATATGACTGAACCCACACTGGGAGCTGATCTGCTGAGTAAGGAAGTGCCATTTCTCTGTAACTGGTTTTCTGAGAACACTGAGGGAGCTTCATTATCCAAAATGATTGACATTAGAGAATGTTAACTAAATGTTACCACTGAGGTGGTTTAAATAATATGTGCAAAATAATAAAACAAACTCTGCTGATGCTAGGATCCATGGCAAGTGTTTTAGCTGCAGCTCTCTGGGTTTGGTAGGCTGCTATTTGACAGTTCTGCTTTCTCCTTAGATTTCCACTTTTATGAATTATGATGGGAAATCAAATTGTGTGTATTTATATTTAGCACAAAATGCATATACATTAACTATACACCCACAGTAACTGTCAGAAAGGCTGACAAATACATAAACAGTTAATGATAATTGATCAGAACTGTCACCCTGTCTGTGATAGAATAGGAAGTATTCTGAAAATCCTCATGGTTCATCTCTCACATGAGAAAAACAAATGACAATGTCATAACCATTCCCCTCATGTTTAGTTTCATAATCCACAGTGCAGATTTCTCAAAATTGGGGGGGGGGGGGGTATTTTGGAAATTTTAGTTTGGATCTTTGGAGACATTTTAGAAATATTTATTTATTTGGGAAGGGGGAATGGAAATTTTAGGGAATAATTAGACTCAAGCCAAGTTATACAACAACATTATATTATATTACTTGCCATGATGATTAAACCAAAGTTCAAGAAGAGTATCTGAATGATGCATGGCAAGAAAAGTATTTGCTTTGTGCTCTGTAGTGAATCTTTAAATTTATTACTCTATTAAACCATAATTGTAAAGTTTATACAGTCCACAAGGGTCATTAGACGAGCCTTGTCTATCTCCAGAGTAACAGACACTGGGGAAATTCATCCAGAAATCTTTGCTTCAGAAGCCCTCAGTTTGAGGGCTTTGTTTCCCACTGTCACTGTCTGATTTATGTCTTGGCAATGAAGGCTATGAGGGCTAAAGCACATTTCTCTCCTTTTGTTGCAGTTCTTTGTGCTCAGGGCTTACAGGCTAAGGACAAAACTGGCTCAAGTGACCCATATGTTACTGTGCAAGTTGGCAAAACCAAGCGGAGAACAAAGACTATTTTTGGAAACTTGAATCCAGTATGGGATGAAAAATTCTATTTGTAAGTATAGAAGATACTGTTGTTTCTTCCTTTTTTAATTTACATTTAGGTAATATAATGCTACCAAGTGAAATAATTACTTAATTTGAAAGTATTTGTTGCCTATACTGTGCATACTCATAGCATTAATAAATTAGCAAGTTCTGAATGGAGAGAGCATAGACGTTTATTGTGACTTTATCATATAGTAATCATACAGCTCATAATTATGTCTTTGGGGGGATCTATTGGTGGTGTCTACTTGTCCTAATTTCTTAGGGAACTTAAGTAACAGTTTTCAGACTTTGACCTATCATACCAAATGTTGGCATTATAAATGCTTTCCTGTGTCTCAGATGCTGACCTTGCGAGTTAAATGTGTTTTTATTCAACATTATGATTCTCCTAGGTGAAACTAGGGAATTTGATAGTAATTGGTATGCTTCAGACTCTGGCCTGGGCCGTTGGTAATATCTGTCCTTTCCAAGACTGAGTGTTGTCCAGAAATCTGATGTGGAGAGTATGGTATGATCCTCCTGTCTTGTTTCTTTGACCACAGCCTCTGAACTGAATATGGTAGTTTCTTGTCAGCATATCACAGAAGTTCAACCCTGACCACAAAGTAGATGTTTCAGTCTGTAATATGTTGACTAAGGTCTGAATGTGATTTCATGCCAGTTCTAGTTCTGACAATGTTCCTAGAACTTCTTTCAGAAAGACATCTTAGAGTACAGGAAATTCCAATTCACAGGTACTATACTCTTCCTTTCCTGAAAATACTGCTTTAGGGTACAACACATTCCTGACTGAGAATGTGACCAATCTGATAATAGTATCAATTTCCTCAGTGTTATTCCAATACATGTAACAAAAGTATTTCAGCATTTATTCTTTTCTCAGCTTGATTACTATGTGCTGCAATATATGATGTGCACTTAACTACTATTGTTAAAGTCAATTAAGAATTCTGAAAGGCTAATATAAACCCTAGATGATTTTTGGAAAATTTTAAGTGAAAGAGAACTGTTTATTTAGGCAGATTTTTTAGATTGTTCAGAAAAGTTTCAGTCTACCCTGAAAGCACCCACCACAGTATTATCACATGAAGTTAGTAGGTATTTCATGGAAGCTGTGTGAAAATACTAGTATAGTAAATTAAGAAAAAATTATTATAATAAAAAAGGATATACAATTTCAGTGTTTGTCCAATACAACAGTTTTATTTGCATTTTTACTGAGAATATATGCAAACTATTGACATATAATAGTCTAGCCTTTGGTACTACGTTATGAGTCTAGTATGTTTATGCCTAATAGTGCTATTCAAAACCAGATGTTAATTTGATACAACTTGATGAAACCCTGTATCAGTGATGATAAAAATGATGTGTCATTTTTTTAAGCAACGCTGAATTTATGAAGCAACAGCAGAACAGCTCAGGATCATGCAGACTGCCCAGTCAAGATTCAGAATCTCTAGTTAGTAGCCATGTGCAACAGAATTTCTAATAACCACTCACCACAATGTAAAATAATTGTCTTCAGGCTATAACACTGTTTAGCTGCTGCTTACCTTCCTTTCCTCCTATAAGGAAGATATCAGTTGTCATTATTTCTATCTACCTAAACCATTGAAACAATTTCTGTTAGGGCTCAAGCATTTGAAATAGAGCTTTGTTTTCTTCAAGAAGATGCCATGTTATAACATGAGAGCTTACCTTCTTATCATGTAGCACAACAGTTATTTTCTGTTCCGTGTTTTTTGACTAAAAACTGCTACCTTATTGTTGAGGAGGTTATAATTTCACTAGTGAGTTTGAAAGAGGTATGACCAAAGATGCCATTTTTATTTGTCTGGAAAAGGTACTAGGTAATCCAATTATATTAAATAATATATGCCTATTCCTTTCACAGATTCAAATGCCAGTACTAGTAATGAATAGTTAATTCAGAGAAAACACACACTCAGAAACTTTTCACAGGCTTCCCCTATACAGACTATGTTTTCTTTTCAAGTTGTGTTACTTCAGTAACAGTTGAAGTGTCACACCTCATTGAATGACTGTGAGTAACCAAAGATAGGAGATTAATTGCTTTCTTGCACTTAGTTGTATGAGTTGCATAGTGTCAAAAGTTGGATGAGCAATTAATCAAATTTGGTATGAAGTTTTAAATGTATTTTCTCAAAGATGTGAGCAGTGCTACCATAAAATCTCTGGAAACTTGAAATTTATTTTTTTTTTCCACACAGCACTAAGTATTACTGTCATCTGCGGCTCTAGCAATAACATTAATTAAAGAAACCCCAAACCTTACTACAGCATAAATCTCTTGAGTAACTGCTTTGAACTGAATCCATTTTCAATCATTTTTATAGCACTTGTACTTTCTAAAATAAAGTTATCTCCATGACTTATTTAATGCATTGGATTTCAATTCAAAATATATGAGAATTTCTAAAGTGTATTAAATAAACTATAAAAGTTTAGCCACAAGACTAAATCTAAAGTTGATCAATATAACTATTTCATTGACTCAGGAATTTTCATTTAAATTAGGCTCTACTAGTGATATTTGATAGCCCTATTTAAAATCAAATACTAATTGTCATCATCACTCCTAAATGATAAATTGCAGAAATAAAATATATCTAAAAATTCTACAGTCATATATTTACTCATAATACCAAAATACTTGCTTAACTCTCCCCATCTGTTCCAAAACAAGGACTTGGAAAAAACATTGGCTCCCCACTGTGCATTTGCTGTGTCATAGCAGATAGAGTGAGGGCAGTGTTCTAGTTTGCAGAATGACACATAACCCTAAAATGATTGTATGGTAAGCAGAGAGTGAATGTTTCTAACAAAACATAATGTAACCCTCTCCTAAATGACCATGGGACACTGGCGTAGATTTTAACATGGGAACTCATAAACCATAACTAAAGTAGAGCTTACATACAGCTGCATGCATCTCAGTAAAAAAACCCAAGACTATCAGAGGAAGAATTACATCTTTCCTTGAAATGTATATTTTTTGTACACAAGGTAAGTAAATAGGCCAGCAGATATTCCTTTAATGAATGTAATATAGGTGGTAAGGGCTTTGATCCTTTCTATTGGCATTATTAGAAAGGAGGTAACAGAGAAGGTTTTATTTTTCAATAAAACATCAGTGTCAGGAGAGGTTTTTTTCAATGCCAGAGCAAAGGAAGACTCTTGCAGCTATCTGTCACCTGTCTTCTTCTAGTTAAGTGTGACACCTGATATAGGAAAAGGGACTGCATTTTTATTTTTTAGTTATGAGGAAGAGATATTTTGGCTGTACAGTTTTCAGCTTTGTCTGTACAAAGATCTATACACTAATAAAAGTCTTCTCCACTCTCATTCTCTTTTTGACTATTTTCAACAGTTGATTGCTGAAATAATGGACATCTGCTTTTTCTGGCAGTGTTGTCTGGCAAGCACACATCTCCAAATTGCCTTGCAGATTTTGCAGGTATCATGTTTCCTCTGACCACTCATTAACACCTCAGATACAGTTGTATAATACAGAGGTCTTCCATGTAACAGGATGATTATTTTACACTACCTTATTCTTTCTATTTTGGCTGTTACTAGGCCACCATATGACTGATAAATAGCTTCACTGAGTGTCTATTAATCCTTTCATTGCATGAAAACATTTGATCTATTTGATTTAAATTAGACCCATGAGAAGGGGTTTTTTGAAGACTGTGATTACTACCTGGCCAATATAATGATCATCACTAAACTGCTAGAATTTGTCTGATTTCTGACATTCTTGATGATTTCCTGGTGATATACTGAAAATACCAATGCAGACATAAAATCCAATAGAGAGAAAATTTATAATTGCTAGCAGGGAAAAAAAAATACCTGTTTGTTCAAACAAACTGGAATGTTGCTGAGAATTCTTACTGCTATATATTTTAGCAGAGAATACTGGGGAAAAGTATCCTCTAGCACCAGACAACATTGATGTAGATTAGAGACCATGATAGCTAAAGTCTATGTGTTGGTTAGAGAAGCTGTTCGACTGCTTCATATTCTGGATATTTCAATCAAGTTTCTGATGAAGTGAGAATTTCTGGCAACTATTTGAGGCATCCAGCTGTGGATGTTCTTTCCGTAGAATTACTTTAAAAAGCAGCACTCACAAAGTTTGTTTATACTGCAAAGAAATGATTTGTGGATTCATTTAAAGCAATACTTAGTATAAGCAGCCATATATAGGAAATAAATACAACAAGAGGACCTTACCAAAGTCCTCCCTACTGTCATTTTATACATTCTTGATCAACTGAACTGGCCTGTAAAAAGTATAATCTTCACTGTACCTGAAGACAACAGGATTGGTTTACTGTTTAAATGGTGTTCCAGTTTCCAGTGATATCTAAACACAGTCTTGTAAGAATTGTTGAAACAGCTTAAGGATTGTTTCATAAGCAAGAGTATGTAACAGAGAATTATATACAGAAAACCAACTGGGTAATAGAAAGCTGCAAATTAGTTTATTGGATTTATCTATTCTAAAAATTCTTCAGTAAGTAGCCAAGTCTCTGAGAGACATCCAACTAATTAAAATCACTGTATTTCACAGCCTCAGCCCAAACAAAGAAACCAGAACACCTCTAAGAACCAATTCAAATGATAAATTGTTTGTTCAGCAATAGTGTTTTTCAGTTTCACAGTACAGCATGTTTGGACTGAGTCTGTTTTTTCAAACTGCTGTCAGTCCAGGTTGATTTTATACAACTCTCTTTTTGTTATGACAGAGTAAACTAATGTAAGAAAAGGCATAATTAGTCTCATTCTACTTTATCAGAAAGCATGGCCTGTGACCACACTGTTAGGACTGTCCAGACTAGAGAAGACACAAGTAGTGGAGGTAAGGATGTCTTTAAACACATCCTTTCTCCTGCAAAGAGGAAAGGAATAACCTTTTTTTCCGTGCTTTCTGTGTTATAGTAGAACAAGAACTAATAGGCACAAATTCCATTTAGAGAGGCTTAAATCAGACTTCAGAAAAAGTTTGCTAACAGTGAGGCTAGTGAAGTACTGAAATAGATAGATTTCCTGAGGACTATGGAACTATCTCTGAACACTTAAGAACAGAGTGGACAGACTTCTTATAGCAATGCCATGGTTTTATCTAGTTCTCGCTTTCAGTAATGGTGATGATAACATGAGGTTAATAGTAGTAATAAATGGCTTCCTGAACTTCATTTTACTACTATCTTCCATGACTCTGTGGTTTCTGTATACTTTTAGAACAAAATCTCTGATATCACCTTCCATTCCCCACCTAGACCATATGACATCCAAGATAGCAAATTGGGAATAAAATTGAATAAGAATTTAGCAAGGTTCAACTCTTGGATTGTTTTATGTGCATTTCCTGCTATACAAAATGTATTCCTTATGCTTTTTGTAAGGGGGTTTACAAAAAGCAATGATCTCCCTCTTGCTATGGTTTTTTTTTCTAATCTGTGCAATGTTTTGAGCTACTTTTTCACATACATACTTCATGCAGCCAAGCGGCACCTTGATTTTTATCTGTTTTCCAGTTAAGTCAGTGTTGACTCACTGAATGAATACAGCACTTAAGAGAATGAAATATTGTCTTCCAAAATCTATTCCTTTACTTTGCGGAAGACATCTAAGGTATATGTAATGGTCTACAACTAAAGCAATATCCATCTGAAACAATTATATGAATAATAAATGTATTTATGCTTAGTATCACAAAGAGGTATGTATCATGTTTTCTTTACATGCCTTAATGAGTGTATGTCCAAAAAGAATTTGGGTACTTTTGTAACAGACTAAACAGAAATAGACAGAGAAAGAAACTGAAAACAAAATACACGAAAAACAAAGGTTGTGTACTTCAGTTACAGCAGACCACAGTGATTCTGCAGCAAGTGCTCTTACATAGGCAGGCTGGCAGTCTTCAGCTGAAGTAGCCTGTTGAAAATAAACAAAAAGATCTTCAGGTTTGTCCATCAACAACCAGAATGACTCCTCTGGAACTTTGGCAAGTCATGTTGGCTCTGGATTTGACATTTCTGGAAAGTTATGTAGGCGAATATTATTTGGATCTTGGAAATCCTCATTGGAGAGCAGAGAGATTGTTTACAGAAGAAACCTATCTCACACTTAGCTATTATTTTTTTTATAAACACTGTTGGAAATAAAAATGCCCGCTAGCGCTTCAGGAGGAAAAAAAGGCTAAATACATTTGGAAAAGGAGGAGTGGGCACTACGGGAGAGAAGTAAGGAAGATACTTGTAGAGTGATTTAATCTGTCTGCAAATCGTTATCCCAGTTGTAAAATTGCAGTAAAAATAGTATAATGCTTCCCTTTTTTACATTTCTTTGTTCTGTCACTTTTGAGGATATTTTTTAAAAAGAACCTGGTCATTATCTGTGTATTGAAAAGTTTCCTATTAGAGTACAAGTTCAGAGATTTTCAACCACTAGCTGTCTACTCCTGAACTAGTTTGCTGAGGGCTCAGGGAATACAAGACCAGTTCTAAACAGATATGTCTGTTTTATTATGACAGGAAAGATTTTTCTCCACTTTGGAGCTCTGATTAAAAGTAGTGTACATTTGATTTTTAGGCTACTCATTTGTGAAACAGTTGGTTAAAAGTTGATTTAGAAAAAAAATGGTAAGCTACAAAATGGGCAAAACTGGAAGCGAGCAGACAAAGGTGTTTCAAAGGCTTGTCAGTCAAGTTCATTTTCTACATTGCAGAGGTAGTCTAATTTGTCTGTGGATTGCTTACAGAATTTCACTAAAATACTGTATTTTACTGGAAAAATTATTTTCTTTAAGTTATAGAAATAACACTTCTTTAGGGGGAAAAAAAACCCCTCTCCACCTAGACTAACTATTCAGAGTATGCAAATTTGTTAGTGGATGTAAGAGATTTTATTGAAGACTACAAGGGAAGAATGCTGTTATGATGAATGTATTTCATTTTGACAGAATGGGAAATTAGTTTCCATTCATTCTTTACCAGCTTCTTCACTGATTTGCATTTATTTCTTTACTGAAAGTAGCATAGTATCAATCAGTTGTTATTTTAACACTGGGTACAGATCTCTTAGATGAGGTGTGCAATCAGGTCATGCTAGTGCACCTAATATTAAATTTATATTGGGCTACTATAGTAAAGATAGTTTATCATTACATTTTTTATTACTCTAACCATGAGAATAAGCAGGAGTGCTGTGAGGATTATTTCATGTCTGTGCGGCATTCTGTAAATGCAGAAGTAATGTAGCATCACCAGGTTGTTGATAAATTATTAAAACTATCTCTTCTATCTAGCATCTCTGAATATACTGCAGCTTTTCTAGCTTTCAGAAATATCAATATCTTCATTCTCTGTGTGCTAAAGCACCATTCACTTCTCACCTTCCTGTATGACACATTAGCGAACGCTTTTACTGAGCATATAAAGTGGAGTGGCTAGAAGAGGAGCACTGAAAAAAGCGTATGTTGTCTTTGCCTCGAGCTCCCTGGGCTGATTTTCCTGGACGGAGTAAGCAGAAGTAGGAATATTACCTAATGCTTTTTGCAAAGCCACAGAGCTTCCGCACAGATATTACCAGTGACTAAAGCAGAGTGTGCACCTCATTATATAGTCTTGTTTCTGAGAGGCTGGGAAGGTAAGTAGAATCATGCAGAGACAGTTCTGTAGCTTTTAATAGTAAATCTCCTTGCAGTCTCACTACCACAGGGCAGGCCAGTAGAAATACGTGTTCATCCACCCTTCTGTTATTACATCACAAATCTGTGCTAGTTTGAGGGTTTTGCACAGGAATGTTACAAACATGTAGCAGAGCTGACTCAGTGCTAAAGGTTTATACATGAAGATGAATGTGTGAGTAAACCCATTGGTTGTGATAGGTCTCACCACGTTTCACTAACCTAAGATTAAAGGAGAAAAAATTGTGGGAGAGACAAATGAGGATATCAGGGAAAAGTGCTGTCATCCTGACCATCTGAATAAATATTCCTTAATCAGCTAAGTGTACATCAGAGGGAAATTGGTGCTGTCTTAGGAGAATAAAAATATGTATTTGTACTGAAGTACCATTTAATGACTTTTTGTATGCAGCATCTCCCTGAGAAGCAAAGCAGGAACAACATTTCTACTAATAGCACGAATATGATGATGATGATCACATAAATGCCTCACCAGAGATGGATCTCCCTATGCCACTGTAGAAATCCCCTGTTTAATATTTCTATTGGATGCATAGCTAAATGCAATTCAGGACTCTAGTAATGTCAAGCAATAATTCAGGGCTACCTTTTAGGAAAATTAAATGGTTTCTGGGTTTAGCCTAGTTCCTTAAGGCAAAGATATTTATTTGATCCATCTGTGTCTTCCTATATTTTATATGTCCTTGCCAACAGCTTTTGAATGTTGTGGTCCGTCAGAGAAATTTCACAGATTTCCTAGTACTACATCCAGCATGTTCTATGAAAATAGGTGGTCAGACAGAGATGAGACCTTAACAGTGTCCTTAGTATGATCTCACCCCGTAATAGGCACCACAGAGTCCATATGAAGGGATAATTTATGAAAATCCCAATTGTGGGAGAAGATTCAATAGGTGATTGCAGTTAGATGTCAGGGAAGCCAGTCATAAGACAAAAGGAAACTAGGCTTCATTAGTTTTGCTAATCACAGAACAATGTGGTTTTTAATTACCAGAGATATCTGCAATGTTAAAATTTGGAATACAGGCAGACACAAGCATTTCTGTGATACTGCATGATGTCACAGTGAGGCAGAGTAAAAGCTGTGCATGCCATTTTTACTGGCTGATTGGCCTTGACAGTAATAATACCATTTAAAGCACTTTAGACTTCCAAAGCCCATAACCGTCACTAATTAATTCTTAGAACACCCCTGAGGGATGCCAGTTGGGAGATAAGTTATAGTATTATTGGTTTAATGCTGGAAACGCTGAGACAGATCACTGAGCAATGATAGTGCTTGGAATAGAATTCAAGAACTCTTAATCTAGTGTCAAACTGACACCTTGCTGAAGATGAGAATTTGCTGCTACACTTTAAAGCTATATTTATAAATAACGAAAGATTTGTAATATTTAAAATATTTTTATAGTATTATTGAATGAATGTTAAAAAAACCCTGTTAGTACAGATGCATCAGTATGACAGGGCTTATAACTGATGCTAGGTCTGTACTAGCTATTAAATGTCATCAGAAAGTTTTCAGTACCACAGACTTCTGCAGTCAATGTTAGGATATTCCAGTGAAGTCATGAAAAGCCAACACTGACCAATAGTAAACAGTCCTCGTTGTGGCTTGTAGGAATAAGCAGCAGTAGAGTTTCTTTTCCATTTCTGTGCAAATATATGCAGGATGGAGCTGGGAGTAAAAAGTTTTTATCCACTGGGAACTCTGCAGATTGCAAGTGAAGCCACCTCACTCTTTCATACATCCAGTAGTTTCTCAAATCTACTCAGCTCATGAGGGATTAGTAAGCCACTTGAATTTGCAAGGAATTTTTTGGTATATGGCAGTCTGTCCCTACTCCTTCTGCTTACCAGGGAATGGAGGTCTTGGCAAAAAGTAATATATCTTTTAAAGAAAGCTGCTGCTTATTTCCCTAGGTTTTTCTGATTGCCTGTCTTTTCTTTCTGTGATGTTTCTGCATACTTGTTGGGTTTTTTTCAAAAACTTCCTGCCACATACTGGAAATATTCTTTAAGATTTTCTCACATTTTGCATTATAACATTCTAGGCTACTACTTTTGTGGTCTACTGTATGTACTACATAATATTCCTAAATGAATAAACCCCATCTAACTGTACCTTTCCGAAGATATTTGCTAAATAATAGCATCAAGAATTATATATTGTAATTAATAATTTTAATGAGGAGTTAATGACATTCCTAAATACAATCCATATGTATATATAACTCAGTCAAGTTAATCTCTTTACTTTCTCTTATATAGAGTAATTGTAGTTTTGTCCCTGGCAATGTGGTATGGCCTTTTATTCCACAGAATGTTGCAGGTTGTTTGTATTCTGTCAATTTATGCAGTTAAGCAAGTGTACAGAAATCGAGGACAATGGATTAGACAGCAGTATGAATGTATGTAGCTTACATATCACTCACATTTTGTATTTTATTATTATTTCTACAGTGAATGCCATAACTCTACAGATAGAATAAAAGTGAGAGTATGGGATGAAGATGATGACATCAAATCTAGAGTAAAACAACATTTCAAAAAGGAATCAGATGACTTCCTTGGGCAAACAATCATTGAAGTAAGAACACTGAGTGGAGAGATGGATGTATGGTATAATTTAGGTATGATTCCTACTGATTTTTTAGAACAAATTTAGGTAGAATCTCAGTATCTGTAGATTTGAGACTTCAAAATATATAGCTTTGGTACCAATATACAACTTTTAAAAGCTTAATTATTATAGGCTGATTTGAAATGAAAGATACTTTCTTCAATTTGATCCAGAGTTATGAAAATTACAGAGAGCAGACTAATCGCAACAATATCAAAGACAAATATTTCATTTTAATGCAAAACTAAAAATGTGTAAGAAAACCCAATATTTCAGACTAGTCCATTCACAGTAGCATTCTGTGGGAAATACATCTACAAAGATACATAGAAAAATCTAGCAAATATTTTGCTTGTTGTCCATATTCATTTTATCGCATATTTTAAAAAAATCATTTATGTACCATTCTGGGCCTAATCATCTTTGATTTTCACTGTGTTTACAGCTGTGTTCCTTCATGAAACTTGCTTGCTTGAGTTTTCTGTTCTGTATATGTCAAACATTTACATGCAGAATCATAAACTGAAGAGGGCCTGCTGAAGCTCTATTGTCCTTAATGACTGCACTTTTTTGTCTGGACAGGTCTTAAGTATCATTCTTTAAACTAGAAATAAAGCAATGAAAGTGTGTCTCAGAATATATTTACTTTATCTAAATCTTCTAAATCTACAACTCTTCTTTAATTCTAAAAATATCTTTGGGTTCACTAGATGGAGTAACCCTTTAAAAATTAATCTTCTATATTTGATAATAAAATGTGATAGTAACATTTTACCTAGGTTGCTTGCTCTGTGAAAACTTCAGGTGAATTATGTGACATAATTTTCTGAAATTGTAGAGTGTTTGTTTCCTAATCAACAGTCCTTGTTTCACTGCCTAGTGTTTCATTTCCCAATGATATATATAGGTGTGTCAGGGAACTATTTGATTATTTATTGACAATGAAAAGAAACCCTTGCTTTATTTCCTGTTTATAATGAGATTTTTTAAAGGTAAGATAATTGGGTCATTATAAATTCTGAATTTTATTCCTGCAAAAAATTCAGTGACTTAAACTGATACAAATACTGATGTAAATTATTATGAAATGGATTTTAAAAGCAAATCTTGCTGAACTGATTTGACTGGAAGCAGTTTAATAATAACGTTGAAAATCTATATGCTCTGCAAAAGGAAGACTCTAGAATGAAAACCTTTTAGTCAGCATCTAAGAAGAAATATTGGTAAATGGCTCATGATAATTCTAATATGCTGAAAAGAATTGCATATTTTATTCTGATGCATACACACATTGATACAACTGCAGTATGTCACATCATACAGAGGAAAGAGGAGTGAAATACTCAAACAGAACAATTGGATTTGCGGAATGCCAAATCTTATTAATTGTACTGTTCATCACCACTCATACCATTACACTTTGTGAAAGAATCATAAAAATTGTAATACCTGTTGACTCAGTTATACCACTACAATGGATTGGAAAAGTGAAAATTGGAGTCAAAGAAGATCAGTAACCTCCACAATGAGTGACAGCAACTGAACGGGCTAGTACAGATAGTGTAAACGAAGTTCTTCATATCATTTCTTCTTTAAGATTCAGCTTAGCTTTGTAATTGAGTTCTGCTAAGAACATTTTGTGTTTCTCGGACATAGTAGTTCAGGTTGTTGCTAAATTCTTCATAACTAAAGAAAAATACCAATAGCGAAAATAATAATAATAATTAGTACAGATACCAGATAAAAAATGGAAATAATTTCAATTGAAAAGGAAAAAGTGTTAAATAAAACACAGTGCAGCATGGTTTGAATTTGGCAGATAAAATAAGAAAGATTCTTTACTTCATAGTTTGATATTCTGCTTCATGGCCTGAACCATGTGTGAGGTATTGCAAAAAATTTCTCTTGTTCTCAACAGCAGGACTTTCTGGCTTTCAAAAACATTCTTATTAAGCTAGAATGATTTATGAAAGCTTTTCACATAACATGTATGTATTCTTGGTAGTTAATAATATATTATTTTTCTGCTCTTCAGAAAAGCGAACAGATAAATCAGCTGTCTCTGGTGCCATTAGATTGAAAATCAATGTTGAAATAAAAGGAGAGGAGAAAGTTGCTCCCTACCATGTGCAGTACACCTGTCTACATGAGGTATGTTGGAGAAGTTAAAGAAAGCATACTATATAGAAATTACTATTCAGTTGTTGCATGGGTAAGGAAAAAAGGCTACAGAACATTAGAACACTGAAACAAATAGCTGCTGCTACACATCAGAACAAGTTTATTTTAGATTTCCCACTTTGTATTGCTGATGGCGTATCAGGTTCAGAGTCAAAGGCAGAACAGTGTAACACCAACAGATCATTCCCCGCAGTAGGAGTTTAAAAAAAAAAAAAAAAGAAGAGGCGGAGTCAGCAAAGTTCTCCCTGTACCAGAATTTGGTTTAGCATTTTGATGCTCCATACATGCTTGCTAACATCAAGAAGATACAACCATTTCTGTATGTTACAGAAATATAGCTATTAATTGCAAAGGACTTCTTTCCTGCTACATTAATTCATATTTTGGAGAGAGCGAGAAAAAGCAGGAGAAGCACAGACAATCTAAAATTTCATTCTCCTATCGTCTAGTTTGCTTTTGTCAACGTTGGGGGCGGAGGGGGAATCACTGATAAACCAGTGTGTCTTTCAAAAGGTTTTCTTTGTATTTGATTCCTCTTCCCTCAAACAGTGATCCATGTTGAAGTTCTATTCTAAAAATACAAGTACTTTCTGAAAGTTGATAGATAGTATATGGCTGAAAGTTCAGCATTAGTATGTATCCACAAAATCTCATTGTTCACCATTCGTAAAATTGAATGTTCAGGGAAATTGTGCTCATAGATTTTGACATGATATTGCAAATGTTTTGACCTGTGAAGTACATAGCAAAATTCTATTGCTTTAAGATAATCCACAGGACTGTTATGGGCTAATTAGCAAAACTGAAATTATTTCAAAGTTTGGGGAGTTTTTTGGTCACTGAAAATAGGAAATAAAATCTGCTGCTAAGTTTGTGGGTACGTATGGAACTAGGTAATCTGAGAAGCGTTCTATGACTTTAAAGTCAAATTAAGCACTAGCTTCAGTCCTAAGGTTGCTAAACCTAAACTTTATTGTATGCCTTTCACTACTTGAGAGGCTTCTGCAGGATTTCTGATAGGTTTCCTGTAACTTACAGTTCTTAAATCATGAATTTGAAATTTATTGTTCACAGATCCAATTAAAGTTGAAGCACTATGTAGTGAGCATTATAACATCACGATTTCATTCATTAGCAAGGGCATATGATAAAGAAGAGAAAGTTTCTGCACGATTTTATGTTGCAGTCTCTCAGTGCTAGTTAACTGATGTGACCTTTATATCAAGGAGACAGACCAATATGCTGAATCAGAAGCCTGCATTACCAGAGTTCCATTACAAAAAACATGTTTAGAGTCTTGGGGTTTTTTGTTTACCAAATGATGACTAGTTAGTGCCAGTCTTCAGAAAAATTTCAAAAAACAAAACAAAACCTAACAATGAACATATTGATGACTATTATATAGCATATACTTTCAAAATGCCACTTAAAAGCTGAAAATTCCTATTTGAAATATTTCTTACATTTAGAATCTATTCCATTACTTGACGGAAGTTAAATCTAATGGTGTTGTACAAATCCCTGAAGTGAGAGGTGATGAAGCCTGGAAAGTGTACTTTGATGACGCGGCACAAGAAATTGTAGATGAATTTGCAATGCGCTATGGAATTGAATATATTTACCAAGCTATGACGTAAGTATTATCATGTCTGGTTTTCTACTCTACTGTCAAGAATGTATTTGAGGGAAGTTATGATTTCCAAGCCTTCATGCTTTAATTCTCCACTTCACTCCTGTTCCCCATTTAAAACTTTTGTTATCATTTTTGTCCATCTGATTCCCATTGAAGTGCTTTTCATCTGCAATGGAATTAAGATATATTATAAGCATTTTATAAGCTGTTACTGGTATTATCACTAATACATTTCTTAATCCTTGTGATACTGATATGTGGCAAGGATCAGAAAGACTTCCAGTGTTCCAGATGGGAGTGAAATGGTAGAAGAGGGTTTCACAAACTCTATACTCCTTTGCAGGAGTACAGAAATCATAGAAAACCAGCAATGGCTATAGTAAACTTCGATAGTATATGTAAATAATTAATAAAAACTATTTTTAACAGTATTAGAACCTGTTACTATGTTGTCCATACTGAAGTAGCTGTCTCATCACTTTAGAACACAGCACTGCTTTGCTCAGAGACCTGGGGATACAAGAGCTCTGTCACGTATTCTTAATTTGTCCAATGAAAAGTTTGCTATAGGAAGTCCGTAGGAAAGCAGAGGACTCCAAATGAGTCTTCTAAAGAAGAAATATGTCATTTTTTTCCTACAGAAAGCTGATTTTATGGAATTTTTTAATCAGAACATGTATCTCATTTCCTCCATCTCTTTGCAGTACATCCTAAAAATTATAGTAAGTATGAAGGCACATAAACATGTGTCCTGGTTTCAGCTGGGATAGAGTTAACTGTCTTCCTAGTAGCTGGTACAGTGCTATGTTTTGAGTTCAGTATGCGAAGAATGTTGATAACACTGATGTTTTCAGTTGTTGCTCAGTAGTGTTTAGACTATAGTCAAGGATTTTTCAGCTTCTCATGCCCAGCCAGGGCACCTGACCCAAACTGGCCAACAGTGTATTCCATACCATGTGACGTCCCATCTAGTTTAGGAACTGGGAAAGGGGGGGGGGGCAGGGAATCACCGCTCAGGGACTGGCTGGGTGTCGGTCGGCGGGTGGTGAGCAATTGCCCTGCGCATCATTTGTACATTTCAATCCTTTTATCACTACTGTTGTCATTTTATTAGTGTTATCATTATCATTATTAGTTTCTTCTTTTCTGTTCTATTAAACTGTTCTTATCTCAACCCACGAGTTTTACTTCTTTTCCTGATTTTCTCCCCCATCCCACTGGGGGGGGGGGGAGTGAGTGAGTGGCTGCGTGGTGCTTAGTTGCTGGCTGGGGTTAAACCACGACAACATGTGAAGTTTTCTTTTTATTGCAGGATATAATGGCACCATCTGCTATTGCTGTGAACATCTTTCACTTCATGTAGCTCACTGTGAATTACTGTACTGTACATCTAATAGAAAGCTAGAGAATGTATTTGTAATATATATGTTCTTAATGTTCTTTCTCCAAGGACCTTAAACAACATTGCACAGAATAATTAAGCTTGACAGTTCCCCTGTGGTATAATATATCTATACTACATATGTAGGAACTCCTGTACTGAGTTTCATGAATATTTGTGTTTTCATGTTTAGCTTCTCTTTAGCCATGTATGTCTTTTCATCTTGATTAAGTTATGTTACTTATTAACTAGCATAGTATTATAATTTTATAACTTGATTTAAATTAGTATGCCATTTTTACCAATATGTTAATCTCTGAAATGATGGAGTTGTTCCTGCTGTGTGCATCAGAATTAATTCAAGGTTTTACATGAGATGAATTCTCAAGAGCTATTAATGCCAAGGGAGGGCTGTTATTAATGTTTTGCTTAGGAAGTAAAGCAGGACTGATTTAACATTAGTGTTTCCTCTTAACTATAGCCCCAGTAGTTGGTTATCTCAATATAACATGGCTGTATTTTTGATGGACAACCTCAACTGAAAAATTATTTTGAAGTTTCTTTTCCTTCCTCTCTTGATGAATGCCAGTGCTCTGAAATTTTCCAGAGAAAGTTTGAAAATGTTTTTAGAATTCAAATGTAGCAAAAGTCAGTATTGCAAAAATAGCAATATAATTGACATGTGAGTGTTTAAAAAGCTTTTTCATTTAACAGTGTTAGAAATGGAGAGGTTATATTTTCATATAAAGAAGATGCTTTATTTTTATATGAGTAAATAACATAACATACAGGTATTCATGAAAAGGAAGTAAATTTAGTCTGAACATATGACATGGAGCTGGGCAAATACTGCAATACATTTTTCAGGAAACCTCACTCAAAAATTCTAACCAAGGCATTTTAAGGTAAATAACCTACTTTGGCTTGTCCTCTTCTTATTCTTGTTTTCTTTTGTACCTTTTCCACTAAATTTCCTTGCTGTTGAAGACTGCAAGATCTACATTTGAAGGCAGATGTAATAAGAAAGTGAATTTGATATTAGTATTCACAGGTAATTTACACAGAAAATAAAAGCTAAGATTTCATTGCCTCCATACCCATGTCCATTTACATTTTAAAATGTTCCATGTTAATAATGAGCAATCCCTATTTGAGGAGTAAGCCACATCCTGTTTAAGTTAGGAATAAAATCAATAATGAATATAATCACATATAATACTTGGGGAAGAATATATATTTATATACATTGTTTTGCTGATTCATCTGCAGACATGTCTTCTCTTTGGGGAGAAGAGTAGTGAAGACACTAGTTCTGTCATGGGGAATTTTCTTTTGGACTATTGGCTGTTGTTTTTATTTGTGTTTATGAGACCACCTTTTTCTCTTGGAACAACTTTAATAGCTGGAGAAAATGTACACCTTCTTGATTTGGAAAATAAAATGATCAGATTCCTATTTGGTAACAATGTGCTCCTACTAAAAGAAAAGCAGTTTTCTACCATACAACAGAGAGAGAATTTGAATGTAATCACTTGGCCCAAAGGAATATTGTGTAAGCATTTTATGCTCAAGAATCTAGTTGCAGAATATTTCTATTGCATGTCTCATGATAACATTGTAAATTAAAATGTTTGCATTTGTAAATGCAAAACTGACTATGCTTTAACAGCCCGCGAGACCATCCACATGCTTCTTATGCACTGTATCAGGCTGAAGTGAGTTTTAGGGTGTTGCTAATGAGGTGCTCTTTTTGTCTGAATGTAATTTTTAAAATTCATATTTGTTTGCAGTTTTAAAATTACCTGTTATATAAAAGTTTCAGTGCCACTTAATGATAGGCAGCCTTGACCCTTTTAGGTATGGGTAGACAGCATATGCCATTCTGCATTTCTGAACACAATGTAAATCTAATTAAGCCTCCCTAAAGTACTACTTCCTACAACAATTTGGCATCCTGTTCTGCTGTGGTAATAAACAACCCCACGTTTCATGTTCATGCCGTGGCTTTGTCATCTATGATCCTCTTAATAAACCCTGATGATTTGTTTCTGGCTCTTAAATTAATATTTATTTATTTATTTATTATTTATTCCTTTAGAGCACAGAAATAATATTTCAAAAGGATGGTCTTGATTTTCCAAATACACTGAGTATACTCATCAACCACAACTGTGGCAGCTCAGCAAAGATAAGCAGGAATTTAGGTCAGTTTATTGGTTTTAGTGCCTGACTGCTTCACAGAAAATCAGTCCAATAGGTGACCAACTAAAAGTCCTGAAAACACAAAGCTCAGGCTCTTTTTCTCTCTTAACCAGCATCAGTGAAGAAATTCTGGATTTTCTGCAATTTAAAACATATCATGTGTGAGTCAGCGTTTGATTCTAGATCAGAAGGAGATCACCTGTGCACCACTAAAGACTTATTGGAATGTGGATATCAACCCAAAAGATACCACATAGGTGGTTACTTATCTGCTTTAGTCATTGTCCTCAATGAGACCTTCTTCATTAAACTTATAAAGAGAATGAATTCAAGTGTGATTGCACCTGTTGTTAGACATCCACATTTTTATGAGACTAAATAGAGACAGTTCTTCCTTAAAGGATGCCCACTTAGAAGGGATGTCTTACTCTCAAGATATGGATTCCAACTGTCCAGTTCCTAAGCAAGGAAATCTGCTTTTTAAGTTACCAGATGTGGAATTCATGTGGATAGAAAATCAACCACTGACCCAAAACCAAAATACAATAAAAAGCCTGCTTGTGTTGCAGTAACTGCAGCTCTTTGAAAAGTCTTGCCTGTATAGATTCCATAGTCTACTCTTCTTTTTTAGAATTATTATATTCCTCTACTCCTCATGGAGTCTGTATTGGGAAAAGAAATGAAAGACAATTACAGCCATTCTTATATGGGTCAGAAGAGATTTCTCTGTGTGTGTGATGGATAGCGGCCAAATAGACACTGTTAGCTACATGAATGATATGCATATACTCCCAGAAGTCAAAGCACGTATGTGTGAGAGAATAGGAAAGAAAATAGATATGACAGAAAACAGATTAACAAAAGCAGAACAGCTCAGTGATCCAGGTGGCCTGTATTTTGATGACTGCAGTGGTGGATGGTGATTTATGCTATAAATTCAATGTCTTGAAGGAATCATACTGAAAGTTTTATTTACCCACATATATTAAGATACCTCACCACCACCAAGAAAAAATAATCTTCCTCCCATTCATCTTTCAACATAATTTATTTCTCTTTAGAAGGCAAAAAGCAGAGCACATATTGAAACAGCGTTTGACTAGATACTGAAATTATACATAATGTCAGCATCCTGGATTTACTGTGTGCTGGAGCCAAGTGCAATAAAAGTTCTGTTAAGATCTTTGCTTCCTACTGGCAAGAATCACCACAGGTAGAACCTAAGGCTTCTGAATCAGTGACATAGTTCTCATTCCAGCAGGTTAATGGGCATTAAGTATGCCATCTTGTTCTCCTGCTAGTCTTCAATTAATGTGGCTGCATTGCAAAAAGCACACAAATTGCCCGTTAAAGTAATTTTCATTGATAGCATTTGTTTACTGAGTACAGCACATTAATTAGCCTTCTTTCTTTGCTGATACATGCTAGCAGAAAGATTGGAAGAATCACAGGCATTGCATGTTGGTCAGGAAATTGCATAGTAAGAAAGTTGAAGCAAGCAGGCCTTGTTTTAGACATGTGACTCTAGTTTAAACAATGGAATATTACTCTAAAATATGTGAGACAGCATGTGGTTGCTGTTACAGCATGTGTCCATTAGAATTTGTTAATAACTCATGCTATTGGCTGCTGTTTTAAGAGACCTACAAAAACAAGGAAGTTTCCTCTTTGATTTATTTATTTTAGCAAGCAGAAGGAAGCCAGATGGCTTGCAGATTTCTTAGCTGGGTTATCAGCACTCCGATTCATGACCTATATTGCATGTGATAAACCTAATAGCTTCTGTGAACTTTACAGATTTTAATTAAATGGAGAGAAGCAAAAATTCACATAACCTGTCACTTGACACATATGCTTTGTCATCAATTTCACTAACCAAATTACAGATGGAACAGTGTAGTAATATAATAAGGACATAAATAAATTACATCAATAGGTTTAAAGTTTCCTCACAACAAATTGGTACAATTTGGGTCTATTTTCAAGATAAGAGCTCAGTCCAGGCCTTGGGTATCTCAATGTGAAATCGTTAGACGAACCTGCAGAAGACACCTTGCTGAACTTAAAATGTTGACCTAAACTATTTTTCCACTGTTGGGCAATGTTCCCTGCAGGCAACTGATACAATCTCAATGCCTTTTCACATAGTGTCTGCTGCTGACTGCCCCTTTTGTCTGCCTCCTCCCCTCAGCAGAGCGTATATTAGAAGTATGACTCTAAGGCCAGTGGGGTTATTAGTGCCACCTTATCTTCAGCTTGGGGTTGCTCATGCACGAAGGACCTTTAGGTCCACTAGAAGATTTTTGGAAGTTAAAGGTCAACAGTAAAAGTATATGTTAATTATTTTGGTGTCAGTTTTTAAAAAAATTGTTCTGATCATTTCTACATGTATTTCTCAAAATGCATGTGATGAATAGATCAGATGAGATTTCTATTAACTTTAAAGGTTACCTGAAACTGGGGAGAATCACTTGACATCACTATTGTATTTTATACAAAGGAAATTATTGTTCTTCTGGCTGGTAGGAAGCATGTGACATACAATGAAAGATTTTCCTGAGGAGTAGGTAGCTGTGTTGTGTCTTTGTCAAATTCACGTTGCAGTATTTAAAAGCACTTCTGAAAAATACTGGCAATGAATGAAAGGTTTGGTGGTAGTATCCCTATAAGCCACACAGCTGGGAAAGCTGAGTTCTAGTCCTGGCCCGTGTGATTGATTTGCTGTGTAGGTTTGAGCAGTTTCTCTCAATTTTGTAAAATGGACATAATAGCACTTAATGATCTACCTTACAGGAATGCTGAGAAATATTTGCAAAGGTCTTTGAACATGACTACCACAATACAAGTTTTAAGTATCAATATATATCACCACATTGGTGCAAGATGTCATATATAAACCCGGCTTGAAGAGAGTCTAATGCTAGAGAAAGCCCACAAAGTGGGTCTCCTGGCTTGGCCTGGAAAGGCTGCAGATACAGAGGGACCCCACGTACAAAGACTGTAGCCCTAGATTCTCTTTAAGATGAGCCTGCCTCTCTTGGCTCCCATCCCCAGTTGGCTCCCTTCTTTTCCAGTCTCTTTGCCCTGTCAGGTAAACTAGAAAATTCAGCAATTATTCAGCTCCTCAGCGTAGCTTTGCAGTGGGATTAAGGGCTTGATTCATCCCAGTATCCACTCCTGTTGAAGTCTTATGTCCTTAACACTTCAGAGACTTTGGATGATACTTTAAAGTAGCAAAAGATGAATATGTGCTGGGATTTTCTTTAGGTATTTGTACATGCATAATTAATGACTTGGGTTTTTTCCTTGGGAATTATGACTTAAATTAGAAGAGGATTTATCTTGAGTGAGATGCAAAGGAGTTAGAAAATTACAATTTTTGAAGTTTTCCAGCCAATTGCTTCTCAGTTACAGGGTCAGTATACATCTCTTGCACTTTATTTTTTTCTAAAAAAAGTAGAAAAATACTTTTTTTATGTATCACACGTGTGTTTTGAGCACTCACTGGTAATTAAAACATATTTTGCATTTAGGATGAGTCCAAAACTTTTCTCCTGTGTTGACCATAGTGATCATGTAACTGTAGCAATAGGTGGATGTGTTTAGCATCACATTTACGTTACTGCAAGTTGCTGATTCTATTTCAAATCTCTTACCAGGTTCTGTAGCCTGTTTCATTAACTAAGACCGTTGAGGAGAGCAGTTTGGCCAATAATTTATGGTGTCCATTTCTGATATCTAGATACTGAATGGATATTAGGTACATTAATGAAGACTGATTCCTGAGCCTGGACACTTGGGGAATTTTGGAATTTTCTTTTTTTTTGACATATCTGTGACCTCCCAGAGGTTTCTGAAGTAATCATAACAATTTAGATGTCTCATTTGCAAAGTAAATGAAAGTGTTGGAGAGGGCTTTGTTTAGAGTGAAGTGCTGTCAGCCCAGAGCACTTTTTTAGGCCCATTTCTGAATCTGTAGATGAGCATCTATAGTAAGAGTCTGTTCACTGAGAGGGGAGTACTGGAAAAGCAGAAGCAAGAGACACTTCATGTGCTGCCTTCTGCTGACTCACTGCATTCCCCCAGTTTCCTTTTTTAAAACTGCAGGCTAACAAAAGAAGTAAGAGGGTTTTGGCAGATGTGAAATTGCAGATTACCCCAAAGGGTTATGAAAAAGGCATCTCATCTGCAAATACACTAAGTCAGTGGCATGGGAGACCCTAGAAAAGATATTGTTGTGTCTTCAGCAGAAGCAAGTTTCTGCAGCCCTGGAACATCAGAAAGCAGGAATATGATAAACAGGGTCAGTCATAATAGCATGAGGCAGGCCTCAGAGTGAAGGAATTTAGAGGACCACTGAGACAATAAGAGGATATCTGAAAGCATAATGTAGGTAGACTGAGTTTGTGTGTAGGCTTGCAAGAAAGTATAAAGTTCTTTTTATATATATCTTTAGGAATAGGAATCCAAATACAAGATGCAAATAATCTTGAATTACGTGGTTGGAAGACTATTTGGGCAGTGACAGCAGTTAAGGGTACTTGGCTTAAGTTCAGCAGGACCAAGTTCAGTTGTACCTTGTGTTAATTTTTTTCTTTGGATGGGCACTAGGGCCCAGGTGGTTCAGGCCCAGCACACTGCTATGCCTTATGCTCCTAAGGAGAAATAGTAGAGGGGAGCCAGAGACTACAGCTAAGAAAAGCATGCTGCCAAATCAGGATCTTCAGACATACAAAGAGCTCTAGAGTCACTGGAGTTTCTTCATCCTCTTCTGTTTGACTGTATACTCATTTTCACCACCATCATCTCTGCTTAATCCCCCTCACTCTCTTTCCTATCTCTATACATTTACTCTTTATCCCTTTATCTTCCTCCGAATCCTGCCTAACTATAAATCTTGAAACTAAGATTTTTGTTTTGCAATGATGTCATTCCCTCTCCTCATGTGTTGGATATTTCATCCATCTTGTGTCTCTCATGTTTTCTTATGTTATAAGCTCTTTGTATGCTATAAGAAGGCATCTCCTGTTGTTTTAAACAAGTGAACAGTGCTACTGCGTTCCAACTCTGGTTTTGGCTGGTTCAGGTTTAAGAGACTGATTACGTAAACTTTACTGGCCTGAATCAAAGTGGAACAGTTTCAGTTATGGCCTAAATCAAATTAAGGTGAACCCAGAAGTTGCTTGATGCCTCACCTTTTGTTGATAATGTAGCCTAAAATACAAGCCACAATAAAATGCTGGTTTGAGTCTTTTTGTTGGTATCAGTTAAATCCTTCTTCACTGGAGTATAGATCTCTTGTGGCCTTTTTATGATTATAAGTTCATGTTTGATTTTAAGTTTGTGTTTAATAATGAATGTTTTACTTAATAACAATTAAGATAGTTAAATCATGTTTTTGTATTTAGGATTAACAGAGTAAGAAGCAAATGTGAATCTGATCTATTAAATTTGAAAATATTGGTGTGCAACAAGTAGCAATTATATCAAACATGTCTGGATTTTCCTCATATGTATCTGCACAATTGTCCATGAGGTAGCTTGCAAGTTACATCACTGGACCTGAAAAGAAATTGTGGTGAGAGAAAGAGCAGAATGTTTGCCATCTTTAATAACTGTCAGTTTGTTTGAATTGTAGGCACTTTTCCTGTCTATCTTCTAAATATATGTGCCCTGGTGTTCCAGCAGTTATGAGTACATTGTTGGCCAATATAAATGCTTTCTATGCTCATACTACAGCAGCAACTAATGTATCTGCCTCAGATCGGTTTGCTGCTACTAACTTTGGGGTAAGTAGACTTTCTTTTTAAATAGAATACTAGTCCCCATCTTTTTTTTTTTCCTAATATATGATACCCTATTAACTTCTAAATTCAAAAATTTTTAACAAGTTGGTCATTTTAAAGAATAAGAGTTGCTGTTAGCTTTTGAAAATTTTACCCTGAGTCTTTACAATCAATCAGTATAAAAGCTAGGGAAGATGCTATTCAGTTCCTTATATAGTGATATATAAGGCATATAGGGTAGAAAGCACGGGCGCATGTGCATAGCACTAAAATCTTCAACAATCAGTTTTTGTTTTTATTGCAGTGGAGTTTGCACACTACTAACTGCACTAGACTAAATATTGGTTGCAATTGCTATCTTGGGCTGTGTCATCAGTGAACTTATATTAACCTAATGGATCTAGCCATAAATACTATTCTTCTCATAAGAGCCTATAATGATGGACTCTTATTTTTGCTGAAATAATGGTGCATTGCCCAAGTCCTGGATTTAGGTATCAGAAATTTTAGGAGGAATACCAGCATCTCAGGATGAGGTAGTACTTTTTTGTTGTTGCTAACTTTTCTTCTGTGAATAAGTATCTCACAGTGCAGACTTCCTAGTCTTTGAACGTGATAAAAAAAATAAAGATACATTTACTCTGTGTTCTAATTTATTCACCTGTCCTCACTGGGGAGATGAGAGCAGGAAAGGAGAGCAATAATTCAAAGAGGTTGCTTTCATATCTCTACTATTACACATGATCTAGTCAGAGATAGAGCATAAACACAATTTGATGCTGAAAAATAAATTCATTCACTCATTCCTCTTTTTTTGTATGGCTGTTATTTGTATGGCTGATATCAAAGCTATTTTTCATTTAACAGTAACTTTGAAAACATGATAATGTTTTTTAAAATACCATTTATTGACATGAAATAAAATATTAAACACAATTAAAATTTATTAAATACAAATAATAGTTGTTTGAAGTAGCATTAGAGGTACTAATGTTCTTCTCCAGTATTAAGAATAATAGAAACATTATGAATTTCAGGATTTTCAAGACAACATTATGAAATTATACACTTGGACTACTCTGGGTTGACCCTGGCTAGATGCCAGGTGCCCACCAAAGCCGTTCTATCACTCCCCCTCCTCAGCTGGACAGGGGAGAGAAAATATAATGAAAGGCTCATGGGTCACTCACCATCCCAGGCAAAACAGATTTGACTTGGGGAAAATTAGCTTAATTTACTACCAATCAAATCAGACTAGGATAATGAGAAATAAAACCAAATCTTAAAAACACCTTCTCCCCACTCCTCCCTTCTTCCCAGGCTCAACTCCACTCCCAATTTTCTCTACCTCCTCCCCCTCAGCAGTGACGCAGGGAGATGGGTAATGGGGGTTGGGGTCATTTCATCACATGTTGTCTCTGGCACTCCTTCTTCCTCAGGGGCAGGACTCCTCACACTCTTCCCCTGTTCCAGCGTGGGGTCCTTCCCATGGGAGACAATTCTCCATGAACTTGTCCAACATGAGTCCTTCCCACAGGCTGCAGTTCTTCGCAAACTGCTCCAGGATAGGTCCCTTCCACAGGGTGCAGTCCTTCAGGAGCACACTGCTCCAGCATGGATTCCCCGCAGGGTCACAAGTCCTGCCAGGAAACCTGCTCCAGCGTGGCCTCCTCTCTCCATCGATCTGCAGGTCCTGCCAGGAGTCTGCTCCAGCGTGGGCTTCCCACGGGGTCACAGCCTCCTTTGGGCATCCACCTGCTCTGACGTGGGGTCCTCCCCGGGCTGCAGGTGGAGATCTGCTCCACCGTGGACCTCCGTGGGCTGCAGGGGGACAACCTGCCTCACCATGGTCTTCACCATGGGCTGCAAGGGAATCTCTACTCCCTCACCTCCTCCCCCTCCTTTTTACTGACCTTGGTGTCTGCAGGGCTGTGTCTTACATGTTCTCACTCCTCTGTCTGGCTGCAGTTTCTGTGTCCCAGCAACTTTTTTTCCCCTTAAATATTTTATCCCAGAGGTGCTGCCACTGTCTCTGATGGACTTGGCCTTGCCCAAAGGTGGGTCCATCTTGGAGCCAGCTGGTACTGGCTCCATGGGACATAGGGGAAGCTTCTAGCAGCTTCTCACAGAAGCCACCCCTGTAACACCCTCCAGTATCAAAACCTTGGCACACAGACCCAATACAACTAGTAAACCAAGAAAGACTTAATTCTGGTTTTGCTTTTGTCTTCCCATCAGAAGTCAGAAACACAGTTGTCAGACTATGCTCAGTAAAGTAATTCAATCCGTGCCTGGAAAAAAGTGTAAATGTTTAGTTTTGTAAAGAAAAATTTGCTCTGGATTCTAAAACAGATTTTGATTGGTAGCAAACAGTGTATTAAGTACAGCATTCCTGCGTAATTTTTTCATACAGGGCCTCAAATAGTTGAAACTAAATATTAGTTCGCATTTCATGCACAAGTACCTTTGAGATAGAACTTACATCTATAAAACTCACTTTGTGTAGTAATAATACTGATCTGATGCTACTGCTTACGGCTGTAAATTGTCAACAGTTAGTTCTAAATAGTCCGGAAGTAGTACTAACATTAATGTATTTTCAAATTTAAGGGATGTCATAAGTCTGTTAAAAAAAAAAAAATTAAAATCCATTAAGTAATTATTTTCAGGTCCATTCAGTAAATATTTTTAGAGAAAAAATTACTCTAAATATCAATTTATTTATATTTTTCAATGTTAAGTCTGGTGGAAGTATTCACATATAAATGTATCCAGGACCAGGTCTTCAGTGTGGGGACAGCATGTTTTTGAACTGGAACTTTATCTCCTGCTGCTAGAGGTTTGTTTTGAAAGAGGAATATTAACATTGTTCCATCACTATAAAGTAAAAAAGTTTTGTTTATGTTTATGATTTAATTATTGTATTACCATGACAGCACAATATTGCTCTGTTCTTATTCAGGTTTTCTTTTATAAGCTAATCAATGGTTTATTATGGAATGACTCTACAACTTTGTTGAAACAAGGCTCTTCTTTCAATGTTCAAGCTCTATTAGACTTTTGAGTTTGATTCAGCTTTTGAAATTTAGAATGGTTTTGCTGGATTTTTTATTCTTTTTTCCCATTTTTCTAATGAGCAGAACTACTTTTATCCTCAGATTGGACGGAGATTAAGTTGTCTCTCTGATGTAAATGCCAGTTTACCTTTGACGCAAATTTCAATCCAATTCATAGTTCAACAGAGGGTAGAAAGATAGTAGTAAGCATCACTAATAGAGATTTGGAGCTCTTTATTTAAACAATTGACTTATAGGAAAAATATTAGATTATTTTTCTCTCTTGGGTCAAAAGGTATTTGTTATTGGATAGCTGCACATCATTCATCAAAAAGAACATCTCAAATTCAAGTCCTCAGGATACAGCTGGGAAGGATTTGGCTGACTGACTGTTTCAGTACAGATTTATAACATGATAAAAAAAGTTCCCTTTTGATTGATCCCTTAAGGGAACTGTACCAAATTAGTGGCTTTTGGTGTAGGTTAGCGCTCCATTGATGAGAGACAGTGCACAAAGAACTCTGTTTTCATATTGGTATCAGTCATATTTCAGGGATGGTGTGCATACAATCATGCATTCTGAGAGCTATCAGATTTTGCTACTTCCACAAGCCTGCTGCTTTCACAGAGTTCTGTGCAGTGGACTATAGAATATGTTCTAACGTGAAGATTGGTAATTAGAAACTCTCATTAGTATTACTTGAGAATGGTACAACTCAGCTGGGTATCTCACAGCAAAATACTTTCACTGCACCTTCATCTATCAAGATAACAAGTTAATTTCCACATTTGAAAGGGAAAACTGTAACTGCATAGTATTACTTAGCTTATTCCTACAAAAGCCACTGTTTCTGAAGTATAATTTTCAATCATAATTTTACACCAAATTCTGCTGTAAATGAGCATCATTTCTTACACATCAAAGGGAGGAGGAGGAGCTTTCTTCAAGAGTGTAAGCAATTACAAGGCAAATATAAGAATTTAACAAGCTTATCTGTTTCAAAAAGCCTTGCTAACATAACTTAAAACTTTGGACTTTATACTGAATTGATGCTGTTAGTGTATTTTTGGTCAGAGATATCAGGCAATGTTTTTCAATTTCTAGATATTTTGAGTTATTTAACAATGCATTGGTCATTAAGAAAGGAAAACTGCATAGGAAAGTATTACGTCACCTCACTAATGTATTGCACAGCTGCAGTGTTGATTGCATACCAGGTAAATCACAATATAGGATAGAAAGCGAAAATAAAGTGATAAAAGATAAATTGCCTGGCCTTGAAACACAGATATCTCAGACCAGGACTTTTATTTGAAAAATAGATTGTTTTCCATTGCTTCATATAAGTTAGGAATAGAAAGCAGCTTTCTAAATACCTGCCAATTACACGAACCTGCAAATTCTTATGCAACATATTCTTGTTTTCTTTTTACAGAGGGAAAAGTTCATAAAACTGCTGGATCAATTGCACAATTCTCTGAGGATTGATTTATCTAAATACAGGGTATGTGCAATGTATTCTATCTAGAGGACAACTCAAATATTTTTTTGTTTAAATATGCCTGTGGGCTTTATCTGCTTAAAGATGTTTCAGAGATTAATCCTTCCTGTGACATAGAAGCTGAAAATGTCGGGTGCTGACATGAGACCCCAAATCCTTTGGAACAAAAACTTACAGCATTTAAGCAGTTTAACAAATATTTTTCCAATTTGAAAAGAGTTATTCTTTTCTTTCCAAAAGATAAGAATGGTTCAAGGGATGAGCAGACATTCAAGAAAGAGTAGGATTCAACAACTTTGGTTAAACTAAACCATAACTTGATTAAGTTAATTTGTCTGGGAATTACCTTCACTGACTCATGTAGTGCAAATTACAGTAACTGCTCTGTTTGTTCTGAGACTGACATCTTTGCTACAACTTCCATGCTAAGATCCTAGGAATGTTGAAAGAGACTTGACTCCTCATTTTTCTACATCATAGGAATTCCAGCTTCATTTCTGCCTCGTGGAAGCTCTTTCCGCTGAGGTATGCTCCAAACCCAGCCTTTCAGGAAAGAAGCATGCACTGAATACCTGCCAGTTATCATACTATTCTGAACTTGTTTTCCTTTTCCATTCCACTGGATCACGAAACTTTTGGATGATACGTAAGCGATTAGGGCTCCATCAGCTATGGCTTTCCTTTCAGCTTTTAGGAATGGCAGCCTCCAACTCAAGGATTTCTTTGTTCATCTGGCCTGCTTTCTAAAACTGAAGGAGAAAGGCAACACTTAAAAGAACCCCAAGGCATTAGAGGTAGTAGAAGTTGCACATACTCAGTTTTTAAGACCATATCCTTCATGCAGCAGATATGTTCATCCTAGGATCATTTTAATTTTGAAGAATGTTATCCAGATAATAGTGGAGCAAGAGGATATTTGGCTGATGTTTCATTGGTATGGAGCCATTTAAATAACACTACCATCAGTCCTTCTGATAACCTACAGATCATAGCAAAAATTTCATATATGATTTCTTCATTAAGCTTACCACTGCATTTATGCCTACAAGTGATTTAGGTACCATGGAGAACACATGAATGATTTTCATTAGCAACATTTTCCAGTTGTCTTGTGGTATTTTTTTACTCCATTAATTTTTTGGAAATATCACAATATTTTAAATCATTCATATTACAAATACAGGAGCATTATCAGAAGTGTTCCTATTCATGTCAAAGGGATACTAATCACTAACTTCCTTACAGGCAGAATTCAGGTAACGTGAACATTTCTAATCCTTCCAAGCAGCATTTTTGTTTCCTAGTGGGTTTTTTCCTAGCTGTTCAACGATCTTAACTGTAACTCCAGATCTGCATGATTCCTCTCTTCCTGATTCACCAGGATAATTTTCCTGCCAGCAATTCTGAAAGACTCCAAGATCTGAAATCAACTGTGGACCTGCTTACCAGCATTACTTTTTTTCGAATGAAGGTATTGTCCTTTATTTGCACAATGACTCTAAAAAAAATGCTGTTGCCTTTTATTTTCCAGGAAAATCATACTCTAGTTAATACTCTTAATCAATTAATCTCCTTCAATTTTACATTAAATCTCTCAACTTACTGAAGATCATTGAAGTAAAGTCATCTTATTCATACTTTGTATTAACAATGTAGTAAAAGCCATCATCTTTGAAAAATAAACAACTATCTTTTCCTTTTTTAACAATTATTTGTACATCTCCTGAAGGAAACAAAAAAAATTACCTTTTTAATTAGTTTAAAGTCAAGTCACTTAAAGCAAACTCAGTTGAACTCCTTAGGAACATGTGTCATAGAATAATGTTTTCCTAGTAGGATCGTAATATCACATGTCAATCAGCAAAATAGGTCTGATAACTCTACTTGTCTCAGTCACTACAGATGTTGATATACAGGTCACCAAGTTCTGAAATATTTTTAGAATGGAATGGTACACATTAATGTTACTGGATGAAAATACAGAAACACAAAGCAACATTTGTCACAATAGCATGTGATTTCACTGTGTTAGGCATTACATAAAGAGAATTAAAATAATCCATTATGTTGAAGTTCAAATTAACGTATACTAAAGTGGAGTAAAAAGCTGAAGCTTTGCTTTAAAAAATGAGGAGCTATTTGGCTGATATTCTTATTCAGAGGAAAGCACATAATGATGTGGTTTAATTATTTCCTAAATAATAGAAAAACCTTTAGGTTTTCCACATGAAGTGGAAAGGCAGAAAACCTAAAGATGTAAGTCCTTGGGCACGTATGCCTCTTTCATCTTATGAATAATTTCATTCAAAAAAAACTTAGTGATATAATCTACTTGCTTAAATTAAGTATGTGTTTTAATGCATCTTTAAACTAAGATCAACTTTAGTCAACATAATTTTAAATATTTTTATCATTATTATATTTCAACATTTTTCATCCTGTGTTACAGAACTACATTCATTACAACAGTTGGATTTTTTTGTGTTTAACTTAATTCTGACATTCTACCATTTATGAAATATTTTATTAGGTCCTTGAATTGCAGAGCCCACCTCGAGCCAGTACTGTGGTGAAAGACTGTGTAAGAGCCTGCCTGGACTCAACTTATAAATACATTTTTGACAATTGCTATGATCTCTACTCCCAGTTAGTGGATCAGGTAAGGCTAGTATGAACCTGTTTCATGCTATTGCTCATTCACTGTTGTTAGTTTACCATAAGTAAATGCAAACCATCCTGTGTTCCTTCATATCAAAGCACTCAGGTTATTTTCATTTTATTTATGTGAGAAGGAGCAATATATCATAAATAAACCCATAGGTAGCTATGAACCCTAAAAAGTTTAACAAAATGAGTTTCAAAATGAACATGTAACCTCATAATTTAGTCATCACATTGGACATGACTGTAAAATTGTCCAGTGGCTTTAAGGAAGATGACATTAGATTGATTACTGTTCATTTAAGATCCATAATTGGAAAATAATTTTTAAATAACTAGTATTTCACTTCAGTAGCTTTAGAAAAGAAGAATTATAATTTTCTGAAAATGATATACTGTATTTCCAGCCGTGTATTTTAACATCTATGATGCATACTTGGATCCAAGCTTCAACATCCAACTGCTTCAAGAAAGCAGAGGATAATTCTATAACATTTCTTAATATTAGTCTGTCAGGCTGAACTGTTAATGCAAAATAATTATAGCACTTGTTGTATTCCAAATGTCATGCAAAAACCTTGAGAATGCTTCCCCCCCCCCCCAATATGGCCAGAGTTTACTCTATCAGTAATGTTAAAATTAAGAAATTTGTGTCTGCAGAATCATACAACTGTCTAAAAGGAGCATCACTGCTTTATCACATTACCTCTGGTTCCTTTCTTTTGCCTTCTGGGTGGTAGACTGGGAAAATGGTATTTCAGTGACTACTCCTGCCTCAAAAAGGATGAATTAAGCTGTTTGACAAATGCACGTTTGCTGTGTAGTATATAACAGATAAGAATAGTCATACTACATGATGTAAGACATCAAATTTTATCTGAAAGCACATTTCACTTGAATCCAAAATACTAAATCCTGTATTTCAGGAGAGGCAGTACATGCTGTATATTCAGTTTTTCTGAAATGAGCATTTATTTTCTAATGTTGGATTCCTGTTACGTGAGAAAACTTATCTCTAGCTCCCAAGCTTTGAACATAAGAATTTCTCACCAGCACCCACAGGCACTCTACACTCTTGAGTGCTTTTGTATGTGTTTATTCTCCAACAGATTATATTGTAAGCTAAGTAGCAGTATAAATTAGTAGAAGGAGCAGCTTTAGGCATCACATCTATTTGCGTCATAGACTGTTCTGTTTTCTTGCTAACATTCACTCTGCAGCAATTTGGTTTTGTCTGTTAAATATAATATGAGCTGTTGCTAGACTGGGTATTGCATAAGTCTGCAGAGTTTATCAGCAGATGCTAGCTGTTTTAGTAAACACTTGAAAGTGAAGTAATCTTACTTTTGAAAAGCATTGTGATACTTGCAAAAGCTTATCTGTATTTAAAAATTTTCACTACATTTTTCTGTGATTTCATAAAATAGTTTAGCCTGTCTGTTTTAGTAGATGGTTTAAAAATGCAGGGATATCATAGCCTTCCTGTTTGGTAGAGAATGTAAAACAAAGTTAAAGTGATGCCTGTTTCCAATTTTTTTTTTATTTTTTTTTTTAAGCAGGATGGGCAATGTCATTATATTATTTTTCTCTTACACAACTTTAATGATAGACCAATATGAAGTCCTGAAATTTAAAAAACAAACAAAAAACCCCCCCACAAATATCCACTCAGCTGGAAAAACAAATTAACTGTCTTTCACTGTATTTATATGCCTCTTCTATTCTCTTTCAGCAAGATTTCCAGCAGATGAGCTTGTATGTAGAAATTTAAGCAAACAAGTGTCTATAGAATGATGATCACTAGCAAGTACAAGAAATTTTAGTGAAAATGTGCAAAAAGCAAAATTTAAAATGAAGATAAATAGACTACATTCAAAATAACTCATCGCTAACAGTAAACAAATAACAATCACATAATCTTAATAATAGATAGTAAAACTTTCTGTTTCACAGCAGGTGAGAGGCAATTCTGAGAAATACAATCTAACTAATCTAGCTTTAATAGAGAGACAAGTAAAATAATTCAAATTAGTACCTAAATTTTTGCATCAACTCTAGAGTGGTACAAGGAAACTGCCTTCTGCATTATCTTTTTTATAGTTTGCTACCAGTATATCTGCATGTGCAATTTATTTTAGGAACAGCTAAGTATACGGTTTGTTGGAACCTATAGCTGTGGAGGTTTTCCAGTGAATCCAGGTGCACTGCAGACTGGCTTGTGGTATCACTGTTATAATAATGGAGGAGCAATGAATATTGTAATTAACTTTTCATTAGCTTTGTGTCCAAACGCCCGAGTCCGATTACACCAGATTCCACTCTTAAGCCTTATTCATTAACCCTTCTCTTATCTCTGCTTGCCTCCCCAATCAGATGAGGCCTCCTCCTCTCAGAGAGAGGAAAGGAGTTCATCCTAGCATGGTAGTGCAGCACAGGAGGCTCATGTTTAGCTGCACAGCTGAGATTTGAGCTGTGAGTAGTGAGAACTGAAATCCACAAACCCCAAAGCAACAAGAAATGGTTCATATGTAGGTCACCACCTGCTCTCACTCAGGGGAAAGACTGGCAGCTGTTGTCCTGCCAAGGCCAACTGCAGGCTCAGGGTTTTACCATGGTTCTTTTTTTGCCTGAATCGTATTGTGGATGATGTTATGAAAAAGTGGTACCTAGATAGGCTACTTAAACAGTAGTGTTTCCGTCTGACCAGAAGTGGTAGGTTCTTGCATGTTATATACAGCTATCTCTGTGCGTAACTCATGTTAACCACCTTCTGCATTTGCTTTTGTCTTCAAACTAAACTTCTCAAAGATGCCTGCCACAATATTTCTAGAAAATACGTTTAATGTCTGAATGTGTGTAATTGTCTGATTTGGGGGTGAAAATAGAACAATGAGTGATGAAATTGAGGGTGCTCAAGCTGGAGTTTTGGGAAATTTGTCACTATAAGAAGAGTAACAAGTAAATCACAAAATATGCTCAGCAGTTCCCACTTCCTCTTTTTATTACTTTCTACCTTCATGTCAGAGACACAACCACTGTTATAAAGTAAATACCTTGCAGCAAAAATATCACCCTTGGGGAGCAGCAATATTTCCTGGGGTGAAGCATGGTAAATGCTAACCATATGCAAAAATGTCATACTACAGATTCATATCAGAATACAAAGAACAGCTGATGACAAAAAACAAATAAGTACTACCAATAGTAAAACATGACATCTTGACGGTCTTACTGACATGTATGTGACTGTCCTTGTTACTTGAGACAAGGCACTCTGATGAGGAGCTACCTAATTCCTTATGCAGCAGATGTAGCATTTTGTCTTTTTAATTAACACTGATCTGAATGAAGAGCTGATTGCCTCATGCTGAAAAAAAGAATGCCTTGAAAAATTAGTTTAGGAAGCATTTTGATAACTTTCTGACTCAATTTACAAATATGTCACTGTTTCTTAAGAAAACAAAAAAAAATTTCAAACCTTGGCTGATGCTCACAGTGACTGAAGTCCCTTCAATAATTGGTTTTGCGGTCTTCTCCACTGAGTGAAACCAATAAAATGAAAATAAAACTCTTCCTGTTCTCTGAAGAGCTCCTTATCTATACAAATAATTTTGTGACTGATAGCACCAGTATACTGGAAAAAACCACTGGGATACTCTATATTTGACACTTGCTCAGCGGAATAGTATTGAAATTCTACCTGATTTTTGAGACCTTTTCTTTTGGCTGTTACTCAGCTCTGTGTTGTCACAGGGAAGCATGGTACAGAAGACCAGGAGCTAGCAACAAATTAACTAGTTCTGGAGCCAGGTGTTACACAGCTGTAGCAGCACAGTGCTCTTCCCTTGCAATTTATCTCTGCTTGGAGGAATTGCACCTTAGGTCAGGTTGATAATGTACTAGTAATATCCTAGTTTGGGGGAATCAGAGTTTCTGTATTAACAAGATGCTGTAGACTAGCATGTGGCTGGACCTATGCTTTGAGAGCTGGCTCAGTTTTGCTGTACTCATCTGTGAGTCTCTGGTCACTTTTTCATTTGGGATTTGGGAACCTAAGCCACTTAGTTGCTTTTGAAGGTGTACCAGTTTTTCTGTAATAGAAATGACAAAAAATTGGTAGATTATTAATTTCTTATAGAAATACTATAAGAATTGAATCATGAAGCATGTGATCTGTGATCTCCAAACATATTCAAAAGTATGAAGCAGGAAATAAAGTTGTGCAGTAGTGAAAGCTGTTTGCCCCAGAGAGTCCTGTTTTTCAGGCATGCAGATTTCAGTGCCAAGTAATACTTGTTGTGAGGCACTTTGTTATATTTACATGCTGCTTTAGATGCACTGAGGTTTTAACTTCCTCAAACCTGGCAAGCAGAGGGTACTGAGAGACCTCTTCTTATGTTGTAGCACAGTGCTTGATGGGCAGCATGTTAGTCACAGTAATAGAAAAACCTTTGATAAAGTACTTTAGAACAGCAGAAGGATGCATTTTTGCTGTGATATTTCAAACGCCCTTCTGAGACTTCTCTGTCAGAGAAAGACCAATGCTTACAGATAAAATTGCTTGTTAGAAACCTGTCTGAGAACACTAGTTAGAAAGTCAAGAGAACAGCTCATCATCCAGTGGCAGCAGAGATCTGCTAAAAGAGAAAGTGGGAAAAGCCATAGACCTTCAACCTTGAAGTAAGGAAGTATTGTCATCAGAAGAGATGAACAAACTAGTTTGTTATCTCAAGCCTTATACTCTTGAACTGTTTATGTTAACTCTAGATGCATAGCAGAGAACTGTTGTCAGTTAATGTTAGATCTCCAAAAATCCAAATATTTTTCAGTGCTGAAATCTGAATGCTGGTAAAGGTTGGTTATTAATTAAGAACGTTGAGCAAAATAAACCTGAACTTTATCTAGGCCTTAAATATAGATTATCTCATAAGCAACAAAAGTCTGATCAGTATTGATTTTTGTGAGATTGCAGTTAATTCACAGTCCAGGCCCTTTAGTTGTGAACATACTCGGTGTTTTTAAAAGTCATTCAGATGATAGCTCTTTGAAAACAGTTTTCTTTGATTGTTTACTGATCATTAATTATTTATACTGTGTGATTGGGCTATCCTAATATTCCCAGAGAACAATATAAGCTTGAGTGGAATGCCCAGTATTCAGATTCCTGTATTATTGAGTCCTGTAGCCATGAGGGTATGAAAACTTGAACATTTGTATGCAGTTACATCAAGTCCAATTTGTGTCTGAATACTGGCAAAAGCAATTGCATGTTGAAATCTGACCTTCCATAATACAGCTCCAAACTGATTGTCAGTAAACATTGGCTTGGAATTGAGTGAAACACTGACAGTTCTGAGAAATGTGCACACACAGATTTCTGCATCTTAGTTTGTGACATACTTCCTGTAGGTTGATGATTATGGTGTAATTAGTAGTACAGCAATCACAAGGCAGGCATCAATTTAGGTAGGCAAAACCATCTGGCAGCCTGATTACACACTTGAGCTGAGGCCAAAGTACTTCACCCTCCTTTCTACCTAGATTAACATGACCATGCATGTATTTATCCATGCTGTAAACAGACTTCTGTCTCCAAACAGAATATGCTAATAGCAAATGTCCTCACTACTGTACTTCAGTTCTGTCCTCCCCCTGTTTCACCTCATGTTTCTGATCACCTTGTGGCCAAAAGCTTAAGAGCATGAGGCTGGCCATGCCACATCAGACAAAAAAATTCATCTGGCTCAGCATCCTGTCTCTCACTGTGAGCAAAGTAGAGGTCTTGAGAAACTTCCAGCTAAGGAAAAGATTTATAAACTATATAAACTTTAGCTCATGTACTCATTGCTTTAATGGAACTCATTCTGTATCTTTCATAAACCTTGCTGTCTTTTTCTGAGCATTTTCCAGTTCTGCTACACTATCTTCAGCATGAGAAGAAGGGGAGAGGCCAGATTTGTATGCAACATTCAAAATATGATCACCCTGTGGAAAGAAGTAGAATAAGGATGTTCTTTGTTGTGTGCTCTGTTCTGATAATTCTTCACAGTTGCTTTGGTCTCTTTGCTGCTTCATCACTGCACTGATGTTTTCATGGAAATATCTATCATAACCTTAAGATGTCTGTCCTGTGGCAATGGTGAGCTCAGAGTCCCAGTGTAATATGCAGGAGAAAGTGTGTGGGACATACAGACGACTTGACTGCTTTGTCCTTAGATTAGGAAACAGAGCTTGTGAGACAGTGTTAGGGAGAACTACCCGTCTGCCCGTTGGGTCGGAAAACTTCGGATTTACCTTGCTGGAGCTGTACATGACTGGTCTAAAACATCATTGTTTCTTCTTTCTTTGGCAAGTACATTTGAATTTAAAACTTTGTAAGTAATAGCATTTGAGCTGTAGTCCTTTGTAGAGCATTCTGTGTGTTATAACCTTTGGAGTGTTAGGTAAGGACATTACACAGTTAAAAAGTAAGGGGCCTACAGTGGTTGATAGATTTTTCTTAAAACTTGAAATGCTGTGTTTTACAGTTTTCCAAAGTAAGAGCAGCATCTCTATCCTTTCAATTTGTAATATATTATTATATAACATGTCATGTATACAATATATGCTATATAGTATATATATAAAATAAATTTTAGAAGATGTATTATGTTATTGTGAATCCTTCTTTCTTTACCACAGTTGTCCTTTAATGTAGATATGTTGCAGAGAGCAGGGTATTATTACAATTAGAATTCCACATTCTTAAAAATATTGCAGAGTAAATATTTCAGGGCGGTATGAAGGTTACTCTGCTGCAAAAAGCCTTCAGTTAACGAGGGCTCACCTGGGTCTTTCTCCACCTATTCCCTGCATAAGCATAGTGCTTTTGGGTAGGTGAGGCAAATCAAACCACAGTAGCACTTGGCTTGTTACTCCAGAGGAGCTATGCATGTTACACTGCCCTGAATGGGTAGAATAATTAGATCAGCTCCTTTCATGCGCCAGTCCTCAAAGAAAAAGAGGGAAGAATCTTAATTAGAATTTATCCAGGAGGATTCCATTCCATTTCAGTTGGAACTGGAGAAAGATACATGCAATATGGTTTCTGTTTCAAATACGAAAACAGTTTAGGAGTTACTATGCAATAGCACTGTTCAGGGGGTACTGGGTCAGTGAAATCCCTCACATGTTTTGAATGCATTTTGAGCGTCTGCAAATGGTTTCTGGCTTTAGCCTCTCTAAGTAAATGCTGTAAAGCTGAATTTTCATTCTTTACATACATAAAAATATTTTAAAGTATTAAAATTGTTTAAAATTGTAAAAATAGGTGTGTAATACATATAAATGTCTATATGTGTGTATGTTCTATATATATATAGTGCATATTGTGTATTTCCTGATGATTCTTAACCTCTTCCAAATTAAATAATATTAACTGAGCAGTTTAAAAATACAGAAGTACCGTTAAAAGTAATATTTCATCATCTAAGAGTGGTCTATAAAATTGTACTGTGTAGCCTCACACTAATCAGGACTACTGCCTTGGTTTCCATTCAGCTTCCATTCTATCATTATTTATGTAGAAAATATGATATTCTGAAAGTTAGCTTGGGGCTTGCATCAGGCATAGTCTTCATGCAGATTAGTTTCTAAAATCATAGGATTGGAATTATCAAAGTTGCACCTATACAGATGTTGTGTATCGATTGCACAGAACACAACAGAATAAAAACAAAGCAAAATAAAGTGAGACATTTGTCCTATGAACTGGTAAAATCAATGATGAGGGAAGTTGAAAGCCCTGTGTTCCTCAGACCAGCCTTTACAGATTTGTCTCAGGGTAATATAGATGTAGATTTTAATCCTGCTTCACATTGCGGCTGAGATTGCTTTCTCCACCTTCAGCCAGTTTTCCAGAGTGCAAAATATGTTTGTTTGTCAACAGTTTAGCTTTTCTTTTTTCCTTAAACTCAGAAAAATCCCTCTACATTTTATCTTTTTCTTTAAGAGAATATCAAAATTCTACCAACTGGTTTTGGTGCCTTTGTACCACATGATCCATTGTTTGCATATGAACTCTGGTGACTAGGAAATTGATAGTAAAAGGGAATTCAGAAAAATATGACTCAGTGCAAGTCAAGAATTTATTTTTATACATATTATATGAAAAATTGCTCTTACTCGGTTCTTCTTTCTGATTTTGATGTATTCTATGGCAAAAGACAAACAGTTATAAATCACCTAGTTTGGATCTTGCATTAAAAAAAAGCCATAGAATCCACAGTATTTCTTGTGTTTGTGAATCTTAAGTGAATAATATGACTTCTCTTTAAAGATATGTTACTTATAAGGTGTTTGCAATTATCTAGTTTTCCAAATGAATTATGATGCTCTCAATAAAATTAAATATCCTGTAACAAAGCATATTAAAAAATATATGAAGAAACATCCATTAGGTTATCTCTCAGTTGGGTTCCTAAAATGACCAAAACTGAATTAAGACAGCTTTGCCCAGGCAAGCACATCTAACTTACTGTAGCTCCACAAAATAATTGGAACTTCTGTTCTCTGAAACTGACTGAAATTTTATCCAAAACAGCTTAGTACACTTGATACAAAGTGAGGAATTAATTGTATTTTACATTAGTCCTATGATGCTCTTTTCCAACAGATGTGGGATCACTGCTGAAGCCAGTGTCATGCTTGGCATTGGCTGCTGTTTGGATTTTACCCTATTTCATGTGTTCCAAATAAGTTGTCACATCTTTAACTAGTGTTAATATACTGTTGCAGGAATTTACTTAGAACTATCTATTAGCAGTAAAGATAGCATTCCCTGTGACAAAGAATTAATAAAAAAGACACAATTTAAGAATGCATCATAAAATGTAAAGCCTGATGATCAGATTTATGATCCATTGAGTAAATTCACTGGACATAGCTTCTGTATGAGCCAGGGGTGTTGGCTGAGATCAAAACCAAAGAGATTTTAATTAAAGGAACATTTGGAATCTAGGATCCCTAGCAATACATTCTTAATCTAAATCTAATTACATTTCTATAATTGCAACAGACTGCTTTGCAAAGTTTTCTAAGTGATGGGAAATGAGTAACAGTGAAATTCACTATAGTGATAAAAAATTTCCCATGCTGGCAGTCCTGAGCTGTGTCATCTTGGATAAACGTGATGAGAACGTGTCATTTTAAAAAGCAGAATCAGGCAAACAGCTATATTCATTAGTACCCAAGCAATCACATTTACTCTTCATGCCTGTTTCATGTAGTCCATTTTTCCAAAATAGTTCATTATTTAAGTTTGCCACTTCTGTGTTGTTGCTTGACATTTTTGTATGATAAAGTATGTATGGCATGCTACAACTTTAGAGTCATCCTAAAGACAAGAAGTAGCCAGGTCAATTAACGTGAGCATATAAAAACCTGTATTGTCATGTTTTGATGGTAAGATATCATCTGGTATTATTGTTTGTTTGATCTGCCAGAAGATGCCTGTTAGAAATATCCCTATTCTGTCTTTGGCCAGTTAGTTATTGAGCTTTTAAGTATAGGATCTACTACGGTATCTTCTTATGGCATTTCATAGTTCTGTGCATGTGGACAGCATTACCATCCCACGTGATATTACTGGGGGTCAAGGTATTTTAAGTGTCTTTCCTAAGTGAAAACGCTAGTGAAAAAGAAATTGATTCTGCTAATGGGCAAACTTTTATTCATGTCAATACTTCCTGAAAGCTCTCTTGGTTACTCTAAGAGCAATCTGTGATTTTAGCTTGTTCAGTGAATTATATATCCACCAAAATGAAAGACAGGCAACTTCAGAAAATCATTCTTTTTAAAAGTCATGAATCATGAACAGTATCTGCTAACTAGCAATTTTGTCAACTTGATATATTGAGAATTTATGTTCCTCTTAACCTTTTCAGATATTTTTTTTTAAATGTCAGCATTGATATTATCTTCTATAATGATAACCAATATTCAGTAGCTCATATATCTTGTCACTGTATTTGTGCCACTGTGGCACTAATTGAGTATATTGGGTGTTTAGTTCATGTTTTTATACTGGCAGTTTCTTTCTAATGGATAGAACCTGAGTGAAAAAAAGAAAGTTACTATTATCAAAATAAGCTCTTTCTACTTAATAGACCACATAGTTAACCACATGTTTATACTCCAGAAATTTTGTGCATGTAAAGTCTTGTAAGTATATGCTTTGCTTATGTACAAACTAATCTAGTCTTGGCACTTCAAAAGACCTTTCCACAACTTCTGCATAGACTGTAAATACACTGTACCATGAAAGTGCATATGGAATTATTTCCTAAAGTGAAAGGATGCATACTATTGAGAACTGGTTGCATATGAGACGAAGTCACAAGATTGAGACACGAGCTATTATCACCACAGTTACAAAATTAGAGCAGATAAAGTTTTTTTTGAGACCACAGAGAAGGAAAAACTTAACTTGTTTTTTCATTTAATAAGAGGTCATTCTTATTGACTTGTTTACAACAGACTGATGGTGAACCCATGTCACCAAAGCAGACTTCAGCAAAGCGGTATAGATATTAAACTTCAGTGCCTCTAAAAAGGTGTTTCATTTTATTAAGAAAATGTTAAAATGTAATTGTATGATGCTGTCCTCCCACTCACTTTTTCTATGCTGTTATGCAGTTTACTCTGCCTCTCAGTTATGTTAATAGAAACATTTTAAAGCCAAACAAACTGTATCACTGAAATTTTTTGGATATGAAAATAGGTCTGTTTCAGGTTAATTTTTATTCCAAGATGGAACTTCCTTCTGTCAGTTTTGTAAGCTTGCAACTAATCAATGTAATCAAACTTCCAACGTTGTTTTACCTCATTATAATGCTTCTCTGAAGGCATCTGTTGCCAGAAAACACATAAAACAAATAATAATGCCAGCAATAATAACAATTAATGTAAAAACAACTTGAATTATTCTGAGCATTTCTAAGCCATTAGTTAGATTTTAGGATAAAGAATGGAAATTACAATTGAGCATGGGAAGATTATGCACTTTCATTTCAGAGCATCTATTAATGTGAGAGTATTTAAAAAATACCTTCTCTGGGGATTTTGAAAAGATCATCTTGATTTTTAAAAGATTTCTGTGCCACAGAATTTCTGTAGAAAGCACCTCCTTGTGCAATTATTACTTTGTAAATTAATCACTTTTTGCTATCTATATTAAAGAACAGAATTTCACATTCTGTGTTTCACGTTTGCAACCATGAAAAGCTACCTCAGCTATATGCCATTGGAGGGTTTTTTTGTGAAATATAGTTCTTGGATAAGATGCTTGACTAAATGTGAACTGGCTTTGTCTTTGACAACTGCCTTTCAGTTTGGCTTAAGCATGCACTAGCTTCTTAGAAAAAAATAGTATATTTGAAATAAATCTTTGATATAGAAACAAGGTCTTTTAATAAAACTATAATGTACACCAGGCCAAGCCCTTGTGAGTGGCATTAATGCTCCTATATTCATCTCCGTTTTGAAAAGCACTCTTGTTTGCATGTGTGGTTGTTCATTGCCAGTGATACTACTCACACCATCTATTATAACTGCTTCTGAGCCTCACCTTTATTTCAGTTGCTTTAGACACTGAAGCCATAACATTTATAGATCAGCTGAGTGTGTAGTAGTGTGATTAATGATACTTTTCTAAAATATTCCACAGTGACCACAAAAACAATTTCAATTAAGTGTTGTTGAAATTCTTGTTCTGCCATTCTTAATGCTGTTAATGGATAAAAGTTAATTGAGGTTAAGATAACATTTAATTAATTCACTATGATACTAATACAGTGTCATATCTATTCAAAGAGATATGGGGTCCATTGAAGTGGTCATATTTGGACTACAAATGAGAAGTACAAGGAATATATGTTTAAACTTGAAGGATAATAGGCATGTTTATTTTCTGACTTACTAGCTGAGTGAAAAGACCCCTTTCTATCTCTGGCAGCTGTGTAGAAGAGCATGTGTAGACATAGCATGTTCAGACATACTTCTGTGTGGCAGAAATTATGTGTGTTTGTATGTGTGTGTCCATACAGAGATAAAAATATTTCTTTTCAGGTTTGGTTCTCTGTAATGAAGTTATTTATTGGACATTGATAAGGAATCTGATCCTTCTGTCAAGCAAAGAACTGAAAAATACTTTTGTCTAGGAAACTGTAGACTAAGAATTCATAAAACAAAACTGTAGAGACAAAATCTAGATGTAAATGCACATTTTAGTGACATTAGAAAGTATAAAATTCTCAGTAAAAGTTTCTAAGTGGTGAATATTAATACATACTTATAACTATATTAAAAGGTACCAAAAGCAGGATTTTAGTCAAGAGGAATAAAAAACACTGCTTTACTTACCAACTTTTAATCAATGACTGGAGAGTCATGTTGGTAATCTGTCTGATATATCAGTGTGTCATGTCCTCCCTCGTGATTATTACAAAAATGTAATGGGGTGTCTCAAGTTCTCTGCTTTGGATGTGAAACTGGTTGCAGTCCTCTTCATTTACAAGGATTATACAAGAATCCAAGTTCCTTGGATAAAAAAGGAATCAAATAAGAGATTGGTATAGCTCATACCTTTAAAATCCTTGGCAAGGCAATAACCTCACAAGCCCCTCTTTTGGACAGTCCTATGTACCTTTTCGCATTTATAGGTGTCCAGGGATTTTTTTTTCCCCCCTCCTACTTTGTGGTGTTTTCCTCTGCCTCTCATAAATGCACAGTTTGTGGTTCTGCCAGTCAATCTATGAGTGCCTGGGAAATCTCTGTGCAGAATATTTTGAACAATAGCCTTTGTTGTTTTGGCTATTAAAAAACAAAGGGAAATTTAACCACTTCTTCATTTATAGCTAACAGCATAGCAGTTGTTAGGCCAAATAACTTCAGCGTATAATACAAAACAAAACAAGAAATGTTCCTTATCATTGCTTTGTTCAGTATTTATTGTGTAGGGTATAAAAGTTCTGCCTCAGCAGGCAATTTTACCTACACTCAGTTTCATCAGAACAAAGATTTAAGAATGTATTTAATTAAAGTGTGGACATGCAATAAAAATCAAGCCGCTATTGATCTTCTTTGCTGACCTGGCTGTCTTTGCACTGTGTATGTTTTTTAATATATGTCCACAGCCAGGTACAGTCTGTCATATAATCTACTGTAAGTTGGATAGACAGTCTTTGTCCAAAATTTCTGAAGATTCATAATATGTCACTCTTTCCAACCAAGTAATAATCTGTAGGTGGAAATCCCATAATATTTTCTCTAATTTCTCTGATATAAATTATATTCAATCTTGTTTTAACAGGGTAAGAAACAAGAAGTTCCTAAAGAAGAACAGGGACCAACAACAAAGAATTTGGATTTCTGGGCACAGCTTATTACTCTGATGGTCACCATCATAGATGAAGATAAAACAGCATATACACCTGTCTTGAACCAGTAAGTAATTGCTTTCCTCATAAAAATTAAGAATCATGGTTTTATTAAAATAAAGACAGGAAATACACCTGAATCAGTAGTTCTATCTTAAGTATAATCTAGCTAAAGATTTTTTAAAATACAATATATAACATTGACATAGCTTGATAAAGACTTAGTGCTCTGATCATGGAAAGAGAACCTTTTGGTTTAGGAATGCTAAAGACACATCGTATAGGAACCAACCCAAAAAGTTAAGTTGCAAAATATTATGCAAGAGAACTAAACAGACAGACAGAAGGGAAAATTCAGTGAAATAGTGTGATGGTATTAATGTTATGATAGTATCTTGGCACACAAGGTGTTTAAAGCGTGCTGAGAATTTTTTTAGGCATTCTGATAGACTTCTAGGGATGTATTTGTAAAAGAATAATGAACTTCACAGAAAGACCCTCTCCAAATTTATGCTTGCCTAGAGAGAAAGCTTAGCCAGGCTGACTTGAACATTTACAAAATGGAGAGCAATATCCTGGACTTACCAGAGATAGAAGCTGACTTCTCAGAACTGAAGATGTAACAGATGAGGGAGGTACAATCAATAACCAGGACAAGTTGAATAACTTATGGTTGATACACTAGTAGGACAGAGAGAGCCAATCGATAAACACAGAAAGAGGAGAGAAAGTGCTGGGGTTTGAAAATTAAGTAAACAGAAGGAGTGCAAAGGAACATGTTTCACATATTAAGGCTGGAGAAACGGATGTTGCAGTAATTGAAATATGACATGATGAGGGCGTAAGGAAAAGTTTTAGCTCTTTGGAGCTATTTTACAGAGAGATTCTAGAAAATCTGGGCATCGCCTAGCTGTGATGACTTATGCAAAAATAGAAATTGAAACTTATATCTGTATTATGGCTAAACAATTAATAGAGGTGTCTGCAGTGGCATTTAATTGAATGGTCTGCAGGGGAGCAAGAATAAGTCTGTTTCTTCCATCCAAAAGAGGGTAGATACTGAAAGGCACTTGGTACATGGAGATGTGCTTGTCTATTGATAAAAGGTACTACACTTTTTATGGACCCACAGTATAATTATCAAAGAAACCTGGTGATAACCAGAAGTTGGAAGAGATTTCATTGCCTTCTGACTCCTTCCTTTCCCTTAAATAAATGAAGGATTGTTTCAGTCCTGAATAATAAACATCTCTTCGTCAAATCATTTCCTTCACTGACCTTATTAAGGAACAAGTTCTTACCCTACAGAGGAAGGAAAACTCTTTTCCCATTTACTCCATTTATACAACTTAGCGTGAAGTTCCTCTATTAACAAAGCTCAATTTTTTGTCTGACTGTCTGTATAGCAAATATACTTATTGCAAAACATCTAACTGGAACACATACATAGATGTGTTTCATTTCAGTCTCTTCACTGAAATTAAACAACAGTAATTGGGAACTAATTATCCTAAAAATTGTTCTAGCTACATTCTTACACAAACATGAGGGAGAAAAGAAAGGGATAAAGAACAGAATTCCTCTGAGGGGATTAGGAGGTTCCCTAAAGTACAGCTGAGTGATTGTGTAAGATGTGAAAAAAGAATCAGGAGTGGACAGATTTGGGACAGATTAAGGGAAAGAGTTTGTGTGTGTGACTTGTCTCCCATTTTCAGTGTTTTGAAAGTGGAAGGGTGAACACAATGAATAAAGTGTCTTTCAGAAATAGGAGACATCAGGAGCAAGAGATGAAGAGGCTGTGGGTGGAAAAACTTCAAAAACTGTTCAGAGCTGCTTTAGATACTTTTTTTAAAAGAAAAGCTTCTTCTAACACAAAAGCAGCATGCAAAAACAGTTGAGAAAAATGACAGCCTCTTCCCCCTTACCCCAGAAAAGAAAATGGATGAAAGGAAAATATAAGTTGAATGTATAAGAATATTGCAAAACTGTGACTCCTTATCAGAAATATATGGCCATGCAATGTCTCAGTGAAATATTCAGGTCTACGTCCATATGAATGTTGTACAAATGAGGTTACTGAAGATCCCCAGGAGACCTCCAAGCATTCTGATAGGAGTTTTCACATAGGTATAATATTGCTCAGAATTCTTTTTCCTCGATCAGTTTTGGAAACCCTATTTTTCTGTCTACCTTGGAGGCAAAAAAGATGCTATGATAGAGCAGTTTGAACTGTATCAGATTATGAATCCAGATGAAACACGACATAATTGCCTCAGCAAGCATTGCAGCAACTGAAAGACCATACCAGACCATTCAGTGGGAGTTGTGTGGGCAACCTGCAGATCTTATTTGACATAAGAAACTTGACAAGTTTCAGGGAAAAACGTGAAGTCTGGTATTTAAGTTGTAAAATTTTCATTCTACTAGTTAAAACAATGTAAAATGTGATTGGAACCTGATTCACAAGCAAATGTAGGACTTCCCAGCACTTGTTGAATATGCATTGTACACACTGTGAGACAGCAGAAATTGTTTCAAAACAAAGTATCTGTTCAATTAAAAGGAACAAAAAAATCAAGAACAAAATCTTCAACTGAAATGTGCTTGTGTATTTGGAAATCAAGATCTAAACTTTGTGCCTCTGCACATCTTGTTTCTTAAATTTGTATTACAACAACACACATAACTATTCTATTTGCACTACAATTAAAGGAAAAGCTTTTTAGCTTTAAATTTGTTATTTAATGATTCTTACATGTTTGCAATGTAAGGATCTGTTTTCTTTCTGCTGTGAACACTCTGTGTTCCATACTCTTATTTAGTACTTTAGTACAACTTTAGTACTTTTTTGTGAACTTAGAGCAGTGTCAGCACTGTGTTCTTGAAGTAGACATAGTGAATAACCAACTCAAAAAGAATGTTAGGGTAGAACCAGAGCCTGGGGGGGGGGGGGGGGGAGATATGATTAGCAAAGTTAAATTTTGGAAGTCAGAAAGCATTAGCTTAAAATTTAAAAAGTCAAGATAGATTAAACATTGCAAAAGAAAATAAAAGAGGGCAAAGAAAAATTGAATACAATGGGACTGAGTTCTGTTTGCAGTGAACATGGTATTCGGTTGAAATATGATCTGGGCATTCAGAATTTACGGGAGGATAGTACAGGACAAGGAACCCAACTGAAGAATGTTGATGCCAACACAGAATGGCAACTGATGCTGAGTGTTTGGAAGTGGAAATGATCAGAGCTGCTGTAAAAGCAAGCCTCCAAGAGATTTGCACATACTCCCTCCCCATTCCACGGTGTGGAAAGAACTGGCACATGAAATCTGCACGTGCAGATTTCCTCATGCTTCAGGAGCTAGGATGTTTAATAAATCTGTGAAGTTAGGGATAGTAACTTATATTGAAGAAACAGCATAACTATAACCTATGAGTCAGTGAGTTATGAAATACATGTCAGTGAAAAAAAAAAAAAGCATAGAAGGAAGTAAAAAAAGTCAGGTAAACTATATAATGAATTGTACTATGCCAGGCTAACTCTAGAATGTTTCCTTGATAATAGAAAGTGTATCTGATGTGTTTTGTGTCTTGATTCAGTGATACTCCCCATTATCAATTACACTTCATTGTTTGGAAGCAGATTAATATCACTTGTGAACATTATCCTGTTTAACAAAGTGATATTCTGTTCTTTCACAAGACTCACTGTCATTTTCTTAGGTAGCAATGTATCATACACTTTAAGACCAGATTAGTTATATAGACTATGTAAGGTATCTGTCTTGTCCATTATGTTTTCTTCAGGAAAGGAAACACTGCTTTTGTTAAAAAAAGTTTGGATAGGTGGAGGATAGAGCACAAAAGTAAGAATAAATGAACTTTTTGCTCAGGGTTTAAATAGAATACATATTTTCCAAAATCAGATAGAACTTTTGTCTTAAGAACTAGTGAAGCAGTGGCCATGCCTAGCACTCCTCAGATAGTGTAATCCAACCTATTGCTGCATGCAGAGCACAAAAGTGAGTGTATTCGCACACCAAGACCAGACTCTCTTTAGCACCTGAATGAGGCTGAACCCACCAAGTATGGAATATGAGCTATTCTGAGAATGTGCATCTGAGGTTCAGGGACCTCGATGTTCTTAAAATGTAGCAGACTGCAGATATGACAGCACAAATTAAGAAAAAGCATTTTTAATTGTCATGATAGGAATTTCTTAGTTTAGGATTGAGCCAGAGACATGCAATACTATCTAGGATAAATGCTTTTGGGTTTTATTTATGTTTTGCTTCATACATTGATTCTTCTCATTTTCTGTGAAGCTGAGTTAAGTTTCATTCCATTGATCTGTGGTTTTATATATAGCACTTTGTTAGAACTAGCCAGTGTAAACAGTTTTCATTAAATTTTTGCTCAATTGAAATCAATAGAGGGAAGACATTCGGAAGTGGCTACCTTTTCTATGCAGTTTAGTATTTTTGGAAATACACAGAAATTATCGTGTACAGCCAACTTAATGGTTCATTTATTTCCCATGAAAACCTAGCATATTCTGTTTATTAAGAAATTCCACCAAATAGTATATTATGGTTGACATATGAGTTGAGGATTAGAGACTGTCATGCAAATGAGGAAGATTATTTTAATAGCAATGTTTTGGATAAACTGAGATTTTATAGTATTGCTCTAAGAATGATAGAGAAGGGAAAATTATGGCCTGTGAGACAGAAATAATTGTAGCAAGAGTAAACAAAATGACTAATAGAGCACTTTCCTGGTTGTCCTCTTGCTTCACTGAGAAATGTCAAAATGTATGGTTTTTACAAAGGTTAGAAAACATAGTATGTAGAGGTTCGTATGGGAAATTTCTCTCATATTTTGCTGCTTAGGGACACAATTCTGAAATAGCTTGCAAAAGTCTTTTTACCTAAAAATAAGGTGATAAAATACAAATAATAAAGAATTCTTTACTTACACAGATGCTTTAGAATTTGATCTTTGATTATTGCTTCCCTTTAATAAGTCAGCTGCTGCTGTTACCGTTTATCTTCAGCATGTGGAAATTTTTGTTTGCTTCTGTTGTGTGTTAAGCTTTGTTAGCTTCTCACATATAATAAAACAGCAACAATAACTATAATAGTTGCATAATACCCATAACTGTGGTAGCTGCGTAATACCCATCAGTCTCTGATTGATATAAGTATGGAAACTAGCATGAGTTTTGGAAAGCAAGTTCAGCGACAACTTGGAATTATGTGTACACATAGCCCATAAACACTAAATTAAATTATACAAATGATGGAAACACATATTTTACTAAATGCTTAGACATAGGGAACAGAGAGAAAGTTGACTCCATGACAGCGGAAAACACAAATCCTTGTGTGGATTCACATAGAGGAAAGAAACCCAAATTTTTCATTATTTGTAGTTCTTAGATCACAGGCTTAACAATGCACAAAAAGACAGTATGTGTAGACCGATACAATTGTGCTTCATTACCATGATGATGAGGGATTAACCAAATTATAGAATAATGAGCTTATTAATGACTACTAGGCAGATACTCATAATGCAGGAGACTGGAAGAAGGCTATCTCCTTTCTGTGCTGCTTTACAGCTGCTGGAGTTACAGTGTTTCTACTTTCAAGAGCAGATTATGGCTACCATCATCCTTTTAGAACAAATTATCTCAAAAGGAAAAGACCTTTGTATAAACTAGTACTTATATGAATGCTGTCAACTGTCCTTCCTCCAACTTGATGAACAAATTCTAGGATGCATACTTCTTTTCTGACAAATGTGTGTCTCGGATATTCCTTCAAATATAATTCTGTCCTCTGAGTAGGGTAAAAGATTTTGCAAAAATACAGTGAAGTCCCTAATTTCTTTCTTGGGTTTCTTTGAAAGAGTTTGATCTGAGAAAGGACTTGGGATTTACTGCAGTAATTGCATTTCTGGAGTACAGTTAAGACAGAGCTTAGGAAAAAGAGAAATAACTTTGCTTTTTTTGCCCAGACCCTTATCTGAAATCCAGGAACATGAAATGCTGTTTTCATTAGAGCAAGAAACATGTGACAGAAGTCAGTGCTTATTTACATAAAGATGTACCTAGATTCTTGGTTCCTTTATTACAGCAGAAACACTAGCCATCTCCTTGCTCAGAATGACCAGATGAGCCATTGCACTGAAGTGTGGCACTCAGTAAGCTCCTTGTCTTCCATTTCTGTTACTGTCCATTTTAAAAATTCTTTAGGCTTCTTCTGCCTGCAGGTCACACAACTTAGAGATGGTATCTCAGTCTTTGACTTGCAAAAAAATAAACCCTAGACTATCCAACTTAGTTCTGACTAACCATTTGACTAGTTTCTTATGTAGTCCAGCTCTTTTTACAATATAAGGAGACTTGGTCTCTTTCTCTTGAGCTTGTCAGAGTGCTTGGCATACCCTTTGGCTTTATTTGGATTAGTTTTTTAATCCAAGCCCCAGCTTTAGCATCCATTAACATCTTGTGCACAGCAGTAAATCGTGCTAAGAAATACTTGAGCTGTCTGTAACCTGTTTGGAATTTAATAATAATTTCAGTCCTTTAGTGAGGGAAGGTTTCTCAATGAGCTCGTTAATCTGTAAATGAAGTTTCTCTTACATTAAACCTTAGTAAGAAAGGAGAATCAGCCCTGCATATGACTCTAATTGTTGTGTATTTTGTCAGAGAGCCAGAGAGCTTCCACATTAATCTAACTAATGTCTGTGAAGAATTTGACTGTGAATTTTTAAAATATGGTGATTTTAAGACTCTTCTTGGGGACTGGTTTCTTCTTTATATTTTAATGCTTTGACTAATTTTTGCTTTCAATTGTGTTTGTATTTTTATATATGTCAGAATTTGCCTTCAGTTGTGGCCTCACATGCAGATAACTCAGTGGTGACTGCTGTGAACTGTGACATATGACTTTCTTGAGCACTGAGTAGTCTATGTGACGGCCACTTTTAGGGAAAACAATAGAATTATATAGCTGTTTCTGTCATTATTCTTAGCCAGAAAGATATATTACAGTTGAAAAAACATTACTGCTGCTTCTGACATTTGGAACCAAACTCAAGATGTGCCAGAACTATCTATAGCACAAATTGAAAGTTGTACTTTAAGTTGTCAAGTACTGATTTTAGCATTATAACATGATGTCAGAAAGGAATGTAATATAACATGGAATTTATAAGAAGTTGTCTTCCTTTTTACAATACTGTTTTTAGGGTCCTCCAAGCAGTTTTAACAGTGGCCACAAATGTCAAGCCTAGGCTCTTTTCCTTCTTCTTTACCTATAGATCTATAGATGTTAGAATTAGAAAATTAAGAGGATGTTGAAAATACTAAACGTACATAATATACTTAGAAGCAAAGTAATCTGAACAGATTAATACTGAAGAATAACAGGCATAATAAAATCTCAGTCATGTTGTGCTCTGCAGTTTACTGTTTATTGTATACATTCCTAACATGAACATTTTTCATAATGCTGATAATTCAGTCTGTCAGTTTAGTCAGACAGTGAAATATGTCTGACAATACCAAGTGCATCTCTCTGACAAAGTGCAAGCTGGGAACAAGGGAACGCTAAGGGTTTTGAGAGTCATGTACTTGGAGATAAATATCAAATATTAATTAATCACCTGGAATTTTCTGTTCTTATTTATTTCATATTTTCTCTGAATATTCATGTAATAGAATCATAGAATGGTTTGGGTTGGAAGAGACCTTAAAGATCATCTTATTCCAACTCCCCTGCCATGGGCAGGGACACCTTCCACTAAACCAGGTTGCTCAAAGCCCCATCCAACCTGGTCTTGAACACTTCCATGGATGGGACATCCACAGCCTCTCTGGGCAACCTGTTCCAGTGTCTCACCACCTTTACAGTGAAGAATTTTTTTCCTAAATCTACCCTCTTTCAGTTTAAAGCCATTACTCCTTGTCCTATCACAGCATGCCTTTGTAAAAAGTCCCTCTCCAGCTTTCCTGTAGCCCGCCTTTAGGTGCTGGAAGGCTGCTGTAAGGTCTCCCTGGAGCCTTCTCTTCTCCAGGCTAAACAACCTCAACTCTCTCAGCCTGTCTTCATAGGAAAGGTGCTCCAGCCCTCTGATCATCTTCATGGCCCTCCTCTGGACCTGCTCGAGCAGGTCCATGTCTTTCTTATGATGGAGGCCCAAGAGCTGAATGCAGTACTCCAGGTGGGGTCTCACAAGAGCAGAGTAAAGGGGCAGAATCACCTCCCTCGACCTGCTAGCCACGCTTCTTTTGACACAGCCCAGGATGCAATTGGCTTTCTGGGCTGCAAGCACACATTGCTGGCTCATATTCAGTTTTTCATCCACTAAAGCCCCAAGTCCTTCTCCTCAGGGCTGCTCTCAACCAACCCACTCATCACCCAGCCTGTTTTTATGCTTGGGATTGCCCTAACCCATATGCAGGACCTTGCACTTGGCCTTGTTGAACTTCATGAGGTTTGCACAGGCCCACCTCTCAAGTCTGTCACGGTCCCTCTGGATGGCATCCCTTCTCTCCAGTGTGTCAGCCGCACCACACAGCTTGGTGTCCTCGGCAAACTTGCTGAAAATGCACTCAATCCCACTGTCCATGTCACCGACAAAGGTGTTAAACAGCACCGGTCCCAATATCAACCCCTGAGGAATGCCACTCAGCACTGGTCTCCACTCAGACATCAAGCTGTTGACCGCAACTCTTTGAGTGCAACCATCCAGCCATTTCCTTATGCACCAAGTGGTCCATCCATCAAATCCATGTCTCTCCAATTTAGAGACAAGGATGTTGTGCGGGACACTGTCAAATGCTTTGCACAAGTCCAGGTAGATGATGTCAGTTGCTCTTCCCTTATCCACCAACGCTGCAACCCCATCATAGAAGGCCACCACATTTATCAGGCACGATTTGTCCTTTTTGAAGCCATGTTGGCTGCCACCAATCACCGCCTTATTTTCCATGTGCCTTAGCATAGTTTCCAGGAGGATCTGCTCCATGATCTGGTTGGGCACAGAGGTGAGACTGACTGGCCTGTAGTTCCCCAGGTCTTCCTTCTTTCCCTTTTTAGAAATGGGTGTTATGTTTCCCCTTTTCCAGGCAGTGGGCACTTACCTGGACTGCCACAACTTCTCAAATATGATGGATAGTGGTTTAGCAACTTAGTCCGCCAGTTCCCTGAGGACCCACGGACGCATCTCATCAGGTCCCATTGACTTGTGGACCTTCAGGTTCCTTAGATGGTCTCAACCCTGATCTTCTCCTACAGTGGCCGGTTCTTCATTCTTCCAGTCTCCACCTTTGCCTTCTGTGACTTGGGTGGTGTGGCTGGAGCACTTGCCAGTGAAGACTGAGGCAAAAATGTAATTGATTACCTCAGCCTTCTCTGTGTCCTGGGTAACCAGGTCTCCTTCTGGAGAGGGCCCACATTTTCTTTAGTCTTCCTTTTATCACCAACATACCTATAGAAGTTTTTCTTGTTGCCCTTGATGTCCCTGGCTAGATTTAATTCTATCGGGGCTTTAGCTTTCCTAACTTGATCCCTGGCTGCTCAGACAATTTCTCTGTATTCTTCCCAGGCTACCTGTCCTTGCTTCCACCCTCTGTAGGCTTCCTTTTTGTGTTTGAATTTGTCCAGGACCTCCTGGTTCATCCATGTAGGCCTCCTGGCGTTTTTGCCTCGCTTCCTCTTTGTTGGGATGCATCGCTCCTGAGCTTGAAGGAGGTGATTGTTGAATACTAACCGGCTTTCTTGGGCCCCTCTTACCTCCAGGGCTTTATCCCATGGTACTCTACCAAGCAGATCCCTGAAGAGGCTGAAGTCTGTTCTTGTGAAGTCCAGGGTAGCGAGCTTGTTGTGTGCCCTCCTCACTGCCCTAAGGATCTTGAACTCCACCATGGAACTCACTCCATGGTCACTGCAGCCAAGGCTGCCCTTGAGCTTCACATTCCCTGCCAGCCCCTCCTTGTTGGTGAGAACAAGGTCCAGCATAGCACCTCTCCTCATTGGCTCCTCTGTCACTTGGAGGAGGAAGTTGTCATCAACACATTCCAGGAACCTCTGGATTGCTTATGCCCCACTGTGTTGTCCCTCCAACAGATATCGGGATGGCTGAAGTCCCCCATGAGGACCAGGGCTTGTGAACATGAGGCTGCTCCTATCTGTCTATAGAGGGCCTCATCTGCTCGGTCTTCTGGTTGGGTGGCCTGTAGCAGACCACCACTACAATGTCACCTGTCCCTGCCCTCCCTTTAATCCTGACCCATAAGCTCTCAGTTGGCTCCTCATCTATCCCCAGGCAAAGCTCCATGCACTCCAGCTGGTCATTGACATAGAGGGCAACACCCCCTCCTCATCTCCCCTGCCTGTCCTTCCGAAAGAGCCTGTATCCTTCCATTCTAATGCTCCAGTCACAGGAGCCACCCCACCATGACTCCGTGATAGTATGTTTATATATTATAAGAATAGTATTTGGGTATATATGTATAATGTTATGTGTATATAATATATAGTGTGTGTGTATATATAGTATGTGTATATATATTTATATACATGCATGTATATTAAAGCAAACTAGAAGCCTGTCTTGGTTGGGAGGAGGGCACAGAAGGAAGATTCAAAAGCTTAAGTTCTCTTGCTGACTGACATTCACCTGTCATAGGATATTAAGCAAGCAATTTCTACTTTGTCTTCTTCCCCATTCTCTGTCTTGTCTTTTTAAACTGTGAGTTTTGAAGATCAGTGATATTGTCTTGTTACATATTTTAGAGTTCCTGCATAGTAATTTCTTAAACCTACCAGAAGCCTGTAAGTGCTACTGTAATGCAAATAATAAATTATGTATTATTATTACATGAGTACTCCTAGAAATATGAGTAACCAAATTAAAGTAAACGTGACTACTCATGTGTAAAACTATCTCTGAAGAAAATTATGGCAGGAGTGGTGCATACAGTAGCCATACCAATTACATATCCCCACAGGAAAAAAGACTCGCACATATGCGTAAAGTCTTTATCAGTATTCTGCAGTCTCAAGTTGTGCATGTGTCCTTATATTCTTAATCAAATGCACAAATTGTATTATAACAATGGAGTAGATTGTTTAAAATACAGAGCAAAAGTTAGTGAAATTAAAAACAGATATGTTAGTATAAATTGTGAAGTAGACATGACACAATTTTTAGCACATCCTTTAGATTAAGTACAAACCACCCAGCAAGTACCAGAGACTAGAAGCATACTGTGAAAATTGCCTGTATTGTCCAGTAACTCCTGGCAGATGGTAAGCCACTAGAAGCATTCTTGATTCTTTTCTAGAAGAATAAAAAATGGAAAAAAAGTCCTGCAGGCATTAACCAGCTTGTCACTGTATGACAGATTCCTTCATAACAATCAAATCAACAAAAATGAACATAATAGTCATTGAAATAATACAGACATTTCCTACATTGTTCACACTAACAGTCCTGCTGGTGGAGTTAAATGGAACATTCCTTTCAAGTTTTTCATTTTACAGTTGTTTTCTCTACTCGCTTTTGTAGGACTGATTTGTGTTGGAATTTATACTTACCATAGACATGCTGATATATGTTTAACATTAGATTTCAAGCACAGTCTAAGTCATCCTGCCCTCATCATACCTGTGTTGGAATCGGTAACGCTGCTCCTCTAAATGAGGTCTGCAAAGTCATTATCTGTGTGACACAGTGCAGAAGATGCAGACCATCTAATGAGGTGTCTAATGAGATTTACTATCATTGGCTTGCACTTTAAGTTGTAACAGTAATGTAGTTGAAAGAGCAAGATATCTTGCATTATCAGCAGCACGGAGGTCAATGGACTTTTGTTCCATGCCCATCAACACAAGGTCTGGGATGTTGTATAAGAAATATCTAAAACATTGGCTGCTTGAAAGGTGCCACCTCTGCTACAATTAGTAAAGCTGAACCGGCTTCACTGATAGATAATGTGCGTCTTAACTAAATGGAGAGACTCACTTCTGATACATTTGGGAGAAGTGTGGAAGGAAGCTTCCATTTCTGATGTGCTACATGTACATAAAAATTTTGCCTATTTGAAGTTCTACAATGCTTTAATTTATTTTTTTGAGATCTATTTTAGTATGCCCACACTTACATAAGAACTCTGTCAAGTGGAAATGAAGTAGATAATTTGGACTTTTGTGGATAATTTGACATCTTTTAAAATGCATATTTCAATGGATTTCTCTTGGGTTTATATTTAAAATACATAAGCGATTGATTTGAATAAGAAATTAGGATGTCATTTGGATTTCAATTTATTTTTTTAATCTATGGAAATCTCAAAGATTCTTTTTTTAATTCCAGGGGTGTTTTTAATTGCCTCTTTTCAGGCTTTGATAAAGGAGCTCTCATAAACCATGACATTTGTTACTGAAACAAATTTCATGCAACGAACAGAGGAATGTTAATCAAAACATGGTACTATGAAAAGTTCAGCTACTATTTTAGCAATTTAAGGACCTTAACAAGAGATCAAATCCCACTACCTTCATGAATAAAGCTGCTAGTGCAGTGAGTGAGTTGTATTTTGCATAACATATTGGGCTGCTTTAGGAAGACTGCAGCCCGCAGGTTGAAGGAAGTGATTGCTTCCGTCTGGGCAGGACCCATGACACTGCATTTGGGTGGTTATTTCCAGTTTTGATTCCCCAGTGCAAGACAGACATTGTCAAATTGGAGAACTACAGTGGAGGACAACCAAGAAAATTAGGGGGATGGAACATGTGATGCGTGAGGAGAAGCTGAGGGAGCAGTTTGTATAGCCTGAGGAAAACACCGGTAAGGGTAGTGCTGATTGCATTCTTCAACTTCCTAATGAGGTGTTATAAGGAAAAGACAGAGCCAAACCACTTCCATAAGTGCACAGTAAAAGACACCAGCACAATTTTCAGGTAGGGAAACTCATATTAGCTATATAGGAGCAAATCCAGATTCCACAGTGAGAGGGGTCAAACACTGAAATATGTTGCCCAGAAAGGTTGTGTCATTTTAATGTTTGGAGGTAGTTAGAATTCAGCTCTACAGGCCCTGAGCAACCTGACATAACTTTGGGGTTCTCTCTGCTTTGAGCTAGATGACCTTCAGATGTCCATTCCAGCTTAAATTGTTCAAAAATTCTATAAAAATAGTTGCATTATCTCAAAACAATGTCCAATCTGCCATCCATGTGGTCAGTACTGGATGCCTAGAGAAAGAATGTATCACAGTCATCATTGCTATCCTGGCCAGCTAATGGTTGAAATAGTAGCCATAATAATATAGCCTTTCTAGTTAAGGACAAAATTTTACTCCATCACAGTTCTGTGATACTTGTTGACGGAGGTCTTAGCTTTATTTCCTTTTTGTTGACATTCAGAGCAAATCTTTTGAATGCATGATGTATTCTGTCAATCCTGTATACTTTATATGATATTCATTAAAAGAATAGCTAACTGAAATTACACATAAATATTACTTATATAAACATAAATACATACCAAGGGGAAAAATCTAATCCCAGAATTTTGATGTTAGCAAATGCAGAAACTGGTTGAAAAATTTAAAATTATTTAGATCTTATATTCCATTTAAGAAAAAGTAATTAATGCAGGAACACTATGTCAATTATACTCTGATAATCTCCGTCCAATCCTCTGTAAACTAATAATACTGGAAAAATTTAAAATCAAGTTGTCTACACCATACAGCTTTAATGTCTCCATGCAATTCAGTTTTCAGCCATTATAGTTACTATGTATATGAAAGGAATTTTAACAATGGTAGATAACAGCTATTTATTTGTGAAATATGTTTATAAGTAGTAAACTTTTTTAATAAGCAGCTTGTGGCTAATTAGTTTTGTGAGACAAGATGTTGTACTGTCTCAAATTGTTGTACATCAGTGAAGAGGATAAAGAATGCAGAGCAGAGTAATAGCATAAAGCTTATTTTCTTGTGTCAACACAGTTCAGTTCATATGAATGACAGGATAAAAGAAAGCCAGGAATCAGATGTGAAATGGTTATTTCTAATGTGCGAAAACTATTTGTCAGAGTTTCTGTTGTGCATGCCTGTCTGAGCTGGGTGAAGCTGCAATAGCAAATAATCAAGCTTGTGAAGGCAGTGTTGAAAACTAGAAATTTACTTTGCTTATGGGACTCCACTTACTACCAGCTCTGATATGAGTATTGTTCATAAATGCAAAAAGTGGAAAAGCAACGGCATCATTGTGTGGAGAAGGGGCTGGGGTAGTGCTGAAGCCAGAGTTCTGTAGTTATAATGTGCTAAGCAAGTAGGTTTACTTTCTGAATCAGGATTAAATTATTTGGAAGTCAAACTATTAAACTGGAGGAAACTTTCAGGAAATAAGGTTTAGCTGAACACTGGCAAGCTATGTGATGTCATTTCCAAGCATGTGAATGCTTGGAGAAGTGTATTTTATGGCTAATATCACAACACAATGAGATCTACAAGCATATTAGGTACTAGTTCTTTAGCATGTTAAATCAATTTCACTGGCTGAAAATGTTGATTAGGTTAACTGTCCACATTACATTACTAGTCTACTTTGGACAAATTAAAAATCTATTATTTGAATCTCTGATGAATACACCTACAGGTATCATAGTTGCCATGAAGCAGATTAATTACATGTGAAAAGTAGAAGTTTTGTCCTAAAACACAATGCATTTTCTGTTGTATGATCATTTTTGCCATAGTATCTCCTGCTAAGAGGTCACTGTGTTGGATAAAAAGAAACAGGATGTATGGGAATGGCAGTCAATCCTGCAGGGCTGTACGCAAAAATGTATCCATGTAATGATAAAATTGTGACTATCCATACCCTAGGCATTGGATAGAAGGATTTCATTGGTATGTCTCGTTGATGATTACGCATTAAGCTTATAGTTCTCAGGGACACAGAAGTTGACATCTCTGGGTGTGAACTTTAGGTACCTAACTGAAGTCAGGTGGGATTAATTGAGGACACTGTGTCGAATTACAGTAATTTAAGCAACATAGTGAAAAGATAATTGCAGTTAGTGTGTGCATGTGTTTTCAAAAGTTAAAATGTATACACATATATATACACCACTAATCAAACAAATGCATTTTTATCAGACCCAGCCTTGCATTATGGACAAAGCACAGTGTCAATATTAAATCAACTTTTAAATATTTCCTCAGAGCAACATTGTCAAAGTTCAAGTCTGGTGCTAAGAGAGCAGTCAGACTGGACTGGAGGTAAAGAAATCAAGACAGTTTAAATACGTTTGGGCTTTTGAACAATTAATTTTGTGCTAACAGAATTAATACAAAGTTCTATAATTGAGCAGCCATTAGCACAAAGAGGCGTATCAGTGATCTGAGCTAGCAATTGCTTCATATTAAAGTGACAGAGCTAATGAGCTGTTAAAGTACTTTTTCTTTGCAGATATGATCAGGGTCAAATACATCCCTGGAAAGAATACATTACTTAAATCATATTGCTACTACCTTAAAGTTGCACACCATTCGCATTCTTTCTTTGGCAATAGGAACTTTAAAAATTTTTACATTTCTACAAAAATTATCACAGAATATTTTCTGAATTTGATTAGTGCTTCAATAAGAGGTCAAAATACTTCGGAACAAAATATCTTCTAGTGTAAAGTGGTGTAATAAACTCAAGACAAAAGCCACATAACTCTGTTTCCTCATAAAATGGGTCTTTCATGATTTTATGTATTCATGGTGAACTGCTAGTGTATTTGTATGGCTCTCACTGGACCACTGTAGTATAAACAACTGGTTTACCACTCAGAGGTTCTGTGCAGTACTTCCTGCCCTTTAGCTGCATGACCTGCTTTGGTCTGCTTCTGTGCCCTGAGAACTGCTCATGTTAATGTCAGTCCCACACCTGCTGTAAGGACAGCCCTTTTTTAAAAAACAAAACCAAAAACACATAGACAGACAAATAGTTCTCCTTTTAAATATGATATGAAAGATACAGTGTCTGTCACTAAAATGTCAGCTTTTGCTAGTAGCTAACAGTGAAGATGGCAACTGAAAGATTAAAGCTTTTCTTTTACATAGAATAGAAAGCAGCTGGGATCTATGAAAAAGTTGTGGGAAAATATTTACTTGATAACACCAAAAAATATCTAAGAAGGACTGTTTTTCTAAGATGACATGAAGCATAAGGCCCAAACTAAAATTTTGAATCAAAAGTATGCATTTTTCTACCTTTTATATTCTTTACTGGTTTACCCTTGCTTCAGGGTGAAAGTCTTCAGTGAATTGGATTCAACCAGTATAAACCAAAATAGCTTCACAGACAGCTTCAGTATTTTCCAGTGTAATAAGGGAATTAAGGAAAACCTGTAGGTGCTAAACAAACAGCCAACTGTTTCAGGTTTTTCATAAGCCATCTGATTTATCCAAATTTGAGGAGTTATCTGCAAGATAGATGGATGTTTCTTGATTTAAAATGTCATGTGAGGGAATTTGTGCAACATGCTACTAATTACTTAGGCCCCTGACGTTAGACTAAGGGAAGTTTTTATTTGAAGATTGGATGGTTCATATAATCATACAAAACACAAAATACAGTAAGTGCATGCCAGGGGAATTATTTTGTGGAAATATTTGCCTTTCTGCTGTGCAGCTGCAAGCATAATTTCTAGCAGCAGGTGAACTGATGTGATGTGATTGATTGCAGGTTCCCTCAAGAGCTGAACATGGGAAAAATCAGTGCTGAAATCATGTGGACCCTGTTTGCCCAGGACATGAAATATGCTCTGGAAGGTAATTAGAACAAACACTAGAGAGTTTGCCAAGACTGATTTCCACTGTAAGTGACACCTGGCATCAGATTTCTGTGGATTGTAAGAGCTTTCTGGCATACTTGTATAAGATGTTTCATAGGTTAGTGAAAAAGAAGTGTTGTAAAGGAAGAGCATTCATTGCACTGTGACTATATGAAGTTATCTGTGGAAGGAAACAAAAGAACTTATTACCTAAATCTGACAAAATCATCCATGTCCAAAGAACCACAAATATGCTTGCTGGGGAGCATTATAGGCATTCCGTTTTTTCTTACTAGCTGAAATTTGCTAACTTGCCCATAAGAAACATTTACAGAATGAAGTAATGGAGAAAACACACACAGATAATTAAACCTTTTTGTGTTCAAAAGGCAGGTTGTACTCATTCTGGTTCCAACAAAGTCAAATGCAGTTTCATTTTATTCTTTAAGATAGTACTGTGTTTAACCATAGGTAGAAGATACTACTTTTCTCTATAGCAGATAATCTCCAACTAATGGTTTCAAACCCACTCATTGAAATATGGTTATTGCAGAAAACCGAGTAAAAATACCTGCATGAAACTTTTTAAAAAATACTGAAGAGAAGGAATTAAGGAAAAAGTATTAATTAATGATAGAAATATTGCCAGCACACATACTTAGATCAATATTAAAATCATGAGTCTTGAAAAGAAGTTCATCAAACTCTCCCTAACTCGTATTTATTTTTGCAGAATAAAAAATGACGGCATTAGCTGAACTTCACTAATTTTCTTTACGTATTAAACAGATTTCAGGTATAAATGTGAGAGAAATGCAAGAGAATTTTAGTTTTCATTGGACATCAAGAGTATAGCTAAGATGAATTGGAAAATAAGTAGATCAAATATGAATTTGATCAGATAACTAGTTTTTTGCATTGTAAGATATGTAGTAAAATGCATTCTGTTGGTCTTGTATACAATCTTTACAGAGTTTCTAGAAAGAAAAAAAAAATTTAAAAAAGTAAAAAAAATATATCAGAAACCAATTTTAAAGCAGTCAGCACAGTTTATAATCTCATGGTCAACCCCAACTTGATGTGAAAGGAATTATAATACAGAGCACTGTTTTTTAAAAACAAAATACAATTTTTCTCATCCTTTTATAAAAAACTGTTATTCAGAGAAGGAAAGGATTTATAATGCTAGCCTTTTTTTTTTACTTCCACAGTAGCAGAAATAGCTAATTGTGATTTTTAGGTAAGCAAAATTCACATTGTCTTCAGTCAAGCCTGCTACTAACTACAGAGCAAGTCTGCCAGTGGTGAAAATAAGTATGAGGTTGGATTTAAACAATGCAATTCAACAGGCATAAAGGGTAAAAGAAAAAAATACTTGAAGATTAATTTCTATATTATTTGCTCCAGAATGTCTAATGTGATAATATCAGTGTAGTGGTACTTTGATCATACTGTAGATTTTTATGATGAAAAAGAAAAAGAAAGAAAAGGTGAGTGACTAGAATGGCTATTAATGGAAGAATTATTTTGTTCATCTGCTGTTGTGTTACTTCATTTTGTTAATTATATTATTTGAATGTGGAATTTGCACACTAAGCACAGCAGAAGAAAAAGACAGGAAGAAAAGGAAGGAAGTACAGGAGCAGTGATTATATGTAGAATGACAACAGAAGACATGAGAAAGCAAATCTAAGATGAGGGTATGAGAAGAGATGTTCAAACTAATATTTGAAGGTGATGTTCTATAGTCATGTCAGAGTGAATCAAAAGTGCAAGTTTGAGAAAGCTGATGTCAGGCAGGAGATCACCCTTTGAGAGTGATCAGTGAAGTCAAAGAGCTGAGAAGCATGAAGACCAAATGAAAGCCACTATTTTAGGTTAGGACATATTCCTGGTTACATCAGCGAGAACAACCTTATGTTTGGAGAGGCTGTAAATCAGGAACAGGTATCAGAAGATAGCTTGTTCAGCAACTCAGAGTTGTGATTGCACTTTTAGATAGCTAGCACAGATTAATAAGAAATTCTGATAGCCATTATATTGTCATGCTTTCATAACTTTGAATCTATAGTTACACTCTGCACACAGCCATCCCTAAGCATCCCAGTGCTTGTAGTCTTTTAGCCATTGAACTATAAACATTCTGTACTGCAACAAGATAATTCACAAAATTCACTCTATTTGCTAAGTAGAGCATACTGATCGCTCAAAAGACAGCTTCAGATCAAGCCATGGTTTGTTTCTTGTTTGTAAAGAATAGAACAGGAAGCTCTTGAGGAAGAGTTAATTATACAATAGATGAAGTGTGGACAGTTGGGCTGGATCAAAACTTTATAACAAATACTAATGTTACTATCCTAATTCTGCAGAGAGAGATATAGAGGACTCATTAGGAGGCACTTGACTTTCTACATCTATTCCCAACCAGTCCCTGGTTTTGGTCTCATCTCTGTGTTGCTGTGGATACTGTCTTTCTGAGGAGAGTAAATGCCATTTTTGTCATTAGAAATTCTAAGTCATTCCCAGAATCAGTCGCAAAATACTTCCTGTATATAAATAATAATTAAAGGAAATTGAAATTAATTATAAATTATTATAAATATACAAAATTTCATCTTCTATGATTTCATTCCTAAACAGGAACCTCAATAAATCTAGTCACAAAATATAGATCAGCATGCTGTTTCTCTCTCCAGCTTTGCTGATTTTTAAATCATTAATTCTTTCCATGGGTATTGTACAAACTGAGTTTGATTCTTCAATGGCAATAAAGCTTTTTGCTTCAAATTCTACAAGATTAGGAGCAAGCCCCTAAATACAGTCACAGTTGATCCTCATGGTTTTAATGGGGTTCATTAAAATGCATTGCATTCTGCTATGCCAGTCTCGCCTTCCAAGTTATTAACGTAGGCTACCATCTGTTCATATGTAGTGTCCAGGGCTGTGATTGCAATCTTTGCCTGATTCAATTTAGTATTAATCTCCTGAAGCAGCATCTTTTGTGTTACAAAGTTGATTCCTTTCTGCATCCAATCAAGAAGCAATGAAATAGTTCAACACTGTTTGCAAAAGGATTGCTGATCTGATAAACGATTAAATTAGCTTATCTAAGATCCTGTGTCTGGTTTTTCCCACCTTATATGTTCCTGAATTTATCCAGCCACTCCCATCAGCTTAAATTCAGGAAATGAGTATGTCATAACTCCATTCTCTAACAGAAGACCAATACTGGAACATCCAGTTCACATTCCTTTTTCCCGAGAGCAGATCAGAATGGCTGTTTAGGCTATGTCCTCTCACTGTACAGCTGAATGCCTCCTGTATTTGCTCAGGGGATATATGGAGCTGCTGCTGGGGAGAATTGCTGCTCTTCAGCAGTGCTGCCTACCTCCTTTGTGATAGGAGCCATTAGGCACTGTGAGCCAGGCACCAGCACTCATTACACGCCTCTGCCTCATCTTCTCCCTTGATTCTTGCCCAGAACAGTCTAGCTAGGAGGCTGCTGTTGTGACATGGAGAAGATAGAGGGAACAGCAGCTTCCATAGCAGTGGCCTTTTGCTAGAGAAGAGTACAGCAGCTGCATGTCTCTATGAATACCAAGGCAGTGTACTTGCATGTGACAGGGTAGATGGCTGCTGTCGGGGGAAACTTCTCGCTTTTGGGGTGAGGGAGGAAAGGACATCCCAAAGCACAGTTCAAGTCTCCACCACTGCTGAGATCAGGGCTACACTGTGCCAAGCTGACATGCCTTGCAAACAAAACTGTACTAAAATCTGGTATTGAGTTCATAATTTCATTCTAGATTTTCTTCCATTTTATGTTTAGCCTTTGCAGAGTATTAAAAGTTTTATGCAAACTTTAACAAATTAAGTCCTCACCAGTTCTAATTTTTTTTCTGATCTAAAGAGCTTGGGATTCCTTTCATGTATATATTTTGCATGGAGAAGGTATCACATGTTTCTTTTCAAGAACTGACTTCATTAGATTTGGCCCTTTTTTTTTTTTTTTATTCTTTACAGGTTATTCATGAAGCAAGAGTGATTTGTGTGGTACATTATACGTTGTTGTTTGGCATTTAGTTTACATGAGCACATCTGAGCTTATAGGACGTTAAAATTTTTGTACTGTCTGGTCCTCAAATTATTCTGTATATGGTACAAACAAATAAGAACAGAGACAGAATTTCACTAGCAGTGTAAGTGATTTGTTACTTCATATGGTAAGAAATCTTTTCCTTTCCAAGTATGAAGATGCGAAGGTTAGAAGATGATGAGAGAGTAATGAGCTGAAATTAGGCATGCAATTACAAAAGTATCTTTTTTATTCTACATCCTCAGAAATGTCTTTTTCAGCTCTTTCTATCTCTCGCTTTTGAATAGGTCAGATCAAATGTCCAAAGCTATCCAGTCTGTTAGAAAGAGAACATTCTAATTGCTGTTATTATGATAATCTAATTCTGGTAGTGGCCAGAAGTCAAGACCAGGATCAGGCCACCAATGAATTAGCTGCTGTGTAAATATAGCAATAGACAGTCTTAATCCTGCAAAGCTAAGATTCTGAAGTGTCAGGCCTTCTAAAAATAGGAGAACAAGAAAGTCATTACTCCATTTTATGCATTTAACATAAGTTTGCTTTTTAAATTTGCTGTTGTCCTCAATGCCTAAGCAGACATCATCTTCCTGTTTCTCTGACAGATTCCTCTTTCATGACAGAAACTGATAAAGTGATTTGAAAGAGAAGAGGCAGTTGATGCTGAGCACAGACACAACATAGAAAAAAAAAAAAGGCTAATGCTGCCCAGAGAAAGGTCACACCATTCAGTGGCACATTTCAAGTCTATTTTTACTCCAGCTTTACAATTTACAAAGTTCTCCTTAAGACAGAATATAGCCTTGGCTTAGAGGGAGACTACAGAGCAGATTTGGGAAGGTGGGGCTGAGATTATGGAAGGGAAAATCCACCAAAATGCAGTGTTTCATTGGTATCAAAATATGAAACCTTTTTATTTTAGTGAATCTCATTCTGCATTTCAACACATTTCAACGGATCTATTCCATCCTCATTTTTCCAGAGACCTGAGGAATAGAGAGTCATATGTAGTCTCATGGGGGATTCGGAGAGACTGTAAAGGCAAAGACAAGGAGATTACAGTTAGGGTGAATAATAAACTTTCCTTTGGCAGATAATCAATAAGATTGAATGTGACACGGTTGGAGGAAGAGAGGAGTTAGAAATATTCTTTGGTCAGAATAACAGACAATGATGTTGATAACAGCAGCTACACACTCTATGTACTGGAGGGCTGAGCTTTGTGAGTATGAGAATCTAGTTGAGTACCTATCACATGCAACACAGAGATCCCCAGGCTTGCCTAAAAAGCACTGTAGCCATACCAAATGGCACTATTTTGTTGAAGTTAATTAGGCCCACTAATTAAGACAGATAAAGTGAACAGAACCGTTCCCAGGAGCTAAGTTAATATTTCTTCGCGGCATCGTATTGTGCTGTATCAATGTATCATGTTACTTGGAACTACCTCAGAGATCTCTAGTATGGTACAACCTTGGCCTTGGGCACTTGCCCACTATATCATCTGGTCATTTCCTAACCCGTTTTCTTTGCATTTACATACTGAACCATAATCAGAACAGTAAGAAATACTAAGTGTTAATACTGCAGTACAAGTCTACAGTAATCTTAATAAGTTAAAGCTTCTTTGTGTCTGAGTGTAGGTGTATTCATGGTGCCAGATGTTACTAGAAAAAATGTAGTGCATCAGTGAATGCTTGACTTCATTATTTAGTCTTAAAGTTGTCACTCAATATTAGCAGTGTATATTGCCCCATATATTTAATAATGAAAGCTCTGGCCTTATTTAATCTTCTTTTAACCACTGAGTATTAATCTTATTCTGAAACATTGTTATTAGCTCTTACCCAGGCAGTCACTGATTGTAAAACATTTGTGTATAAACTTTTCCTGAACGTTGCCTAATTGTGAGCAAGACAATTTTGCTAGTCAACATGTACTAGTACTACCATGCTAGATAGGATGTTAGACTGTAAATGATGCTTTAAATGAACTCTACATTGATTAATAATTATGGGTTATTTATAGCTCACATGGCCCTGTCCTTTCTGCAGAACAATGAGTTGAGTATGCAAGTAAGGGAGAAGTGTTCTGTTCAGCTGAAGGGGCTATGTATATCCTATGGGAGCAGGAAGAGAACTGTCTTATAGCAAGGGGCAGTCAAGATTTCCTCTGTAGTTTATTAGGTATCTCAGCCCAGAAGAATAATTTGCCTATTCTTGTCCTTGATTACTGTTCTTCACCAGTAAGATCATACAACTTCATTGCAACTCACATTTTTACAAAAACTAGAGTTATGTCTTTTGTCTGAAGCAATTTTGTGGCTGGGGGGGGGAGAAGAAATCAAGCAAAATTGTGACTTTGTCCCCACAGAAAGTAACTTAAAGGACCTGCATTGTTTAGTGCAGTTCTGCATCTGCTGGTTGGAGAAAAGGTTCGTCCTTTTCCTCTTACAGAATATTCCCCTAATGCAGTCATGTAGTCCAGCAGCTAGGGCTTGAATTTCCCATCCTATTTCTTGAGGGCTTTCTTCCCCTTGTCTCTGTCAGAGTGGATCTGCATGATGTTCACACAGTAAGAGTGGAACCTAGCTACTGCACCTCTTCATGAATTCTGTGAGCTAATCACCCCATGAATCCACTTATATTTTGGACTTCTTTCCTTTCAGAAACAGTAACCAATGACAGCTTTCTTAAAATATTTTTCTTTATCAAGTAGAATAAAACATTTGAGTAAAAGAAAATTTAAAATAACAAGCAACCTGCATGCTATTTTTAATCCTGCCTTTTCTTAAATTTCACACTAAGACACTTCATAAAAGCTTTCCTCATACAGCAAACAACTGTTCTTCTCCCAGCCTCTCTCTTATTAAGTTGAAGACTCGGTCTTTTACTTTCAGGACTTTTTCACATATGGAGATTCACTGGTGTCTTTTTTCTCCTGTAGATACACCGGCAAATTTCCCCTTACGGGCAAGTGCATTAGTTCTAAGCTAAAGAGTTGATACTGGTTCCAGCACGCCCAGGAGAATAGGATAAATCCATTAAAAGCGCTTCTTTCCACATTATCTTTTAATAAGCCTTAAGTGCAATTTGCTGGGTAACAATTAGAGAACACCTCTGTGGTTTTGCCTTTGCTTCTGCTTTACAGACAGAGCCAGATACAACACAGGTAATTATTAAAGTGCAGCCTCACATTTATCTTGCTGCCTGATTCTTCCTGTTTTGTACTTCATTGTACTAATTGCTTATAAAATGCTACCATGCCTATCTGGTAATGTTTTATGCTCACTTTGCCCTCTTGTGATGAGCCAAAAAGCAGAGAATCAAGTCTAAATGTTTCCTTCATGGAAAGATATATTTTTAAAAAAAGAAACTATAAGTAAATGAAAGTAAGCTGTCACAAAAATTATATTGAAGATCCAAAGCTGAGTATTCAGCAGCTAAATACAGTTAAGGCTGTCTTTATTACCTTTATTCTCTTTTTGCTCCCAGATTCAAGCATTATAATATAGCAATTAATTATGTGATAACATTTCCCAAGAAGCAGTGGTTTCCAAGAAGCATGTATATTCTCTCTTTAATTTGTGATTTTTATACATATTGGAGATTTATGAAAGCCTAATCAATGTAAATTGGATTTCTATACCAGCATTACTTTTCCTCTTTTATTACTTTCTGATTATGTGATTACTTTGAATAAATGTTGAAACTTCAATACGGCGTACTTGAAATTTCCACCATATTATTCAGAAACAGGGCTTTAATCGTCATTATATGTCTCATATCAGATAGGATGCACAATTTCTTCTGTTCCATTCGTAGCTTGCATTTCCTTAGGCTTTCTATGGTCAATTCATGTACATAGCAAGAATTCCACTAACAGTAAAAAAGCGCAATACAGATTATTTCAGTCCTTGGAAGCAATTGTTTATTTCCTCCTGTAATCAGTAGTAGTTGTATATATCCAAAGACAGAATTTTGTCTCTGAGTGTTTGTTCTTTGAATATTATTGATCTGCTTAGTTTTCATGGTACATAAATTTCACTCTGATGTGATATTGAAGGGTAAAAGTTATATTGAAGTTGATCTTATTAAATTATTTGCTGTACTGGCATTTTTCTTTTTCTTAGTTGCAGGCAGGACAGAGCAAGTTTATGCTTAATCAAGCTGCATATCTTGCATCTTGAGTTGCCCTGTTTGTGATATACCCATCCACTTTTCTGGAACTTTTTTGGAAGTATTTGTCTGTGAAGTAGTAATTGATGGGACTAACAGGCTAAATTTTCAATAAGGAGTAAAAAAAGCAACTAAGTAATGTTAAGAAGATATCAAAGTTAATTTGCCTAAAGTAATTTGAAATGTTTAGGCAATATAACACAGTAGGTAAAAAAATGGCAAATGCAATGTTTTGTAGTAGAAAATAAGGTTGTTTGCAGCAGATTCACACGTCCCTCATGATATTCCATGTTGCGTCCCTTAGGTAGTATGTAACACTGGTATTTGATGCCCTTGAAGTTCCCATAAGCAGTTTACTTCTCCCAGAAAGCAATATACTGATTTGGCTTTTCAGATGCAATGCAAGTGGCCTTGAACTCACTTGAACCTGCTGTGAAATGTGAAGCAAAACAGAGCACTCTGAGCAAATGGTCTCTCCCTTTGAGAGCTCCTGCTTGAATATAAAGGGCAATGTTATATCAGCTTTTAAAGTGCGCTGCATTAAGTCAAGGATTCATTAGCCCACTTTCACTGCAGGCAAGAAGACAGAAAAGAGCAGGAAATCCATATTTTTCTCACAATTCAGAATGAAACAGTCTGCCTTCCTCCCATGGCCTCTGTTCAGTGAGGAAGTATGACTCTGTGGTTAAGAAATCTTTGAACAAGATCTACACTGCCTTTCATAGTTTATGTGTGTTCCCTTAGTAAATTCGTTTGGTCTCCCTATACCTCAGTTTCCCATTTGTAAAATGTAATAGCACAGCTTAATCACCTCATAGAGATGTTCAAGGTGTAATCCATTATGTTTGTGAAGTGTTCAAATATATTTTGGTGAAAATTTCCAAGTAAATGCAGAGAAAAGATTGAATATGTAGAAGTCTAATGAAAGACACAATGTATTTTCAAAAGAATTAGAGGGGTTTTTTAGTTGTAAATCTGTTATAAGTGCAATCCAAAAAGGAGGTAATGACAGAAGTTTTTCGGGTTTTGGTTTATTATATTTATCTTGACGCAAAGAGCCCTTTTAGAAAGGCCAGTAGTATTTCACATTATCAAAATCAATGTAAATTACACATTATTATCAATTAGTTGTGTCCTGCTCTGCATTTCAGTTAATAACCAGTGACTTCCACTGCCTTTAGCAAAGTACAAGGACCCTGGGATGAGATGTCTAGTAGAATGTAGCGTTTCCTTCTAAATCAGTTATGAACTTTATTTGAGTTTACATTTTTCTTCATTTGTGGCCCGATCCAATGTTACATTCAATCAGAGTCTTCCAGTTCATTTCAGTGGTACAGGGATTAACTCTAGAGCACTATAAGCATAATACCCATATTAAAAGAGGCAATAGCATAGCAACCAACTCCTGTACTGTAGGGAAATTGCATTGGGATCAAGTACCCAAAACATTAACTTCTACTTTTATCCAAAACTTGGGTTCATCATACTGGTGTAATGTTTCCACAGTATTCAGAGGGAGGAATACTACTTCATACTCATCAATATCATTCCTCATAGGACTTCCTTAAGAGCTCTTCCACTAACCATACTCAGTTTGTGCCATGCATATACTTCCCAATTATACGACTGAAAGTTTGGAAATAGTAGGTTTTCTGAAACAGCAGTTCTGAAAGAAATAGGTAAAATATGCAGCTGGTAGTCTCTAGAACAATTGCTAAGTAATTATTGCAAATAATATGGAATTATGTCACAATGGCTGAAACTAGCATCTGAGTTTTGATGGGAAATCTTGCAGTTAATCCAAACACAATTCCCTTATGCTTAGTCTTCATCATTTCCATTTTAATAAACTGTAGTGCAATAGCATGTATGTAACAAACCAACTGATTGTGATATAATTAATTCGCTACACATAAATATTCTTTGTAGTAGTTATTAATCTCTGAAACATTATCTGTAAAGCCTGGAAACTGGACAAGCTTTTTTTTGTTAGTTATTCATATGTATTTATGTATATCTAGTAATTTTTTTCATTTTTTTACAGGCAAATTTCCTTCTTGCAGTTCTTGTTCATAAGGATTTTAAATATTCTTTAAAACCACCTCATTAGAATCCTTCAAGCAGTTTAACTGTATGTTGTTAAAAAAAACAGTGGCTAGGAAACTGCTGTAGAAAAAAAATTTGCTCTTAGCTTTTGTACCCAAATAAGGGAAAATTAGAGTTGAACAAAATATCAGATTGATTACCTGAATATTTTAAAAGTTCATCTTTTATAAAGGTTGTTAGATTACCCCTTTTTAGCAACTAATACATATTAAAAATCACATAGATACTCAGAGTGATGTTATTACCTCAAGGTTAAAAAGGAAAAAGGATTCTGTAGTGAATGAGATTCTATTCCAGTTTGTTAAATGGCATTATTTCTTTAGTGCCATGTAGATGTTCCTGCTTAATAAGGCATCTTTATTGACTTTATTGACAAAATACTATGACACTACAAACATCAGACAAAAAAAATAATAGTTGTATTGCAGTTTCTTTTTCTTTGCTGCCTTAAGAAAATCTTGTCAGCTTTCTTTAGCACTTCCTGGAAAAACGATCAAGAAATCAAACATGATTCCAAAGTATTGCTGTTTGGTCACAGTCCTGTGAGGAAAGTATCTTGGATTATAGTTCTTCCTACAATGTGTTTTTATAAATTTTTGTGTAAAAGAACAATTGCCTGCAATTAGATTATTTGCTAGATACAGTGTCACCAGGTCCATGGCTGATTTCATCACACACCAAACACATTTGCATATATTAATGCATTCCACATAACAGTCTTTAAAAAAAAAAAAACAAAAACAACAACAACAATTCTTCTTTATTGGTTACACAAACAGCACCTGAACAGAAGATTTTTTTTTTTTCCTCAGTGTTGTTGCTTACTGGAAGTCTTCTTAAATATGTTCCTAGAATTGTAATTTGTACAACTGAGATGGAATGACACTTTATACAGTTTTCATCATAGTTGCAGTTACAATGTCTATTACTGCAAACCTGTGGAAAGTATATGTGCAGTAGAGCATTATCTCTAAGGAGATATTAAAAAAAACCCCACAGTATAATCAATACTGTAAAAAAGATACTCTTAATGGAACTGCGATAGATAAGAGCAGCTAAAGTGCCCCATACGCACAGATTACAGTTTACAGAAATCTTACCAGTATTTTTTTCATTGATACATGATACAGTGTTATAGAATAATGTGCCATTATCACTAATGGGAACTACAAATGTCCTTGTTATGAAACCCAGTAGACTAATACATGATTATAAAAATACACTGCACTACAAGGAACATTTCATAAAAGTAGCAGCGCAAAAAAAAAAGGGTTAATAATATTAGGTTTACTATATTGGAGATTCAGTTTATCTAGAATCAATTATGAGAAAGATCTAGTATTTCTGTTATAATCTCTGCTGACCACATTTACAGAGCATACAATTGGCAGGTTTAGTTCAAGACTGACCCAGTATTATAATTTTGCAAAACAAGAGCAGACTTATTTAGGAAGAGTTGTATTGTGCAGCTACTACATCTGTCTTCCAGAAAGTCCAAAATTGATATATCTGTATAGGAAAGCATGGTGCCAGCTTTCCTTCCAGGAAAAAAGACACAGCTTTCCAAACTGCAGACATATATCCTGTGTTGTCTCACATCTACATTAACTTGTGCAAGTTTTTTGGAAATTAAGAAAGCAATCCGTGGGTCCTAATCTAAATTCAGAATGTCTACAGTGATGTTCCTATGCTTTCTAACCAAAATCCATGGTTACTGTGGATAAACCTATGTCCTAGTTTCAGCTGGGATAGAGTTAACTGTCTTCCTAGTAGCTGGCACGGTGCTGTTTTGAGTTCAGTATGAGAAGAATGTTGGTAACACTGATGTTTTCAGTTGTTGCTGAGTAGTGTTTAGACTAAAGTCAAGGATTTTTCAGCTTCTTGTGCCCAGCCAGTGAGAAAGCTGGAGGGGCACAAGAAGCTGGCACAGGACACAGCCAGGGCATCTGATCCAAACTGTCAACAGGGTATTCCATACCATGGGACGTCCCATCTAGTATAGGAACTGGGAAGTGGGGGCGGGGAATCGCCACCCAGGGACTAGCTGGCTGTCGGCTGGCGGGTGGTGGGCAATTGCACTGTGCATCATGTGTACATTCCAATCCTTTCATTATTGCTGTTGTCATTTTATTAGTGTTATCATTATCATTATTAGTTTCTTCTTTTCTGTACTGTTAAACCATTCTTATCTCAACCCGCGGGTTTTGCTTCTTTTTCCCGATTTTCTCCCCCATCCCACTGGGTGGGGGGAGAGTGAGTGAGCGGTTGCATGGTGCTTAGTTGCTGGCTGGGGTTAAACCACGACAACCTATCTAATATCATCCAGTTAAAATTGTCATGGGCTGACTCATATGGGCACTTGTTTCCTCTGTTCTTTGGTTTATATAAACTGAAGAGGTAATATGCATGGATACAAAATGACTTTGTAGATCATGTGAAGTATTTTCTGATGTTCTCATAGGTTAGTATTAGGAATTGAGGATGCATTTTTCCCTTATATGTAGCTACAAGTAATATCCTAAGACACTCATTTTAAATATTCTTTCCAAGGCATAACAGCCTGGAGAAAAAAACCTCAATTGTTCATGAATTACTTTGTGCTCATTTCTAATGTTTTATAATTTAGATCTTAACTTAAAAAAATAAAATATCAATGAATGGTATGGTATAAGTTGTACCCTCCTGGACAAGTTTGCCCATCATTGGCAGCAGCCCATTTCTAAAATTGAAATAAACATTTGCTTGGTTTGTTGAGTTGCATTGTATAATCTAATAACACATTGATGCAACACTTGCATGAAAAAATGCTATTCATTTCAGAAATTCCACTCTTTTGGGATGCAATATAAGACAGATTTTTCTTAATTACTTAAGCAGTAGATGTGCAGTGAATTTGATAGCAGTAAGATAATTGTGCTCAGTCAAAGACTGGACTCACTTCTAAGAGCTACCTTTTATTGAGCAAATGTTTGGTCATCTAGCTGTCTACAATAATACATTGTGGAAAAACTCCTACCAGAATAAAAAAATAAGGTTTCTCAGGTCTGTAGAAAGTAAGAACCATGAGAGTAGGCATACATCTTTCTCTCTGTGGTTCTATTTAAGGCTAGTAACCCATGATATTATGCTAGGGAGAATTTGTACTACTCTCAAGTAGTGACTGGGCATGAACAAATGCAATATTTAGACAGAAACTGATTTACTGGCTTTTCTGGAGTGTGATGACAAGGCACTGAAGGTGAAAATGCTAACACATTGCTAAAAAGGCAGTAAGAGCCCACAGGGGCACTTAATAAGATGATTCCCACAAAACTTAGTAATTCGCTGCATAATGATATGCTTGTGAAACACTTATTTCTTGTATGGCACAGTGATATTAATGGAATGCTGATTTGGTGTAATAATAAAACTAAAAATTTCCCTTTAATGTACGTGGTCAGATCTGAAAAACACAGAATGTGTATTTCACAGTGCATTTGCACTGACAGAAAACGGAGTGGTATATTCAGGTGTGTATATGATAGAGGATGGGGGATGCTCCCACTGTTCTATAAAATCAGGTTCACATCCAAATATGTATGAAAAAATTGTGTAATACTATGTTATGATGCAAGTGGAAATAAGGAGCAAAAAAGGAGGTTTGAAAGGGGTAAGTTCTTAATACATACTATTTACACAAGAACGTCATTCCTGCCAACCATGTCTATTAGGTCACTTTTTAAGGGAGCTGGGAAAAGACATTAGTCTTTTGCTTAAGGAAGAACGTGCAAGTGACATGACACCTCAAACAGATAAGATCTGTGGAGATTCTAGGAAGCTGTGAGCAGTAAGTGAAGGAAGGATTACTCTGTCCAAGATTGTGAATCCATGATTTGCTGCTGGGGGAGAAGGAAATGAAAGATTTGAGCAAGGATCAAGTGTCTGTCAGCTAAGGGAGTGAAAGAATGGAGCTCTCCAGGGCCTGAAGTGCTGGATGGGAAAGACTCCAGTGCATAGTGGATAAACTAAAATAAGGATCATAATCCTGGGAGAAAGATGGACATTTATTCCAAACCAATTAAATCAGACTAAAAATGCAGGAAGTGGTTACAGGTGGCTCCGTGACTCCTGTCATCCATGATTATCTGCATATCCAGTATGTTGAAAACAGGACACTGAGAAGGTGGAGAAGCCCATTTGAAAATTTTCAAAAACACTTTTTTAAACCAGCTTTTCTACTTATGCCATGTATAAATCAGATAGCTGCAGAGCTGCGGAGTTGTTTCCTCTTTCTTTTTCTTAACTATATGTGATAAATGCAGCCCATTTCCTAATGCAGGTTTCACAGATTCATATAGGACTGGCATTTCATTCATTTGGCTACTACACAGCTATAATTGTCTTTTCTAACTTGACACAGCTTCTTAACCATTTTGTAACAACTAAAGAAGAATCTAAAGAACAGGAAGTCAGAAAATTTGTGGGTTTTCCTCACTGTAGTGAAGAGCATTGAAAAGCCTAACTTGCGGTCTGGTCTTTGTTTTGGTTTGCTTTTCCTAAGGGTACTCAGAACCTAAAGGTTGAAACTGTGCATACTACTACCTCTAAAAAAATCAAACCAATTGTGCTTTATAATTCAAATACTGTATTATTATGTCGCTAGTGCACTGAGGCACAAGTATGTTATTTACTGTTAGAATGCTATTACATGCTTTTATTTCAACTCCTTCTATTACAGAACATGAAAAGCAGCGGTTATGCAAAAGCACAGATTATATGAATTTGCATTTCAAAGTGAAATGGTTTTATAATGAATATGTGAGAGAACTCTCTGCTTTCAAGGATGCAGTGCCTGAATACTCTCTGTAAGTAGTGTATAGGGAAGTCTCCCGTGAGTTTGGGCTTGATGCAAGGTTTATTTTGGTCAAATATTTATGCTTACATTTGTGCAAGATCTCATGGTGCATACCACTGACAACTCTACTTTTTGCGCTTAGTCTTCTTTAATTCTTCATTCTATCAAATAAAATAGTCCAGGTATTAAAAATGCTGTTGTCTATTTCATAGGATGCTTTATTCAAGTGTTGTAAGTGCAGGTCTTCATAGATGACAAAATATTTTGGTCAGAAAATGCCTGAGGAAGGTATGAAATGCGGGAACAGCAGCAGCATTAGTTACAGGCCCCTGCATTTGTTTCATACTCAATGCTAATAGGATATACTACTGACGTTATTCTTACTGCATTGGGTTAATATTAAGCTGTTGTTTTCATTTTTGCCTTTCCTCCTGCAATTAATACATTCAATCCAGTCCTTTTATATGAGCTATCCTTAATCTCATTCCTTAATCTTCTGTAAGTCTGCTGATTTGCCGAGATAGTTTGGGGCCTGTTATTGGGTTAAAATTCTTTTAAATAAACGAAAGAAAAATAAAACACAGCTGATGTTTTATTAAAGCAAAGTTTTATCCAAGTTATTTCACATACAAATAAAAAATAAATGTTAAGAAAGAACCAATACTGATAAAAGACACATTCTAAAATTAAAAAAAGTGCAGAATAGGGTTCATTGCAAAACATGGACACATTTCTCTGGCGGCTACTGCTAATTTTGCAACACTAGGGTATATCAGTTAGACTATTGTGAAACTGAAGCCTGGAAGACCTTTTGGTAGCCACAGTGTCTCTGGTGACAAAAGTTTTTCTAGGATGATAGACCTTTTAGCAACTAGAACAGATGTGAAGACACAAGGTGCCAAACTGCTGGGTGGTATGGCATCTCTCCTCTCAGGATCTTTATGAAATGTACTTACTTTACTTTAAAAAATTGTTTTTAATTTTCAGGTGGTTTGAACCATTTGTCATTCAGTGGCTGGATGAAAACGAGGATGTCTCAATGGAATTTCTTCACGGAGCACTAGAAAGAGACAAAAAAGATGGGGTGAGCCTTTACTTTTTAAAGAAAGGAATAAAGAAAGTATTAAGACAGTTATTTAGTATTGCAAAACCAGAAGTATATTTGGTCCTACAGTGTCCTTGTTAGACCTCACAACATACACAGTCAGTAATGGTTCTTGGAAGACAACCCTATGGACAAATTCCTGCTCTAATTTCATTTGCCAAAATTTCCCATAGACTTCAATCTGTGGTTTCACTAAACTCTGATGTGATACTGATGTCATGGAAGAGATTTTTGGTTTTATTTTCAAGAGGTTTAAAAGTAATAGAAATGTGAAAAGCCACATTTCTCAGTATTATCAGTGAGTCTTTTTTTTAAATTTGTTTTTTATTTATTACTTTTTATGACACTAGGACGAATTTCGAGTGTAAGAAAATCAGTTAATACAGTTTTGATCTCTGAACAAGTATTAACGCATTTGAATGTTTCTCTCTAGTTTCAGCAAACATCAGATCATGCCCTCTTCTCTTGTTCTGTGGTTGATGTCTTCACACAGCTCAATCAAAGCTTTGAGATTATTAGGAAACTAGAGTGTCCTAATCCAGAAGCACTATCTCATTTAATGAGAAGATTTGCCAAGGTAAATTAAAATCAGTGCATCTCAACTAAGCTTCAGAGAGAGTGACATTGTGTTGCCATGTACTTAAAAGCTAATTCCAATGTTGTTTAGAATCAATCTCTTCTATCTCTGACTGGGATGCTTAGGAAGACATGCTGTCTCTGGCTTAAGACTGTTTTTCATCTACTTTGTCAAAATCATTTACCAGTTTGAGAAGTTCTATCCTCTCTGAGATTTCATATTTATGTATGTTATACAATCAATTATTATTCTTGCCAAGCACTGATTAAAATTCCAATAATGGAGCAATTCAGTGAAAAGCAATTATCTAATTAGTCAGTGCAAGGGAAGGAAAAATTCAAGGTATGGCAATAAAGTATTGTTGCTTGAAGCCCTGAGGTGGTAGTTCTTATTCATGTACTGTTTGATAAACTCAGCTTTGTTAGGCCGGCTTTCTATTTGGGTTGTAATATTTCCTCGCACGCTTTAGATTGCCATTATAGTCCTGATGGCTTTTTAAAAGTTTGCATTTATGTTTATTCCTGTTCTTCCATTGCAACAGTTTTCCATTTGCAAAGTTCCTATTTACATTATTATTTTAAGGTAAGCTCATATTGCCAGGCTTTGAACAGTGCTCCCTTGGTCTTATTTTTCCATTATATTTTTAATCTATGTATTGTCACCCTAGAGGACTTTTTGAGCTTGCTACTGTTCCATTAAGTATGTAGCACATTGCAAGGAGTAGAGCTCTCAATGCTTCTCAAAAACCAGTATGACTGAAATTAAAGTATCTCTGCTGTTGAAGATTACATTCCATCTAAGAACCACCCAACTGTTGTGCAGGGATTTGAAAATGTGCTCACAGGATTGCTTATATCATATTTTTAAAAAATACTATATAGTACAAGTGTAAGCACCTGTAAAATCTATAATTTATATAAACCTCCTTTTTTGTGGTTTTTTATTATTTTTGTTTTACACTGTGAAATTTACCATTTAAAAGATTCTTCTCCTTTCCTAGACTATCAACAAAGTGCTTCTTCAGTATGCTGTAATTATATCAAATTACTTCAGGTCATATTGTGATAAAGAAAATGTGGTAAGTAAAAAGCTGTGTTTTGTTTCTGCCTCAGAAATTACCTTTAAAGGACTTACTGTACTTTTTGAATATTTAATTACTTTTGTGTGTGAGAAAAAGCATGAATGGAGGAAGGGATTTTTGGTTTGCTTTATTTTTTAATAAGGTCAGCATGTTTTCATATCTGCTTACATTGCTGTGTAAAAGTTGGAATAGGTGGAATTGGTTAAGAATTCTAGCTAATAATTTCAGTATTAAAGTAGAAAAAAAATTTACAAGATGGCCAGAAACACTCCCTGGATAACAGCCTTCTACAATGGTGAATATGGTAAATGTATCTTCATCCTTTTTTCCAAACAGAAGTATTTTTGTTTGAGTTTTCATTTTGCATTGACTTGCTTCTCTTTATCGGTTTATTCATTAGAGAGTTTATAAGATCGTTGTTCCCTGTGCAGGGAGTGTGTGCAGACTTTTCTGCTACTACCACTCACTCTCTCTGCAGCAGTGAGAAGAAAATCATATGCTATTTTGTTGCCTTGCTGCTTACAAGGCACTCCTTAATGAAGGACGAGATTGCCATGGACTCAGAAATAAATGAGATATGGACACTAAAGATGTGTTTAAGCAAATCAAGACATAATCAATAGCTTAACATGACCAAGGGAAATTGTTCTTGTAAACTGACTTTTCAGTATCATTGATATTCAAAGCTAGTACTCCCAAGGCAGGCAATATTTAGCACTATGTGTGCTATATTTAGTAGTATGTTGTACAGATGTATCAATCTACAATTAGATAAATAACTGCAGCACTATCCTCATACTATTCACCTCCAAAAGTACAGCCCTTACATAGCTCATGCACATATCTCAGCTATATTTGTCACATCCCTGTGCATGGCTTAAGGACACGCTCATTCTTGCCAGTGCTCTCTCTAGTGTGAGACAGTGTCATAATCTAGAGGTCACCAACATATACACAATAATAGAATTCAGAAAGACATCTGTTGCAGCTAAACATCAATTATTCGTGGTTCTTCTTATAAGCAGCATTACAAAAAAACTAAACTTACTAGGAGAGATGTACCATTCTGTTCCTTTTACACAATTTTGTCTAAAATAGAATTAATAAATAAAAATACCAAACTCAAAACTTTATTATTAAGTAGAAGTTTTATATACAAGTTTTTACAGAGGAGTGACATTCATGTACATAGACGTGTCATATCTCGGATTTAACTTCTCACTTCAGATATTTTCAACATTTAGGCCCTTTGCAGTAAACACATTGAAAAGACTCACTTCAGGAGGTATCCACACATCTTTCTTCTGGCTGTACTAAATCTTTTCAGCATCTGAGAAGAGTAAAAGCACCAGGCCAAGTTTGGCAATCGTCGTGTAAGGATCAGTCTTACAGCTGTAGAAAGATAGAATAGAATAGTTCAGTTGGAAGGGACCTGCAACAATCATCTAGTCCAACTGCCTGACCACTTTAGGGCTGACCAAAAGTTAAAGCATGTTAATAAGGCTCTTGTCCAAATGCCTCTTAAACACTGACAGGCTTGGGGCATCGACCATCTCTCTAGGAAGCCTGTTCCATGTTTGACCACCCTCTCAGTAAAGAAATGTTTCCTAATAACAAGCCTGAACCTCCCCTGATGCAACTTTGAACCATTCCCACACATCCTGTCACTGGATACCAGCTGATACATGATAGACCAGCACGCCATATTGCCATTTCCCCCCCCCCCCCCCCCCCCCCATAATCTAGCAGGACATAAATCTTCATTCATTTTTAACTTTACAGATACACCATCTACATATTCCTTATGTCTCTCCCCTCCGGGGCAAATACAGAGCTAAAAAGAACACAACACTCTCTCTCCCCAGTGTGGAGGAGTGAATGCATTACATGTCTTCTACTTTAATGTTAATCAGTCCAAATCAAGCTTCATCTGAAATAATCTGTCTCTGTATTCGACCCAATATGAACCATAATTATTCTCAAAATCTAAAGAAATAAAATTTGTAGCTATTTTCCCCATTTCTTTCAATTTAATGCTAATATTAAATAAAGTTTACTGCTTTCTAAAAGAAATTAGTTTTGATACATAGTGTTGAGTCATTGAGTTAAACCATTTGTGGAGTCTTTTGGCCTGTCCAAAGGGATTTTTTTAATTGTCGGAGTGATTGATTTCTGAAGTCACCCTGGTATGCCAATCTTTACTAAGGCTTTAGATGGAATTAATCTCCTTATGGTGTAACGTGTTATATCAAATGCTTTTGGGGAACATAACTTACTTTTAACAGGAGCTACCTTTTTGAAATACATACTTTTAGCTTAATAAAAGACTATTTGATCTGGTGATCTTAACTATAAAAGATAGGACTAAAAGTCCATCTCCTGCATTAGAGTTGATAGAAGACATTAAAACAAATACTTTTTATGATTAAAGTTAGATTTTGGCATTCTTTTTCAAGTCAATACTTTTACTATTTTTATTAAACACTGTAAAAGGTGCACATAAACTATTCAAATAAAAGTATACCAAAGGTGCTTTTCATAAAGACATGTATCTAATGTAAAAACATCCTCTTATCTTCCACCTCCTGTCAGAGTTTACAAACAAACCTGGGGTTATGTGTTGTACTTGCCACTTACTTTTACGTATTGTTGCATCTGACTGTCTGATTCCTGTAAATTGCTGCAAAGAGTAATCTGAAGAGCGAGATGATAATGAAATCATAAGATGAGAATATTTTTAAACTCTGGTTCTGTTATTTACTGACAGCAATAGAAAATTTTCCATTGAGCCAAGGTAGACTTGGGCTCTGAAAGAGCAACCTTAGCTAGCCTCGAAGGAAACGTTGAAAACTGCCTCAGTATGAAGTATTTATCTCATAGCTTCAGTACATTGCCAAAGGCATTTGCACTTATTTTGAACAAAAGAACCAAGACATTATAGTCAGCTACTTATTCCCCCATCAGAAATCAAAATCATTGAATTGTGATATTGCAGATAATTTCCAGAATAATGAATACATCAGAAGAGAGGAGATAGTAAAGGAGAGGAGGACACAGTCTTAGTGATCATAAATTAACAGAAGGTAGATAAACAAATGGAAGAAGTGGGGTTTGTGGATTTTTCAAGAGACAGGAAAAGAGGTGATATTTCAACCATTACACAAAGCCAGCTGTCTTTTGCAGGAGGACAAATAGCATGCTTCACTGGGAAGCAGTAATGTAAGTATTAAGAAATTAGATCAAATTTCTTTTTTTTCCTTCAGTTGAGAAGGACTCTGACACCAAATTCCTTTGAGAGTAATGTAGAACTAATTAAAGCTAAATCATGTTACTGATCTTTTGAATACCAAAATCTAATCCCACCATGTTTCAGCACTACATTGGAACGTGCTATTAACTGGAAAGGTACAAATAAGTAGCAATAACTGTAATCATTCCATCACCTTCTTGTTGTCCAAAAAAAGTATGTGTTTTATTGAAATGCATTACTTCAGTGTCTAAATTAATCCAATCATGCAGTAGAACACACTGACCTTGGCCAACCAGAACTCTTTTAGCAAGTATTGTCTTACTGCTTCCCCTGCATCATACCAAGCTAGCATATAATGTCATCTGAGTACACAAAATTCTAGTAATAGATCCTTTCTTCCATAATTTTGAAATCAGCTGCTTAATTTTATCCATGTTTTACATTTTACCTTATATATATCCAGCAGTTGCTGTCATCTACATTGTGGCTCTGTGTTCTGCCTTAAGGAAATGAGCTTAAACAGAAATATTTTTAGACTAAAATAATAGGTTTACAAAACTCTACTGCCTAATTCATTCACCAACTTTTCAAGCATTGCAAAATGTAAATTTCTGATATACTATTCTGTTATTAACAGAACTGCCTGTTGATTTATTCAAATATTTAAGCATCAACCATTATCTGTGTTACAGTGCTGTCACAGTTTTCTGCGAAGACTGGGTCTAGAAAGCAATCTGGCACTCCCTTTCGCCCAGTCTATTTTCACTCCCCAAATACTTTGATCATTATTGTGTCTACTCTCCAAGAGATTATAATGTACTACTTGTATTAATCCACCAGATGTAATTGCATTAAGTATGACTAGCAACCATATGGGATAAATATAAGGTTCAGGACATGAAATACTGAGATCTGCCCATCGGGTTGGGAGAAGGTATTCAGTTTCTTGTGGCACAACACTGTCTTAAGGGCATAATGGGTGGTCACTGGCTGAGTGGTTTTGCTGACTGGGCAAAAAGGAGTGTAAATTAAAGAAGGAAGGGAAGGCAGCAGTGGTCAGGAACCTAAGATCCTCCTCTAAAAACCACAATTGCATAAATGTAGGGCTGCTGAATACACATATTCATACATAAAAGGAACATAACACACACATTCTCACATTTGGTGCTCTCTTTGTAGCCCTGTATCTTGATGAACAACATTCAACAATTAAGAGTCCAGCTTGAAAAAATGTTTGAGTCCATGGGAGGAAAGGAGGTGAGTCATATTTGTTTCCTGGTTCATTCAAAGTTCCTTAGAGATCATTAGCACCATGTTTTCAACCTAGTCACAGCCTTCACTTCTGCTTGCAGACAAAATCAAAATGTTTTTTTAAAAAAAAAAGTCTACAAGAACTATTTTATGTCCTGAAAATACTAGAAAGACCTAAAACTATTGCACAGAAACTTGCTAATGATCTGTAATGTTCAACAAGCACTGGGTGTTTTGTGTTGTAATCTGTAGTGCCAGCTTTATTTTAATGTTTGTATTGGACTATACTTTGCTTTTTTATGTATTGGTATGTTTTGCCTGTATCTGAAAATTTTGTAGAATATGTGCTTTGTGCTTTGTCTGTAATGTGTCATGTCTTTGTCTAATGCCTTTGACTTGCAATCCACTGAGCAGAAGAAAGAAGGAGAGAGATTCTCTTATGAGGTTTGTGATAGTAAGCATCTTTTATTATTCCTGACCATAATTTCTAAGGCTAAGAACAGTCACATTTCCTACTAATTTCCATCGATGCATTTGTGTAATTCCCTATGATCTAAAATCAAAAGAGCTATGCTTGGGCATTCAGTTGACGCTCTAAATTAAGTTTTACTAGGCAGATAGTGTAAAGTCTTTCAGAGTTTCTAAAAAAATCTATAAAACATTTTTAAGTGCACTTTTCAGTACCTGAGGGCCTGCTTGTGTTCAAGATTCAGCACCATTTCACCAAGAGCTGCTACTCAACAGTCCAGAATATGCTTAGCTTTATCTCCTTTTATATTTCAGAAGACTTAAAAGTGCCTGAAGTCATGTCAACAGTAAAAGGACATAAATGTGCTTCAATACTTTGCTGATTGTAGTCTTTGACTGTTTTGAAAGCTAATGAAGAAATTAACATCTTTTCAAGCTATAGAATCCTGTCTTCTTGTTAAAAAGCAATGTTTATAATGTGAATATACTATCCTTATTATCAGTAGCTGGCTTTAAGAAAGAAGTTACACATACATCAGCTTTTTCTTGTTGAGACTGTAGTTTGATAGTTTCACAAAACTTTGATCTAATGTGACTAGGTTATAGAGAGAATTGGAAAATACATTATTTCGTATTTCCACACCCACAGTGGGACACTGCAGAGGTAAGATAGTCCCCTGTGTCATGCAATGAATAGCACCTTCCAAATGAACCCACAGGCTAACTCCGTGTTGAGGAGGTTTTGTTGAGCTAGTAATAGCTTCTTGAAACTGCCATGGCAAAAATACTTCCTGTTCCAGAGAACATGAAATAAATTTCTGCAGCCTTGTCATCATTGAGAATTTCATATCAAACTGAAAAATACATATTTATCATCCAGATGCGGCAATGGTTTTTGTGGTTCCTATTAATCCCCTTTCACTCTCCGAATATTACAAATAATCTTGTCTTCCATGCTCTTATGTTCTGTGTAAAGTACTTTTGTATTAAGGCCTTGGATCCAATGCTGCATGTTGAATGTCATGAATCATAAAAACAGCTAAGTGTCTGTAAATCCTGATGAAGACAAGGGCAGAGGAAAGCTGAGTAGCACTTTGTTTACATCTATCAAATTATTTTCAAATCAGAATATTTTCTTGAATCTCCAAAATATTCCATTTTCCTCAAGAAAATAATTAGTTTTCCTTTTGCTCCCAATAGCTTATATAATAAAAAATATAGTTAAAAAAAATAATTAGGGTTTTTCATAGCAATTTTCTTTCAGAATCTCTCATCACTTCTCATCCTTTTTACTTTCCCTTTTGATGTTAATGAGGATGAATTATTAAAGGTGTTACAGTATCAAAGCAACATTTCCTACAAATGTGATGCAACATGCAACCCTTGGAGAAGATTTGGAGATATTTTTCTAAAATCCCTTTGTCATGTACCTTAAGTGCATCTCTGATTCACGGTCTAAGAAAAAAGATCTAAAAAATACATTCAAAGTTTTGTTTGTTTCTCATTAGGGGAGTTTCCTGAAGAAAAGTACATTCATGTTCAATTTTTTGTCACGCATATCAAAGTGCCCCTAAAATGTTTGTCCTCAAATTGGAATACTTATTCCCCTAGCTATTCTGAGACCATAAACGCTAATGGCCAATTTGCCTTTTTGAACTGGTACTTATAAGAAACAAAGCCAGCAATAAAATCTGTAAGCAGTTTCATTGCAGGGAGAAAATAGCTTAATGTTTTGCTTGTGGAGGGCATAAAAATTCAGATGATTTTCAGCAGAATAATAAGACCTATTTCAGTTGAAGCAAAACTAATTCTAAGAAAAATTAAATGGTGTTAATCTCCTTAGTGTCCCATTGTGAGCAGTATGTTTTTCAAACTATGCAGTCAAAATACCACAATCAAGCAGCAGTCCCTATGTTCAGAGTAGGCCTATTGCACATTGCAGGGCAGGAAGCTCTATAAATAGAGAAAAAACTGGGCTCTCAGCTCCCCAGCCATTGAAATAAAATAGTCTGAACAGTATGAGTTTCTTTATTAACTTTCCTCTTCTGCTGTAGCCAAGCAGGATGGGTACTTAAGAAATTATATAAATGAGATCAGTCTGTCATAATAAAGTAAAAGTAGTAAAGTGGGATCCAACCCACTGTCTTCTTTTTAAAAATCAAGTCCAAAATCATGGGAACAGATCATCATAATGTGGAATTTTTGTTTAGTTCCTGTTTGTTTTGTCCAAAAGGAGTGCATATGCTGGCACTAAATCATCTTTTTTATGTCTGACAAGTTGGAAGCTGATAAAAGGGAAAGAAAAAAAAAGTTAAAGCTTTTCACCAGATGGCAGAACATGGCAGAAATGAGTTACAGCAATTAGGATCAAAAAAAGGTGGAAAGCAAAAGCAGGTTGTTTATGCACAACAGTATTACACTGACTGTAGGTAAATCATATTTCCACTCCGGTCAAGTTCAGTTCCAACTTTATATGTAATGCTTAGAAATTCCTACAGGATTCTGTACGTGGTCCTAAAGATTTTGATGGGATGACAGAGGCCCAGACTTAAGCAGAATAGTTCTGAAATGTCCATCTTTAAATCTGTAAAGTCAGAGGCCTAAGTATTTAGAGCAGTAGCAGCCAAAGCAGCCAATCTCAAAATGGAATTCACTGTACCTAGATAGTTGGGGGGGTGGAGGGGGTGGAGGAAGGATGGTGTCTGTCAGAGACAAAAAGAACTACTGAAGTGACGGATCTGATAAATACCTGTATCTTCCCTAGATGTACATATAATATGTAAAATTATTTTCTGAACAGAAGCAACCAGGTGGTCCCATTAGGAAACTATAAGCAATTAGACCTGTGAAATTGCAGATAAATGGAATTCAGATTAGAGAAGTTCCATTTAACTCATGCAAAAGTAATTTGCCTCTCTGTAGTTTCCTATAGAAATGCTACCAAATTTGCAGTTAACAAGATTATATCCATACTAGCACACATTAAATTACAGCATGGAATAACTCAATCTAGCACATTATGTCAAAAGCAGCAAAATTCATCAGATCTTTAATTCTTTTCCAAGGCTTGTATGTGTAAAAAATTTCACAGTTTTAGACAGGCAGCATTTGGAAACAATGATGTTCAAATAGTTTTTATTTTTTTCAGCTGTTCAGCAAAAGTTTTCTCTGCTTTTGTTTAGCATTCAGAAAAAGTCAAACTTCTAATTATCTATTTAATAATCCGTAATTAACAGATCTTATGAAGTGTGCCAACAAAGTTATTAATATATCCTCTTGTGGGTAAAAATAAACTCTATTATTTAAGAAGATGGTAAAATAACAGATTTATGAACCTAAGAAAGCCAAGCATATTAAGAATTGGTGGAGAAGTATGATTTACACGTTAACAGGTTAATAACATTTACACTACCAAAATAAGTTTGCTGTTTAAAAAGTTCAGATTTTGACGCCTGAGCAACCTACCAATATATTTTAAGACTAACTTGCACATGCTCTGAACTGTAAATGGAACCCAAGAAGCTAAGGGGTAAATGGTCTTTTCTCTCTTTCAATGCTTAAATTAGATATGGCACATTAATGACACTGGTCTTTTTTCCCCCAACAATGATCTGCTCGGTGAGGGCTTTTTTCTTTTATTTTTCTGAAAAATTATCCAGGCGTGGTTTTTTTGGTCCTTCTTCATCAAACTCTATGTAGCAGCTGAAACTTGAGGAGAAAAAGAAAAGTCCACAATACTGTAGCTATTTCGTTTTCATATCTGTATATCCCTATATGACATCTTCTCAGATGCTGATCAGCATTGCCTTTTGTCTCACTGTCATCCTTTGCTTCTGGCTGATTGCAAACTAGAGTAACATTAGGGCTAGGTTAGCCCTGTAATTTGTCACTTAACCATATCTGGGTGGCTGAGATTTCTGCAGCTGAGCATGTTTGTACCTATTTACTTATAAACTGCTACTAGTAGGAACTAGTATGAAGAATTACAGGTTGCATTTACCTAAGTTCTTATACACTTCCCTTCCTATAATAACTCTGAACTATCCAGAAACAGATTGGCTCACGAAACAGAGATGGTTGTTTTTATTGTTACTCCCTTGCTAGTAAGTAATCTCAACCAAGTCAAGAATGCTGAGGACTTCTTCTCTTGGTCACTGGAAAGCTTTACGTAAATGAATTAATCTCTTCATCACTGATTTGCCTCACTGGGAAACTTACCTCCTTTACATAGTGGTTTTGAGAGCTATGTGTTACTGTCTCAAGTAGTGAGTGTTGTGATGTCAACCTGCTAAGTCTTGCAGTTTGTCAACTTCATTAAGGCAAACCATTTGCACAGTGCTGTAGTGCATTTCCCACACCATGCTTTCCTGAGAATAAGCAAACTTGGTATGAAATGTGTTAGCGGGAGTTGTTCAAACCATTGCTGAAATAATAGATCCTTCTAAAGCACAAATAAGATTCCTTTTGGAGCTTGTTGTTGCAAAACTATGATGTTTTTGCACAGTGTAGTCATGTTGTGAACTACAGCCTTTTAGAATATTTAAGAGGGAGACAGTAACCCTTCCTGCTTCCACTGAAATATTTTTTTTCCCCAAATGTTTTGGTTTTTACAGAAGGCATCATAGCTGAACATACTTTTCATACTAAAAAAAAATCAATTTATTAATTTATATATAAAAGATAAGATATACAGAAGATAATCCACAATAGTTAGTGTCTGTGATGTGCAGAGGTACCAAAAGCTGACTTACCTTATCTCCACTGTACAAGGCCATCCTAAAACCATCTTTACCAGTTGTGAAGTCCCCCCAGAATTTCATAGTATAGAACCATCATAATAGTTCCCATCTTTGCTGTACTGTATTAGAAAAAAAAGCCGGTCATGGCTGTGGTATGTTTGGATGATGCCAGTCAAGGGCTGATGCGTGAGGACCCTCTGATTTGCCCTGCGAACTCACTAGCACATAGAGGGCATATGGTAAAATAAATGAAAAGTGCACATTTTAGTCCTGGTGATACACTCAAATTTTTCCAGCAGTTAAACAAAAATAACAATAGCATTTAAAAACATTGCTAACATGTTCTTAGTCATCACAACACCACCAGGTGTCTAGTACCTGGATGGTCAGCCCGCATACCTCTTTATATTCCACTCCTCCCTATGACACTGCATTAATAAGCATGAGCATGTGTATACACAAGGCTGGATGTCCTGCTAGATGCTTCCAGCTGTGCACACACAAACTTGTTCATGCAATTTGTGAGCACAAAACCCTCTAAAACATCTAGCACTTGCATGCACCTTTCTATAATGTGTGTTATGTCCACAATCTGACACTAGTATTTAATCTAATTTTGGCCAGACTAAGTCCATTTCAAGGTGAATTTAGCAAATATATCATGTTTTCTGGTTATCACAACAACCTCTGATAGAAAGTAACTACATTGGCCTTTGTAGTCCCAGTAACGAGATGATTCTCTAGCTTGTGCATGATCTGGTAAGAAATTTTGAGTCTTCTGCCTGCCTGGTATTTTTTGCTTTCTCTGATCTGTAACATGTTCAGTGTGAATGCTTTTATGTTCAGTATTTGTTAAATGTTAATATTCTAGTGGTCTTAAATTTGTGTTCTGTATGTATCCCACCAAAGGGGGCAGTATGTTTCCCTAGTGAAATGCATTTCTTGGAAAAATCTTTGCCTTTGTTAGTAAACTCCAGCTTTGTTAACTAATATAGACATTTCAGTAAAATTATCTTTTTTTTTATCCCTGCTTTTCATACAAAGGAAAATAATCACTTTACGTGTATGAACTGTCAGAGTGTATCTGCCAGGGAAACTACTAAGACATGAAGTGGAGAAGCAACAGAACTTCTCTCAATGCAAAGTAATTAAAAACTAAATCACTAAGTAGTCATAGTGTTAAAATATCAGCTTTTCAGATTAGAAAAGTGCTACACATCACTGAATATCTTCTAAAGAATGTGTGGCAATTCCCCTTGTCACTTATTTCAGATTCTTGTCAAAAACTGTAATGAAAATCTTGGGTTTTCTATGCTTTTAAACCACACATAACCTCTAAGGAGAGAAAGGATGGCCTAAGGTTAGAACACAGTAGATCTTTGGGGGCATTTCAGAGTTTGTTTTTTCTTTACTTTGCCTTAGAATTCCTGTGTAGTCTCATGTAAGTTATCCAGTGTGCTGTGACACAGCTTCCCCTTGTCTCTAAAGTATGATTAAAACAGCTGACCTATGGCTCCATAGTACTCTGAAGCATCAGATAAAGAATAAGCACTAAGCACTACTCTTGCAGTTGAAAGATATGAAAACACAAATAGAGACAGACCTGATTACATATTCTAAATGTGCGATTTCCTTTGAAATTGTCAGAAGATCTGTTTCTGACCTTACTGCAGAACAGAACCCAGAATTTGAGGATTATCATTGAAAATCATTCCTTAACATTGTGATGTAGATAGCTGAAAGACCTGGAAATCAGTTATTAATTCACATTTAGCTGTTGATCCTGATGATCATCAATCATATCCCACAATGGACTGTAGCTATTTTCCCTAAATGCTAAAGCTCAAGGACACAAAAAGCCTTATCTTTTTAAATTTGAAAAAGAATGCATGCCAAATAAAAAAGCTGCTGATCAATATCAACAGAGTACCTTTTTGATTAAATATCTATGCATGGATCCCCATCCCTGTAAATGTTAAACTATATTTCTGCCCCGCGTTCTCTTTTTTCCTATGTTTAGAAAACCTGTATCAGAGGTACAGGAGCTGTTCTCCCTGTGCATCAGAATGCATTGCTCTGTGCTTGAATTATGTATGTCTTAATGGCTTTTAGAAACAGAAGTACTGAAATTCAGTAGATTCCCTTCCCTCATACTATATCAGTAGAAGCAGCATGGATAGTCTTCAAGCCATCTTTTTTAGTGCTGGTTGTTCTACTTTTACACTGCATTAATGGGAATATCGAAACATCTTCCACACAAATCACAAAAAAATTACCAACAGTGGTGAAATGTACAAAAATAATTAAAAGGTAAAAACATCTGCAGTATTATCAACACAAGCACTAACGTCTCATGCATCCTTCTCTTGGTATGCCTTGTGAATACCATTTGCCTGCTAATGGTAGTTCTATTCTTGTGACTGCCAGCACAATTTGCACCATCCCATAGAAAGCTGTTGATTAATGGCACAGTTTTGATTTCTAACAATATAATTCTTCATTATTACAATCAAATATTTTCCTTTAAATGGTAATTGGATTTTTAGGCCTACTAAAGCAATCCTGTGTTGTAACAGGTGTTTCCACATTTGATTTTCCATAGTGCAGTGTATCGTTGCGTATAATTCCTAATTCATTAATTGTAATGGAAAACCCAAAACCATAGCATATAAGTAAAATATAATATTACTTATCTCTTTGCAGTTGGATCCTGAAGCTAGTGTTGTTCTAAAAGAACTTCAGGTGAAACTTAGCAATGTATTGGATGAACTCAGCGTAACATATGCTACAAGGTAACAAACCTATTTTACTGCAAACCTTAGAGAAATATTCAAAATCTACCTCATTGATTAAGTCTGGGTGGTTGTTTGGATGTCCTGAGGCACAACCTGCTTCTGCCCTGGTGAAGTGGTGTGCATTTGTGTGTGTGTGTGTATGTGTTCGTTTAGACTCTGAAACATACAGCAGTAACCCCACTGTAAAGAAAACTGAAAATGATCTGTGGGCATGAACGGGTTACAGGCTGATAACTTTTGTTCTGCTTTTTGGAAAACAAAAATTGCTGGTTTTTTCTTGCCTGATGCTGTGTTAAACTTTTCTCTCTGACCATGTTTATGTTACTTCCTGAGACTGACAGCTTTTTCGAAGTGGCCTGCTTCAACCAGGGATGACTGCCTACATTTAGCCTGCTTCAAATGGTCACTGTGAATGGCCACCTTGGGTAATTTGCTTGCCTGTGGCTCTGCAAGAATTGTCTCATGATGAGCCTTACTCTCAAAATCTTTTATTAATCAGAGTGCACACTGCAGTCTTGAATAAGTATGGTGCTGTGCCTGTTCTACAAGAAGTTGCAAGTTATTTTTGCTTCAAATTAGAAGGGAATCTAAGAAAGAGGGATTACTGCTGTAGTGGTATTCATTAAGCGAAGTCTGTAGTTGCTTATTTAATCCATTGATGAACCATCTGGGTGAACAGACTTCACTTTTTCTGTTGCTTAGTTTGTCATATTGTCTTGCTTTATTTTTGCTCCCAGGCCCTGGTTCTCTGATCATTGACAGTGCATGAATATTATTTCTTTCCAGGGCTTCTTTCTGAATGAGCCAACTAGGTTTTTGCAAAAGAAAACCCAGGAATAGCTCAATCTAGGATATGCTCCAGATAGCTAGAACATTCCTCATGGGTCAGTTTATTGCTAGAATTTGTGAGGTTAACAATATTAGAAAGATTGCTAATGTCAAGAAAAGCCAATGCATTATTTTGGCTTTTATTAGAGGGACCGGTCCCAAGGATTTACACGAGCAGCTTCAATAGCAGCTTCATGTTGATTTCATCTAGGGCTTTGAAGTGTGTAGGTCAGTACACATCCAAGTGTACTTAGAAAAGTTTCCAATTTTTCTAGTGTTTTCACATGGAGATTTGCATTCTCTTTCTGTGATTAGCCATGTAGCTGGAACAGCTTACTGCCTAATTATAATGTTTCTTTTCTCTCATAGTAAATTCACTTTCTTCAAGTTAATCTCTGCCATTTATCTTTTCACATTAATAGGCCTGGTATATTTATGGCCTCTGTTTTGCATTTCTAATCTAATGAATTAATCCTAAACCAATTCAATTAATCATAAATCAATTCATAAACCAAATTACCATGTGTGCAGAGCCTTATTCTGCCTCTGAACTGTTGACTGATTAACTGCTGTTGTGCATTGTTTAAATATATTGACTGAAGACTGTATCACATCAATGACACTAGAAGACTGCCAGACAATGGCTCCACCAGATCAGTTAGGAAACAACAGTTTTCAGAAAAGCTGAACAGATACAACTTGAGGAGCAAGAATTTGTTCACACTCACCTTGGAGTGGAAAAGATTCCTTCCAGGAGGAAGAGTCTAACTACTTCTCTGTGTGTTTTTTTGTGAAAGAATATTTTAAACAGTCCAAATGTTCTAGCTTTGTCTAGTTGCAAAGAAGTAAGCAAAGCTTTTGACGGCACTGACTCTGTGTGAAACCCAGGAAAAAGTAAAATTGAGCCAAATGGGGCAAAATCAGTAGAAGTTTTATGTTTGTCCTCAAGAAGAATACCAAAGCTTAGTTCATATAAACCACCAAGAGAAAAATAATTTATAGTCACCTGTTCTTGTTGTCCTTTCACACCAAAAATAAAATCTTGAGAAGTTGTTGCTAGCTGGTAGTCAATCATACCCTAAACTACAGATTCTGATACATCTATTGCTTTCAGAAAATAATTACTTGGCACCCCTACAAGGGCATGAAAAGCATAATGACAGAACGGAAACAAGGGAGTGAAAATCAAAACAGTACATGAATTAGTTATATGAGCTATAATCCTGAGGATTATAGCTTGAGTTACTTTCAGTCTGTAGCACCTGCGGTATCTCGCGTTTGTGAACTTTCCATCATTGCAGAAAAGATTTAAATCTTGTTGAAAAACCTCAATCAAAATGATAAATGTTGCTTTCTATCCCAGAATTCTTTAATTTTCTTTTTTTTTTTTCCACCCTGTAGTTTCCAATTTATTATTGAAGACTGTGTAAGACAAATGAGCAATGAACTGAATCAAATGAGAGGAAATGGGAATGCAGCAGCCAATAAGAACAGCGCAGCCATTGATGCCGAGATTGTGCTTCGGCCTCTCATGGATTTCCTGGACAAAACGTAAGTGTGGCAGACTGGTGTATGTGGCAGTTTAGGAACTGGATGTTACGCTCAAACATACTTAGTTTTACCCTGAAGCATCATTAATACCTAGAAACACTCCATAATATTTTTAATATTTGTAGTATTCACATGTGGGCAGAATACTGTGCTTAACCTGTTTACTTATATTAAGCAATTTCTATGTAAGCTACATATTTGCCTTTCTATTTCTTGTCACCTAGTATTCCCCTGCTTATTAATATGCACTTCTGTGTCACCAAAAACTTGGTCATCATTTAAAGATTTAGAGAGCAACTTGACTTTTTTCACTTGGTAAAAAGCTAAATTTTGACATAGTCCTGCAAACTCACTCTGGGCCCTGAAAGTAAGGGTATCTTATCTTCTCATCATCCAGCAGTGACAGGATAAGTTGTTCTGATTTAAAGAATTGTTTTATAACTTTTTGTTTCTCCAGGGCATTACTCCACATGCTTATTGTTTCTAAAAATGGGACTGATGGGCTTGCTGCCTTAGAAACACAACAAGAATCACAGCTACCTACTGTACATATGCATAGCCAAAGTCTAAAAGTCATTGGCATAAAGGGTGGGGAGGGAACTAAATGGGATTTGGGGTTTTCTTTGGGGGTTTAATTTTTCTAGACTTCATTTTTGAGGGCTTTGGCAATTAGATGAATTTCAATGACAGCTGGCAACAGGCAAATGCTTGTTTAATGTATTTGATAAGGTTTGATTATTTATGCAACACCGTCAAGTGCAGTGCCTGCATTCCTAGCCTGGAAAAAATTTTTAACTGCTTTATCTATATGTCAGCCTTTTATTTTTAGCTATTTACCTAGTCCTATGCGTTAAGTTATAAGAGGGGTATGTGCTGCTTTTAAGCAGTATGGGTTTAAATTTTAGTTATCTTTGAGTTAAGATGTTTACTCCTAGCAGAAGTCTTGAAGAAAAGCCAAAATGTTTATACATTTACATGTGCAATCCTAAGCTCATCATTTTAAAAAATGGGTAAGCTGACTTTTGCCCATCAGGTTCGATTCCAAATTGTCATTTCTCAAAGCTGTCTTCATAGCTTCTTAGAGATTTAATTGAATAATGGCATAATGGAAACAAAAATGGGTTTTAAATTACTGTCTGAATAGAAAATATTCCTCACCACAGGAATGTTAAATGGAATTTTAGCAAATGCTAAACCCATGCACAGAAAATAAAGATGTGAAATTAAAAAAAAAAAATACTGATAGGGAATATCACCTTTCTTACAAATATATATTTATAATAGGAATAAAAACATACCACGTTAATATGATTTAGGTTTTAGTTATTGATGCTTTTATTTGTGTGCTTTCTAAGAGTAGTAAGAGATGCTAGCAATATGAATTGGCATGTTTATGATGTGATATGTATAATGACTTTATAATAATCTTTTTTTACATTAATAGATTAGACATAATTCTGTAAAATTGCCCATATATGCATTCGCATGATATTATTTTGAAATATTTTTCCTGTGTCTGAAAACTGTAGCACTTTATTCATGAATCATTCATGATAATACATACAAGATGGTTTACGAATATACTTTCAAATAAAGAAAAAAATCTGTCTAATTATATAGAGCCTCCAAAAAATTAATTTTACTGTTAGTAATAGATAGTATGATTGCACAGACATGCCAGTATACAGAAATAAATACTTCCAAATGGTAGTCCTGAATTTGCATTAGCTATCAACACCTAGTCCTACATCACAGTAGAAATGTAAGACAACAAGGGAGACGTTTGTTTTTTATTTTTAAGACATAAACAAATTATATAGCAAAACTTTTATTTAGGGGCTTGAGAGTGCTAAATTTTATCATCCATCAATCTTTATAACTTGTTATAATTTTGCATTTTCAGTAAATATATATCACTAATATATTAAGCAGTAAATTGTATAGTGGAGATATACTTCATATTTTATATATGCATATATACTTTATAACCTGTAAATCAGGTCTTTTTTTACCAAAAATATTTACTGATAATATTGCAACATAACTAAGCCATTGAGAAATCCTTATTGGTAGAGAAAAGCTAAACCATAGTGGCCATTAGTCTGCGAATATAGTGATACCACACCTCTGAAGTCTTAATGCTAGTTTTGGAGACTGGTTTGTGTTTTGTTTTATTCCAGTTTAACTGTCTCTGCAAAAATCTGTGAGAAGACAGTTCTGAAACGAGTTTTAAAAGAGCTATGGAAGTTAGTCTTGAACAAAATTGAAAAACAAATTGTGCTTCCACCACTGACAGACCAAACCGTAAGTGTCCCAGCAGTTATGCGCACACGTTATAAGGGATTGTAATAATGTGCTTAATCAGGTGTTTGCCAAGGGGTCTGATGCTATTCTTTTCTGTACATTGACCAGAAGGAATAATATATTGACTGTATGCAATATGTTGCTCTCCAGTGTTTCAAAGCAGTGTAGCTAGGTTGCTCTTCTGTAGCTGGTGAGGAACACCTTGCTCTTTCCTATACTGCCTGCTCCAACTCGGAGCAGTTTTTATGAATGCAGTATAAAAGAAGCTGAATCACTGACTTTGTAGTGTGCTTTCATATAAAGGCTTTTAGGTCTGATTTCTCTTGACTTCATCATGCACAGTAACACCACGAGAGTTCCTTGCCCTTCCCAGTTGCACCAGAAATTCAATTGCTTCCATTTTTACAGCTCCCAGAAAGCCAGGAATGCCCCATCCCATCTCCAGTCCTGCCTGCTGTGCCATTCCTCACCTTGAAGCAGCACTTAACGTTGGGAAGTTTAAGCCAATTTTAGCTCTCAAGTTTTGGGGTATTTTAATAGCAGGCTTGGTAGGATGTCCTCTTTGCACAGGACTGCATTTAGAGCTGGACAAAAAGAGGGAAAGCAACTGTAAGTTAATACAGAAAGCAGTGCTGCTACGCACAAGACCAGTGTGGGTGATGGCCTGACATGAACACTGAGTGGTGACAGAGCTGAGGGCACTGGTAAAATCCGGTTCTGTCTAAGGATGGAAGAAAAAGAGCCTGGCGTGGAGTGCCTTTTTTTAATTGTTTCTTGCTTTTTTGAGGGACTGGCATAACATAAATGTTAATTCTTCTCATTTTCAATCTTGCCTAGAATAAATTCACCGTCTTTATGACAAGCTAATCATGACATTGCCATAGTGTGCCTTTGGGCAACTTTACTGTATACATTCTATGATATCAGTTAAGCTGCTAAAAATCTATTGGTCACTATCCATATGTTAAAGACATATCATTAAATCATATTACAATGTATTAAAGATGCATGAAAGAATATTGCTGGAGAGGCAAGAGGAAATCTAATCGAACTTGTACAAATGGTGTTAAGGTAGTAATGAAATAACCTGTGCTATTAAAAATTCTAGACTAGAGCTAATCACAAGATCATAGCCAAGACTCCATTCACTGGATTTGTTCTTACTTACTATAATACTCATTTACTACACGTAATCAGAAACGGCCTCTCTTTCAATAAGTGACTGTATCAAATTTATATTTCTGAAATTTTTAACTTGCTTTTCAAACATTTTGAGACAAATTTTATCTGCCAATACTTAAGTAGCATTTAAATTGGGTAACTGCATTTCCCATCAGGCGTTAGGAGCATTTATTAGCTTTATGCAGGATCCATTGTTACACTGATTCATAGAACAGCACGGTTCAGAGTTAAGGGGGTTTTCTGTTGCTTTTTTTAATTGGTTGCCAAGAATAGAGAGTTGCCTGTCAAAGACTTAGTAAGCCCACCTGGACGATAGCACAATATGTTTCAGTTAGTTAGAATAGTAAAACATTTTTTCAAATATTTCCCCCCCAAGAGTTTCAATGTAGATCTTCATTTAAAAAATAATAAAAAGATCTCAGTCTTTCAAGCATAGTGAAAGTAACTTTTGACTGCCAACTGAACACAGATTTCAGATCTGTCTGAATCTGCAAGCACCTCTGTTGTCCTTACTGATGCTCTGAAATCACACCAAGCAATAAGCTGTGACACTGATGTTATAGCCCATTTCAAAAAAGCTTATTCCAGTCATTAGTTTAGCAAGTTGATACTTCATTAAGCTATGGGTGTACATCTGGAATGCAAAACTTCTGCATTTCAGGCAGAACACAGAAAGGGTTGTGAAGAAGCAGAGACAAGGACCCCTCGTCACCCCTCACGTAAAATGAAGAGTCTTCTGGATGGACGTTAGATTAGTTAGTGGCCAAAGGTAAAAAGGCTTCTGTTTATCAGCCAGTTACTGATTAAAGGCAGAGACTGTGCCTATCATTCAAGACTCTTTAAGATCATTTAAATAGAGGCAGCCGGTATTACCACAAGTGCTTTGCGCCCATTCTTCATAAAACTGAAATGACCCCTGCTTCTCCACACACACTTAAAAAACGTGAGCCTCCTACTAGAAAGTTGTCTACAGCATATTTTTTTCCAAATTTTGTTCAACATTTCTATGGTAGAAGATACAATATCTTAAATATATAGTCTGTAATGACTAAGGAACATGAAAAATAGGTACAAAGATGACTGGATTAAGCTTTCAGAGTGCTTGCAGTATCACATGTGTATGCTACATTTCACCAGCTGTTCGGTTTTACTAGTGGTAGCCTCTATATAAAGTGTCCCAGTTGGCAGGCATGGTGAAAGGTGTATAGCTAGTTGCATTTATTTTGCTGCTTCTATTTACTACTGAACACACAATTAAACAAAATCAATGAAAAGTAGGATATTGTAAGAGAGATGTTTCCCTTTTGGAGCCTTGAATATTACTTTTTTCTGAGGGTGAGAGGCACAGACATTAGGAAGCAGGGTTTGTTTGGTTTTTTTAATTTTCATATTTATCATTCTCACTGCTAATAAATAATGAAAATTTAAGCTAATATTACATCTATTGAGAAGCAAACTTATTTCTGGAAACTGAAACCTTTTGGAACAGAAAGTCTAATGAAAAATTGTTCTGTATTGTGCTATGTAAGTTGGACTGATTTATTTTTTTTTAATGAAATCCAGATATTCAGAACTATGTCTTGCTGAACTGCCAAGTAACTGCACTATTAGCTATATTTCTTGGAGTAATTGTGATAAAAAATGTGAGCATGGAATTATAAGTAGGATTCTGTTTGTCTAAGACAAGCACGTAGGCATTGGCCTTTGTTATCATGCTGGGATTTGGCTATTGTAAAATATTGGTTTAAATTCATAACACTTTGGTATCTTTTCTTCAAAAAATGGCTTTGGCTTAACAGTACACCATTATGCTGTGTGTTACTCAGCTGAAGATTTCACTGTAGACAGTTAAGCTTTTGCAGGCTCCTCAGGGCTGCTCACTTCCCATTATGATTATTTATATTAGCATAGCACCTCAGAGCTATGATTATGGACAAATATCTCATTGACATACTGTATTAAAACAATCCAAGCCTTAGTTTAAAAATATTAAATACAAAGTGAGATAGTAGACAGGAGCACACGAAACCACTATCAACAGAATATGCAATATTTGTATCAAGTATGGGATATTGGAAGGAATCATGCTGCAGGCATTCAACTGCTTGGCCATATCAACTGAATGGAAGTATGTCTTGTGTAATTGAAATTTTTATTTAGCTTTGCAAAACAGTGGCTTTGGCTAACTTCCTAGCAGAAAATAAGATCACATTGACATAAAAAGCAAACACACTGTAGTGAGTCTGTTGAATTTTCAATGTGATTGCAGGGGCCCCAGATGATATTCAGTGCAGCCAAAGATCTTGGACAACTGTCAAAACTCAAGGTAATGGAGCCAAATGAAACTGTGAATGGCTTGCTCTAGTGAAGAAAATACATGAAATATTAGTGACTGTGAGGCCAAGCCTCATGCCTCATTCTTTATTTATTATAATAAGATTGAATATGGCAGTAACTATTCATAGGTAAGTAATGATTTTACAGTCTCATCAAAACCAAAATAAGATGAAAAGACTGTATGCTTATATGGTAAAGTGATCACTAGATGGGTGAAGAAGGTATCATTCCCATATTGCACAAGTAGGCCTTATAAACATTAAACATTACCAAAAAATAAATTATGAGATCTTTGTGTTCCCTTCTGGAACCAGTTCTGAAAAAAACTCTAATGTAGGAATACTAGTAATTTTTTTCTGTGTATTATTTATGGTATGTATTGAAACACAGCATGTACCTCTACAATAAACTAATCAGTGCTACATTAGTGAAGTCCATAATAGACTTGATGGAGAGCTTAGATGTTTGATACTGATGTCAGTTGTTTGCCAATCAATTTTGCCATTAGTATTTCAGATTTACGCAGAAATGTGGTAATTTGTGCTTCTATGAATAATTGCTCAGTTTGCTAGAGGAGTTAAAATGTTGCCTAAGTAAATCAGAGGATGCTTATTTCAGACAAAGATTTCACAGGAGTATAGTCACTTTATGACTCAACTTATGTTCTAATAGGAAACCCTTTCTTTTTTTTTAAACATATGGCATTAACAAACATTAGTTAAACTGTCAGATTTATTAATAAAATTAATTATTTCAGTATCATCTAATATAATTATTTAAATATAAAATTTAAACTTTTCCCTGTCCCCCAGAACAGAGAAATAATACATCCTAGGAAAAGAATTAAAGCTACACAGATGCTCAGTATTAAATATTAGTTCTTTTTCCCTACAATCTATGTTTTCAAGAAACAACATGATTGCTCTAGGTTATAATTTGTTGTAAAAGAAGTCTGAAGTTGAATTAATCCCTGTTAATCATAGGAATTTGGGGGCACTTGGTGGTTTTGTTTGATTATTTGTTTTTCCAAGAACAGACGGGCCATAATACTGTCTCTTTCAAAATCAACTGCAGTCTTAACTTGCTTTGCAGGACCATGTGATTCGAGAGGAAGCCAGAAGCCTGACCCTAAGGCAGTGTGCAATAATGGAAGTAGCACTAGCTACTATAAAGGTACAGCTTTATGTGTTTTTCTGTTCTGTGCTAGAATGACCAAGCACATGATTGACATAAACAACAGATTCTAATATAGAATGGTCCCTTACAATCATAAAGATCCCTTTAATATGTCAAGAACCATTTGATCCTAAGCTCCCTGTATTGACTTGAAAGCAAATGTCTAATAGTCTGCTTGCAGAAAAGTCAGAAAAATTATTCTACCAGTTGCAGACAGAACATGTTCCCTTAAAGGAATTGGTGGTTGAAGCTTATCTGATTCTTCTGTTCCTTTACATTTTAGAGTAATGCTTATTATGTTGCAGTATAGCCTCTTTTTCTCCTACAAAGGAGATACTGAGCCTGAAAAGCGTAGTTACTCCTAGCTGCACGCTCCTGTAAACATGTATGATGGTTTTTATAGCACACCAGAAAACAAGGCTTTTAATACCATTCATTACTGTGCACTATTTTAAATTCAATGTCCAGTTGAATTTATCAACTTTTTACGGTTTGGAATTCACCACCTAATTTACTGTCACTCCTAAATAATTGGATTTAATTTATAGATGCCATTTAATTATTCTACACGGTGGTCCCTTTTGAAAACAAAAAATCATATTCATCACACACCTGTTAAAAACACTTCTGAAGCAACTAATTTTATGCATCCCAACATCTTATTGATGCAGATGTTGGTAATGCATTGCCATAAATGTTTTACATTAGATTTTTAAAAGAGCGAGCCATATTAGAGACAATCCATCCAACCTTACCTGGTGCTAATCTCATGACTAGAAATACAAATTCATTCATTGGTAATTGATTAAGTAACTCTAGAATTTGACCTCTCTGGAAGGATGAAAGAATCAGGCCATAGGCCAGGTGAAATGTTCTGAAAACTTTGTTTTCACTTCTATTCATTTTAAGGTTATTGCATTATGCTCCTAAATGTAAAAGTAAAGAGACTAACAAAGTCTTTTTTTTTCTTTTTTTTTAATTAAAAAATGGAGACTTTCATACAGTCTTCACAAATTGGGTTTCTGAAGTCAAAAGAAACCAATAAGGAATATTACTTAATGTACTTACCGGTCTTTTTCACATTGGACTGGATCTTTATTTGGAGTAAATAACTTGAAAGCAATCAATTTCTAGAATAACAGCATATTTTCATGTCTGCTGCTGAAGAGACAGCACATCAGGGAAGGTAAGGAGGCAGCTACTTAAGTATAAAATTGAAGATCTAAATAAGAGGACATATTCATGATCAAGTCTTGTGCAACAAAATACTGTCTCAAAAGACAAGAAAGAAATATCAGAGAGGGCTCCCAACTGCCATTTTTTGTATTTGCTGTAGAACTGGCATTTCTTTCAGAAATAAAAATAATATTTGGGGATTACTGATGTTGTTGAAATAGAAATGGAACAAAATGATGAAGTAGTGTGTGCTCCCAAGTTAAGCCCTGTGGACGACTCAGTTCAGTATGTGAATCTAATTGTTTTCCTTTCAGAGCATTCGTTCTAAATAAATACAAGTTGGGAAAAATGCAAATTCTAACCTTGCCTGAATTTCCAATGCTTAAGAGTCATAGATATTGATCATTTTACTAAACAAAAGTCTAGCAATGGCATGGCATTATAACCTGCTTACTGTAGTTGGTACATGATATGGCAAAATCTTTTTTTTTTTCCAAATTACTAAGCAAATAGCCTTGATCATGCAGAAACTGGCCTTACACTATGAGAAAGTGAACAAAGACAAACCTTGTGAGTTAACTCAAGAAAAAAGACTGCTATGTTGATTTAGAAATGCAGTTCATAAGTTTAATGATCAAAATATACAAATTTTTGGCAAAGCTAGGTAAATATGGTTTGTTTAAAAGAAAAAAAAAAATAATGGCTGCCCAAATAAGAATAGAAGAATGGTAAAAATCGCATATGGTATCTGTTCAAAAATTAACTGATTGTTGTACGGAAGGGAGTTGTGGGGAGGAGTATCTCTGTGCTTGCAGTCTTTTTTATTTTTCCTTTCATTACTCTAGTTTTTAGTACCAAAAAGTAATTCACTGAGCAACTTACAATTACAATTTAATAGATGATGGTGTTATTAATGCTTTGAAGAGCATAAAATAAAGGAATAATCTTTCATCTTAAACATATATAGCATATCATCAGTCTTTGTATGATGTAAAAAGAACCTTAGCAAATTTTTTTTTTTTTTTGGTCTTACTTTGCAATTTACTGTTAGGAGAATTGGCCTTCTGGCCTCAGTTATTTCAAACTGAGTTACCTCAGCTATCTCATTATCTCAGCCCAGAGATCATGTTCATTGATACTATTGTTCTAGTTTCCATTTTTGTCTTTGCAAGCACTGTAAACCCAGAGGCACTCTACAAAGTGAAACTACCACCAATATGACTTGTGTTGCATTTGTCAAGTTTTGGCTGAGACTGCAGTGGCTACAGCATTGATTTCCACATACTTGGCATTATGCACTTGTGTCTGCACCTTTCATTTGTCAGTGTGACTTTCAAGCCTCTTTTGTCACCTATGAACCTTGAAACCCCTTAGACTGGAGCATAAGTAGCAGGTGAACTATTTTAAGGTTTACATGTCTGAAGAACAGGATATTAGGTGTCCAACTGAATCTGCAAAACCCTTATGTTTACTCATTATTTTTCTGTATTTGCTTCCATAAAATAATGATATGTTCATAGTAGTGGTTGTGCATGCAAAATTTACCATTTATGGGAAAAGCAAAAAATTTAAAAACTCAGGAAGATTAGGGTCAGGTGTCCTTGTTTCTTTAAATGTTAGCTTTCATGGAGCTTTTAGTCCTTTGTAGCTGCTGCTGCAGATAACATTCTATTGGGAGACACAACTAAAAAAAAACCTCACAGTAATTGTCACAATAGCAGGAAATATTAAGAGATTTTAACACTTGCTAATAAACTGATTAAGAGCCTTGGTGAAATCATGAATACACTTTTGAAAAATTAAGACAATAGATATTTCTTTGGTACAGATAGTATGAAATAATTCGCTTGGAATGATACAAAGTATGCAATGATGAGAAGATAAAGGTGATTTAGTCAGAACCTCTTAACTTGACACTAACTGCCCATATAGGATTAAAACAATATAAAACTTTTCAGCCTGATGACTTCAAGTCCTTTGTTTTGCTCCTACAGATATTTTTTCCCTGTAAGTCAGTAGCCGTCAACACAGAAATGTAAATAATGACTTTGTTAGGAAAAGTACATGTATGTTTCATCTCCTACAAAAATCTTGAGAATTGGAAGGTGAAATGTGTAGACTAACATGCAATGGGCATGTATGAACTGTAGGTCTGCTTTGTCACAGATATGCGTAGGATAAAGTATTTAGTATATACGTATGTATGTGAACAGAAATGCATATATTGCATATATTCCTTTGGCAACACTCCAAAAATGTGAGGAGAATAGATTGTCTATTTACAGTTCCCAACACTCCCTGTATTGAATGGACTAATATTGCATGTCATCAAGTAGTCACAGTGTTTTCCTAAAAAACATTGTTTGCTTTTTTACTCATTAGCCTTTAGTGGGAGCTTTATACATCAATCTTGAGACCTAGAGCTGTAATGTAGACTGCAAAATGCTTTGCAAAGAGAACACACTGGTTTTAAACTTGTGTAGCCAACATATCTTTTCTTTGTAGCTTAAGTGCATTAGTTTATCAACTACTGTTTTGTATAAAATTTTAAGGAAAGTTCTTCATTGAGGGAGGAAGAAGGGAAGAATCTATTCTAATTTTTCTGAAGTCAGCTTTGGGTTTGGAAACACAATATAATACTTACTTGCAATAGTTTACATAGTCAGTGTGACATCAAAGTGGTAAACATATATTTTGTTCCAAATCTAGCTGTGCCAGTAGATCAGGAGTCATCTTTTGTTTAAAGTATTTATGCTAATTTAGCTTTTTTTTTTTTTTTTTAATAAAAGAAGAAAGAGAGCACAAGTTATCAGTGTAAGCAGAACAGCAAAAGGAGGGGTGCTGTTCTGTAAGCAGGCCTTGGTGAACAGCTGGCAGTAATCTCCATCTACACTGGTGCAACCGCTTGCGGAGTGATCTGCCCCCATCTTAGGTTTGCAGGAAGCACTACTGGTGTAGTGGGTTACTGCTGCATCACTCTTAGGAGCACATAGAGAACTGTGGGTACAGCTGTTCTGCCCCAAAGGAAATTCTCTTTTGAAGGATGAAATTTACTCCCCATGTTCAAGGGCAGTACCAACCCATGAGCTCCTTTTCTCTTCCATCCTCTTCCTTTCACAGTCCAGGAGACCCTAATGTGGTCACTCAAGGATGACACACACATTTCCTGCATATCCACAGTAAAACAGGTCAAAATTGGAATCAAAAAAGATAATCACCATGGACACTTCCATGGAATTTCTAATAATTTCCCAAAGCATAATCATAATTTTAGGCACAATTACAATGCAATGCTAATCCAAAACTTAATATTATAGGAAATTCTCTTTTAAAATTTTAACAAAATTCCCCCTTCCCTCAGAATGAATATATCCTTTACTTGTGCTGTAAAACCATGCCTTGATTTTTAGAGGCTTTGTTTTAGATAAAGAATTAATGATTCCACTCTCCAAAAGATAAAAGAAGCCTGCAAATATATATATTCAGTTTTGACATATAAATACTTGAGATCATGAAGACCAAAATTAAAACTTTGTATTTTTTTTTCTCCCACAAGACTTAAATTTTTACCTTTGGAAAGAAGCTCTGTAGTAGAGATGATGACAGTTATCTCAACTGCTATAATCATAAATCTAGCTACACATGCCAGATGTTATTTTTTAAAGTTTGTGTAAGAATTTTACTTAAAATTTGTGTAACTGAGGCCTCTCTCAGATAATTTGCCTCTCTGAACGACCATATTTGTTTTTCATTTTAGCAATACTTCCATGCTGGAGGGAGTGGGCTGAAAAAGAATTTCCTGGAAAAGAGCCCGGACCTACAGTCCCTGAGATATGCTCTTAGCCTTTACACACAAACTACTGACGCCTTGATAAAGAAGTTTATAGACACTCAGTCATCTCAAAGTAAGTGATATAAGAGAGATATAAGTACATCAAATTACATTTTAAATGCTTTAAATGATTGGCTGCCAATCACATTCTCCAAAAACTGTGGTATTTTAGAGTTTATTGTCACAAATTTGCCCATGTGATGTTACCCCATATCAACTGCTGTTGTCAATCAATGGAGCTTATCTGAGGGCAGTGTATTTATCAGCTTGTCACTTTACATAAAGACTATGTCCCATAGCTCTGTGTGAACATTGAATATCAGGGTTATTTATAGGAGCACTCCACACACAACCAGGGTTGTAGAGGCCATACCAGAGTGCATATTATAATTGCAGAAACAAAGTAAATTCGTAAATTCACAGTAAATTCACAGAGTACATCAGCAGCTTTAGATACATTCAGAGCTGGAGGATATTAATTACTAATCACAAATAACTGCAAAAAGCATGACATATCCCTTAAGGTTTCCTTTTGTGATTAAGAACAATAAATTGTGAGCAACATGTGCTTAATGTAGCACACTGATTCCACGTTACAGAATGCACACTTCTTCTAGCAGGTCATCTGTGGGTTTAAAAGGAATAGAAGGTTTCTGTAGGCTAAAATACAGCATTGTCCCTGTCTAGATTTTTTTTCCTTTGTGCGTTTCAGAATTCAGATTCAAAATCATCCTGCTAAAAATGTCACATCCTTTTTTATGCCCACTTATCAAAACGTTGATACTTTCCCAAAAGCAAACCAAGGCAGAGAACATCCAAGAATATGATAGATATTAGGTGTACTTTGAATCTGGACATCAGCAACGCTGAAGCCACTTCTTCCTGCTCTAGAATTTTGGTGTAGTGTACCAAAAAAACCAGAAACATGAAGTCCTTTACATTTAAAATATATATACCATTCATTAACAGTGTATTTCAAAAGAGGACTTTCCATGGTTTCAATAAGAGGGCAAGAGTTCATGGTTATACTTTTAGGCAAAGTTTCCTTCTATTTTCAAAAAGAAGCTATTTCTTACCATTTTTCTTATCAATCTAGGACAGTGTTTTCATACGTCTACAGTACATACAAGAACTGCTTTTATACAGATAATGCGCATTATATTCCAAGCTGAATGGTTTCTTCATTCTAGAAACTGCAAATTTTTGCATAATAGTAATCTTTACTAGATTTCTTTTTAATGTAATGGGCATTTGTGAAAATGGCCTGTCCACCACTTAATGTTTGGGAAGGAATACAATTTGCTGATCTATAAAGAACTACCCTGCTCCCACTCATGAGAATCAGAAAAGTTTTAATCGGACAGTTAAGCTGCAAATCAATTGCTTTTACCTGTGAAATATAGTATGTTACTCACAGTATAAAAAGCATGAAACATTAGTTTTGCAGCTTGCTCAAAGATTAATTCCAAGGAATTATTTCCCAGGAAGCTTCCATATTAGACTGAGAATCTCTGTTAATTCATACATTACAAGTGAGAAAATTGCTGTAAAACTAATATATAAGGAATAGATTCTTCTCCCTCTCCCCCCACAAAAAAAAAATAGGATTAATGGTATGGATTTAGGCAGAAAATTATTAATCACTAGTATATTTTGCTTTTCCTTTATGCATAATTTCATTGTAACTTCAGGAGAAAAAATTATCCAGGTTGTAGCCGTAAGCAGAGATCTTTTATAAATCCTAAACCACAAACTTGAATTTTCTGATTTTTCATCATGATTTCAGCCTGAGGTCTGTATTCATTTCTGTGCATACATTAGCATGCCTGTATTTGCACACCAGTATTATTAGAAGTGTAGCCACTGGGAATAGAAGTTAAGGAAGAGTGTCTCACAGCTTTTCATCATCCTTTAATGTCTCATTTACAAGAACTAAAAAACTCATCTATTATGACCTCCAGCCTCACAACTGTAGCTGTATCATTAGCATTTACTTAAAATGACCCTGTTTGCAAATCAGAAACTTTCTCTGAAATATAATTAGATTTATATCTGCCCTCATTTTTGTGCAGGTAACCAATCCATAATCAATAGATGGTTAGATGTAATTAAACTCAAAGCAATGGAAAAAAAGAATACTTTCGATTTAAAGAAAATAGCATATTGAATAACAACCATGTAGATGGAAGTGGATGCTCAGTTTTCTTGTAATGATAACTAGAATCAGACAATAATCAGGCTTACTTTTAAACACAGGTGAAGATATTTTTTCATTTGCCATGATTAAACTGCAGTGTTTCTAAGAAACTGAAGGGCAAAAATTTGTTTGATTGGTGCAAGGAGGGGGAGTTACTTTCACCACCTAGAAAGCATAATAGCTATGTAAAAGTGTATGTTACGGTCCTTGATACTTCCTGTATTCATGTACATGCAGGGTCAGGTTCAGTATGAATAACCAAATTATCCAAGAATATGCTTTTGCACCATTTCTAAACAAGGATGATTGCTTGAACCAGAGGTTTGATTCCCAGCCTTTGTGCCTACACATTCCTAAATAGCTTCCTGGAAACAATTTGCATAGACAGCATTAATAAAAACATTCCTAACTTTTAAAATGCTGACTAACTCCCAGGGATTCATAGTTTTTCATGTGGTGGTTTCAATACACTAAATACTTGAAAGCTAAACTCTTATTGTCATTTTCATATACACCAGGAGACTATTGTTATGGACATATGCTTTAAAAGCAAATTATCACGCAGGACTAATGATGTTAACTGTGATAATCTTACTCTGATAAGTTTTCCTTTTCAAAGCACTGCTACAGACTCTCAAGACTGTTTTCAAAACAGACAAGTGTTTGAATAAGTAAATGACACTACAGAGCATAAACTGGCAGTAACTTTTTGAGTAACTGACAACATTGCTTTTTCTTTTATTCTTTTTTCTTCATATAATGATTTGCCATTTAAAAGGAACGTGAAAGTTGTAAATTTAATCCTCACTCAGTGTTGTGAAAACAAATCTGTAACCACACTATGAAAATGAAAGATAAAAGAAAAATGTTGTCTGTACCAACTCTATTAGCAAATACAGATTAGCATGCTTGGTGACATAGCTTAAGTTCTGTCATATGCTGTCATATTAAACACATGTCTTTCTGCCTGGCACAGGAGGAGAGAGAGGTTTCTCCTCCTGTTACATCCCTACTGCTATCCCAGATCTGCCACACAGTTTCAGCTTGTTTGGAAATTAAATACTGCTGAGACTCTGGATTCTTACGGATTTTAACATTGGTATCAATATGATAGTAAGGGGGAAGGAAGGAAACATCTATGTTTGTCCCTTAGTATAAAAAAAAGAATTTTATTTCCAGGAAAATAAGCAAAATCTGCCAGCACTTGATCTATTTTAATCCCAGCCCAGAAGTGTAAAAGTTGTAGAGCAGCATTCTCTTTTGCAAATAAATTTTCAGTATTGTTTGGTAGGAAAACTTTTACAATTTTACATACAAAGAAATTATAAACTGCTAAAGAAATTTAGTTCCACTTATCTGAAGTTCACATTTAATATTAAACAGGTGATTAGTCCATGTGATTCTGCATTGCCTGTTGTAAGCATGTTCTTTTGGATCAGGGTTTTCTTCTTGTTCAACCATACACTAGTGTTAGCGCTGCCAAGAACCATTTCATGGAGCAGGTTACTTTTAGAGTCTCCAAAGTGAACATTAATGTAGACCTAAAGGATTTTGAAAAACCTAAAGGCAGTTTAGTGAACAGAACTGCATTTAAAAGCCTGAGTGACTAGTCCTTTGGACTTTTGTCCACTGTAAATTGTCAATTTTAGATTGGGCACTACTAATAATACACATTACGTTATACTGTAAAAGTGATTTTTTTTTCTCCTCTAAATTCAGCTGCAGGATAACATTTTTGCATAATTCAGACTATAATATGGATTGTTTTCAACATCTTTTGTGACCAAACAATTTTTTGTGCACGCTACGCTTGTGCCAAGCATGAATCAGTTGTAAAACAGTTGTGCACTGCCAAGCCTGACCTATAAAACCTTACTCAGTTGCAAGGACGTGGGGGTTCAGTGCTGTATGGCTAAAACACACCATGGCTGGCTAACAGCTGGGTGGCAGCCAGCAAGCCAACACAGAATAACATCAAGGAAAGCTCAAAGGTTTCTGCAAAAGTCCGTGTATTTGTACACTGATGTATTTATACAAGTTGTCAACATACAACAACTCTAGACAAAAAGGTAAAATTTCAGTTCAGGCAGGACAAGCTGATTTTAACTAAACTTGAGCTAAATTCAACCGCATTTTCACAATCAAGACAAAACTATAAAAGCCAAAGAACAAACTCTCACAGTATTTCTCTATTTCAGAAAAGGAGGAACAGACTCAGAACACTGAAATAAAACTACATCCATATCTATTGCCCTACGGTACAAACTTTCCTACTCTATGGTATATTTGACTTACTGTTACTCAAAGCTCAGACCAGTCCCGCTGATGCTTCTCAAAATTTGTTCCTAAAAAAAGAGAGAATTTTCAGCCTGCCACTCACCTTTTTACTGAACTAAGGTATACCTTCAGCTTTTAGACCTCTTAAAGGATATCAGATTAAAAGGAGAATTATGGCTGTGGTTTAGTTTAGCAACTGTCTTAAATCTTCAGGAATTGCGTAAACTCTGTGAATGTTTACACTTGGCTAGCATCAACTCTAATAACATTTGGACAAACATGATTTTAGTTTTAGCAAACTACATAAAAAGACAGCACCTCAAACATTACAGTGTCCTGAATTTGCTCTTATTTATTGCCACTGTAGCATCTAAAATGGTTAGTTATTGGAAATAGATAAAGAAATATTTTTTCCTACAAATTTACAGCAGCTTAGTTTTATAAACCTTATTAGAGAATGCTACTGTTATTGTAAGGTATACAAGATAGCAACCCATAGTGGCAGGACTACAATATATATTTTAGCTTGACTTTAAAGAGTTTGTATTACTTAAGCAGAAAAATCAATACTCATTGAGCAACATGGAGCTCATACTAGAATCCCTACTTGAGCATTTAAATGGCTGCAGAAAACGCTATTCTTTCACATCAGCTGATTTGTATTGGATTTCTTCATTCTTATGCTGGACAATTGAAAGCTAAAAGGGGAAGCAGCATCCGAAAACAAGAAAAGATAATAAGCAGAATTAAAAATATTTACCTAATGAGAATGAGTAACTGTAACAGTAACTCCATACTTGTCTCGTGAAGCCACCAACATAGGGAAGGAAATTACATGATCAAAAGTGAAGAGAAATTCTTTTCAACTGCCAAACCAAAATTCAATTTTGTGTTCCTTTGCAACCTGTAATAGTGCAAGACAAAGCAGAACCTCACTATCTTCTGTCTTCTTAAATATATAGAATCAGATTTAAATACTAAACTGATAGTTAACCTAGAAAACAGCAACATACTATAGTTTAGGCAAGCAGAGAGATGACATCAGACTACAGAAAATAAAAATCATTTAACAGCTCTTATAAGCGAAAAAGGATTTTTTTTCCTGCTCTTTTGTGTGTCAAAACTGTTGTATTAACTGTCATATTTTGAAAGCTATACCTGTATTCTATCATGAACTTTAAGTACTACAGAGTATTTCCAGTTCTCTCATAACATACACTTTAGAGAGAATTTAACTCAAGAAATAATCCCTACTTCATCCACTGTAGTTTCAAATTGAGGTCACAATCATGTGTTACACAACCTTATTTCATGAAAGAAAAAAAACAGACCTGCATTATAAGCTGCAGAAATCAGCATACAATTCCAAGGAATGTATAGTAATGAACAACAGAAAGCATAAGAACAATGAAGAAACTTGCAGTATTACAACTAGTAGAAGTATTTTAGCATATGCTAATATCAAAATAAATGCATTCAGAATAGTGGCAGAAAATAAATATTTTAAAAGTTCACATATTAAAAAAACCAGACTGCTGGTGAAGCATAAGGTTTTTACAGAATGTTCACTTAAGAGGCTGTCACAATAGAAAATTTCTTTGGTTACTCCTTAAATGAAACAGTAAAGCACCTAAATTAGAAATATGTTGCATATTACAGTTTATCTTAAGTCTTTGAGAAAATTAACACAAGCTACTGCTATCCATCAGTTCTATGACATTAGTTTTAAAAAAATAACTTAAGGGTATCAGTGGAGCATTCACTACATACGTAAACCTGTTAACTTGAGAGGCTATACTTGCCTGCATGTTGTCTGGTTAAAACGCTGGACAGTGTGTGTGTATATATACATATACATGCACACACACATACGGAGGGATGGATGGATAATGCTAACTGGATACTCATCTCCCATATCAAAGCTGGCTCATCCCTGGTTTCTTACCGTACGGACATTACAAGTGGCTACAGGTAACAGAGGGTCACAACGGGGTTGGGCAATTGCCAGCCCTCATCACATGAAGCATGGTTTACACTAGGCAGAGATGAAGGGAAAGTCCTTAACTGGGGAGATTCCACCCTGACACTCAAACCAGTACTTTCTACTCACAGAATAATATTCTGCTTTTATATTATGCTCTCTGAATTCCTCATATCACTCTGTCTGACATTACAGAAATTCAAATAGGAGAGAATGTATTTTGATGGTGTGGCTTTGTACAATTAAGAGGCTTACAGATGCTGCAGAATCTTCTGTCAACCTTAATACCTTCACATCAAGTGATCCTTAAGACAAATGATTCCTGTTTTCTAATCAGATACAAACCTTCTAAATCTTTTCATGGCAGCCTGGTGAAAGAAAGGTTGCTGAAAGTCAGTATTAAATGAAAATTTTAAAACATGCACTCAAGATTTTCCTCTAAATTACAGAAAGCCTCAGCATCCTGTGGAAACTAACTTGATTAGTCACCCTGATCTTTTGTCTTCTAATAAATTGGCAGATGAACCCCAGACAAATATATGTACTTTATTGGCATTGTTAATCAGATTATGACAAATGTTTCTCTGAATTAAAATGCTGACTTCATAGCTTGTGTAATTCCTGGAGGACTGGGTACTGTGAAAGCTTGAATATTGGTTCAACCTTTTCATTCTTATGTCCTATATAGAAAATAAGGTCAAAGTATAGGTCCAGTATTTAAATAAATGGTCAGATTTATGCTGAAGCAGCTAGCTGGCAAATGGGATAGGATAGGGTTAGCACACAGCAACGTTGCCTGTTCAGCGGTTTTACTGCCTGGCTTAGAGTGCTTAGTGAGCTTTTCTAAGTCTCAGGTACTAAAATCATGTCATGCATGATGATTAGTTTGCAGGTAGTTGTTTTTCTTCTAAACTAGATTTCTAATCCTCAGAGAGGTAAAGAAGGTCTTTAAATCCTGAATCCTAGAAGCCAGAGTTAAAAAAAAAAAAAAAAGAGAAAAATATGCAAACCTCCATAGATTTAGGAACTTTTAATACAGCTATAAAGATTGTTTTAGAGCCTAGCTTATTATCTTTGACTACTTTGGGGCAAAAATAATACTGCTAAAGTCACCACTTGCAACAACTTTATGAGTGCCTGTATGAGAGGAGGAGAAAGTCAAGAAGCTACAAAAGTCCAGAAAGAAAACAGTCTTTAAAAGAGCATCTAGCCCCAGAACTATAAAAATATAACAACCCCAGACATTACAAGGAGGCAGTGTAGACATACAGAGAGAGACTTGATCAAATAACTATAAAGTAAAGGGAAAGGCTGAAAAGTTCAAGTAGGGCATTAAGGAACAATGTGAATAATCTAAAGTTGATTATAGATCCATGCCAACTGGAAGAAGAGAAATACCAAACACTGACATGGTAATATGAATCTGAGTAATGAGCAAATTATGAAACTCCAAGATGAACAAAAGAAAAAAAAAAAACAACGAACAAATTTTTTTCAAATCTCATCTTACCTTTTTATTGTTATTATTATTATTATATAAGCACTGATTGCTTCAATGCAAAACACATTAGTATTTAAAGTCAGATGGGTGTTTGGTAAATCTCAGATTTCTTTTCTGTTTAATGAAGTACTCCCTTTATATAAAGTAAAATACTTAATTCATGTTTACTTTCTCAACCTAGGGGTCATTTCAGCCCTTCAATAAATGTAAGGAACCATGAATGTATGGAAAACTGGATTATAATTGTGTGAAGAAAAAAAAAATATAGTAAATTCAAGTAAACAACTTCTGACAATATATTTTTATACATTCAATAAATTCTGACATTCAGTGCATTCCTTTCAAAGCAAATAATAGATTATTACATTGTAATGACTGCAGATAGTATAAAAGCCTTTCAAATACAAATAGGAGCTCTGTTTTCAAACACCTGAGAACAGACACTGATCTCTTTTGGACACTGTGTAGACTGCTTGACAGATTCCAGCTTCCAGAAATGGAATCAATTCTCTCCTCAGAGATACCTAACTTCTTGCATTAGGATAGGGATATAGTACATTTCTGAGTTCTCTGGAACCTGAGCTGAAAAAGACCATGAATCTAGATCCACATCAGGTTTTGGACACCCAGCTTCTGGTTTTGGTGACAAAGTCCAATCCTTATTTTTCTACTGAATTTTGCCTGAATTTCCAAAAAGCTCCAGTTTTGACTATACCTCCTTGTCCCATATCTCTACTCTCTCTCTTATGCATACACTCTGACAACTTAACCATATACTTAAGGCTCAACAGATCTATAAACTGAACAGAAGGTATAGGAAAAAAACAATCCAGCTTGCTAACTGCCAAGATGTCTTTTTTTTAATAAACCAGAAATTTTTGAATAAAACACAAGTTTCCAAGCAAGTCCTATGAAATTTGTGAACACAATGCAAGTTTGGGGAAAGACTTGTAGAGACAATGGAAGGTGTAAGAACATCTGCATATTGTCCTCATAAATAATTTGCAAAAAAGTGAGTCTTACTTTTACAATATGACTGTATAGTTAGAATTGTCCCTGCAAACACCACTAAACAAGAAAGGACAAACACTTTAACAATTAATGCTTTTGGAGTTCAACAGTAAAAAAAAAAAAAAAAAAAAGAAAAATAAAAAGAAAGACAAGAAAAAAAGAATTCAATCTGTTTTTATTGAAAGCTCTAATTGTTACTGGATGAAACAAAAAGAATATGCCTCTAGCTAAAGAACAATAAAAACATTCCATTGTTCTTCTCTTTTGCTACTAGATTACTTCCCAGCAGAAAAAGAATCCTTGTTTGCAAGCGTGCCCCCTTAATATCTCTCTATCTCTCTCTCTGACACACAATTTGCTACTTTCATTCTTTATGTTGTAAGAAACAGACCCTCAAATAAAGCCTTCTCCAGATTTAAGGATTTTACATGAAACTACTAGGAGGAAGAATGATGAATACCAAAAGATCTTAAAGCATTTCCAAAAGAAAGAATTGCTATCAGAAGATAGAACATAAGATAGTTGATGTTCCATATAATGAAACAATATGTTAACCCAGGATTATACAACCATTTTCAAACTCTGTACTACAGGCACAGAGCTGATGATTAAAGAGAAGGCTCGTATGACTGAGTGCAGGGACAATTTTTTTTTTTTCTCTTAAGGTTCAGTACTATGTATTTCTGTCTGACTTTTTTACACCATCAAATTATTGGGTTTTCACTGCTCGGTTTTCAAGGCTGCTGTGTTTCACTTTCTTATAGCTACCAAATTTTGCCATGCTGAACTGTAACTAGAACAGATTGCAAGATTGCTAACATTTGAATACAATACCAGATAAAAAACTAACTTTGTTAACAGATAAGTAAGTCAGGCAATACCTTTTCAGACACAGCAATTTTATCTTCCATAAATACTTCTGTGTGAGAACTTGCATTGTTATGTAAACTTTCCTATGTTTATATTAGAATATATAGATAGTGCAAACTTTGGCCATAGCTACAGTGCTGGTTTTAGTAATTATGTATGCAAACTCTACTATCTTAAATACTCATAGCAGCATAACTCTGGTAGTCGGAGTGTCAGAGCTGAGACCTATGAACAGTCCAATGATTAGCTCAGCTTCTCAGATGTGTTCTGCCACTCTTATTGAGGTCCCTGCTGCATACCAATGCTCCTAGTAACCCCCAAAACAAACTACTCTTAATATTTTCCTTTTTTTTTTTTCCAAGAAATTATGAAAGCATCCTAGTTTCCATGCCCCAATTTCCAGAGCAGCTGGAAAGTACACTCCATCAGAGGTACTGCTCCTGCTATTTCAAGGATGCTAGCTCATTTTCTGCGAATCCCATTTATTTCTGCTGGGCTCTTTTTTTCATGCAAACCTAGAAGTTAGTTTCCAAAGTCCTCCTGACAGGAAAACTTTTTTCAAACTTTTTGCTGCTAAAGGATCAAGCAGGACAAAGAACCCCTTTCACAGAAATGTACTTTTGTCCACAATCACAGACTATTTCAGTAGAAGTCACTGTTCTAGAGAATATAGATAGTTTCTGGTTTAGTTTTACAGAATATACATGACTCATTTTTCCACTTGTATTTTCTGCTATTTTCCCTACCCGAGTCCACAAGTTCACACTTCTCCAAGGGTACATACTAAGGAATAGAAGACAGAACAATTAGTTTCTGTATGCATATGTAGCCAATATGACTATCATGACTGAGAAACATTTGACTAGGTCCTTGGTCCAAAATGGCTCTCTTCTGTCAAGATCATTAGGGCTATAACAACTATCACAATGATGACATTCCAGGTGCTAAATGGACACTTTGTCCATTGAGGAGCAAGCACCTTTGGCCAGAGGAAATATTTTCACTCCTTACAGTTTGCTTGCTGCAATAGAATGACTGCAGTTTAGATGCAGGTGATCACTTTAAAACCCACCTATGAGAAGCTGCTCTATTTTGATTCATATAAATAACCTAACAAAATCTAAAGCAGAGTTCAGAGTGGAAGCAGTAATAGTTAAGCAACCATAAGGTTTCAGGCAGAATTATTTGTAAATTTGTTAAGCTTCTAATGAGATATATTACAGTACTAAAGGAAGAAAAGTGCAATCATCCTCTGCAGTGCAGGGCTAGATATTTGTTGTCAGTTAAATTGACTTGTTAAATGTGGTAGGATGAATGGACGTTTCTACAGTGCAATCAAAATCCCTAATTCCTGCCGTGACTTTACAAGAACTGATAGCAAGAAAACAAAACAGCAGAAAAAGACAGATCAGAGTCTTTAAAATGAAGTGCCATAGTTCTTGAATGTCAACAAAAGCTGCTATAAGCAAATACTGAATGTCCTACAATTGTATCTCTAGTTTGTTCAGCAGGTCAGAGAGAAAGAAAGCGGGGGGGTGGGAAGCAAATGCAAGATGGATGGGGTGGTAACTGAAAGAAACCATGCTTATATTCTAGACTCCACTAGAAATTGTCTCTGCTGGCTAAGACATTCTGCTGCAGAAGTTTCCTTAGCAATAGTGAAATATAGGGTCATTTTAAGGCCAGCTGTTTTCAGTATAAAGCTGTATGATCTTTTACACAGATTTCTTTATAACTGTATCAAACAGTACTATAGACACATGACTAATCCCACTATATATTTGCAGTACTACTTAGGGCACTATTGTGAATTATGGACTACTAGGAAAAGGAAAGAAAAAGATCAGTTAGGAGACAATTGCAGGGATATATTTGCATAGTTAATAAAAAAGTTGGAGAAACAGAACAAGACTTACCTTGTAGATTCATAGATTTTGTTGCAGTAAAATCTAATGTGTCATTATTACAGATTAACACAGCACACTCCATTATTACCATCACCCACAGGTTGCTGCATAAGCTATCTAATGAAAATGCTAATTGTTTTCTTTTAAAACATTCCTGATTTCTCCTAAAGAGGTTTTGGGCTTGGGTTTTTTTAAGCTAAAAGCTAAAACAAGCAATCAACACTGGCTGATATTTTCAGTGATATTCAGTATCAGCCTGACTCACCTTCCACTGCAGTCAGTGGCAAACTATTATAAATTTTGATTGGGAGAGAGTTTGAGAACGTCTTATACTTTCTCTCAGTACATTCAGTTTATCCTATCCATTCAGTGTCCCTATGATTTAGATTTTACAAATTCCTGGTTCTCTTCTCCTGTCCAATTTGGCAATGAAAGCTTTTTAATCAGAACAAAAGATTAATGACTTATAGTGTGTTAATTCAAACTCCATAGTCAAGGATGGCTATATGTGGTATCAAAAGCATTATTCATAAAAAGGTCTACCACCACAAAAAGAACCTGTTAAGGTTGAATTCCGTGCAGTATGTAAGAATTTGAAAAGGTATAATTTCACAATACGAAAGAACAAGACAGATTAATGCTCTAGAAGCTCCAGTCTCTACTCTCTTTGATTTACTTTACAGCATCAGAAAGCCAATGAGAATAACCTATATATAAATATATATTATATATAGTATTGAAGTACTAGTCCAGATAAGCTGCCTTCTGAATTTTAGGTGTTTCAAAAAAAAAAAAAAAAAAAAAAAAAAAAGTTGGTGTCTTCATTTAATTCAAGTTAAGTAATCCACACAAATATAAGGGAAGGTGTTTTCCCACAAGTCAGCACACTGGGTTAAATGTAACTCCATTAAAACCACTGCATTTTATATAATGAAAATGAGGCCTTTTTTAAAATCTTGTTTTTCTGGACAGAATAATATTATATAGCACTTCACATTCCAAACAATTATTTTTTTTAAATTCATAAATAAATTTTATTTCAAGCAGCAGAAACTCAGTGTCAATATTATGCTACTCACTGATACATGGTCTAATGTGTTTGCAAAAGAAAAGGAAATCAGCTTTAACTGTATGACCTTGACCAAATGAGTATTTCCTTTCTCTTCCTAAATAAAAGCTAATTTTACTGTACAGTCAGATAATACATTGTTTTACTCTTCTAAATAAAGCTATTCTACTGATTTTATTTAGCTTTTGTAGTCCATTTCATTCCTACCTTTTTATAGATGTTCTTAAAAAAAAAATTGTATTATTTACTGTGAACAAGATGTAGAATGACTCAGCAACTTAATTAGAGATCTTGTATAGTGAAGCTTTAACTAATTATCCAAATACAACAAGTTTAATGGCTGCTACTGAAACTAGACTTTTGTCATTAAAAATCTGATGTCTAACAAATTGCCTGTTTACACGTAAGCAGCGGTCCAAGCCCTCTGGCTGATACTGAAATACATCTAGCAGCAAAATTTGTACAGGTATCCTAAAATTCAGAAGTAGCAGCTATAACTAAATTAAGATACCGAGATTGTACGTTTTTTTACTAAAACACTGTTGACTATGATTCAAAAGCGGATTCATGACAATTGCAAGCCAAACTCGCCTGATAGGTAGAAAATGCAGAACAGTGCTCAAACATTCTGAGCAAGTTAATTGAGCACTAAATTTCCACATTTTGATGAATCAGGAAAAAAAACTTGTTCTCTGAAGCAGTAACGCTTGGGGTAAGAGTATTTAATTGACCTTCCAATGTTCAACCAGTGTAGAGAACATAATTAGAGATCATGCCAACACAACAAATAAACATCACTGTAGAACACATTTCTAGGAAGCCATTGATGGTGAAATCCAGAAAAAACTACACATGATAAAGGGGAAAAAAATATATTCTGGGTATAAACTAATTCAGAGTGGGGAAAAAAATTCCCCAGTGTGATTACACAAGACACCCCTTTTGTCTGTACCCCTTAATTCCTGCATGAGCTGCTGGAAAACTTCTAAAGGAATGTTTGCTTCTTCTCACATATATAAGGTTGGGGAACCAGTGGGTAAGGACTTTCTGTATAAATACAAAGAAGATAAATTCTTTCCTCTGCTAACCCACAGAAACAGTAGCCATTTGTAAAGGGGTAGTAATTTGCTTCAGTATATGGTTCACAGAGGTTAGACCGGGGAGCAAGTGCACAGTTCACAGAGTTCGACATTCACAGTCATCCAATTAAAGAACAAATAAACACACCCAATTTTGTTAATATTGTACTGTTATTATCTGATACATTAAAGGACCTTTCAATAAATGCTGAGAGTCCTTTTAAGGAATCATTATGTGCAAACTGACAGAACCTGCACTGGTGCTCAAAAGTAAATACTTCCAAAATTCAGTTCCTGGCTTTTCTGCCATCCCTGCAACCTTCCCTTTTTTCTTTAAGCCCCTGTGTCTATGCTAGTGCAGAACCTTTAGTAATTTGCTTAGACATAACCCCCAGCAAAGGATTAATCAATAACAATACAGAAATAACTCTCCAAATGTGTACTTGCAATAAGATTTTTGGGGTGCACATGCAAACAAAGTTTGACAAAACCACCAACTTTTGCATTTCAAGATGCAAATACACCTAATAATAACCAGAATGGAAGGTTCCAGATGGAAGGCGCTTTTTTTATTTTACTGAGGCACTTTACATAGACATTTGCAATTGCTACGTACTTTTGTGGCAAAATCACTTATAAATCTATAACTGATTCCCACTTAAATGTGAAATATATGTCAGAAATTTCTAAGTGTTTCTGACAGAAAATACAGCTCACCTTTTTTCACTGTCTATTTCTCTTGATGTATTGAGAAGCCAAGTGTGCTAATCTACTAATTATTATTTCAGGTCAAACCACTAATAATTCAGTGGGTGAGATATCTATACAGGTGGATGTCTCCACACATCCTGGAACTGGTGAGCATAAAGTCACTGTAAAAGGTAAGTTTCAAATAGCTAATTTTAAAAAGAAAACAACAACAAAGTCCAAAACCCCTAAGCACTACATCCTAAGTAAAACATACCAATAATTAAATAACAAATGTTAAGTATTACAGTACTTTTAAAGCTATGAGTATGCTTCAGATGATTAGGATTATATTTTTACTTTGCTCAACATCACCAGAAGTTAAGATTATGCAAGTAAGTACTATCTATGCTTGTCTGTGTAGACAGTTAAAAAGTATTATTATACAAAGTTATAGGGTTATAAATTCAAATGTGCCAAATTAGACTTCTGATTTGCTTGCATATAATTTATTTTTCTAAAAGCTGTAGAAAAGCTGGGTGATGAATGACTGCACCAAGACTTTAAAAGTTCCATTTTTAACAAAATGCCTTTGTTCTGCACAACCGGAATTCCAGAGGAAACCCAGTATCATTTAGATTAGTATAAGCTGAATATTTAATTACAATGAAGGTAGCAGACAAAGGAGCTGCTAATGTAAAGCATTTGTAAAATATATATGTTTATATTTGCTACTGTTGTAACTGAAAGTAGTCAATCTTACTTGGCAGAGAACAGGCAGCACTCCTCCTGAGCTTCCAGGTATTGGTATCCTATAGGAAATCTCTCAGGTCACCTTTCATTGGCTATACAAAATCATGCTGGATAATTAATTGGAACTCTTCCAATGGAATTTTATTTAACTTCATTTCTTTTATTTCTTTATAGTTGTAGCAATTAATAATCTACACTGGCAAACAACAGCTATGTTCCGGCCATTTGTGGAAGTTTGCATATTAGGTCCTAACCTAAATGACAAGAAAAGGAAACACGGAACCAAGACAAAGAGCAACACCTGGTCACCAAAATACAATGAAACTTTCCAGTTGTAAGTCTTCTTTGTCTGTTAATTGTATATTTTATGCAAATTTTGTTAGAATTTCTTGTGGTTAAACCAGTAAGAACATTAAAAAAAACATCCTAAGGCCACTATACACATCAGAGTCCATAGATACAGACTCCACTTCAAAATTATTTAGTAATTTGTATCTTTTTTTTGTATGAAGACAAATGACAACCACTAAGCTTTCAGTCTTACAAAAGCTGGTTAAAATGTACATTTCTCTACACATGGATAATTATTTATATATCTAGGAATCTATTTGCCTAAGTGGCAATCTGGACTGAAGCCTTTATTATTACTCCTAGATATCTGGGCCTTTATGACTGTTGAGATATCTAAATATGTAAAGGGTGGTGTATGGTTAATGGTATAATTTATCTCTACTATTTAATCCTTAAAGCAATAAGAAATTGTCACCTAACCTGGAGTTTTAAATTTAGTACTTCTTATAGCACCTCTCACCTATTTACTCCTCCTCCCCTTTCATAACTGAGACCCTGACTAAGACAGAGTTCACTTTCTCAGTGTCTGACAGCAAAGCTCCTTTTGAGGCTTGCTGCCAGTGATTTTCTTTATTTTTTTGCAGTTGATTTAAAGATGTGGTTGTGGAACTAGTTGAATATTTTAAGTACTTTCTAGGGAAAGGTAACCATGTTTATTTCAGATATTGAGGGAATGATGAATTCTGTTTCTGTTCAGGTCAGTGCGAACAGAGACTATATCACCAGTAGCATCTGACAGGTTATCTGTGTAGAAGGTTTAAAACTATATTCTGTTGCAACAAAATGGAACTACAAAAATTAAACTACCACTATCACTTTAATTTTTACAAGATTTCTAGAGTATGTTCATTCCTTAGGGGAATTAAACAGAATTCCTTGTTCTAAATTCATATTTTCAATCCATGCAGCATTTTGAGTAATGAAGATAAGCCAGGAGCCTACGAACTTCACCTCTCAGTGAAAGATTACTGCTTTGCTAGGGAAGATCGCATTATAGGAATGACAGTTATTCAGCTGCAAAACATAGCAGAGAAAGGTAGCTGTGCGTCTTGGTACCCCTTGTTGAGAAACATCTCTGTAGATGAAACTGGGTTAACAATTCTTAGAATACTTTCTCAGAGGACCAATGATGAAGTTGCTAAAGAATTTGTAAGACTTAAATCAGAAACAAGATCTGCTGAAGAAATAGCCTAAAATACCCAAGTAATGCAAGATTGTCACCGCCGAGAACATAGATACAATGCTGTTGTCTGAATAGTGCATGCATGTGCAAATCCGTGGGAATGTTTAACTATGTTTTCAGTGTTTGCCAGTACTTATGTACTATATTTGCAAGGTATGTCAAGATGCTGTATACCTTTTATACATATTTTGGTCTTTGGTAAAGTAATTGTTCCAATGAAGTGCCAAAACTAAGATTAAGAGTAAATGTTTCATCGTATCTTTTTAAATGTTGATTTCACCTCATTACAATTCCTTTATTTTTTAACATTTATTAATAAATAATTAGCTTTTTTAATTTATTAATAAGTTGTCTCTGTTAAACTACTGTATTGCTTATTCTAAATTAAGTTACCTCCCTTACTATTATTTTTCAAAAGACATACGTACTTTTCTTCAAACTCATTTTATGCAAGCCTCATTTTAGGTATCTTGCTGATAACTTTTTCTATCATTACTACAGATGCAGTTACTTATAGAAAGTGTTTGTAATTTTATAATTACCAATATAAAGTAATGATTTTTGCATAAAAACTGAAAAAGGATGGAAATATTTTATGCTAATCTTTTTCCAACCTTTCATAACTATCACTGTGAAGAAATGCTGTTAAAGCAAGTTCTCAAGAAGCTGTGCTTATCAGAGTTTGCTACAGATGTTTGATATCTTGAGATAACTTTGTTCTTCAAAACTGCCAAGGTTATATCATATTTGTATTACAAGAGTAAGTCAGTATCTGTAGAAAAAGACTGCCATACAGTACAGCATATGTGCTTTTAAAAAATCATTTTTTAAATGATATGGTACTGTACAAGGCTTAGTAGTTTGGAATATGTAATGCCGGTTTGTGGTTTGTTTCTAGAAATTGTTTATGAAAAGAAAAGATGCTGTTAGCATTTTCACTCCGAGTTATTAACGTTGCTTTACATACTTAGCTGTAACATCAGTTAAGTGCTTTATTTCTTTATTTTTTTTAGAAAAGTTCAACAGTTTGTACTTATGCAACATTACTATGTATTGCACTAAAGCAAATTCCGTGTCCTGTAAATATATTTAGTGAGACATTGTAAAATAAAGTATGAAGAAGCTGCTTTCTTTCTAGTTTTGTCATTTGATATTATTTATGTTCTATAGCTTTTATGTGCATGTGAAGCCTATGCAGTGGGCTTACAATATAGCTTTGTAATATATCACAGTACAATTTCCAGTGTTTAGCATCTGGCTCTTTTATAAGTGTAAGATTTGATATGTCAGTGTTCTAACAAATGATAATAAATAAGGTAGGCATATATATATAATATAATGTTCTGTAATAATACATATAATACACTTAATATTCTATAATAATACACATATTTGTCATTGGTTTTGGTTACAAGTGCTTCTAATAACACAGATTGGAGTTTTCAGCTTTGTTTAGGGAAAAAATAAAGGAGGACATATAGCTAGTATGCTGCTGCCAGTCTTTTAAAAATGTAGTATGTGACTCCACATAGGTAAATCAGAGTCTTTCCAGGATATCCTTTTGAGAGATATTTAGATGAGATTTTAAGGATGTCTTTCAACACCCTTAATCCTCTTGCTTGAATACTAAAAAGTAGATTTACCATAAGTATATTTAGACATTAGAGAAGATCTGCACAGCTTTTACAGAGTTAATAACACTACACTAAGATCATAGTGGGGAGGGGATGGAACCCAAGTTATCTTATTAGTGTATATCCCGCAGGTAGTTATGCATTGGAGAATACCTTAAGGCAGAGGGAGATTTTGATGGGTACATTTTTTTTAACTCATCACTTCAGAAAGCCATTTCTCCATGTGAAAAGTTATGCTGATGATTTCACATTTCAAAAAGTAGTTCATTAATTTAGACATTAAGTGACTCCTTAAACAATTCTGAGAATGTAACTTTAATAATACCTTCTAAATATAGGTTGTATGTAATTGCAAATATTTGCAAAACTCTCCCAAGGATTTAGAGACCCAAAATCACTCTTGAAACTAATCCAAGCCTGTAATGCTTCAGATGTATTGTGTGTGTTGTGGTATACTTAAAAGTAAAGTCCAGGTGTCGCTCCAGTAACTTCAACAAAATTAAAGAGGATTTTATCTGAGTCTGTATAATACTGCCTCCTGACAAATCTCCATTTGTATGTGCAAGTCATACTGTTTCCTGTATTTCTGCAAGGTACAGCCCAAAGTGTCTACAGTGCATGACACTGAAAACACAGAATCTATTAACAGTTAACAAGATTTAACGTAAGAAAGCTTCAGCAGACTCAGCCTCAAATAAAAAAGGGGGAATAATCAAGAGATGAGGTAGTTCCTGCAATATAGAACATTATTGTGGATAAAATGCAAAAAGAATTCCACAATAAATCATTTGACTCTGTGATTAAAACAGCAAGACTGGGCTAGACAGCTTCTGTTTTTTTACCTGGAGCACTTTTATCATGTTTTTCTGTAGCTGTTTATTCTACTGTAAAATGGCACACATTTTGGTGCATAATGTATTCATTCACCACCCACTTAACTATTTATCCCTGAGATTCACCTATAAAGGAATAAAAACTGAACTTGTCAAGGAAGTCAATTACTGCTCATAGCGGTCTCCCTCAGTTGCACACGCTAGAAGCAATCAGGCAATCTGGTAAAGCAAACCCTTATAATCTACAGCTTTAAACAGTAACATTCATGTTTCACCATTTTTAACAGAGAAATACTTACCTTCTACATCAAAATTTGTTGTGTGGAAGATGAGAGGGAAATATGTTAACTGTACATCACAGGGCTGTTTTAAACATTTTTGTGAGTCAAAATGCAGGTATATGCAATGGTGTAGTGCAAGCAGGTCGAATTCAAAGATTTCATGCAGTAAATACAATTGATATGGAAATGGTTGCAGTGCTATTTTAAAAGCTGTTATAATCTCTTTTAGGGAAGTAAATATTCCATTAAAAAATTAATTTCAATTTATGAGAAAATTTTCTTAATAGAACTGATCTAACCTTAGTTAACTGACAGCTGTTTCTGCAGTTTCACTTGTCAGTGGCAACTGACGTAATCAAAATTCTAGTTGGAATTCCAATTGTATTGGTTTGTTAAGACAGCAAATGTAAATACATACACTAAGGGAAATAAAGGAGAAAAAAAGACAGGGAGAACAGCAAAATTAATTTGAGAATTAATTTTCCATTTTCCAAAGAACAGTTACTACATGGAAACAATTTGATGTGGACCTGGAAAAACAAATACATTTAGAGAAGCTTGTGATATGACAGCACTTCAAATTAACCGGTAGACTTGGAACTGACAATTTTATATAACTCCGTTCAATAAGGGTTAACAGAGAGATTTTTGTCCTTTTTATTTTATTTTCTAGGATGCAAATGTAGTAGCCAAATATAGGGAATTGAATTAAATTTTCCTTGATGTGCTTCATAGCTAAAATCTGACAAAAAAAAAAGGAATTAGTAATGTGTGAATTAAATACATAAATAAAAGAAGCAGTTAGTACTAGCAGACATTCTGAAATCTAAAACAATTTATCTAAAATTATTTTATTTTGTCTAATGCCATATTTAAATGGCACTTGCATTGAGAACACAGTACTTGCACTGGCCTTTAGCCTTTTCACATGGGACTCTGAACCCAGGAAACTCCTAAAATACCAATGGAAACATCCATAAGATGGAACTAGATCTGTGTGGTTCTTCATACACTTTATCTCTTTTGGGGAGTTAAATTTGCATCAAAATAATAAATACATAGATGTTGGGTCATCACCAAGAGACTCAACAAGTCCCAGCAGCAAACTATGAAAATGTTTTCAAATTATTTCCTCCCTATTGGCTGTTATCTATAATCTTTTCTGTGCAAGTAAATCCAGACTTGAGTAAGGTTTCAGTCTCCTCTTATGTCACGTATGTTCCATCACTGAAAATCCCCGAGACATATTTTACTGGATTGTTCATAATTGTAAAAAGTTGTTGTACCCTGGAAAGATCTAGAGATCCTTTATAAAGAACTCAAGAAATGCATGTGCATGTGCAAATGCCACCATTTGGCTTAGTTATCACTCTAGCTATATTCCCCATACATGTTTTAGCATATTCATAACTACTGTTTTCTTTGTGCAGCTTCTTCACAGGCATATTCATTTAAAAAGAAATAACTTACACAAGCTTACTTAATACAAGTATTCCACACTTAAAAAGAGAGTTAATTCTAAGAAGCTTTATAAGTTATTACATTTGTTTCCCCTATGAATTAAGGAATTTAACTCAATTTATTCACATTAGTTGTTAATAGGAATTGTTGGCCACTATAAATCTCATGTTTAAAGGAGAAGGTGAATTGCTTTATTTTACTATTATTGTTATTTCCAGAAGGGGACACACGAGAGGACAGGAATCTGTTCTCAGTGAAGTCAATGGGAGCTTTGTCCAATGGCTGCTCTTCAGTCATTTCATTCATCTGAGCAATTTAGCTTGAGTTACTGTAACCACTCAGCATATGGTTTTCCAGGTCACAGGTTGAATTGAAACTCATTAAAAGTTAAGATGGGCTTAATCAAAAATATGTGTCAGAAGGAAGTTAAACTCCTTCTCTGAGTGCTGGATGCGTTTTCAAAAGCACATTACCTTGTCAAGACTGTTTGCATCACTGGTGCAGGTTTACACAAGAGAAGGGATTAAAGGTGCCAAATGTCTACCCTAGAATCACAGAATAACTTAGATTGGAAGGGACCTCTGGAGAGCATCTGGTCCACTTCACTCTCAAAGCTGGACCAATAAACACAGGCTGTTACCATGGAGAACTGCAAAATCAGATGTACCTTCAGGCTTCACACCTTAAGACAGATGCAGTTAGGACAACACAAGTCTAACAAATAGCTCAATCATAGCTGTGACATTTGGCAAACAGTACATATAAACAGTAGCTCCCATGGCTATATGCTAACTTGAAGTTGAGTGGGCCCCTAACAAAATTAGCATCATTGCCTTTTAATAATGATAATTACAAAATCTGTACAGGGTCTCTGTATAATGAGCTTTCATTATGAAAACAAGATAAAACAAAATTAAAGCATGGCTGAGTTTATGGGTTTAATCATGCCAGTTCATGCTAATCAGGAATATAATTATTATTTTGATTTTAAGCGCTCCATTAATTCACAGCTGTCCAAAGGCAGCTGTAAATGGTACATCTAATTTCTAACACTATTTTATGGTAAGGAAGAGACTGAACAGAATTTTCTTGTAGAGACCTTTCATCCTTTCTGCATGCCCTTTGCCCTCTGTGATAAAATGCATGCTGATTTGCAAGGTGTAATCAACCAGAAAGTTATTGCATTAATGGATTTAAAAGAAGGACTTATGTCTAAGTTCTTTTCTCTTATCCAAATTGAGAAAAAAAAAAGTTACATATCAAATGTGTGCAACAGGAGAATAAAATCTGGATATTTGGAACTGCAGATTCTGGTAGATAATAATCTAGTATATTTAAACCAAGAAAAGTAGTATTTTCCCTAAGCAATAGAAATCTGACTTGAACTTTCTGAGTCAACATCAACAAGAGTCTCTGGACCATATATACACTGTACATACAGGACAACTCCATATGAAAAACTATCCTGTCTGTCCATTAGTGTGGGAAACATGCCAACTAGTGTCAAATAGGAAAGAGTATCTTTAACTCTAACAGGTTATCAACAGAATTACTTGAGAAGCTTACAGGACAGAAATAACAAAACAATTTTCAGTGTTTTTCTCTAATCTATTTTACTAGTTTTCATTGATATTCTCATGCTAGTGACTGTAGAAATCAAATTTGTAGGCAAATGCTGAAAACAGAAGAATAATTTACCATTACTGCATTAGTCTGAATTAAATACCCATTTCTTACAAATCCCTTGAAAAGTAAAGAGCTGAAGAAATATGCGGAAAACATTAAATTATTGTATTAAATTAAATTCAGCTAGCAGACTTAAAATTAACATAAATGGATTCAGTGTTATTTGTAAAGTACAGCTGGGCAAGTGTTGGAAACTACTCCATTGTTTAACATGCTTATTTTGATGGTATTTTCATATCATTTCTGTTTGCCTTTTGGCATCAAATTTACATGATCAATTTGTACTATCAAAGATTCATAGAAATTAATTTTCAGGAAACAAATTCTAAGTTTTTTTTAGAATTTATAATCAAGAGATGGGAGACAAACATTAGACTGTGACTAATGAGCAGAACTGGGATATTACAAAAAGATATCACTATATTTGTTGAAATAAAGAAAAATTAAAGCACATATCAGGAGAATATCTGCTTCTCTTGTGTGTGCTACTCTGAGTGAACGCATACACACACTACAGAGTATAAATCTATCTGTAAATGATGAATTTACAAAACCTAATTTGAACACAAACCAATCGAGAAGATAATGAACAAAAGGATCTTTTCAAACAGATTCTATAGCTGAAAATCAGCTTACCTAAGCAAACTGTTCCTAAATGACTCATGGCCTATGACTATTTTGCTATGAGAATTCAGGTTCAAATTTCAAAGACTGCAGCAATTAAAGCTGCAAGCCTTCACTATGAATTTAGCTAAATAAATTAATCACTGCAGAATATGAAATAACAAGTGGGCATACTGTAAACTTTGTAGTGAAAGTCATTACAATGTCATAGATTAATTTTCAACTAAGTAAATACAAGATAATCAGAAAAGTTAATCCAAGGAAGGAAGAGAAGTCTGCTCTATAATACTTTTCTGTTACTTATTTCTATTACAGTACTGACACTACAGTAGGAGACTACTGTACAGTCCCAGGACCCAATCTGCATTGACTTGGGGTCTCACAGAAGTTAACACCTATTTCTCTAGTTTTTCAGAACAGTATTAAGAGTTCCAGGCAAAGAGGACAACCCAGAGAGCACTATGGGTGGTAGGACCTGCTTTCTGAGCAGTTCACAGCTCTGGCCTGTAAACTGGATGTATACTGTTGTTTGACTATATATATAATGGATAAAACATGCTTACATTGGTAAGCACAATTGACTTTACTGGAGTTGTAACAGAGCATACTCAGGCGAAAATCAGAGATCTTGATCTTCACTTGCCCTAGGTATACAAGAGCTTGCTGATGATTACTGCTCTTGGTTCACTGCAGTTCCTCTGATAATTACTGAGGCAGCTCTAAATTTCCTTCCTTTGAAGTGTAAGAGGCCCCACACATTTTGTTCAATAATGTTTACCCATTTAAGCAGGAAGGTTTTTGTTGCTGAGTGATGGCAGTTGACTGCAATGTGAGTTAAGCCTCCAGGCCTGAGGTCATGACACTAAGAAAACAAATGTCAATTAGCGACTAGCAGAATCAAAAAATGAAGAGGATTGCCAAAATATGCACTAAACAGTAGAACACTAATGGAAAACTACAGTGTAGTGAATATGCTCCCCTCCTCTAGATAACAGTCTCCTAGATTTCTTTGAGTAGAGGAGGCACTATACATACACAATGCCTGCTAGCTGGGTTTTAGTTTACAACACATAGCAGGGTTTTGTCCATAAAAAACACACAGAGTTTATATACATTACACAGCAGTCGTACATAAAAAGCACTACATACAAGTAAACTGGATACACAGAATACCTGCGCTGTTATGTTTTAAAATTCTTAGTGACCAAAATTTTAACATTTGAAAGATCTATAAAAAAAGAAACAGAAATGCAAACCATGACCTTGCCTTGCTTTTACAATTGAAGTGACACAGCATGGGTGCTTTGAATAAATAGCTGTGATCATTGTTCCTGGGGTAGAAGAAAAGACCCTGGAAGACAAGGAGGTAGTTCCTAAGAAAGAAAGAAGAATCTCAGCAGGGGTGGCAGGAACAGAAGATTGCACTACAGGTAAAGGGTAAAATGGCATGAGTATTGGGGTATTTTACAGAGATAAGGAACGGAAACATAATCGTCTGCGCAACACAATCAGCCAGTGAAGTATCTTTTTACATAGTCACCTTCACTGTATTTTTCCAATGGTATTGGGAGACACTCAGAGGAAAAGTTGGAGAGGAAAAGAGAGGGATGGACATGGAAGAGGGCTGGCTGGCAGGCAGTCCTGCCTCAGATTGCATTCCTTAACTCATAGCAGAACCAGAAGACACTAGATGTGACTTTGATATAACGGACACAGAAAGGTAGATCTGTCTCTGCATTTCTGTCATGTTCTAGTCTAGTCCAAGAGTTACTTCTGTTGATTATGATTTCAGTGGAGGTACAAGACAGAATTAGATCCCCAAGAAGGTCTCTCTGCTTCTTTTGTACTAAGTGGAGTCTGAATACATGCGTTCTGCATTTCATTACCCTCTGTTGCAAAAAGATAAACATATTCCCAGCCTGGAGGCCATCACAAACAAGCTCAAGCTAAGGAGTCTGCAGAGATTATTCCCCTGAATAATATCTATCCAAGACACAACAGTATTAACTAGGTGGACTATTCTCTTGAGGAGCTTGAGAAACAATAGCAATTTGCATCTAACGATGCATCAATGTATCAACTTGCTAATTTGCACCTAGGTGACAATATTAAATCAATATGCCCTTAAAGTGCTATCCTGTTTTCCTATTTAGTATATGAGAAACTCATGTGCCAGACTGAGCTTCCTCAGCACAATGACCATTACGGAATTAGGTCAAGTCCCCCATTCTCCCCTACTCTGCTTGACATTAGAGACAAAACATTGCAGGAATCACTGAAGTGGGCTGGAGTCAGTAGCAGCAGTGAACTTAACTCCTATCAAATATGCTCTATAATGTTCAATAGCCCATATAATTGCAGCACATCTTCTCTCTACTGCAGAGAATTTCATTTCTGATCAGGGAGAAATTCCACAGCAAAGGAAAAATAGAAACTAAGAATACTGTTTACATTTGACATTTGCTTACTGCATTTTTATTAGGTGGAAACAACGAAGAGTATAACTCTGAATATATATCCTTCACTGTCACACAGACAATAAGCAAAGCCTATATACAAAATTTATTGCATGAATTGAATCTCTTTTCTATTTACAAAGTACTTATAAATAGCTTGCAATTTTGGCAACTGCTACTATTTAGACTGGCTGGCTAAACAGTTTGTGAGAAGGGGTTAAAACTTTATCGAATGCTCTGAGACAGCTATTGAGGCTAGTACCAACTAGAAGAGTCCTATCTGTCTGAATACAATAGCTGGAATCAGCTTATTAAAACACTGAACTGGTTTAAAATCCAGCATGTCATATATTGTTTCTGTTAGCAATTAAGTAGAATACTTAGAAAGTAGCATTTGTCTTCATGCAGAGAGCAAAGCAAGCACTTTAGAAAACATAACTTGCCAAACAGAGGAGGAAAGCTTGGAAGAACATCATTATTTACAGTAGCAGTTTGCATCTGGATGACAGTATCAAATAAAATATCACTGAAAAAAAGATACCCAAAAACCAAAACAAGATACATTGCAGTAAAACAGAGGAGAAGGGCAGAATTGAAAGAAAAGGCCTTTCTGTGTAACAAAGACTGCACAATTCTAAATCAGACCTGTCAGCTAGAGCATCCTTTGAGGCTTTTACACTGTAAATTTTTTAGACAACTGACTGACAGAGGATAATTAGCAGATATGTATATACCAAGGTGACTGTGACTAACCATAAGAAACAAACAAAAAACTCTTCAGACCATATTGTGAAGAAGGTCTAGCAGGAGAAACAAAGCTCTAGATACATTTTGAGATTCCATGATAAGAACAGAATTTATTAGATTTCTATCAAGTACCAAACACAGTTTCAGTATTTCTTTGGTTAATATGTGATAGGGAATTGGTACAAGAGGCTTTTCCCATTCTTTCTGACTGCACCCCATGCTGATGAAAGGTTTGTTGTCAGATAACTATTTGAATAGAAATTAAAAATGGCTATTGAACTCAGTGGTAACAAACACAGAATGGCACAGCACCTTTTACTATGTAAAATTATAGGCAGACAGTGCCATAATATCAGAAAAATAAGCTAAAAGGGAGAGGTGGGGGAACAAAACCACAAAACCATTAAATACAAGTTGGACTCTGTCCAGTGAGAGCTAAAAGTGCACAGTGTGAGTGAAGAGACCTTTTAAAGACTGCAGGAGCACTGGGTCACTACTTACGTAAAGTTTTGAGTTTATGTGACTTTTCAGCCTGGGAATCCAAATGATTGTGCCCTTGCTTCTGTGCCTGCTTGAGGCAGAGTTCTTCATTTACGTTACTTTTCCCTCGATATTAAAGCACAGAAAATGCTCTAGCTGTTGAGGCCAACAACAATTCACTGCACAGCAGGGCTTTGTGGTGACCCAAAGATTTGAGTAGAAACAAGTGTAGTATGGCAGTCTGGGAGCTTACTGGTGGATTCTTTGTCTCAAACCCAAAATTAACTCTTTGTATTTAGCCCACACATTTACACTAGAGAAAGGCAAGTTGGGAGAGGGCAATTTTTCTCCAGTGTTAATACTTCAACAGTTTATGATAATATCCATGCTACTTCAGTAGTACCCATGTAGCAATCATGGTAACCAGCTCCATAAGCACTGTGAACAAAAACTACCTGAACCAGAATTTGTATTCCAAGGGAACATATAAACGGATGCATAAACTCATACTTGGAAAGATAATCTCAATGCTACAACATTTAAAACAAATCTAGGGAATTCGTTCAAGGTTACATCTCTAGGAAGGCTATTTGTCCATTTTACATCATTACAGTTGAAAGTAACCCTGCAAATAATTCTGCATTATTTAAAGAACCATCAAAAAAAGGCATATCTCAATAGTATCAATATTGACCTTGTACCAAAGCCTGCCTATAAACACCTGTTTTTCAAAACAGTCTAGTAAGAGTAGATTTATGTTCTGCAAAATCAGGACCATTAAAACAAAAGAAAAAAAAACTTGATGAAATTAACTATGAATATGGTGTTTGTCACCAGCATAATTTCATTCACAAATGTGATTTACAGGAAGAAAGCATTCTCAATGAGATTTGTAACCTGTACAATATAGGAATGAGCTTTGGGAAACTTGTTCTTGAGATAAGGGCACAACTGGATGCTAAAAGGTTCAAAAAGAAGAATCAGAATCCATAAAACTTGAATGGTCAAAGTCACCTTTGGCTGCTAGCTTATCAAACCATTTTAAATATTTTTTTTTATATCACATTTTTCTGTCAACTTTTTTTATTAAAAGTATATTCTATTTTATTTTGCCAAAGAAAGAGCATTATAATTATGAAAATTAAAGCTGTTCTCATTTTTTAATGAAATATTATTAGATTTTTTTTTTATGTTTAATAAGATTACATTGATACCCAACAGAGTTGGTACATAGAAGGTAATTCAACTTCAGTGAATTAATTTTTTCCTTTGACAGCCACCAGATTTCAGAATTTACCTTTTTTATCTCCTCTGTGAGGCCTGATTCATATCTCACTGAAAACAAGTTTTTCTTGAGTTCAATGTACTTTACACTTCTCCCTGAGAGATGTGCCCAGCATCATGCACAAACATGCTTGTATAAAAGCAGATGTATCCAGAGAACAAGATAACATGCTGTCCCATGCGTAGATTGACGTATAGTCTCTGCTACAGATGTGTACATTGCTCTAACATGCAGGCTCATTTTTGAATTCATATTTCTTGGTGGTATTGTAAGAAGAGACTTCTGATTAGGCCAACAGTGAGCCAAAGGTCACAAGTCAGTATTTCAAGAACAGTGAGTACCTCTCAGCATTCATCCTGGGCTGCTAACCTATCCACAGTTGTATTCTTCTGAGGGAAGCAATGTCCCACCATAATTATTCACACACAGAGAAAGTGAGGGAGTAGGATTAAATGATTTGTTTAAACTATAGAGGGCCAGTGACAGAATCAGAATTGAAATTCAGGCAGCTTTAGCTTCCAAATTTACTCTCTAAGCACTGCACCTTGTTTTTTTCCTGAGGGACAATACAGGGTATGTCACTATCTCTGCCTATAATAATTGGTGTTTATTGTTTAATATGCTTCAGTGATTTTATTAGACCAAATAGGAAGGCTTCAACCGACTTTTCAAGCAAACCTGCCCTCTGGTAATTGTAGGCAGTAAGTAAAAAAAAAAAAGCCCATGAATAATCTGACTCCTTGAAATTTCTAGAGGGAGATATCAATATGAAAAGTAAATTCATTTTCACTGTAGTGAGGATATCAATATTCAGAGGCAAACAAATCATTAATTAACAACTTGAAAGTCATCACCGGAGAATATTTCATAATGCTTCTTTACCTATATATCCAGTGTTTACTTTAAAAAAACCCAAAACCTTTCAAAGATCTAAAGTGATCACAATCAGCTACAGCCATATTGTGCAACTGACAAAGACATTAAGTCAAATTCCTATTAACCCTTTCTGTGTAATATGGGCAAATGGTTAATATAATAAATATTAATAAAATAATTAATAAATAATAATAATATAATAAATAACTTCTGGGGTCCTGATTACAATGACAGCAAAAGCATGAGGCACTTGAGAACACCATTTACACAGACTATTGAAGTGGAACATAAATATGCAGCTCAACATCGGGGCTCATAGGTAGCTCTTATGGAAAAAAAGTTTGGGGAAACCACATAACTGAACAGGCAGATGAATTTAAAAAAGTAAAATCTGCACCTCTCTGTCTCAGTTCAGAACCTTCTATAACTACCACTTATACCCAGTATCATCTTTGCTAAGAGAAAGCTAGAAGGTTCACTTAAAAACTAAAGCTGTGATGCCGTATAGTCATGGACAATTATCATTAATAAAATTTACTTTGTTATCGTCTGGTAAAGCTGCGTGAGATTTCACCACAATACAAGGATTGATAATAAGAAATGATGGTGGGAATCAGGCATTAGTGCTGTTCAAACCCATGTAAATTAATTCTTCTTTTTACGGATTTTTCTGTTGAGTCAATTAATGTATGACCAGTTCATCTGTTCCTTTTCACTATTCATCAGAAAGGTATTAAAAGGACTTCTACTTGAGTTTTCACCATTAAAAGCAGACATCCTTTACATTTTCTGAAATACTAATTTTTTATTCGGTATGAAAAATACATCACATCTTCTGCAATTATTTGAATTTCTCTCACACAACCCAGAGAAAGAGAACTTTTTTTTTTTAAAGAGGTTATTCAATAATTTTATGCCCTTTCCCAGCTAAAAATGCAAGAGCTACTGCTAGGAACTAAAAGATGTTGCATTCACCACAGCCATCAATAATTCTTGCAAGACAATTAGCAATTTTTCTGATAAACTGCAAATAACAATATTACACAAGTACTTAATTGTTTCACAGCCTCACTAATATATCAAAAAATTCCCCTGTTAAAACCAGAAGTAAATCTATACACATGCCACAGTATTTTTTAAGCTTTTGATGTACACTTCACCTAGAAGTTAGAGAGTCACATAGTTTTACAATGATTCCCCTGGCTATTTTAAAGGTGCCTTCCTGAAACAGTACTATGCAAAAATGAAATCTCATGACACCATAGGAACTGGGAGTTGTTCCCAGAAGCAAAATAGTTCACAAATAAAATATGGAATAATTTTTAAAACCTATGAGGTATTAGGTCATTTTCAGATATTACTTCATTTGGCAAAATTCTAATCCTTTTATATTTGCTACCACTAGATATCAAAAAGGCAAGTCCAAAGCAAAAACTTCAGATATCCCAAAAGGCTGAGTATTCTTCAAATTTAAGGAACTACTTAAATTCATTAAAGGGCAAACTGAGATCCAAATTTAAAATTCAAAGCTGTTAAGGTTTTAATTCAGACTTAACATGCTGTCTGATCTATGATTATACTGAATTTTAAATTAAGTTACAGACAACTACGTAAAATACTTTCCTCTAGGAAAAACTAGGGAAGAAAGAGTTATCTGCTTACATTTGTTTTAGTAGAACATGTTTTATAACATATCTGGTACAGATACACTTTATATATGCCACCTATTATCTGTAAAAATGCAACCAGAAGTAGATATTTTTGCTGCAAAGGGATTCTCAAAATAGATAAGACACACTAGAATAAAGGGAAACAGAAGCAGAGACAGGTGCCTAAGCCATACAATAAATCTGTGCCAGACCAAGGAGCAGAGCATGGCTTCTGAATGCCAATTCAGTCACCTATCTGCAGGTTATGTGCTTCACAATTAGTTATTCTGCAGCATTATTCTGACTAACAAACCCAGGTACTCAAGAAATTGAGGGTTTTGCTGCATTGGCATGTGACTATACTATTTGTGAACTATAACTATGATGTTGCTAAAAATTATTCAGAAACATAAAAAGGCAGAGAACTGAGGGTCATTTGGAAATAACACTATGAACATTTCTACAAGCACCCACACACAATCATATATCTATTTGATAAATTTGTGCCTGTGTTCAAACTGGAAAATAGGGGACTTCAAGTCTTATTAGCTTGAGCTTTTCCCAAACCAATTTCATATTTCTTAATGTGAAAGAACTGAACTGGAAACCAGTCTCCCCTGCATCTCTAAAAGTCCCTTAGTTCACTCAAGACAACTTTTGTTATTAATCTTGAATTTGCCCAGTAATTAAAAGATAAGGAAGTATGAAACATTATATGGCAAAGATCTTCTGCTATGATTGTTGGAGAGACGCAGGCATGTCTGCTGGACACTGAGGATTCAAGGCAATTCTTTTTCATTAAAAATATATCATTTTTAGTTATTAGCCAAGAGCTGCTTTTATGTTATGAATTAAACTTCACAGAAAATGGCTTAGATTAAAAATAAGATTTCTTCAATCATTGCTGAAGTAATTAATTCCCATTGGATGGTCCTAGGATAGCAGAATAAATATGTATGAAAAAGAAGCAAAGGCTAACACCTACACTCTGTCAAGGTTATTCTGTCAGCTGGCAAGAACACAACACAAAAAACACACCTTTTTAAAAAAAGAGGTGTATTTGAACTCTAACTTTCATTTAATTTAAACTATCAAAGAAGTAAACTTCTACACTTGAAAAACTGATACAACTACTATTTAAGTAGTTTGGCTTTTCTCACAAAATATATTTGAAATATAACTTGTAAGTCTTCACACAAAGTGGATCAAGTCCATTTTAAGAAGGATGCTTGTATGATGTAGTGTCCATGTACAGTTATTTTAGATGAGAAAATTTGAGAATAAATAAATTTTAAGTAAATGTCAATCGAAGGATTTGAGAAAGAAAAAAGAATAAGAAATGAACAAAGTTCAATGTGAAGATTGTCAGCAAAGTTACTATACAGAACATATTCATTAAAGATACCCTATTTCCAAAGATATTTAATTATTTAGTATATAGTTAGCTTTTAAGTCTTGACTACATCTCAATTTTTTGTAAATAATAATTCAGAATAATTAAGGATACTGTTTCAAAACATGCTCAATAATACCCCTTAAGGAACTCTCCATATCCATGAAGAAGAGTTCTTCCTTTGAAAGTTAGTCATCTGAAATGAGAGCTGTTTTGAATGTGTACACTTTATACCTCTCCTTCACAAACTTATTAATTATCAAGTCAGAAACACATGGAAAAGTGCTCTTACCGGATCATGCAAAATTATCACACAAATCGTAAATCCAACAGATCTCATCTGATTGGAATGGAGGTCACAAGTGCTAGGCCCCACTGTTTGATAAAGCCTCTCTCTCATGGGCTCATGCAATTTGGCAGGTAACACTGGTGAGTATTCCTAACAGTTGAGCCTACAGTACTGTTACATATAAAACCAAAGTAATTAAGAGTATGTAATTGGACACATTCCTGAATGCCTATAGGACTTGGAAAATCAAGACCAGCATCGTACGCACAAAGAAAAATACATTCTGAAAACCAGGCTCAGATAAAAAGGAATTCATGCAAACATTTTAGGAAACAAAAAAGTAACAACAAAGTTGTCAGAAACACATGAAAAAGGTCAAAAAAAACCCAAAACCAAACAAACACCACCCTCACTGCCTTGATGGACATTTAATAATTCTGCTTATTTTTATATTTTTAATAGGTATTACATATCCATACAGGGACAGAAATTTGCTAAGTATGCTACCTGATTCTAATAACACTAATTCAAAGAAAAATAAACAAAACCCCATCTCTATTAGCCTATAATGTTCAAATGAGCAACTTTCTTCTTCAAATTACAGATAAAATCACAGATGCTCTAAATACATGATGATTTGTTTTTCTTCAGTAAATATTATGTTTAATTAATATTACTATAGAAAAACATGTTTTTATTTCCCTGACACTTTCAAAATATTCAGCAATACACACACTTACTTCCTGATTTTTTAGAAAATACCTAAACCACAAATCAACCACTACAGCCTCCAGCCATGAAGTTCTTTTGTTGGATTTTAACTTAGTAAAAGAAATGGTTCATCATTTCTTCTTATTAGCTAAGCAGCCATTAGGTCATGCATCAGTTTCCTTTAATCACAACAACACGGCATTCCCATGTTTTCACAAGGGTTTTAGATTCTGCCTCGGCTGCACAAAAGCACTTTACATACACTTAAAAACTATAAATGAGTCAATACAGACTGTCAGTCTGTTAAGTAATTATGCATGCCATCCTTCTGTTAACAGTTGGAATCTACAGAGCTTAGCAGTGCTAACCAAGACCCCATCTACATCAGGAAACACATTCATAATTATCTCACTACTGCTGACACAATTTCACCTCTGCTGACTTTGATATCAATGGGTAGATTTTGCATTTCCAAGTATAGAGCAGGCATATATGAAGTGCTATTATGCACTTATGTTCTGAATTCACACTTTCCAGAACAGATTTCACTGAAAAATGTGCATACAAAATGCCAACATATTCAGAATCAAGTCACTGATTTTAGAATTTTTACACCTGTAGCAAGTAAACATGGAAAGGAAACAACATCTATATATGAAGTTTACAGGTCACAATCAAAAAAACCACTACCTGAGCAACTTAGAAACATTTGTACACCATTGAGAGGTTGTTCTGAAACTGCATGCCAAATCTCTGAGGAGCACAGAGAAGCTTTTGTCCTCAGATACTAAATGTTCATGGCAATTGCTTAGTGAAGGTTGACTGAATGTTACCATCTCCATCTGGTTAGGGAAAAGACCATACAGACAGAATTTTTTAAATATACAGGGCCTTACCTGTTGCTAGTAACACATAACTGAATCTTTTTGAGGGAGCTTTTTTGCATTTATATTTCATTTGTTTGCCTTTAAACTCTCCAATAAAAAACCTTAACCCAGATAAACATTTCCCAAGGAAGGAAACTAAACATTTATGGAATTAAGGCAAATTTTGTAAGTCAAAGACAGATGATTTGTTCATCAAGTAGAAGGAAAGATGATACAGATAAGATATAAAATACAAAGACTGTCACCTTTCTTTTTCTCCTATTTCCTGACTGAGGATGCAGTGAATGGTGTTCAATTAACACCACACAATGGAAAATGACTTTGCAGTACTTCTCCTCAATGTTTTTAGCACTTCCAATCTCTGCATAGTGGAGCCCTTAGAGAGAACAGCTATTTATAGAGAAAAATTGATCCAAAAAAGGTGGATCAGCATCTTGCACTGAGTTTTGGGACACATAAGAAACCAACTCTTTCATTCAGACTCTCTAAAATAAAATTAAGATTGCTGTCATCACAAACTGCTCTCTGCTGTCTGCTGGATCACTGACACATTGTCAGACTGTTTCTAGACATCCAACACTTATGAAGGCCTGATCCTTCCTCATTCTGAACTCTAACACCAGTATGAAGAATATATGAGAGAATCTTACTTTAACAGATTTTTACACCTCTTTTGCAGTCTTCTCCACTGGTATGAATAACTGTATAAGGTGCAAAGCAGCAGAGAATTAAACTCACATCACACTGTTGTCATAATGCAAAGGCGACTTTCCAACTTTGACTTTAGCAGCCAGCTGTCAGCAAATCTGTCAAAGACACGTCCTGTTTATTGCATTTTGAACAAGTACTTTCTTACCCTACACTGTGCAAATGGAACTTTTAGACTTTATCTTTCCACAGACTCAAGAGATGTTGCTTCTTTATTGAATCTTCCACTGACACCATTTCACTCCCCGTGACCCTGGAAGGCTAATGCATTCATCAGGGAGCAACTACATAAGCTAAGCCAAAACCAGCTTGTTCACAGTACTGTTGATCATCCTGCAAACTGGGTGCATCCTTCAGATGAATATATGGCGTAGTCTAATTACTGCCAGAAGCCAACGTCACATTCTGCCTACAACAATGTAGTTAGAAAGATAATAGAAACCTAAGTTCAAGCAATTAAACCACATGAAGATGAAAGGATCTCATATAGGTTTGAAAGCAGTGATCTTTGTTTTATTGAATTAATTCTAAGACATTTTTCAGCTAGCTGTCTCTCAATCTCTCCCTGTGTGTTGCTGAAGTTTCCCATTAGGAAACATAATGAATTTCAGCCCTGAGATTAAAACACATTCTGAGACCACAGTTTCACATGAAAAATTCTTCACTGTTAATGTTGTTGTGGAGTTCCTAACTGGGAAAGGAAGGGACTGTGTGAATAAGGAGAGAACGTGGGTGTCTTCCTTTCAATAAGCCTCTCATGTACATTGTGAGCCCACTCGGTCCCAACTTGTCTTTTCATGATCAGTCCCTACTATATCACTACAGAGCAGCCCTGAAATGTTGCACAGTGCTTCTAGGTTCAATCAACTGCTTTAAAGTTAATGTGCAGTCATTACCCTAGCTTCCTATTCTCAACCAGGCCTTATTTCTGGAAAATTAGGTCACATTTCTCCTGCAGCACAGTCAAAATACTATGTTGTTATACACAAGGTAATAACATAGAGATGATGGACTTGGACAACATTGATGAGATTAGCTGCAGTGTTAGTGGCAAAAGCAATATCCAGAAAATATCACTTTGTGTTGTGACACAAAATCCCAGCAAAAAGCAAGCTATCTTCTGTCATATAAGTGAAAAACATTCATATTAAGTGCTAGGGTTTGGGTTTTTATGATGCTGCATGGTAATGCAGTCTGCTTTCATTACCATTCATTGGTGTATAATTGCCCTGATATTCACATAAATTCTGATAATGAATGGAAGACATACTCATATCATCTGACTCAGTTTCCCCTAGCTCTATTTTATGCCCTAAAAAAACCAGCTCCAGACATTTACTGTACAGACAATTTGTCACTTACTGCTTTGACAATAAACAAACCTTAACCTCCACAGACCCTATGTACTGTGATAAGAGAACATTCATTTTCAGAAGGAGTTCTGAACTGCATCAATCTGAAAATCTCCCAAGAAAAGACACCTGCAAGTCTTTTGAGATTTGTGATTCTCCTTGTTTAAACAGTGGGTCAGGAACAGAGCAAGATAAGCCATCTCGTGCCTTTTGAGATTTCTCATTACAACATTTGTAGATGTCAAGGAAAATGGAAACTTATGCCAGATGTTTTATTGTGCATTTTCCAACTCAAAAAAAAAAACGAACAAAAAACCCATACACACACAAAAAAAAAAAATCAAACCCAAAAAAACCCATATGGCTTCTGGTAGAAACAGTCCCAAGCCATACACCTCCCAGCCAAAACAAATAAAAGCTGGATTCATTTGGATGCAGGAACCTATTATCAAGGATATCATCAATAAATTTGCTTTATGGTTAGATCCTACAGGGAAGCCAAGAGATCAGGAGTTTAGGAATGACCTTCTGCTTGTCCTTTTCATCATTTGATTTATGATATAACCAATCCTAGATAATATTTGCCATTAGAGATTATATTAGCTCTTCTTAAAATCACAGTAATAGAACAATTCTTAATTAGGCTCACTACAATTTGAGAATTTCACTAACATTTTATATTCTTTCAGCCTTGATGTCTGTCCACAAGAACAAGATTTAGAGCACCAGGTTAAGCCACCTGCTTGGAAGAGACCCAGAATACACAGCACATTTTTTTTTTTCCCCCTTCTTTCAATCTTATTTTGCATGATTAATCAGATGCATGGTGCATGGCTTTCTACAGACTGCAAAGCAAAACCATTGCTGCCATAAAAAGTTATTTTTGCATAATCAGATAACAAGATTTAACATGCCATTTGTCTTCATTATACAGCTGATGAGCAACTCCCAAGTTGCATGGTTTAGTTCTTCTGCATGCTGATTGGCTATATAAGAATAAATAAGTTTTGGAGCATCCAAATATGTTGATATAAATAAACAGGTGTTGAAATATAAAGAGGATGATACATAACTCTGTTTCAGTACGGTATATACCCTGAAAGCATATATATACCAGAAGCAGCAGAAGTTACTTCCACACACACACTAAAATATACCTTCATTTGAACTTCTCTTCACCTATACATATAGCATTTCATCTGATCAACATGTATTTCAAAAGACGAAATGTGTGCAGATGGACTTCAAATACTTCCTGGAAGGATGTGAAAAATAAAATTGCAAAATTCACCATAAATATCTACAGAAATAGAAGAGACAGCCTTAATATTCTGGAACATATTGACCTCAAGTTCTTCTTCAAAGCCTCTTCCAGGGGTGCAGAGGGAAGAATGAAAGTAAATATTTCTGATAGACAGAACCTTACATACTGACAATGAGGCAATCTATTCAGTTTAACACTACTAACACCTGCTGTAGATACAGCCAACATAAAGCTGAGTATTAAATATTCTTAAAAGGCCTGTTTCTCTGCAGACACACAAAAGTGTGGGGATTTCATCTGTGGGAACCAAACCCATTAGATATACAAACCCAAAGTTAAGGAATTCTTTGCTTGATTGCTTTATTTCATCTTTTGCCATGTAAGATTTTCATCACTACACATACAAAAAAACGCACAAATAGTTCCTGGAATATCTGGTGGCATCTGTACCGTTCGGACACATTTGTACACACTTTCTCCACAAAAGAAGGTGTTTGAAAACCTTTTCCTTCTAATTCCATTTCCATACATACCTGTTCATCTCTTTTTATCCTGTCTGATTTGCTTCGTGACTTGCCAATATCCTCTCAAGAAAACCCTTGCAATGTTCAGTGTAGCGACTCAGCAGAGGCAGATTTAATCATTGCTGTACATATAACTGCGTAAACTAGCACATCCAAATTATTTCATTTGTTCATACACCTAAACTATACAACAGGATAATTTACGCTTAAACTGACAACCTGAATAGGACTTCCAAGATTATAACTACCAAAGGAAAAAAAAAAAAAGGGTATCACTAAGAAGCAGTTGTGTCTACTGGCTTTAGTAAAGCCTCCTTCATCAGAATGTGAAGTATTTACTACTGATGGCTTCCTGTTCTGGGGCTCCCTAGAATCCATCCCCAAAAAGAGAATTGTGGAGCTGAACAGAACATTGCTTTCTTCAAAAAACTTTTCTTTTGGTTTTGGCATAATAGATGAATGAATATTTTTCTCTCACTTCACACAATTCTGAATTATAAGATGCTCCTGGTCAAACTTTTACCTCACAGCACCTGTGAACATTCATTTCAACTCCCCAGAGACCTGTTCCCACCGTTCCAAGATTTCCTTCCCAAGCTTTATTCTTCTGCAAACTTTGGAATTTAGCCTGAGGACCTAGGCCAACTTACATAGACTCTCACTCTTTTCTCAGTGGCTTGCAGCCTGTAAACATGTGTTCCAGATAAGGATTATTCTTAACCTCAGTTAGTTTGCGGTATTAGCACAAACAAGGCAATGGCATAAAGTTGAATGAGCAGCCAAGTGCAGGGAAAATTCATAAACTAGCATTGCTCAAAATAAAAAAAAAATAAATAAAAAGAAGAAGTTATATGTATGCACTTGGGGCTGGGGGGGTGACTCGTGCACAGAGTAGTGGCCAGTGTAAGGCATGAGGACATCAGCATACTTTTCAGAGCCACTCCAGCTGACCAACTGGTGATCATTCTTAATACCTTTTTTTTGTTCAGGAAAAGATTATCAAAGACCAAGTTTTTCTCTCTCCAACAGTTGAGGGATGTTATAAAGAAAGACAATAACAACATACTTCATAAATTGTACTGGAACTCATATATTAACAGGTACATACACTTATCTATCAGACTTTCCCCAAATAAAACCCATGTAATAATAGTATTTCTTACCAGAAAATTTTAACTTTCATCTTTACTTTCTAACAGTACCAGAACAATGGATATGACTAGCAAAAGGACCATTGTTAAGCTGCACAAGTACAGGTGAACACAGAGCATGATTTCCATGCACTTTAAACATCAAAACATGTTTTCTTCCTTCACTAATATTTATACCTCTTAACCAAAGAATGTATTTATCTGTTTTGCCAAGCCATTCTATATCTATGGCCAATGATGAAATTAAATTTGCTTGCCAGAACACACATATATTCAGTTGTTTATTTTTTATTTGCTTTCTCCCTTAATAGAAAAGTAGAGTCCGTGGAATTTGTCAAACAGATCATTTGAATGAAATACCATACAAAACGTGTATGATACTATGAAATTTATTTTTCCTTGTTTCCCTTTCTTCCCACAGCAGCATTCATTCTGACACTGCTCTTCCAAATGATGGCAAATGTCTCGGGCCTTGCAGGTCAGCTTCCTAATAGAAGACAAACCGGTGATGTCAAGTTTGGGTATAATTTAGGTGTAATTTTTTCTATTTATACAGGACCTCTGTTCAAGGCTTGCAACAGAGATTATTGAATTGCCTCTAGGCAATCTAATCCTTCAATAATAAGCCCAACAACAATGGGCAGTGCTCAAAGAGCAGCTCTGCCTCAAGAACTGAATTTAATCAAAAACCTGGGTAGAAAACAAATTTTCCTGCTGCTCTCATACGCCCCCTCCAAAAGACGTGTCACTATACTGAGACTTGCATAACCAAAGCTAACAGCAACACAGCATGTCTTCCCAAGACTGAACATATGCTCATAGACTAAGGAAAAAAAAACACTTGAAAGACTGCATGTAATAGTACCATCTGTTGACACCTACCATATCCCTGTTATTTACCATTTACAGAGACAGCACCTACAGGTCAACAAGTTTCAGGCTTTCTTGTGCTAGACTTTCTGCAAATATAAGAAACGTGACAGTCAGCCTCTCTAAACGTTTATATATAACACAGAAGCACCACTGGTTACTTACTAATGACTAGCAAAATAAGGGCACTTTTACAAATTTTGCATGGAGCAACTCTTCAGGCGTATTTTTCAAAGCAGGATTTTATGTTTCTAAATACTTAATGTACAACATCCATGTTAAAATTCCATACTTGTGTGAAATAATAACTTCTCTCATTTATTATGAGCTTGTCAAAAGAGGGGGGTTGTATTTATAGCCAAGATTACCAGCCAGTAGCTGAGCTGAAACCTTGGCAGGCATCCACTGAAGATGACAGTGATCCACTGAGCTATGTCAACAAGGACAGAGCACAAGGAAAAGAAGCAACCACGGAGGGAGAAATACAGTTGCAGAACAATTCTGACAACACTAGAAAATCAAAGAGGAGGAAGAAAAAATAACTGGCAAAGTAGCATAAAAGGAATAGTAGTCACAAAAGGACTGTGAAGTCAGAAATAGCAATATAGATACCTGCCCAAGCAGGTGACTAAACACACTGCCTGCTAAAATAGGCTCCACTGGTGACACAGTAGGGGCTGGAATATTGGGAGCAACTGCCAATGAAGGGACAATATATGGTTTAACTTTTAGGTTGCCCTGTGTGGAGTCAGGAGTTGGATTTGTTGATCCCCATAGTCCCTTCTGACTCAGGATATTCTATGTTTCTATGAAAATGGTCATTTTTTCCTCTCCTCCCACACCAACACAGCACTTGCTGTCCCCATCTGACTCTCCAGCTGCTTCCCTCACATTTCTTCCCGGTTCAATTCCTCTCCTTTCTATGCCAAGAATGGCCCAGCACCTTCACCCTGAGACAGCAAAATTCAGTTTTGAAAAGCCTAAGCCAGCTCTAAGAGGACACTTGGAAGGTGATAAAAGAAAACAGAAGACAGAATGACATTTGCATAGCAGGAAGATTAAAAAAGGAGAGGTCAAACATCTCTAGGAGGCAAACTGACACATTAATGCAAATGTACAAGGCAATAACAAAGCTTTTGGCATATCTTATCTAATTCTGTTAATATGTTCAATAAAGACAGGGTGTTTCCAATTCATATTAGGTAAACTGTAGAGACAGACTGGAGGGACAAACTAAAAAGCTTTTCATCCAGCAAAACTGTGGCTGAAGGGTAAGGGACCTTCTGTGTCCATACCCAAAAGACAGGGAAAGGATTTCTTGAAACTACATGCCAATAATAGCATTTGTATACAAATGTACATGAACAAGCTATCAGTACAGCAGGAAATTCTAAGATTTCAAAGCACCGTAACAGTGAGGTTTTGGAAAAGCTTTGGAATTAATACAGTGAAGGAAAGAACAAACAAAGAAGAAAGCAAAATTAACAAAGTTTAGAGTGGAGCAGGAGCTTATGATAGAGATTAGCGCTTGAGGTAGCAGTGGAGCAGAGAACTTCTTCACACCATTTTCCTTTTCTCCTCCACCCTCTCAGTACATTCTCCATGAGCATGACCCACCACGCCAGCTAAAATCACAATTGTTTGTCTGTCACATAGTGAATCATCCGTGAACCCCAATATGGATCAGTGCTTCAAGCCATAGTTACTTCATCAAATTAAGAACTTTTGTAAATATACAATTATAAGGAAAAAAAACCATATAAAACTGATCTGAACTTCCTCTATTTTTTGGTTTGCTCTCTGGAAGAAGAATTCTACTCTGAAGCACATTATGCAAAAGGATTTACTTAGTTTATACCAGGGCCTGTCACACCAAGTACCTCCCATGTAAGTCAATGCTACACTGTGAAAATTTTTTTTTCTCTGAAAAATGCAAGCATCAAGCAGGAGATTTATGCTAACAAGAGCAGTTCCTATCACAAAATAATTAAGCAAAGACTCATTTGAGCCTATGTGAAAAAAATAAACAAAGCTACTGGACTTTGCTAATCTGATTATATCAAACAGCATGTTATAATATGCTCTTTTCAAAACTTTAAAAAGCATAAAAATAATTCTTCATGAAGATATGTCAGTGCAACAGTTATGCCAATGGTAGTCAAATAATTGTAGATCAAGTCCAGAAGGGAAAATCCAAGATATTTCCATCTTCCGATATCTTCATGAATTGGATTTCAAATTTTAAATGCAATTATTACGTTTAATACCCAAAAATAATCTGAACACTAAACATGGCCCATGAAAAGTGATCAGTGAATAAATTTATGTTTTTAACTGCTGCATTTTCCAGCATAATTCAACCCTATTTCCTTAGGTGTTAAACAGTGTTTAACATCTTGTATTATTATGTAGCTAGTAGAGAAATACGATTGCACTAAAAGGAGTAACAGGATGCTAATCTATACATGTTTAAAGACCTGCCTTTGAAAGTACCATTGTTTAAAAAAAAGTTACATGTGAAAATATTATAAAGATGACGAATGTGGGAAAAATTATTTTCCCAATCATTCCACTGATAATTAGAACTGTCTGCACTAAACCCAGTAATGCCAGATATATAGCCAAATAGACTAGAATCTGATTTTCTAATTTCATTCACAGGACTTACATAAACATTTGACATTAACTTGAATGTTACATGAGCCTCCAGAGTTATCAGTCATCCCATATTTCAGTGGAAATATCCACACAAGTAACAAGGACAAAGGACAAGTAAAGAGATAGGATAGAATCACATACAGAATTCCTCATGAATAAGTGACCCCAAGGTTTGCAGCTTTATCTAGACACATCTGTATCAGAGTAAGTTCCCTTCATGGACAAAAATCAGTTGTCTACAGACAAACCATGTTAAATTAAAAAACAGTAATTAAATCTTAAACTGAGCTGTTTTCTCTTTTCTTACTTTGCTATAGAACACATCATCCCTGCTACTGCTAAAATGATTAACTGACATCCCCAGTACCTGTGCAGCTGCTTTAGATTCAAAACACTCATATAAATAAAGCATGGTCCAATGTCTTTTTATAGGACATTAAATAAAAAATTTTTAAAAGCCCTAAAAAATATCCCAGCTCAATTTATATTCAGGATTTGTATCAGAACTAATAAAATCTAAATCACTAGTGCTAAAATTAGGAATACAATTTATTAAAATAATAGCAATATGCTTAAACATTTCACTTAGTTGTGTTCACTCTGTTTCTGTTTGAGACTCTTCCAAAGAAAACAGTCATAGGTTTTACTGAATCAACCATATGATATAAACAAGGGACAGATGGAGAACAAGACTGTTTCAGTGCACTCACAGATGGAGGAGACTGTAAGCAATATTTTCAAGATATTTTTCACCACTCTGTATTTTGATAAAACAATGAAATAAGATACCAAAAGGCTATCACTGTTGTTGGTAGAAGTGAGAGTTCCTATTTGCAAAACTGTGCTAGTATGCTATGCTTGAAACACTTCATCTTAAAACAGTTTTAATTTCTGAAATGCCGTCATTCCTTACTTCCAAGAGATCAGTTTCAGTAACTACTGGGTACAGTAGCTTAATCTAAACCAATGCCAGATGAATAAGAAATAGATTCCTAGCAATTCTCTAATCTGATTGCTCTCAAATGGAGGAATGTTAACAGTACTGGCCAAATAACCAGACAGACGTTCTCAAGAAGTTACATAAACAAAGATTTACTATTTAAATGAAGAGATCATGTGATCCCATGAGATGAATCAAAGTAGTAAATGAGTTTAGCTTAGCTACAAAACAAAACCAAACTAAACTCTTGAGTTGCATCAGTTGTAGATTTTAATGTAATATTTTTCTGTCATATTACTAACCATGCCTGAGTACTTACTGAGAAAGAGTATGCAGAAGTTTTCTCTCACAAATCATCATGGAGAAAAAAAATTAACATAAGTGAATGCAGCTTAAACGAGGTTAAAAATAATGGTTCTTCCCAGACAAAATTTGTAATATTGACTTCTTTCTTCATAAAAGACACTATAGTAGTTATATAAATATGAACGCTTAATACTCTGTCTACAATGAAGCATTAATTTCAAGGATTGTCATTAACATTCATTCTAAGCACCTACAAAGTCTTCAGATTACACAGTATCTTTGTTTTAAAGAAAAAAAAAACTACTGGCTTTACTAACTAAAAATGCAAAATGCTGGAGCTTTGAACTAAGATTAATTAAGTTTAATTCAGCAAACAGTTGTAATCTATACAGATATAATAAATTTAATTTAAAATTAAAACAATACTACTCAGGTTCATGAAGAAGTGTGCTATTAATATATGGTACAAATCAATATCAAAAAATTCTGTGGTCCTCTTTTCTTTTCCTCTAAGGGAATAGAGCACTACTATACGCTCATACCTTTATTACAGAAATCAGTTCCTGTAACTAACTTTTCAGCTACGTGCCACAGAACTGAGGAGGTAACTGGTCCAATTTCATGTGGAAGTTTGTTTGGCAATGCTGTAAAATTCGCTTTTGGCCTTTTTTAGCATTTAGGAAAATTTTTTCCTGAGAACTTATAACACAGACCTAGGAGAACAACTGGCAAAGGAAACACCTTCCCCTACATATGTTTTACTTAGGCTTTTATTAGTTTTTCCTAGTCACCTCCAATCTCTAGTAGCCTAATTTACAGTATAGTGTTTGTAAATGAACATTTAAGATATAACTTCCTTGTCTAAATTCGATTTTTTTTGGAAGAGTTATCTAGTTTTCCCATAGCATATGTACTAGTTTGATACTTTACTAGGCAGAGGGCAAGCACCCATTTTTACCCCAGTAGCAATATCACCCATCATCTATTGCACTCCCTGGAATTCTAAGAGGTGTCTATGCTCATGTAATGCCAGCTGCCTCTACGCTATGCACCAATAGCTCTGCAGTAGTACCAGCTTTTATGCTTCACCTTCCCCTAGAAGGACATCATTATTTGCTGCAGCGTCTATCGGCCAGCTTTTATCTTTACCAAGCTGCATTATTTAGTACTTAGTCAAAGCGCTACCCTCCTGTCTTTGATTGCATTGTCCTTTACCCACCAGGGATGAACATCAGATTTTAAATATTTACAGAGACTTACACCAAGGGTCTAACTCCTACTAAAAGAGCAGAGAAAAGTGAATCCCATCAACTCTGCACCACAATGGATTACACGTGGGATCTCATATATTGGGAAAAACTCTGCTGACTCTAATGCAAGCAGAAACAAATTAGAGCATCTCAGGTGGCTTCCACTGGTTGTACTGAGAGCCATCCACACTATATATGTGCTATATGAAAAGGACAAAGGAGCCTAAAGACACTCTGTTCTTCCTCACACAATTTCTTAAGGCAGTGTTATGCCCTTGTCCTTCCTCATAAAATCTGACAACACTGGCATTTGAACAGCTAATAAGTATTAACTTCTACTCCTGTGAAATATGCCATGGTATCTGTTGTGGTTAATAACATTCTTCATTAAGACAAGTTTCTCTGTGGGAAAGCACCTCTGGAGGGCAACACTGCTCATGCCATATCATGACTTCAGTTTGATACCAGATCTGATGAAACCATAGCCCCAACTTTAGCTATGTCTACTTGACCAAGCAGTGAGGACTAATAGCAGCAGATCTGTAGAGCAAACTCAAAGACACTAAGGTCCCGAGATCCACAAAATACACACTTCACTGGATTGTATTTTGTAGTTTAGTCCCATAGACCATCATCCAAAACGATGAAAGCTGCATGCTCCACTTCATAATGTGGAGGAAAGAATCGTAGATGGGAACAATCAGGAGGTTCATTTCGAAAGCATAAGCGGTCCAAATGAAAACACTATTGTAGGCACACTCTTTGACTTCTTACTCAGAAAAAAAATGTAGGCTTAGCATTCTGTGCACTCTCAACATTTGCCTCTGTCCTGGTTTCAGCTGGGATAGACTTAATTTTCATTCTAGTAGCTGGTGTTACGTTTTGGATTTAGTGTGAGAAGAATGTTGATATCACATTGATGTTTCCAGTTGTTGCTAAGTAGTGTTTATACTAGTGTTATAAGGATTTTTCAGCTTCTCACGCCCAGCCAGCAACAAGGCTGGAGGGGCACAAGAAGTTGGGAGGGGACACAGCCAAGACACCTGACCCAAACTGGCCAAAGGGATTTTCCATACCATGTGACATCATGCCCAGTATATAAACTGGGGGGAGTTTGCCTGGGAGGTGCAGATCGCTGCCTGGGAACTAACTGGGCATCAGTCAGCGAGTGGTGAGCAATTGCATTGTGCACCACTTGTTTTTTATATTCCAATCCTTCTATTATTATTGTCATTTTATTATTATTATCATTATTCTTTTCTTCCTTTCTGTCTTATTAAACTGTTCTTATCTCAACCCACAAGTTTTACTTTTTATTTTTTCCCCAATTCTCTCCCCCCTCCCAATAGGGGTGGGAAGCGAGAGAGCAGCTGCATGGTCCTTTGTTATCGGCTGGGCTGAAACCACGACAGCTAGCCATAGATCCTCAAGATCTGCTATGATAAATGAAGTGTAATATTTATTTCAATGATTTCACACATTTTTCTAAATCACATTTCCTTTGGTTCAGGGAAAGAAATATAAATATTGTGTCAAATGACAGTGTGCATCTTTTAGCGTAATTGAGTAGTGGTAGTTAATTTTTGGTTCACATCTTGAGGTGCAGAGTAAAGTTCTCCAAAATTGGTATAGTAGTCAATGAGATGAAGTAACAACCTGATATCATGTAATTTTAATTGATTTATGCTGCAGAGTTATACAGAATCACCTTCACTCAAGATTAGAAATAAAATAAACATTAAACAAAACTGCAGTGACACTAGCTGTCTGACAATTCTTATGGTATCAGCTGAGGTTTTTGTGTTAAATAATGTTAATAACTCTATCACTGATATCAGTATAGTAGAACCATTATTTGAGAAAGATCAGTCCTGCAGACTGAAAAAAGTACCAGTGTGAGGGGGAGGTGCAGAAGAGGGCACACAGTACAGGGAAAGACTTGTTACTTTTCATTACTTACTGAGCAACCCAAAAAACGGAGATAGTAACACGAACAGCTGGATAAGTATACCATTGTTTTGTCCTTTAATTTAAGCCTCACATAAATTTGACTTATTTCTAAGCCTTCTTTCAGTTTTAATTTTTTCCACAGTTGTCTCCTCTTATAGTCACTCTCTCTACAATAATCTATTTTGATTATCTAATGCAACAGGGTTTTCCTACAATTGCAAATCATGTCAGTATAAGGCAATTCATTTTTATTATTTCTTACTCAAAAGATATAATCCCAGGAGACAGTTGGATACTTGCTACTTTAATTACCAATATAAATGGTATGAATTAAGCTTTCAGTTCATCTGTTATACAAATATACAAAAAGTCTTTAAAGATCAACTGTTATTTTTAATAAAATGAGATATTATTTCCCGATTTATATTATGAAAGCAGTAACTAATTTTCTGTGACATTAAATGGAGTTATGTGATGTACAATTTGGGCCCAATGGATCGTTTAAAAATAGCCAATGAAAATTCACAAATAATCATGAACTAAGTGAAAAACCGAAATCTTGATCAACTATTCTGCTGAAAACTACACACAGTTATTCTCACAGCTAAATAGACAATTTTTGCAACAAGCAATGTTGATGGGTACTCTAGATCCTCCAGTTGAAGTCCTGGGGCTTAAACATAGGTAATAAAGACTACAAGTAAAAACATACCAATTGATGTTTTACCTTATACACTTGTTGGTATTACTGTGGAATAATCAAATGGCTAATCTCTGAGTAGTCGTGTTTCTACATGCCAAGTAGTTTACTTCCTTCAGTTTATTCATCCTGTATAAAACAGCAGCTCTCTCCCAAGATTAAACTCAGTGCAGAAGCATTTGCAAGCATTTGGATTTTAAAACAGAAGAGTGAGAATGGTTAAATATCTTCAGAACTTATCCTTATTTTAATGGCTTCATAAAGTTGAAAATACAACAAAATTGTTCTGTTTGCAAGTTTCAGTAAGTTCCATTTAAGCCAGGTCTATCTACTTAACCTGCAGTCAGGAATGGGCACAACATTCATTCAAGAGGATGAGGCAAAAGGGGAGGGGGGGAGAGTGTTCCCCACCTCGCTCCCCCAAAAAAAGTAACAACAACAACAAAAAAAAAAACACACAAACGACAACTCAACAGCAATTATTAAAAAAAAAAAAGCACTATTACTGGCTATATCCCTATAAACTCTCCCTGTTTACAAAGTTAAGAGATTATTTTGTTAGCAACTACCTCATAGCTTATTTCTCTAACTCCCCCTCAGTCAGGCAAAAATCACAGAGAACATGTGAAAAGAGTTCTAAAATATATTTTTAAAAAATATTTTTGAACAGCAGCAGTTATAGACATTCAAGAGGAAAAGAAAATGTTTCGGTAAATATAACCAAAATACAATTGGATAAAATCCTTTAAAGTTTCATATAAAGACAGATATTTCCCCTTTCCCATTGAGTAGCCTGTGTAACTCAGGTTTATGGTAGTGAAAAGTTCAATACAGTAAAGACTTCCCTGCATGATTAACAGACTTTACTTAAGCAATAAATATATCTTTATGTAACACAGCTATTACTATTGAATCCATTTCAGTTTCAGACTTTGCCATTTTTTGAACATGTTCTTATTACAACTCTAAGAACTTAATGTTTGGATTCCAAAACATGCAACCACTGACAACATTGGCTCCCTTAAACAATTAGGTATATACAAACATTGTATATCTCATGTTGCTACATATTGAATGGATCATTAATGTACCTTGACAAACTAAAAAACTAATCTTGCATCTTTCCAGGTCACATATCCATTTAGTTGAGGCACATAATTCTTACTATTTTGAATGATTTATCAGTAACACGAGGGAAGATGCACTATGTTTTGCAAGACTAAATAGGAGTTCAGAAAGCAGTAGCTCCTGAGCATTTTCCCATCTCTGTTGGCTCACTATAAGTACACTTCATCAAGACTTTAAAGCTCCCAAATGAAATCAATTATGTTTATTTCTTCACACCCTGAGTTCCCAAATAGAAAAGCCAAAATTAAATGGACATCTTCTAAACATCAGCTTATAGGTCACATATTGTTGGTAGAAAAACTATTTAGTATGGTACCATTCCCTACTAGTGTGTGATAATTAACTACAGATCAAATATGTTAACTATGCATCAGGGGTTAGCTACAATACTGATCTTATAATGCCACTCTCTTGATAGAACAACTTTTTCGGTTACACTAAGAATTCCAATACTGCAATTAATGAACCTAGGTATAATGTTTAAAATAAATAAATAAGCCCCTGCAATATAATAGAAGGGGAAGCATTTATGTGCTGATGAGGTACAATAAAGCAACCTGCTCATGTGCTTTTGTGCAATTCCTCCATGCAATTCCTTCTGCCTCAGAAGTACAATGTAAAACCCCCAAATTAAATACAATTAATTCAGTGGATTAACTTCACACCAATGACACAGTAATACTCCCAGAGGGCTACAATACCCTCTCTTACTAGTGTTCACATACTTTTATAAATCCTTTGAACTAGATCACTGTGTCCTCCTCTACCGCGCTATGCCCATTTATTCTTGGCACTATCTCGATCTTTTGTTTGAATTCTGGGACTCATCTCTGAGTTGCCTTGTGGCTATAGATTGGTGACTACTGGGTCCATGTAGGGAAAGACAATGAGCAAGTCAATCCAGGGCTAGACAACTATATAGGTTTAAGGGGCATGCCTGCTCCTAGGATAACTCTATCCCACAAGCAGGCAAGAACCCCAGGGGATAACCTTAAGGTTTCAAGTCTCCTGCTTCATACAGTGCATAGCCTCCTCACTAGTACGGGTGATACAAAGAGAGTGATATTATAAAACCACTACCATATGCTTCTGATTCAGGATGTAAAACACTCTAGGGTATGCCTGAAAGCAGATAGATCATCTAAACCCATGGCACCCTGTGGACTCTCCAAGGATGGCACTATACCACAAGACACTGTATCTCCTTGAAAACATATGAGGTGAAAGAACTAAAGATCTGCCAAAGTACTGTCCATGGCAGATCATGCTAAATTGAAAATACATTCCATGATACAAATAGGGAAGTGGTCACTTTGTATATACAATAAACTCTCAGTTGAGGGTTCCTTCACTTGGATTTCAGATCTGGAGTTGTAATAGTTAATTTCATGAAGCCGTCAGATTACTGTTCAATGGCAGTCAAAAAAGTATATTGAAACTTAGGCAGTATTAAGAATGAAACAAAGACCAAAACACCTTTATGCAGTTCATGGTGGACTCTTATCTTAAACACCATCAACTTTTGGTCTCCCTGACCTCAAAAAGAATGAAATAGCACAACAAAAACTACAAAGAGGGCTGGCAAAGATGAGCAAAGATATTAAATAGTTTTGTATTAGAATCAACAAGGATTCCTCAGTTTTTAAGGCTGAGTGAGAATTTTGATAGAAGTCTGTAAAATCAAGAGTGGCATGGAAAATACAGCATACCAAATGACAGGCAGATGGCAGGTTCCAAACAAACAAAATACGTGGTCCTTCACAATATTGAGGAACTACACCAAGGAAGAAAAAAGAAAAAAAAAATGCTTTCTTCATTTATAGGAATTCCTTTTGGTCTAACATCTTGAGTAAATCTCAGAGAAAACCAATTCAAATAAGGTGCGAATTCAACAGGGAATTGTAAATCAGTAAAATGAAAAGGATTCCTTTAAAAATAGGTCAGGTTACACTGCAGTATTAATCCTCCTCCAAGTACCGGTTGCTTTATCTACATTCTGTTTTCTTACATTGCAAATGCCTTCAAGTATCATGAATTATTTTATGCAGATTAAGTATCATATTGGTGTCTAAGCAGTTCACACAGCACAGAACTCTTGTTCAGCATTGGAAGGTTTTCTCATATTTTCTCAAATAATGAAAAATGAGAGATATATACACACATTGATACACACTACATAGGGAGTTACTGCTGAAGCAGAATAAATGGGTCACACAGTGTTTTTAAAAGTCTATTACTGTGAAAATACATGCCCACTAATGGGATGTAAAACCAGGTTCTCCGTAAGTAGGTCATGCAGCATTTTTAGTCTATTAGAATATACACATGCATACTAATGGAATACAAAACTGGATTCTGTAAAAGTAAGAAGATTAGAGAGACCAAAAAAAATCCTATGACATGGATGGGGTCTGAGGAGGTTGCTCTATTAGACAGCTGTATACATTTGTCAGGGATAATCTGTTTCCTGAAATATTTCTGTCTCTTTTCTTATGAAGTTGTTTGGAACAGCCTCTAGGGGAATCATGCTTTTCTTTTAGCTCAGAGCAATAAAAATATAGCTCACTTCTAAAACTGGATGTTAGAAAGTAATTCTGCCTCTAGAGAGCATTACTTTAAGCAGTCCAAAGTTTGAGGAAAGGAAGCTAGATGATGACAGAAACAGCCCTGGTTGACAGCTGGCTAAATACAAGCCAGCAGTGTGCCCAGGTGGCCAAGAAGGCCAACAGCATCCTGGCCTGCATCAGAAATAGTGTGGCCAGCAGGAGCAGGGACATGATTGCTCCCCTATATTTAGCACCAGTGAGGCCACACCTTGTGTACTCAGTTTTGGGCCCCTCACTATAGGAAAGACACTGAGGTGTTGGAGCGTGTCCAGAGAAGGGCAACCAAGTTGGTGAGGGGCCTGGAACACGAGTGTTATGAGGAGCGGCCGAGGGAACTGGAGTTGTTTAGTCTGGAGAAAAGGAGGCTGAGGGGAGACCTTATCGCTCTCTACAACTACCCAAAAGGAGGTCGTAGTGAGGTGGGTGCTGGTCTCTTCTGTCAGGTGGCTGGAGATAGAACGAGAGGAAATGGCCTCAAGTTGAGGCAGGGGAGGTTTAGTTTGGATATTAGGAAAAATTTCTTTACTGAAAGGGTTGTCAGGTATTGGAACAGGCTGCCCAGGGAAGTGGTGGAGTCACCATCCCTGGAGGTATTCAAAAAACGCGTAGACAAGGCACTTCAGGACATGGTTTAGTGGGCATGGTTGATGGTTGCACTCACTGATCTTGAAGGTCTTTTCCAACCTAAATGATTCTATGATTCAATAAAACTAAGCATAAAGTCATAGTTAAAGCTATCATTCATTCTCCTATAATTTTGTTGACAGACTAGTTAAGCTTACTTATAAAGTAAAAACCACATTGAATTGACATAATGTATACCTATAATAAATAAACTACAGCAACATAATATAAAGGATGTAAAATGATGTGACTAAAATATAAACATCTACCTTCTGTACTTTTATTTAAGAATACAAAACATTTATACTTAATGCTTATTTTACTTTATTTTATATTCAAACATATTTGAAACGTACCAGACAAGTTCATAATTTCTACTCCTAAGAGTGATTTGTCACAACAAAATCAAGTGAGATTGAAGCAAGAGATTTTTGAGGAGGAAAATACAACCTCACTTTAAGAAGCATATTATACATCTTGAAAGTGAAAACGTATTGATCTGATGAATTGCAGTTTTACATACCAAATGATGGCTGCACTGGGATCTAACTACCCAAGAACCTAATTACATTCACAGCTTAAGTGCAGATGCAGTATTTGAGTGCAAGTTTTGTGTCTTGGCCTTGCACAAGTAATTTTTTTTTTTTTTTTTGAAAGTAGGCTTCCCTGAATGAAAGAAAGAATTAGTACATCACATTTCTTCATCCTTCAACACAAGAGGCTTGCTGAGGCCCCCCACCTTTCCTTAATCTAAGAAGCACAAATTCCTTTAAGAATGACAGTACATTACAACCTGTCATTCCTATGATGTTAATGCCTGCAAGATAACATATCTGTATCTTGCCAGACACTTGACAGCCTAACTACTGATTTGAATTGTATGCATTTGTAAATACACTCTGCATGGATTCCATGATGTCTGTCTGACTGCACTGACAAACAACTAATAAAGAACTTTTAAAACTGTCAGTTAAAGGGGGGTACAAATGGATTTTTTGGAGCTGCTTCTTACAGAATCAAAAAAGCAACTGTATTGGAGAACAAATTTGGGGGAAAAAGCAACTAAGTTTCCCATCGCTATTGTTTTGGGGGTTGGTTTTTTTGATCAAATACAGTTTCAGATTATTCTCTCATCCTGACACTCATGCATTACCATTAACCATACAGCAGAGCCATGCAACTGGAACCTAACATAGGAATTATATACTTAATATTTCAGTTACTCATCAGTGACATCAATGAGGGAGAGCATCTTAGGAGAAGTAGAAGATAATAATAGTTTTCAACCACAGAAACCACTTCAGATTTCCAGGAAAAAAAGAAAATTAACTTTTTAGAAATGAAAGTTAAGATCAGCTAAAAGCTAAGGGGTGATGATTCTAATCACAAGCATCTAAGGTTGATACTCTCCCGATAGACCATAACAACATTCATTCATTCACTACCCTTTCATTTCTTTCCTTGGCTAATGGAAAATATAGCAAGGATGCAGCACAAAGCAGCCATGAACCCAGCACAAATTATAATAAAGAAATACAATTAAGACCCTCACTGAAAGAATTCAGATGAGAAAGGTTGAGAGGGTAGAAGCTAAGTTTTATTTCTTTTGGGGACAGAAAGTTGGAAAGTGGTGATATTTCCAAATTATATTATTAATACTGAATGTTTACGGGTGAACAGAGCCATTAGAGTGAGAAGTGGTATCTTTATTTTTCCATTGAAATTAATAAATTAGCAGACTATCTGAAAAACCAAGCTGGCAGTTACATTTTTCTACTGTTAGCCATTTCTGCTTACAAAAGTACATCTCATCTTGTTTAGGTTCAATAATTCCACATTTTCAAATATTTCCAAGAAATTTCAAGGAAATAGTTGATTCAATCAAGTGGTGCCAAAACAAATGTCTACTTTTGATAACAGAAAAATATTTCATAAATTCTTGTCCCAGACTAATTGCAATGGTTAGTCATTATAATGAACTAAAAGATTTACCACTATCTTTGCCGAATTTATTTCTAGATCAGAACTTAGAACTTAAAATGTTACTCTGGTGAGACTTCTCCTGTTCCTTGCTATCCCCCAGTTCACAAGCACTCATGGTATTTTGTGTCACAACTGGGACTCAAGCTAGAAGATGTAGTTCTCTAAATAAATAATTCCATCAGTAAACTACTGAAACTCAAACAATTCCCACAAGAGGTTTAATTTGTGCACTAACACAAACCTTTTGGTATGTATGGGATTCATTTTGTTTCATGCTGCCCCCTCTCCCTAAGGACAAGGGTGCTCGCTCCCACCAAGTTAACCCAGCAGAGGATGACTCACACCACAAAAACAAGTCCTGTTTCCTTTATCTCCTAGATCTCTCCTCTTCTGCATGGAAAAATAGAAATAAGGAAATCTTCTTTGGCTTACCAGAGCCCAAAAGATACAGAGCAGATAGCTGCCTCTCCTCCTCTGCCACCATTTTCTTCAGCTGCTCGCCATCTTCCTGCTGGCGTTTCCTCCCCGATGCAATTTTTCCCCTCTCTCAGGGCACATCCTAGTTCTGCTGGGTACATCCCTATTTTATGGGATGCCCCAAGCCAGACCAAGCTTGGTGGTGGGCCTGCTGACACTTTCTCCTGCATCAAGTGCCTAATAAGACAGAAAAAAAATTCACATTTTCAGTGGAGAAGACTCAGAAGGACTAGGGACAGGAGTCAGAAGTTTTACAGCCAGCCCAGGAGCTGACCTACAGCCCTGGAGATCCAGCTGCCGCCACCACCACTGCTCCCCAGCTGCACCCTGCCAGCTCCAGAACCTTCTTCTCTGGCAGGTGCTGCCCTGCCCAGGGAGGCTCCCCTCAGCCTTCTGCCCGCTCTCACCTGCCACCCCTCAGCAGGGCACCTCTCACCCCAGCACCCCTCGGCAGGGCTCCCTGCAGCAGCCACAGCCTCTGACTGGTAACATGGGGCTCACCCCATTGCCCCTCCTCAGCCCTGCAGGCACAGGTGTTTCCTATTTTTTCCTCATTTTAGCCCAGCTGTGGACAATAATTAGACCATCCACCCTCCCTGTCTGAGCTGCACATACTTATCACAACTTCACATCCAGAGCTGTAGGAAAAGAATCCAGATACATTTGGTTTGAGGAATTATGGGGTTTGGTTTTTTACACTCATAGCAAGCTCAATAATACTCTTCACTGCTTTGCTGTGATGTAATTATGCTGCATGAACATCACAAAGACAATTAATCATTTGTATTTCTTTAACCTAAAAGAATAGATCTTGTTTCCAATATAAACTATGTCTCCTTGTTCTGATTCACACTTTCTCCCCTGTCACATGAAAACCATCATTTCTAGCTAGCAACATCAGTTGCAGCGTAGGGGGTGTGCTGCCTTTTTTTTTTTTTTTAAGTCTGGACATGAGACCGAGGAAAGATAATATAATGCAATTGGAAAAGCTCAATATATGATGACAAGCAGAAAACACTGAAAACAAAAAACCCTCAGATAATGCAGAAAGATTTATATGAAAAATATATATGCATATTATCAAATAACACTGATCTTGTGATGTAACTCGCAAGACTATATTGTTTATATTCTAGAAACAGAAAACACAGCTTTTTAAAACAAAAACTTTTTTGGCACCTAGGAACTTTAAAATAAGTTTTAAGAGCCCTATAGACCATTCAGGCACTTGTATGATACTCAACATATAAGTAATTGCCTGTCACTTAATTTTTTTCCACCGGCAAATAACCCTTCAATAATCAAAGGCCCAGCAATGTTGAGGGACCAACAGGCTCTAGAGTGAGAAAATTTATAGACTACATCCAAAATGCAAATTACATTGCCAGAATTTACTGACTTGCACCCAGGTTTATGTTCATTTTGAGCTGTTCTCGCCACCCATGGGGAAGACTTGCAACATGCCATTCATTAAAAGTACGGCAAATGCATTCTGTTCTTCACCTGGATGCGCAGGAGATGATTTCATTTACTTCTTGTCAGCTTACAACCCTTGCAATTTCCCCTGCAGGTTTGATTTCAATAGAATTCCCAAAGTAAACCACTTCACAAGGGGTTCTTGACTTTAAGCAGCTATAAAAAATAAATCCTAGTGTTGGCAGAAACAGAACAGACTGTTTTCATCTAAAATGATCTTCTCATTTCTGATGCCTTCACCCTGAGCAGCTTGCCTTAGGAATCAAAGGATATGAATGTCCATTCAAATATCTCTTTTTAATTTATACTTTGGGTTTGGTCTGTCACAAAGGTTTTGACATGTCAAGAAACACCAATTCTCTAGCTCTAAGGAATCCAGAAATAACCAAGGAAAAATAATAATGAATATGCAAAAAAAAGAATTCAAAATTCACAGTAAGCTGTCTGCATGGGCTGCACCTAAACAGCAACTAAGGTAATATATGTGCAGCATGTCAAATAATGTTAAAATTGCAGCTGTTGATTGGAAATAAAATTAAGATTGTCTGAAACCACGACCAAGTTTTTGCATGGTATTCTGTAGTAACATGTGGTTTCCCACTCACTCTGCACAACTATCTTTCAGTGTGAATTGTGCTATGAGAGAACAGTAAGTACTCTCTAGAGCCTGGATGTACAAATTCTTTTTCACACTGAGGATTGGAGGAAATTCCTATGAGAAATAATTTGTATTGCAACCCCACTAGGTGACCTTTACGGAGTCATCTTAACCACACCCTATGAGTTTTCCTGCAAAGTCTGGACAATTTAAAGCAGATCATAAAGGGCTTTGTTATCCTTTCTGAGTTGTAGGGTTTCTTTCCAGCCTTATGCATGCACTGCCTGAAGGTGACCCTGAGGTTCAGTGAAAACAAATGAATAGCACTTAATTCTCATGGGTACATTTTAGAAACATAGCAGAAATGTAGATTGTGTGGAAAACTTCTGTCAGACTCGTTAAGCAATTACGGTGATTTCTCAGAGAAATATAGTAACTCTTCTGGTAATAGCACCCTTAAAAACAAGAACTGTTCTTACAGATTCACTGCATTACTCCATAATTCCCCATTTCATAGGCTACCTCAATGGAAAATAGTTAAAAATCTATTACATGTTAACTTCTGATCAGGTTCTCTCAACATAAAGTAGCATTTCCAAGATCTCACCATAACTTATCCTCTGCCTCAAAAGCTGTTTCATTAAAGACATTTTCAGTTTAGTTTTGTTTTGCTTTTTTGGTCTGTCCTGAAAACAATCATCTTCTGGGGGCAAATGCCATTATTTAAGCACATATAATGCTAAAACCCTTGCCATGAATAAGATACAGGGTAAACCCATAAAATAAAAGTTAGGTCTGAGAGAGAACAAAACAACGTACTATACAAATTGCAAAGACAAAAAAGCAATCATTTTCATCCCATGCCTTTTTTCCAAATTCCCATTCATGGGATAAATACCAACCAAATTTCTAAGTAGCACCATACTAGCCTTTTGGGGATGTCAGAATGGGGGAAGAGAGCAATTGGGTTTTGCTTTGAGGAAAGGAGTTGGAGTATTTGTTTATTTTTTATTAAATAACACCTGAGAAACACAGTTAAATTCCAGGAAATACTCAGTTGGCCTATGAATCTAAAATAATGATCTGAATTTTTGCAAAAACTGTGAATTCCAGAAAGACTTGCTATATCATCACAAATACTCATTTCAATATTTACACGTCTGAAGCTCTTAGCCAGGAATGATTACACTGCTATTAAATTCAGAATAAGTGGTTATAAGAAAGCAAAATTATGCAAAGGCCAAAATTACTCTTCATAGATCTCACTGACCTCACTAATTCAATTAACCAGAAATGGTCTCCAGTTCATGTAAACAAGGAGGTATTCTATTCTGATGCCCATCCATCTGGTTCCTCAGCATGAAAATACTTGCCAAAGAGCCCAGTTCACAACAGTCACTCTGTCACGGGAAAATTCCACACACATTTTGTGAAATAGAAAGATAGTTTGGAATGTGACAACTCAAATTCACTTTAATGCAGGGCACAAAAACTTGACACATTGTACAAACAAAGCAGATTTCACACTATGTGCAGCATTGAAAGAACATTCGTATTTTACATAGTACTCTAACAAATAAATGAAAAAGAAAAGATGTAGACAGACTGCAAAGGAAATTGGTCGTGATGGGAGTCCTAACACAGAACTGCATCACCTTTCGCTCAAATGAAGAATGAAAGTATTTTCATGCTGACTTGCCTATAATGTCAAAGAATGATATGGAGAAAGTTAGTAGGAATAATTGCTCTACTCTTCTGGTTACTTCTAGTTGAAATGTTTACAAGTGTATGTGATTAATGGTAATCTGTCACTGTCAACACCTCTCAAAAGAGGAAAAGGCCAATATACAGCACTTCTACCACCATATATTATATTGTCAGAAGAAAACAGAATTCTAAGCTAGCCGTTACACCTTATAGAGCCACAAGCTGCCAAATACTAGAGCAACTGTCAGAGAGGTCCCAGAAGAAAAGGTAGCTGGCTGGCCAGGTGGAAAAGATTAGCCCAAAGCAAAAACCTTTCAGTAAAACATGTATAAACAAAAGAGTTCATCTCATATTCATTTTCTTATCAATGATGATGAGTGCAGAGCAGGAAGAAGCAGAAAGAAAGCTTTTCTCTGAAATAGGAAAGACATACAAGTCTCAGTGTTGACTGGATTGTATCTACAGATGTTTCAGTGAATATGTCAAAATCATTTCTTTTAACAGGAAACCAGAAAAATGTAAAAGATCTCACAAATTTGCAAAAAATTTCCAGCAGCTGTACTTAGCATGTTTGTCTCTCCAGTGCGCACATGGGCAATCTCAGGACACAGTCCTTTTTTTCTGCTCTATTCACAAATATGCCAGACTGTCTGTTGTCCCATAAAGTGGAAATTTAAACTGCATTTTGAATGCACAAGCTACTTTTAATATGCTTACTGTGAACAATACCATAAGGTCAATCATCATGCAACATGCAGGGCTTTTTAAGCAATGAATATAATACACTGAGATATTCAGATAGGTGACAGTGCTCTTCACATTCGATCACCTATACATTAATCTACAAGAAAGAGCATGGCCTTAGAAGATGCAATATAACAGCACAACTCACTATTGTCAGAGAACATTCCAGTAAACTGAATTCAGTCACATGGAGCATATTTCTGGAGATTCAGCATTATTTGACACAGTCCTTAATCACTATTTCTAAAACTAAATACAATTAATTATAATGGCATATAAAGTTTCTGACCCTTTGGCAGCTTCAGTTCTAGGCAAAAGCAGAATATGAACACAATAAGGAACTAGTAGATGTCCTTTGTTGGGATCCTTAAAGCTAAATAAAGAACACAGATTTCAGAAACACCACGAAACAAAACAGAAAATAATAATTTTCAGTCTTTCCTCATCTGTTGATTTTTCATTAGTAATATTTAAGACCAAAATCATTTAAATATGAATTGCAAGGAAGTGGGGTGTACTAAGAAGCGGAGATTTTACTTTCATGCTTTAAGATCTGTTTAAAAATTAATTTGTTGTTCCTGAGTAGATTTAACAGATGGGACTTTCCCAAGATTTTCTTGTGGCAGCACAAGGAATGTGTTGAAAACAGTTTGTAGTGCTTCATATGCTCTCCAACTACATGTGCATAGCTTGTTTCTGCTTTTCTACAGAGATTCAAAGAAAGTCTTTCAAAGATATATTCAGAGCTTGTTTCTCAGCCTCTTTGTTTTCACTACTTATCAGTAGAAACAGCTATGTCTTTTGTTAGATTTACATATTACTCTCTGGAAATGCCCTTACATAGCTTTGAAATTTTTTTCTCAATCTAGCCTACTACTATGCTACAGAGATCAATAACAGCATACTTAGATACTTATAGTATAGCAGTAATACTATAGTGGCATGCAGAACTATCCAGTCTAGTTCTAATAACCTCATTCTGGCAATAGAAGTACATCAGTATGTATATCAGTATATATATATATCAGTATTCCTGGCTATTTACATCCTTCTCCACTTGTAGGCCTTATACAACTTTCCATCCTGAGAAGCATGTAAACTCTTAGCAACAAAATGAAAAAAAAAAAAAAATCACTATGTGTTTATATTTTAGACCAGGCAGAAACTTTATATGTTAGCTATATAGTAAGATAGTACTGGAAAAAGTAGACAGTGATACGTTTCTCCTTTATCCTTAACCTTGCATTAAAAATCAATCAATCAATCAATTGGAAGAAAAACTTCAATTACTTTAAAGTAATTTAGAGAGTTAACACTCAATACAAAAGAAAAAAATCAGTGCTTTGGTCCAACCATATCCACAGCTCAGTACACTAGCTATATATCAGTTAACATTTACTTGAAAGAGAAATAATAGGCATACACACGTGGCATAAATACACATAAAAGTTTAGCAATTAGTGCTGAAGAATTACAGAGAGCTAATAGCTCACTGTAGATCAGGTTCCCCATAAGCTGCAAGGCACAGTTTTGTTTTGACCCTTTGTAGCTCAATTCCTTCACTCTCAAGTTTTCCTTAACATACAGTCCTTCAGTTGTGCTAAGATAAAGATGTGGTTCTGCTGTGATGCAGTTAGAAACTCATGGTGCATTCAATTTACAATAGCAGGCATCAGCAGGAACTGAGTACATGTTTAGTTATACCACCACTCCAACTCCTGCTGCTTTCTCTCTCAGTCCCTATACTTGGTCATTAGTTCCTCCCCCTTTGTTTCTAGTCTCAGATATATACCCTTAAAAGCATGTGCTGGACTATGTTCTGCTTTCCATCTCACTTTTGAGCTTTATAGTTAATTTCCAATTTGTCTTCACCTTTCCCGTGGAAAAGGACACTTTACATGAAAACAAGATTCCGCTCTAGTTGGCACTTTTATTTATTGTTTTAGGAGCCAGTGAATTTACTCAGCTTCAAGAGTGCCCAAAGATTCCTGCACCTGTCTTCCTTATAAACTTGGAGACTTCATTTTACTTCTTCCCTAGTTCATCTTACTGTAAAAATCTTAACACAATTGCAATATTGCTCATTGCTAGAAGAAATATTTCCATGTCTTAAAACAAACAAACAAAAAAAAAACAAATGGGGGGGGGGGGTAGCTAATGGCTGTACTATCAAAAAAAATCAAAGTGCATTTCCAGAAGGTAGCAAGGTAAGCATCATTAGCTAGAGAGTATGAGGGAGGCAAGTGCAGTCTATTATTTGCTGCAAATCAACAACTGTCCTTCATAAGCAGATTTAGGACTTAATCAAAACCCTGTGAACCATCTTTAATCTAGGAGGAAGTCCAAAGAAAGACTGGAACTGTGTATTTGAAAACATCTGATATGAAAGCTCACTAAACTAGGACTTCCCTCGGAGCTAGGGAAGGTGATCGTTCCCTACTATGAATAGGCCAGATCAAGCTGCATAGTTGTACTGACACTCCTGTAGAGCAGCTGGCTGTATTCATTCAAAAAGATAATCATAAAGGAGTTCAAAAGTGACTTCAGCTCCCTTTTGCAAAGCAATGGAAGGAGAATTTATTCACATCGTGCCAAGTTGAACATTTATCCCTGAAGTATCTCAAAACATTTGTTTCAGATAAATTGACCTAAACTTCTATTTCCTTGTTAATTTGAGTCTTTGTAAATACTGAGACACTAAGCATTTTTGCAGAAAAGTTATTGGACACTTTAGCCTTCTCTGAATCAGAGAATTTATGCTTTTTCTGTTTAGTAGTGGAAATATACTTCCTTTGTTTCCTCTTAGTTCTAGCCCTGTTGCCTGTTATCTTGTGTGTCCCTTCTTAACTGAAATTCCTATCCAATTTTATCCCTACAGATTTTTTCTATTCCATTGCACTCACTGTTAGTTACATGCTCTTTTTCCCCATTTTGCATGATTTCTACTTGATCTTCAAGTCAGTGAAGAGTTCCTGATACAGCCATTATGGTCCATTTCTATCATTCCTATTTCACCTCCACATTGTATAATGTGTATAAAAGCAAATTTTCAATCTCCTTCAGCAGCTGCACTCTTTTATCCCTTAGCTTATCTTCCCAAGAGATCCTACATATCAATTTCCTGAATTTGTAGAAGTCTGTTTCTCTGAATTGTATTATTCTGCTGCTCCAATATCTTCTTTTCCTTAAAAAGTGAGTTCTATCTTTTATGATATTTTTTACCTTGTGCTTTCAACTTAGCTTCTTAGTTCCCCACTATTAATCAGAAGCCAATCTAAAATAGCTGCTTCAATAGCTTTTCACAGTTTCTGAACCAAATTGCCCAGCATATTTGAGGACCTCTTTTTATTGTTAGTACTCATATGATCTTACTAAAAACTGGGAAAGCTATTAAAACCACAGTTCTAAGAACAGTATAATCTGCATTTCTGCAGCTATTATATTAATAATAATTACGATATTATTGTAAATAATAATTGTCAATAAATATAATATATACTTATGTGCAGTATAATACATAATACAAGAGGTATAATTATATGAGTATTATGTAAGTGGTAATATATATAGTAATATACTTAATATAACATATTGCTATTACCATATTTTTGTGTAGTAAAGTGAATTCATACAAGTGGCTATTAAAACCACTCAGAAAACATTATTTACAATATCTTGGTTGATTAACCCCAAACTCAGTGATATCTCTTCTAGTGCAGAGATTATTTTCAGTGTTTATGTTTTTCATACTAAAGTGTTGCCTCTACTGTGGCTCATAAAAGACCTCAGAAAAAAGTATATCCAGAATATCAGAACATAATATACACAGCCAAATTTCCATAAGCTAAATCATTCCTCAGAGAAAGAATATGAGTATATGCTTTGATGAGAATATTTTATCAAGACTCTAGGATAAATCATTCTCCCCTAAAAATAGTTAAAATAAAGTAAGAATTCATGCTTCACAACAAAATAATCTTTGCAATTTTGGAAATGTTTCAAGTACTACTCTATATAATCTCTTTACTAATTATTGTTACTTAAAACTTCTGTGTTCCCCTATAATCTTTTTCTATAGCTCTCACTTGCAGGCTATAACCAAAACATGCTGAAATAAATAATAAACTTTGTATTTTACTTCCTTCCAGCCAAGGAATTCCAGGAGATGAATTATTAATGCATTACTTTAGACTCATAACAACTCTAGTTTCTCTTTATGCAGCTTCAAATACACCAGCTAGAGATTAACAGAAATAAGAAGGATCTAATCTATTCAGTATGAGCTCTAATTCCACTAATCATCATGTGAAAAATAAGATGTTCTTTATACTTGCTATGGACAACAATTACCCTAAAAACAAGTGCACATACACTCCCTTGATTTCCTAAAAAAAAAAACAAAAAAAAAAACAAAACACACACACAAAAAAACCCCAACCATTAAACTCTAGTAACCTGTCAATATTTCAAAGACAGTTTTTAGAGGTTTTATGACAAGCAGTGACGACTAAAGAGAGGGGAGGGGAGGGAGAGGGAGAGGGAGAGGACAGAAGGGCAGTCAGTTGGCCAAACAGCATGTGTACAGCTCTATATCTGCCACAGCAAATATTCTGTGTCTTGGCCAGTCAGACGTGTAAGTGACATGGGAGGGAGCTAAAGGCAAACCAAAGGATACCAGGGACATATAGCAGGTGCATAAAGCTCTGGGGCGATTAGAAGTTCCTCCAATTATTGTACTGGGGAGTCATATTATGTGCTGATAATGTACTAGAAGCTTTATGTTATGTTGAGTCACCATCCCTGGAGGTATTCAAAAAGCGTGTAGACAAGGCAATTTGGAACATGGTTTAGTGGGCACAGTTGATGGTTGGATTTGATGATCTTGAAGGTCTTTTCCAACCTAAATGATTCTATGATTCTATGTTTGTGGAAAAGAAATCAACATAAATAAAAAGTAATTTTAAAAGACTGCATTAGTTCTCCTGCTCAGGGAAACCCTTGGAAGTTTGCTAATTTTGTGTAAATATGCATCTAGTGCTCTTGTCACTCCTAGAAGTAATGACAGCAGCATCCCAAATAATCCAGCTATTTCTACCAGCAATGACCATTTTCCTAGTAGAAAAAATACCATTCTCTTTAATATGGGTAGCATGTAGGTTAACAAAAAAGTAGTCTTTGACAACATCAGCATTAGCAATACGGCTCAAGACTAATGTTGATCTGCAGTTTACACCTATTTAACCATTACTGAATATCTATCCTGCTCTGCAGGTGGGAGATTAGTTTTCTTAAAAACACTTTATTCTCGATTACTTTAAACACTGGGAAAAAATCAAGGTTCAAAAATCTGGAGTTTTTTTAAACATAGCAAAAAATTTACATTACATGTCAACCTCACATCTAGCAAGCATTCATTCTCTCATATTAAAATTTCCCTCTTGAACACAACATTAGCCAGATGTTTATCTGCCTTCAAAACTTTGAAGAATTGAGAATTAGGCTAGGAATGCACAATGAATATCTTTCCAGAAAAACTTTACCCCTTCTTCCATTTCCATTACTGTAAAAAAAATTGGGATTTTATCTATTTTTTTCACTATTATGGTACTATGAATTATTTCCTGTAACTAATTGCAGTTTATGAACCATTTGAGAACTGATCACTCTTTGTGCTTGTGATTTGCTACTCAGTCATATAAACAGCAATTTTTATTCTCCAATCAAGTAATGTTGGCTTAAAGATAGGGAAAGAATCCTTCATAACAAAAATGTGTAGGAAATATTTTTTTTTAATATTTAAAAATAATTTCTTCCCTCCTCATATACCTAGCTATGTATGTTGATCTAACAAATAAGTACTAGTATTTATAATAATAATAAAAAGACATTCCTTCCATTAAAGGAATTACAGTACAGATATATAGCAAAATACATCAGATATACCACCCTATATATGTCTAGGAAAGCAATGAGTTCTCTCAATGTGGAAGGTTGTGATTTAAGTACCATAAAACCCCAATCATTTTGAGTTTTCCTGGAGAAAACTTGAAGCAGCATGATGTTACAGTTGTTAAATTTGCTGTATCTTACTGAAAATGGAAGCGTTTTCTCTGCTGTCAATGAGGAAAGCAGAGGACGGTAGAATATAGGTGCCACAACGTATAGCAGAATCCTCTGGACACTCCTGTTCAGAACTTCAAAACAATACATTTTCATTCAGATTCAAACCTCTACTCTGCAGAATATGCTGAAATCCCTCAGGAGAGCTGTAAAACATTTTCTGCAGCAATTCCTAGTATCTGAGAAAACATCCCTTGAATCTTCCTACAGAAACATGTAAACCCCAGTGAAACAAGTCAAACAACAAAGAAAACAACAATGATGACATTATAATTGCAGGGTGAAAAACTTACATACTTTGGCAAGCATCATTATGACCAAGTATTTTGTTTGTATGTTTAAAAGCACCACAGAACTTTTTCCTCTTCCCTGAGGAATAGAAACACATAAACCCTGGGCTAAAAAGAATACAAACCTAACTGATGGTCCCTCTTTTCTCTGAGTATGGCGAGTTCTAGCAGAAATGAACAAGCCTTGAAGACAGATGTGGAGGAGACCACATAGGGTCACAGAGAGACACAAATGCAAGTTCAGGAAACAGTAGAACCAGGTTAACTGGACTGCCTGAGTTAACTCCCCTGAGCAGAGCTTCAGTTTCAAAGTAACTTCTACTGAACTAACCCAGGGATGTTTCACCATACTGCAAAGAAATCATGCCCTCAGGGCAAAAATGACTATGTTTTCCAAAATGGGCTCGTGACTCAACGCCTGCATAGACCATCCTGTTTACAATGAATATATTCATTTTTTACAAAGCATACAGTTCTCGGAAAACATTTGGCTTAACATCTTACAGACAGAATGAGCATGATCTCACAGGATAAGCCTATATATTTGGGAGTTAATATTCAGAGACATAGGAAAATCTAGCACTGGTTAATGTTCACAACGTTAACTGTAAGCAAAACAATTGAATTCAAATATTGTTGTGATCTACAATCACATCATCCTTTTTGAAGTTTCATAGGGTTACACCAAAGTAACATTTGACAACTTATTATGAAGCTTATATTTTACAACATAATAGAAAATATATATACCAAAAGTTGTTTGGAACAGAGCCACAGAGTTTACAGAGCTGCTTCCATAGATGAGTAGAGTCAGCTACAATGCCATTGCTGTTCATGCAGTCTAAAAAAAGCCATATGGAAGACAAGAATATGCAGGATTCAAGGTCAAGCACAATTATTTCAGAAGTTAACAGAAACAGTGACCCTGAGGCGGCCAGGGCTTTGCAGTGCATCCGCAGATACCTTCACCTGTAGCAAGCTCCTGAAAGAATACTGAAAGGCTTTTAAACTCCAAAGAGACAAGTTTAATTGGAATTAAACTAAAAGAGTTGCCATCTTAGAGAAGGCACAAAAGGAAAATGAAAGCAGAACACAATAAAAATAAAGTATACAAAATTCTTCCCAGCCTACTGTCCATGCAGGCATATCTTTGGTTCTAGAGCTGATTTTACCCAGCTCATTAATTTTCTGAGTTGCAGAAAAATCCACCCAGTCTCCTCTGATTCTTAGGAAGTTCCTTCCACCCCCTCTAAGGCCAGGCTGGCTGCTCCCAATTCAAGCCTTCTGATTTGCTGCCAGTGCAGTCTTCATAACCTCCTCTCCAGGCAGGCTCAATTCCACCCAATCTTCTTAGAGAAACTTGATGCCGTTACAAGCAGAAAAAACATAAAAGGCATCAAATACTGTCCATAGAGACAGCAACAGAAAAACAACAAGGTCAATTCCAAGAAACTCTCTACAAAATGTACATTATTACTTTGTGACTTTTCATTTAGTCTCACAAATTCAGAATAAACTGCTTTCCTTTCAGAATATTGCATAACTCGACCACACATTCCTACACTGAAGTCCTTAGTTAGTAGGTGGCCTAAAAAAATGTGCTTATCAAAGAGAAGGTGCATCTTTTTCATTGCTAGAAGGTTTACACAGAAGAATAAACAATTGTTTTATTTTGAAGTGCTAGTAGTGGTATTTTAAACAAAAGGTATTTCAAGTATTATCTTTTAGAGAAAATGGCTCTTTACTATCTCCTCCTTTCTAAGCGGAAAGACTAAGATAAAATTAAAGTGGCTTTTGCACCGTCCTAAAAGTAAAATAAATGAGTACATACACTGGAATAAATGTGCAAAGCTACAGAATTTGGCTCACTAGACTTTTTGTGATTTCTGCTACAGCTTTACAAAACAATGAACATGTTCAACAAGGTAATGGAATCCTTTTGGATCAAACTAAAAGTGTAAAGCAAGTTATCAGAAAGTTTTCTCATCTACTGCATTCTGTTCTCTGTCTCACAGAGGTTCATATCACTTCTGTCGCCCCTACCATGAGAAATGCCACCAACCAAGAACTATAAAATCTCTCCTGACACTAGTTATGACAGTTTAAGAGTTCACCTTTTTTTTTTTTAATTTGGCATATAAAGTTTTCTGTCAAAATAGTTACAGTCTTTTTGGAAAGGTTTTCCTGTTCTGTCTAGATTTTTGTGCAAGTTTGTCCCCTTGTCATTTGGAACTGCATCCATAACATTTTAATGGCAATTGCTGGACCTTCCACTCTCCTGCTGAGCTTTCTCAAATAACTTCGACATTTTTTATTCCCCAGACTAGGCTGATGAACAGTTTGGGTTGACAAACCATCCCAACCAGCTATATCTGTGACTGCCGAAAGCAGCTCAATCTTAGCTATTAAAGCCACTAAAACGTTTCAAATCCAGAAGCTTATTAAACATGTTTCAGGACTCCAACTGTATCTCCGAACAAAACTAAGTTACAAGTTTTTTAAAAAAAACACAGCCATAAATGGGTATCCTCTTTGGCAGTGATTTTATAAGTACTTTCCAGTTCTCATCCATACTATAGATTTCTGTCTTCCTGTTACATCTTCAGCTAATTGAGTTTCAGACTAAAAATGGGATACAATAATTAATCTAATGCATTATGAGAATTGATGTCAATATTTGCTTGGTTTTATAGATCATCTAAATACTAGTAAATAAGGATAGAAAAAAATCACCAAAATAGCTCACCTGATGACATGTCAATCAATTAAAAGAAAACTTATCTAGTAAGGAATATATACAATGAAAAATAAGTTCTCCTTTTTACTTTCTTTCAACCGTACTTCACCCTACAAATATTATAACTGTTTTCCAATTGAATTACAGAATTCTAGGAGCTGAATCTTCCCCGTGGTCAGGAAATCTGGCTTTAAAGGCTGGACAGGTGTTTCATAAAAACATAAATTTAATTCTGATTTGGCATCAGTCTCTCTTAATTTTCAATAAACCAGAAATTCTGAGAAAATTTTGCCCTAAAAACACTGATGTGCAGTATTCCTGAAACAAAAGGTCCTAGGGTCATGTCAAATTAACTTGACAATATGCTCATAGGACCAGTGAAGCACAGAAGACCCTGAGAGCAGGGCAGGGTTCCTCCCACACTGCTCCCTGGGCAGAGCTACCATGCTTCACACAAGCTGAACCCCAGGATTGCAAGGAGTCAGGAACCTAGCAGCCCTAACCTTAACACAATTTCACTCTGAAGTACAGCAGGATTCAGGACAGAGTCCCCTTGGTCACCTCATTCCTTGAGGACTGAATTCAACATATTCAGGGCCCACATCTCTGGAGCAAACTTGTCATGGGAAAACCCCTATGGCCTGTGACCCAGAGCTTCTGTTGTCCATGAATGGGACTGACACACTAGTTTCATCCAGCAAAGGAAATGTCTAACTTCCAATATTTGCTGGGTATTTTATCTTATCAGAAAATTTCCTACCAGCTCTTGTTGCCAATTACTTCCCGAGCAATAGGTAAATCCAAAGAAAACAACTCCATGACTGCAAGCAGCTGCAGCACTTCAAGTTAATGCACAATCTGTCCAAGCCGTGGCAGCGCACGCACCATTCATTAGCTCTGTCTGGATACTCACACAAAGACTGTGACACAGCTGAACACCATCTATGAGGCTGCCCCAGGCACATTTGGATATTTTCTTGAGCAGACAATACCTGTAATCAGGTTTTTGTCTGAATCCAGTGGTGCATCATGTGTGGAAATCAATAACAATTTCCTACTGTTTCCCAAGTCTTTATTATATTTATATTTTAAATTAAAGAGAGCTTCATCTAAACTGCTGCCTATGACTGTGTTTTGGTATACCACATCATTTCAGAATCTATCTTTCCCATTTCTATGGGGTGACATATATACTCCTACATCTAAAATGCTTTAGTTATGCAAACAAGGGAAAGGAGAAAAAAAAAAACACAAAACAAACAAACAAAACCAAAACACTACTTTGTTTGCATATAAAAGTTCATGGAAATCAAATCATAATTTCAATTCTTGTTTTTCTCGAATCAGTGGAAAACAAGTTGAACTTAATCATCCATTTCCAAAGGGAGACTTCAAGCATCTTAGATTAATTAGGAATAGTCTACCAAGATCATTCACTTGGCCTTAATCTGCTTCTTGGGGTCTGAAAACACAACAGAGGATGTGAATTGGAATGTCACCTGGAAGAATTACTGGGCCCACTAAACAGTCATTCTCTTGGCCATTATGCTGAGCTGTCAGAATAAAAGTGTTTTCTGATCCTATCCTCTCATTTCAGTAGGAATCAATTTACATTGTGCACATAAATCTATGAAAGACAGATTGTACAAGAGATTACCTAAAAAGAAAAGCTTCTGATGTATTTTTAAACTTAAAAGTACATAAAAAATATGTACTTATCTTAAGCTGAAAGATGTGTAATCTTTTTATTTGTCCCTGTTAATATGTCCTATGAAAACAGACTGGTCTGTTCTTTGGTCTGTGAAGGTTTCTAACTAGTCCACTTCAGTCAAAATGGAAATAGAATTTTCCCTCAAATTATTCTCTTAGAAATAACTTCAGTGCGTCTTCCACAGGTTGTTTCAAAAGCCTGTACATTGACCCAAGTGACAGTGACTGATACAATGATTACTCTGGAGCACACACAGCTTCAGAAGATGCCTTTTTGATCAAACATTTTCAAAATAATCAAGTATCAACCATTAGCAAGAAAGTATTTCTAACAATTGACTGTAACTATAGAGGGAAGAGGTCCTTCGTATAAGATAGAATACTCGTGTGAAATGCACGCCCTATATGTCTGGACACCATCAAGTTTATACACTAAAAAAAGAATTGAAAAGAAAAAAGAAATTACCAGAAAGTCTCCTTGTACATTCTATTCACATTACCTCCTTTGTATGCATACTTAACCATGAAATCCAGTACTATGTCTTGTATTGGCTTTGTGTGGCAAGGTTTTGGTAGCGGGGGCGGTTACAGGGGTGGCTTCTGTGAGAGGCTGCTGGAAGCTTCCTCTGTGTCTGACAGAGCCAATACCAGCCGGCTCTAAGATGGACCCACCGCCAGCCAAGGCCGAGCCCATCAGCGATAGTGGTAACGCCTCTGGGATAACATATTTAAGAAGGAAAAAAAAGTTGCTGGGACAGACAGAAACTGCAGCCAGAGAGAGGAGTGAGAACATGTAAGAGAAACAACCCTGCAGACACCAAGGTCAGTGCAGAAGGAGGGGGAGGAGATGCCTCAGGCTCCAGAGCAGAGATTCCCCTGCAGCCCATGGTGAAGACCATGGTGAGGCAGGCTGTCCCCCTGCAGCCCACGGAGGTCCACGGTGGAGCAGATCTCCACCTGCAGCCCGGGGAGGACCCCACGCCAGAGCAGATGGGTTCCTGAAGGAGGCTGTGACTCCATGGGAAGCCCGTGCTGGAGCAGGCTCCTGGCAGGACCTGTGGATCTGTGGAGACAGGAGCCCATGGACCTGGTTTTCTGGCAGGACTTGTGACCCCATGGGGGACCCACGCTGGAGCAGTGTGGTCCTGAAGGACTGCACCCCGTGGAAAGGACCCATGCTGGAGCAGTTCGTGAAGAACTGCAGCCCGTGGGAAGGACCCACGTTGGAGAGGTTCATGGAGGACTGTCTCCCGTGGGAGGGACCCCACACTGGAGCATGGGAAGAGTGTGATGAGTCCTGCCCCTGAGGAGAACGAAGCGGCAGAAATAACATGTGATGAACTGACTGTAAACCCCATTCCCCATCCCCCTGCATCGCTGTGGGGGGTAGGTAGAGAATCCAGGAGTAAAGTTGTGCCCGGGAAGAAGGGAGGGGTGGACGGAAGGTGTTCTGAGATTTGGTTTTATTTCTCATTACCCTACTCCAGTTGATTTGTAATAAATCGAGTTAATTTTCCCCAAGTCGAGTCTGTTTTGCCCATGATAGTAATTGGTGAGTGATCTCTCCTGTCCTTATCTCAACCCACGAGCCCTTTGTTATATTTTCTCTCCCCTGTCCAGCTGAGGAGGGGGGATGATAGAGGGCTTTGGTGGGCACCTGGCGTTCAGCCAGGGTCAACCTACCACATGTCTGCAGCAAATAATCCATTTATTGGGTTTGGGTCTTATCGATAGCAGTAACATCCATCAGCAGCAAATTTTACATCAGCATCATAAAAATGTTGTGGATTAACATCAACCCTACATAGATACTGCAGATTAATGTCACTATTTTTGCTGTATGCAACACATACATACACACATTCATTTTATTCTACATTTTATCTGCAAAGCATGTTCCAATATAATGCCTTCAACATCTAAATAGATTAATGCTGATGGTCATGGAAAGTTGAAATAAAGCAATAAATATTCTATATACTTGCACGAAAAAGATACAGATCATCAATACTGATGATACAGATACAGAGTAAGGTAGAAGACTGAAAGTTGAAATATTCTGAGGAAATTAAACTGAGATATATACAGTAGGGTTTAGACATGGAAATATTCAGGTGAAACAGTGACAAGAATTTTTTGAGGTTTTTTCTATAGTGAAGCCTCTTAGGCAATGAGATCATATCACCATCACTCCTCTTTGAACACTGTCACATTGAATACTCCTCACTACAATGCAATAAAAATGTCTGATTAGGAACAACTTTGTGCCAGAGGGAGATGAGATGAGACAACCTTCCAGCTTGAATCTGTACTTCAAAAATTATGGGCATGTTCTGGTTTAATGCTGAAGACTAGAATTGCACTAAATTCCTCTTACATTATCTGTATCTAAAGTATTTAGGTGGCTCAGCTGAGAAAATACTTTTCTTGCTTTATGAAATATTAAGCTCTGTATGCACCCTACAAAGGCAGGATTACAGAGGATTAAACCACCAGACATGGGTTCAGTACCTTTTAAATTTTAATTGTCATTTCTCAATTTGGGGCTTCAATACAGCAGTTATATATATTTGCATGTGTGTAATGAAACTTGATACCTGTGTACCTATCCTACTGAGATGGGTTGACAAATCAGAGCCAAGGAGCCAACAGTTCTACTTAAAAAGTTGTAAGACAGTCATTCTACAATATTGCACTTTATTATCAATCCTTGTATAACATATATTCCAGAATAAAACACAACTATCTCTATCAGAAAAACAGTATGTCACAAAGACTACTTTTCACTAAATGTTCCTGCAATCCCTTTCAATTTCAGTAAAAGTTTTTATCCCAACATTCATTTCAAATTGATTGGGCTATCAACCAGACCTTTATCAAGTATGATGTAACTCTTAAAAGCATCCATAGGTAGTTTTCAGACGTAAGGTTATATTTCTTCCTTTACACACATTAGTTTCTTTAAATTAAGGAATTTCATTGAAAAATATCATAGCATAGCTTAATTAGGAATGTACTTAATCCCCATTTGATTGATGAAGAAAGTTATAAAGCTTTCATAACCATAATACTAATAAGAGCTTCATGTCCTTCAATTTTATATTGCGTCATAAAATTACAGTGTATTTTCTAATATATGAAGTGGACATAAACTAGTCTTGTAGTATTCCATGACATTCATAGTAGTACTATAAATACAATTCCCTTTCATTTACAGAATTTGAATAAAAGCATAGAGTTCCTGTATCTACAGAAAAGATATGTATTTTCACAACTCATGTTGTTGCTCAAAATTACAAAATTATGTCTGAGGAACTACTAAATATTTCAAGCAAGTCCCAGAAAAGTCTGAAAATGCTTTCCAAAAGATGAAACATTCAGTAAGTTAGATCTTATTAAATCTCAGTGTCCTAAGTTAGATTATATTAAATCTCGATGTCCTATATATTGCAGAACAGATTGTAAAATGATTAGGCTGCAGATGGCATGTTCTTAAATGAATGATTTCTAGGAGAAAACTATTTATTTTTATGATTTTCAGTCACTGACAGTGTAAAATTGTTTAAATTATTTAAAAGGAGACTTTTAAAAAATGCTTTAAACATATTTGGTTCTTCGCATTTTTTCACATATAATAATGAGGTTAAGATTTAAAAAGAAAAATACATTTCTTTTTAAAAAACATTAAGTTTAAAGGGTAATATAACAACTTTAAAAAAAAAAGAAAATTAATAATGCATGTTTGGATGTGCAGAGCTATCTGTGATCATGATCACTGGCTACAGTATTAATCAATGTTAACATTACCTTTTTATTACTTTTGTAACATTAAAACAATACTTGGGTTAGAAAATGAGCTCCGCAATTCACCTTTTTGTCTGAACATTTACATTTTTAACAGAAAATCTTCCCTTCTCCATGACTAAAGCATATCAGAAATTTCCACTCCAAACAAGGGTTCAACTAGCTGTCTCCTTCCACCTGCAGATTTCCAACCATCACTCTAATGAAAAGATCCCTTGTGGTACTCCTAGTCTGATACAGAGTCTGACCTTAAATCCAGAACAGAAATTTCTGAGACTGGCCAGCTGTGCCCTAAAATTCTTGTGGGATCTGGTAATTTATAGAATCCTTCTCACTTAGGGAAATCAATATGAGCATTTTTAAAGTTCTGGGTTCTGTATTTAATAAAGATCCACAACTCTCTAGGCTAGTGTTATCAAAGCAGTGAATCATCAGTTCACCCATGAACTCATTACAATTTCTTTTTATGAAGAACCCAGCTCATGTATTTATCCTGGGCTTGATCCTACATGCATTGAACACCCAGCCTGGAGGAAGGCACTGAGCATCCCACAGGTGCAAGCCTGTGAGAGACTGAACTGTTATCTCGAGCTATTTGTCTCAAAGATTGTTTGTTATGAGAGACTGGACTGTCATCTGAAGCCATTCATCTCAAGGATTGTTTGCTGTGAGGAGCCACTTATCCCAGAGGTGGCCTGCAGTGCGTGAACAGTACGTATGTGCATGCATTGGACTATGCCCTATAAAAATCCTTGGAGACAAGCTGTGATGTGCACCCATCACCGAAGAATTGAAGACTGAGGACCAACAGCACACCGCTAGATCCATGGTGGTGACTATCCTTGCAACTCTATCCCGACTGCTTGCTTGATTTCTGCCTTTTCTTCCATTCTATCCTATCGCTGTTTTCTACTTTTGATAATAAAAGCTCTTTCGGGCATACAGCATTTGACCTCATTTGTGTCTTAATCTCACTCTTGGGATCATATCAAAACCTTCCCCGACATTGGATCAGGACAAAGGCTAAACACCATTATCAAGTCCACACACTGAGCAGAGGGAGATACACAAGAGGGAAAACAACCACCAGACGGTACTACTCTAGTTACTGCTATAGACTGTAACAGATACACATCCACTATCAGAAATATTAAAGACTAGAGGGAATTTAGCTTTTTGAGGAAAATAATGAAAGAAAGGAAGTAAAAAAAAGGCTCTGCTGTACCATCAAATATACCTAAAATAGTATATGGACACAAATGTTATTTTACAGCTTAAAGGACCTCCATATGTTACATGTACTTTAGAAGGTAATGGAAACCAATGACATTATGCACTAAAAACTTGTATTACACTGTCTATAATAAAAATGAATGGGAAAAATCATTACAAAAGCAAAGAATGTTTGATAATTGATGCAAAAAGCTCATTCTACAAGCTACAGGACTTCTACTTGTTTTACTTTACTATCAAGAGTGCAAATATGAAGCTTTTCAACTTCTATCTAACATAGCCAGGATTTTTGCAAAGGTACAGGGATTCAACTAACAAATCACAATGAAGCCAAAATTACAACATAACCATGGGTATTTTGCAGATCTAAGTCTACAGATTTTGTACTATAGAAATAAAAATAATAATAAAAAAAATCTATGTTACTACATCTGAATCTAGAAACTTAACATTGAATGCATCAGGTTTTAAAGATAGAATTGGTGACCAGATTATCATCATAATATTTACTGATTTCATACAGCATTGCACAGCCATTTACATTTTATATTTTAACATAGCTAGTGGGAAAAGCTACTCTCACCATGTTACAAGAGGAAATCTCAGACATGGTTCTAAATCAAAAAGAGTTTTCAGCATCATTATAGGTTTTTGCAATTAACCTTTCATTTTCATTTAGCAAATAAAATGTGTTTGGTTACTTTATAACATAAAATTAACATGTCTCATAACATAATGCAGCTTGCATTACTGTGTAACTGAAGTGTTTGCACTTGTATGTGCTTACACATCTTCTGTTTAATTAAACAGCACCAGTTTCTATGTGACTTGAATGTAGAAGTGTCAGTGTGATAGAAGGCTGGCCAGTAGTTAGTCAAATTAATCACAAAATACTTTTACTTACATTCAGAAACTGTGAACTAGTGAGGAGGGAGAATTCTAGACACAAGTAGCTCATGAGATGTAAAGGGGTAAAGAAGCTAAAATGAGAATAAAAACAGCATTTTTCTATCTTGTGGGATGGCATCAGGAAATAAAAAAGAGACTTTTCTGAATCTCAGGCATGGAGCTCAGTCAGCATTAATCATAGTTCAGTTCCAGGTGAGATAAGTATGCAATTAATTCTTACAGTATTATAGTCACCAAGTGAGACTATAACTTCTCCCTTGCTTTGCTCTTAAATTCATGTTTCAAATTCTACATTCTTCAGTAGCTACTTCGAGAGTGTGTTTGGAGAAGGTGTATTTTAAAAGCTGATACTAACTGAATTTCAACCCTGGACCTAAATAAAACATACTATAGCCTAAAGAAACCAGTAAGTTAATTAAAATTAATGTGTTTTTTCCTTGTGATGAGCCCAGAATGCAGGTAAACTGTCTGAATAGTACCCAGGTAGACAACACTTTAGCCAGCATTTGTTGCCCAAAGCTTCTAAAAGTTAACCCTTCAAAGATTCATCTTCAGTTATGCAGTAAAAAAAAACCCAAGTCATCGATTTAACCCTTAAGATAAAAATACATTAGTTTGAAAATGGCTGGAGTTGTTCCAGGAAATTCAGCTAATCTCAAACTCAGGCTAGTTCTACCTGGGTGCTCTCAAGAGAAGTAAAATGTTCAACTCTTGGGCACCCACTTTTGAAAATGCTGACAAACCTTGTAAATGCACCTGTGGTACAGATGAAAAAAAGCTTGGAAATGGAGGAGAGAAATAGGATTGATTTTAAAATCAAGTGAAACCCAAAGAACATTTAGGTAAAATTGGTAGAATTTTGAACAAATTCTATTTTCTCAGTCAACTCAAACATCCAAAGAGCTGTAGCCCTGATGCCATATGGTATGTCTACCACTGGAATTTGATGTCCAGATTGATTTATTAGACATAATTACCATTTCTATCTGATTACTTGTATAAAAAAATGTTAGTGGGAGAGATGGTGTTTCAAGTGTCTAAATTCTAGGAAGCGTTAATGTTAAATAAATAGAATAAAATAAAAAAGAACAATGATTTTAAACCATACAGGTGTCAGTAGTTCTATTGTTATCTTGATATGCAGCTGTCCCCAGAAAATTACATCAAATTGTGTCCTTGGTTAAAGTCACACAACTGCCCTGAACTATATTGTTCAATTAACACATGACTGCAGAATTTGGCCCCAAAAGTATGTTTTACTCTTTTGCTGAAAGGACAAGTCTCTGAAAGCATGGGTACAAAACAAGAAAGGAAATAAAGTGATTCAAATGTGCCACTATTTGTAGCTACCCAAGTGAAGTTTGAATCAAGGACAGTTTTAAATACATTTGTGTTGTAAATCCAAGACAGCGTGTCTAATCTAGTGCTACTTCTTATACAGGAAAAAACTACTCTATACAAAACAGACTTAATATAACTAGGGATGTCTTATCAGGAACACTCCTCAATATGAAAAAGAACCTCAGGACACACCTTACTTTCCTTTTTCTTTTTCTTTTTTTATTAAATACTAGTTTTTCCAAGCAAATACAAATCAAGAATATTATACTTAAAGACCATGATTATACTTTCAGCTCACAATCACTAAAGAAATTCTAAAGCTATAACAAAAGACATCCAGTGTGGTAAGTGTAATTACTAAATATGAAAATATTAATGAGTCAGATTTTTAAGATGTAACTTTACATGTCCATCACATTAAGTTTTAAATCTGAGAGTGTTATCAATTAATATGTAGAATATGATTGAAATTACCAGGGAGCTGCTAAAGTCCTGTGTATAGCCCCCATCAGTTAATATTTAAAATAGGGAAACAATAACTAGACATGATTTAGGGTTTAGGAACTAACTACTAGACAATGGGGCTTCATGTTTATGTCAGAAAAGGTAATGGATTGTGGTCTGGTCAATAAACCTTGAAGAACCACTTGGAACTGCCAAGATTAGGGAAGAAGTAGGTAAAAGGTAATTCTTACATGGGGAGATTGTGACCACCAACTCATTGACCACCTACTCAAATGATACCACCTACTCAAAAGAAGACAATGAAGGAAGAAGACAGAGTCTGCTCACTAATTTACATGAGGGCTGAAGAAGAAAGGACCAATCATTAAGGAAAATAATAATGAATATGTGCATATTCATCTGTGTGTGTAACAAAGGAAGCAACTATTCCAAATGTTGAGTGTGTGCTAATACATTTACAGCTCTTCACAGGCCTGTGCTGAAAAGTTCACACTTATTGGAGCTTTAATCATTACTTAAAACAGAATGTTTTCACCTCTGCTTCAATGCTCTTTCCACCCTGTAAGAGAGACACAGGTGAGACCTATTGTTAGATTTAACATCTTTTTTAAAAAGTGAGAGTGAAATCCTGACTGCCCTGACTTAACAAAAGAATCTAAATCACTGTTCCTATACAGGGCAGAAACACACACCTCCAGCTTTGCTGCATCCTGAATGTTATTCATTCATTATTACTTAATTACTTAACTTATGAATGTTATTCGTACATTACTTAACCTGAAAATGTTAACTGGGAGGGGGGCTGTTAAACGACAAACATCAGGAAGCACAATGGAAAATTATTCAATGAGAAATACAGAAAATAACTTCTCTAAATTTTGCATGAGTGTAACATTAAAATTGCATTCTATTCCTGTTAAGATCAAGAATTTTAGAATGATCCCTCTGACAAATATGTTTAATCAGGGTCTGCGAATATAATTTTATACCAATTGGCACTGTATGTTGTTCACTCTGGTTTCAGGTACACATACGTGTCATAGTCCCAGGAAATCCCAATATCTAAAAATAATTTCTTTCCTTACCCAGTCCTTGCTCTGTGCAGACACCCAGCTGAGAATGGTTCCAGCTTCTCTGATGTGATCATACAATCTCTGAGCAAACATGGTACATTAACATCTTTTTTAATCTTACTTTTCACTATGAGCAAGAACTGCAGATGACTTAAGGAGCATAATGCAGCTGTACAAACATGTGGAAGAGTCATTGAAATGAAAAGGGCTGTGTCATGCATCTCCAATGACAAAGATAACCAATAAAAATGCAATTACTTTGAAAAGCTTCTGCTTATAAAAAAGAACTGTGATTGACTTAGGATAACCCTCCAAAATTTTAAACTTTCTTCCCACATACTGGTTTCCAAACACTTTTTCTAAATGAGATGTAGAAAAGAATTAGCCTTTGGGAACAGTGTAAATTCTGTCATCTTTAGTACCAGTATTGCTATCATACTGAATATGACTCTTACAATTAACCTTCCATTCACATTAGAATATATCTGTGTGTAAAAAACCACACAAATTCAAATAGAAGTTATATATACAATGACAGTTGATTAAAGATAAATACTGCTATGTGAAAGAAAAATCCACCCATTGCAAGATATCCAGAGATTTCTGGAAGTAGCCATATCATAGATGACACTCTGATCACAAAATTTTACTATTTACCATTTCAAGTTTCTTGTCATGGGATATAATTTGGGAGGACATTTTAAACTTGGCAAGCTTCAGCTTTCACATAAATATGCAAATAATAGACCCAGCATTTTGTCGCTGTCTGCAGTTTCAGAGTCCTTCCAGCTCAGACAGGTGAACTGCCCTGAAATACAATCTCCCTCTGCCACACTAATGGATTTTCATCAGATTCCATCTCCAAGAGCACCTCTGTCATTTCCAGATACATTTCAATTTCATTTCTCATCTTGACAGACTATGGGAACAACATTTCTGGGTGAGGATTTTTTGGTATCACGAACACCAAACTAACAGTTCTCATTTTGCCAGTTGATGATTCTTCTGCTTTGTTTGTTATTCTAAATAAACATATAGCACTTCTCAAATATCAACTTGAAATACAAGTTAAAAGCCTCCTCAAAATATTTATACTAAATCTATTCATACAGGCAGTGAAGCCATTTTGTAATAGCAGAGTCACAAAGACTTAAAATTAACTGAAATCGTACCTTGTTTATTAAAAAGCACCACTGCTGCATACAAAGGAATAGAAAAGAAACAAATACATATAAAATCATAGAATCATTTAGGTTGGAAAAGATCTTTAAGATCATTGAGTCCAACCATCAACCCAACACCACTATGCCCACTAAACCATGTCCCGAAGTGCCACGTCTACACGTTTTTTGAACACCAGGGATGGTGACCCCACCACCTCCCTGGGCAGCTTGTTCCAAAGTCTGACAACCCTTTCAGTATAATATCCAATCTAAACCTCTCCTGGTGCAACTTGAGGCCGTTTCCTCTCGTCCTATCACTAGTTACTTAATAGAAGAGACTAGTACCCACCTCACTACAACCTCCTTTCAGGTAGTAATAAATAAAGAAGCTTTAAAGGAAACAGTGTGAATCTACATGCAAAAGGGATCTAAGCAACAGAAGTAAAAACTGAAATACTCAAAACCACAACTCAGCCCTCAAGTACCTCCAGGGAGTACCTGAAGTTCATACATGGCTAACTTGTCCATGTGGAATTTCTGTGCATGCCACAATGCTGCAGAATGTTTCCAGTCTGGGCAGAGTGGTGCATACCTTTACATTAATCAATCTCAGCCATTCTCTGGAGTAATGGAATTCTCTCTTATCATGTCAACCCACAGGCAATCCAGAGGGACTGGTTATTTCAGGGTTGATAATTAGAAAATGTGGTCAGAAAAGTGATGAGCTGGTACCATTGTTAGGACACTTCCCTCTTAAAAAAATAAAAAATAATTCAATGGGTAGGGCACTTGTACAGTTCAGTTTCCTCCTTTGTATGAGGATTTTGGAGCCTAGGACTCCCAGACCCAAGGAAGTGCTTTACCAGGCTGCCTGGTAGTCTGGAGGGAAGGCACTGGCAACTCACTTGGTAGAAGTGGCTCCACTCTGCATGCTGTCATCCAGTATCAGGTCAGAAACTCCCCAACCTAAAAGGAGGAATTTCTAGCTTCTTTGTTTCAATAAATTTGCCATTACTTTCTAGAAAGTATGATTTCAGACCTTCTCCTGCATTCTTTATTGAACAGTGAACATGAATTTGTACGTGTTGTTCTGGTTTTCTGAATCTTCTGAAGAACAAGCACCTACTTTGACTGTTGTGAACCTTGTGGATTACTGCAAAGCTCAGTGTTACCAAAAATAAGCCTAAATTAATACAAATGAGACTGTACACTAGGAATGTTCCACTTGTATAGAAACAGTGGGGGTCTGTCATGAAAAAATCTCAGAGACATCCTAGGCTCGCAGAAGGAGCAATTCGCATGGAAAAGAAAACAGTGGTAAGATATGCAGCTTCCAGAACTAGAATTAGCTTGGAGATTTCTCTGTTATCCTCACTTGTAAAATGTGAGAGTTATAGGGGCCAAAAGCTGAAGAATAACCCTTACTCACGATAGAGAATTTTTTTTTTCTTCCTCAGTTTTATGAGCCAAAAAAGGCTGGAGAGACCCCTGCCCTGCCAACTGTGGAATAGCTCCCTGACCGTAGGGATCAGCCAGTCTTCCTTGCACACTGTCAAACATTCCTAAATCCCCAGGCCTCCCCTCTCCCCCCACTGCCATCATGACACACACAAGGTTGCTGACAGGTTGCTTTCCCTTCTATTCAGCTACAAATCATCTCTCTTCCACTTTCAAACCTAAACCCTAGCCCACTGTAGCTAGTGTTGACTGTAGTCATCTTCATTCATTAGGCCCTTTCTGGAACATACATCGTTTGCATTAAATAACAATGATGCTTAATACTGATGTCAGAAAAGCACTACTTTTTTAGCTGATGCTGTCTATTCTAAGGGGTTTAAGGTAATTCTTCTCTATAATCGGTGTAGTCCCTGAAATTATAGGTTACACACTGTAAACTACTCAGAAAATATGTTTTCCCACTATTAAGCTTAATCCTCAGAAAAAAATGTGCTAATGTAGCTGGTAAATCACTAACATGTATAAGCCCACATGAAAGACATTGCAATGGCAGAACTAAATAAAGGGCTAGTTATTATTCTTCTATTCTACAATATGCCTGACAAGCATTCTCTGTATTCCATAGAGCAAATCACAAGAGATTTGACTTTGGAAACTCATAGACAGTGGTAGGAAATACATAAAACAGGCTGTGTTATCTACCAGTGACAATCATAAAGCTTCATGAATATGTAAGCCATTCAGTTTTAAGACTAGTGAAGTTCATAGTTGGTTTTGTTTATTCACAGCCTGCAAGTTCCTAGCTGGGTACATTATGTTTGCAGGGGAATTAGAAACAAAATATTAAATAATTGTCATTTTCATTCAAAAAATATTTTCCCAAATAAAAACCAAACACAGTAAGCACTAAAAGGTTTCAATTATTACTGATTAATTGAGTCTGACTCTCCTAAGGTCTCAGTGGAGTACTTGAATTATTTACATAATTAACTTTTGATATCTGTATTGTTTAAAGATTTGCTGTGTAACTGGAACTCTATTAGAAAGCAAAACTTTGTTTTATTAGGAGTGTGGATAAAATAAAATAACAACCTATAAAATGAAAGAAGAAGATAATACTAGGGAATTTCAACAGCTGAGGAGTTACAAGTCTTGCACAAAGCAAGGTTAAGTGTAATCTCTAATTCGTGGATACAGAAGCTGAACCAGAAGATAAGGAAACCTCACTTCTCCAATTCCAGAGCATGGACAACTTGCATTTTTTGCAATTATGCAAAATCCCACAAATCTGCTCAGTTTCACTGACATGATATATCAAATTAAGATACCACCATGCCACTTTAGACAGCAAAAAACCAAAGATGTGCAGCACTGACACCTTCAAACACAACTGCAAGCATGCTAATGAAGGTTGCTTATTGAGTCAGTCGCAGAACTCTATGGAGAGACCTTATGCCACAACACCCATGGGAGGCCAGCTAATAAAGCAAAGATGTGCAGCACTGACACCTTCAAACACAACTGCAAGCATGCTAATGAAGGTTGCTTATTGAGTCAGTGGCAGAACTCTATGGAGAGACCTTATGCCACAACACCCATGGGAAGTCAGCTAATATGGAGTAGGTAATTCTGTGGTAGGTAGTTCTTATAGGATCTGTTCTTTATAGTTCATGACCTAGAAAAGAAACAAACTAACCAGCTGTACATGAAGCTAGCCTATATTTATAGACACTGTAATCATCGTTCTTTTTTGCTCCTTCCCAAAATGTGTTTTAACCTGCAGCTCTTTCTCACCAACACAAACACACACACACAACCTTTTATTGAGAACAGTCTCTTACCAAGAATTATTCAAGAAGCACTTGTAGCCCTGAAACTTTAGGCAAGGGCTTACATGTGTTCAGTTAATACATGGCAAATATTACTTCTAATATGACAGGAACTGTATATGCTGCATAAAATGAGCCACGTAAGTGCATATTCACAAGACCAAGTAGCAGATGGTTAAACCATATAGTCCTCTTCCTTCACATTTCCAAAATATCTAATATAGTAGGGCTTTGAGTCCAAGCAAGGTATTTAAGAGTGAATGGAATACAAATTAAGTAACTGATTAAACAAACACAAGGTAAATGCTAGATTTCATGAAGGACTTTGCAGGGCACTATATAAAAATAAACAACAAAAAAAATCAAATAAAGTATTAAGCTCAATGTACTTTTCCATTGTTTTTCATTTTAATAAAAGCCAGTAGATGTCCTGAGCCAAAAGAAAATAACAGAACAAGTAAAACCTCTCCTAGGTGCACACATAGATTTTACTAGAGCAGAACGTTTTACAGCAGAATAAGTAGATATACCCCTCATGTAAAATTAGTCCAACAGCCTTCAAAAAACCTGCTACTGAAATCCCAAGAGTTTGTAGTAAAATAGGTGATTTATGACCTCTGCTTTCAGACTGATGCTAAAAATTGATTTGTTCAGCACAAGTCTCATGGTGAAAAAAAAATCAATTATGGATTTCAGTGAATGAAGCAGTTTGGTAAAGATTCATGAGCTTTATATATAAAGATCTGAAAATCAAAGTTGTGTGAACGAGGATTCACTCCTTTAACTATCCTTCCTACACTGAATGATGCCATTTGCTACTTATTTAGTGGTTTTAATATTCTGGAAAATAGTAGTTACTTCAAAAGATTGCACTTCTGGGAACAATGCCATATACATCAGCACAGCCCACTGCATAGTCATCCTGGGATGGACTGCGCCAAGTTTAACAGTTGCATTTTAGATCCCCGTGCCTCCATGCTGCTTCAGAGTGAAAAATGTATGTGGGTTGGCCAGTGACTTGGTCTGCCTTCCTTACACCACCACCAGGTTTTTTTGCTTTAGTAATACACAAAACATGCAGTTTCTCAACAGCAATGAGTGCAATAAGATAGGCAATGCAATTTTGAATATCCCCGATTGTAAGTATCATGCTGCTCCAGGGTTGAAATAACCCATGAGAGTTCCCTTGAGTTATCGTTAACAGGGAAACCTCTGTGTGCACAATGGTTTGCAGGCATGCAAGACAGTGCCCTGGTCTGTAGGACTTTCTTATGTAAACTGTTCCCATCTGGAAATATGAAATTTTTTGTGTTCGAAAGCAGCTTTTCCAGGAAAAAGGACTTAGAAGAAAAACTTGGAATCTAAGCAGTAGAGTCGCTTTTAGATGTCCAGTGATCTCCAGGGTATGCTGAAAATAAGAGTGGCTCAAACTACATAGTTTTTATTCTCACTGGCTCACAGACCTAGTGCCACACAGAGTGAAAACCCATTCCTACCCTGCTTATCACGTACAATCAGTAACCAGTTTTGGTTTCCAGCACCTTTCAGTTACAACTGCCAGGCAAAATCTCAAGGCAATGAGGCTGCACAGATGAAGTGCAAACTTTACATCAAGACAGTGGAGTCAAGGGCTGTAACTTGGATTTAATCACCATTCAGAGTGATTTAAGCCAGAAAGTAAAACAGATTTTTAACTGACTGATTCATCTCTTTGTAAAATGAATACATTTGCCTGAAAACATTAAAACATACAGCAGGTCTCCAGTTCTCTATAAATTATTCATGCAATAACAGATACACCACAGTCAGCACACTATGCAGAAAAGTCTTTGAGTTTTCCCCAGATCTGAAAAGTCTTTGAGTTTTCCCCAGATCTGACTCTTCTAGGCAAACAACTTCAGTTAATTTTGTCTGCAAAATAGAGACAAGGTTTATCTTACTACTGCAAAGGAATCTCTCTGTAAAGATGTTTCAGACCATATTTCCTCTAACATCTAAATATTTATATTCAATGTATCTTTCGTGTAAATATTTAGAGATTCATCCCAGGCAGAAGTGAAGAAAAACATCTAGAAAATGTCTTTTGTGACTAAGACTAGGGATGAGAAAGATGTGTAAAATAAGAAAAAGAAAAGACATCTCTAAAGCATCAAAATAGCCTGCAAGTATTCACTTTTGTGGGTCTTTATCCCCCTACAGTACCTGTTTCATGTAAGATAACTGACTACTGCAATTGCTTGCTAAAACCATCCCTTTAATTCGAGCCTTCTTTCTCCCATTTTTAGTACCCTTAGACAAGCTTGACTGGCAGTCTAAGCAGAAGGTCATGTTCAATAAGTTTTGTCATTTGTAGTATTTCCTGAATAAGTACTTGACTTGCAACTGGTGTCGTCCTTTCACCACCTTACTTGGCAACAGAGAGATCTCAGAACAGATTTCTTGAATGAGGATGCTCTTAGTCTATGCTTGCTTTTGTTTTGTTTTTTTCTACTTCTTATAAAATGCAAAGCTCCATGCAGATGTCACTGGATACAAAATTTCCTGCTTAAACTCAGAATGACCTTTCTACACACTGACAACCACAGATGGCATAAACTGGGCATGGACCTATCATAACTTTTTTTTTTTTTTTTAAAGTTAGTCGCTACCTTTGAACTACAGTCCTAAAATTAAAAAAAAAAAAAAAAAAAAGTTTTTTTACTCATCCAAACCAGAAGTAATCCTTAAAAAGTGGTGGTTATTGTTTCATCCATTTACATCTTATCTGGGGGAAGAACAGTTCAACAAGCCAATCAGAACATAGTCTTGCTGTTTCTGTGTTACAAAAATGCTGTATGACTATGTCATTATACTTTGCCCTAGAAATACACTTGCAGAACAATCACACTGTTGTCATTGCTTTTCAGAGGCCCACAGGTTATTAAAAAAGCGAATCATATTCATGAGTGAAGCTGTTTGGGAGCATCTTTAACTGCCTATAAAATGCAATATTAAAAAATCTGCCCATTTTTTTCTAACTGGCACCACCATTATGACCTTGGGCTACTTACAGTGTCTCTGTTTCCACATTATATTGTCCCTGAAATAACTCTAATATCATGGAAACATAAAAAATGAGTAACTGCTCTAATATCAGTAGGTTTGCTGCTGCTACTCTGGGTATGCACCTAACTAAGCTTTAAGAGGGAAATAGATGGTGCTAGATTTTGATCCAAACACATATCTGAAATTCAGCATTGTTTTCCCCAGAATAGGAATTATAGCATTCTATTCCATGATGGACAAATAGCTTTTTCTGGTTTTATGAAATCAGATGTTATTAAAATACAGTCCTCTTTCAATGAGCACCATTTTCTTATTGAGAGGCCAAAGGCGCAACCACTTAATTGTGTCCCTCTGCTGGAGGGGTATTCACAACTCTAATTATCATATCTCTAATTATCTGGTTTGTATCTCCAATTACAGTCAGACTTGGTAGGTACAGGTCTACCACCCTTGGAGCTCATTTACCCCAAAATGCATAAGCACGATCAAGCATATAATCTTTCCATTTGTATCCCAGTTGCAGCGTATCTCTTCTCAACAGTGCTAGGTTCATGAAATTTAGTAAGAAATTAATAAACAAACCAATTAATAATGACTAAGGAATTTTGCAAGGAATAACTATCGCAGTCACCTGCAAATGTATGAGGGGGGGTTATCTCATATAAGCCCAAGGAATAGATATACTAAACATAAATGTACTTGATACTGTACATAAGAGGGTAAACGTGTGTAAAACTGCCCTTGATATTGCTCTGTTATTGCTATGATTTTGCAAGCAATAACACAAAGAGTCAAACAGGTAATATAAAAGACAACTACTTTTACTGTTAAATTCAATTTTTTTTCTATTTAGCAAAATATTATGCTATTCTTTCAAATGGAATGAGTAAGATAAATAAATTAGTCAGAAACTTACCCAGAAAAAAAAAAAGATCAAATTGGTTTTAGGTTTGTTTTACCTTTTCTATCTTAATCCTATTTTAAAAGTGGAAAATTTTCCCCATGCAGTTTCCTAGCATAGCTGTAAAGTTCAGAAGTTTGAAATTCAGGCTATTTTAGCCACCAAAAATTCAAACCTGTCAATCAGAAATTATTAATGATACAAACTCTACAAAACTCTATAAATATTATTGTGAGACTTTGAGCAGATACATTACCAAGAATGTAATACTTCTGAGAGATTTGAGACTGATCAGTCAAGAGTTTGAAAACCTAATTTTCATAAATGGAGTTTCATAGAAATTAAAATAACTCCATATAAAAGTTGACAAAGAATAGGTCACTGCTACCTGCAGCACAGGTGCACTGAAGGAAATGCGTTGGAAGCAGTCCAGTATTGCCCAACAATCTGCCTCAGTCTGCAGTTTCCAGCAAATGATTGTGAGCTGCTCTGGTGTGCAGACAAGGTGCCTTTCATACGTGTCATCAAAATCTCCACAAAGTTTTAACTGGTGAGCAAAGAGAAAGTTTTGTTCAAAAACAGGCTTGCTCAGGCTGGTCAGCTGAACAATTTTACCTTTTGTGCAGGCTCACTGCTTTCTCAAAGCTCAGGGAGAAAATTATGTCAAATTCAATGCCTATTTGTTGTTCAAATTATTTAAATTTCAACATACAAAAGGTAACTTTTAAAATGAGAACTCCCTGCATTTAACAGAGAATTAAGGATTGTTTCATAGCTCCTACAAACCTGAGGCCTGACTGACCAATTTCCCAGGGAGTTAGTTAGACACTGTAAAGGTAAACATAGACCCAGGATTTTACTATTCAATGCAAGCATTCCAATTAGAAGAGTTTAACGTATTTAACAGCCAGCCCAGCAAGTTCACAGTGGGACTTTTTTTGTATATACAGTAGTCATTACATGGCCAACATTGTTGCAAATATTCTCAGAAAGAAATCAAAATGTAATCACATAGAAGATTTGGGTTTGATTAAGAAGTAAAATTGTGAAGCATAATGTATAGGATTGTTAAGTTTGAAATGTAGCCATAGAAACTAGGAACTGTGTTATGTGTGACTATAGGAACCTCAATATTGTTAAAGTTTGAAATAGCTAACCATGGAAACCTCACCAGGAAGTTACTGGTTTTTCTATGTTTTGTTTCAAGAAACTAAGGAAACCATCATGGATAGCAGTTTGCTGCTTGGAAACCCCCTTACCCTTCCCATCTTGATTTGGGTATAGAAGATTCCAATCAGTAGAACTAAGTGTAACTGCCCAATGATTGTTTTTAAATAAGAATATTGATAAGGTTTTATAAGCAAAGGACCAATCATTACAAAGGTTATATTTAAGAGCAAGCATAGTATGCATTTTTATGTAAAGAGCTTATGTAACGATGACCTGACAGAAAAAGTCTATAAAAATTGATGGATTTTGATACTAAGTTGGACACGCTTTTGGAGGAGCGATCCCCCGTGTCCCCAGCGCTGCAATAAATGAAGTGCCTGCTTCTTAACTTCACATTGGTGTTAAGGAGTTTTATTCTGGATTTTGGTAACAACATCACAGCCATTTTGTAGGGGACAGATACGGGCCTACAAAAGTTTCTCACAGAGAGCCTCAATTATGTGTATTTGAGTAGAAGCCATTCTACTAAAATATATTCCTCACTTTCTGCAGACATGCTGATGGATGGGCATAAAAGGATGGAGAAGTACAGTGTGAGCAGATATTCATTGCTTCCACTGGATCCTTTAGTGGACAGTACAGATCCCTTAAGGTTGCCCTGACAAGATTTACACAGTCACCGGTGGCACATAACTGCCATGGAGATTCAGAATTCCTGCATAGGGCCCAATACCTGTTAGATTTAGAGGCAAGCCTGTTGAAGGGCAACAGAAATTCAGTCTTTCCCCTGACAGAGCAGCAAGGAAAAAGCTCCATGCAGGAAAGGCAATTACCATGGACTTTTCCTCTCCTGAGTTTTTATAGTGCAATCTGAGAACAGTACTAATGACTTCCTTCCAGCTTACTGCTAAGATGACAAGCCTCCTCAACATTCAGCTGGGACGACCATTGTACAGATGGGGACATTGAAGTGCAGGAAATTAAAAGTCATATTTCAAAAATGTCTCAAATTTCATTATTTGAGTTTCGGAGGGGGGAGGTCTACAAATCTAGACTGTACTTTAAGCAGTAGTTAATAGAAAAAGCAGGTGTTCAATCCTCTTGAATTCAGAAAAAGAAAATAGCTAGTATTAGATACCTATAAAGTGTGGAGGACCTAACAATGAAGGTCATATTTGAAAACAGGAACTTCATTCATTTGCCCAGAGTCCAGTATTAAATTAATAAGTGAAAACAGTTTTGTTTGTTTCCCATAGTTTCTGTATATACAGCTGAAATGACTTTGTCAGTAATGTAAATGGCAGAGGATTCAGTAACACACTTTCCTGGCTGCAAATGCATCATCCAGGCAGGACTAGCAGAAGTAATTGGTATGTTCTTTTTGGTTAAAGTTCATCACCTGTTTCTGAAAGATGCAGACAGACTCACCAGGCTAAGTTAAAAGCTACGAGCCTTGCACTCTAAAACGATAACCATTTTCTAATCACTTCCAAACCATCCAGGCATTCCTTGTTCGCATCTGAGCACAAAAGTTTTCCCATGGCTGGAAACAATCAGGATGGTTAGCAGGCTCTACAGGTGGCATGACAAAAATTAATTTTGTACAGTTTGTCATATATGCATTGCTGTCACAGTCAATACCTTGATATCTCCAGAGATGAATACGGGGTTCTTTAAGTGCCAAGAGAAACACCAGCTATCTAAGGAACAGAACATTGAAAATCTGTAGGAACTTTTAGATTTGCAGCTGCAGACATACATTTCCATCACAAGGGAAGCTGCAATGGTAATTCAGCACCAGCTTTGCATTGCTAACAGTCTTGCATCAGCTGAGGAATTTATCTAAATTGGTGACCAGGGGCCATAAATGACACAGAAGAATTTTGTTCCTCTCACAATGGAGAATTTTCTTGCTCTAACAAATCCTCGGTTTTGCCATCCTGTTTAAAGTGATAGCAATGATATTCATTACACTACTAAATGTTAGTAGACTGTTTTCTTTAATACCATAATCATTTCAATGGCATATTTTCATGGGTCAGATGGCATTCCTCGTGCTTTTTTTTTTTTTCTCAGAGATAATATCTACTCCAAACAAAAAGACCAAGCTCTCCTTATTTCAGCTATCCCATACTAGCTTTCAAATGAAAAAAAATTTCTTTCTTTTCTAAGCCCATTGCAAACATGCTATTCTATCACTGAATTGCATGAAGTTATTGAAGAATATTATATTTGGAAAGTTTCTAGCAAATGGGATTATTTTCCTTTGAGTCTTTGTAAGCATATTTTGAAATGGCAACTCTCAGCAATTAAACACAGAAACTGCTATTTGCAATAGCAGAATGAGCAGTGTTTCTATCACACTGTACACCTTTATACTACTTTGTAATTGGAGATGGTTTGCATGTGATTTGTTTCAAAAAAAAAAATGAAAAAAGAACAGAACAACCAAGTATCCAGCTTTACACAATTTAAGAGTGAAGTTAGAAGGTAATTTAGTGACAAATATTTCCATTTTTCTATTCCCAGGACCATTCATAGTTTCTCCTAGAGTATAATTCATGATCAGAAGACTGCTGCAACCATGTATTTTACAATTAAATATTTCATTTGCATTGCATTAATTTAGACTGAGACTTTTTGATCTATTTAGAGGTAGCTCTAATATGCAAGGCTTAAGTGACTTGAGAAGCCTACATTTTCAGAAACATTCAGACCTTTTGTATTTATAGTTCATGCCGCATCTGCCCTGAACCATGCAGACACTGCTTTGCTTATGCTCCAAGTCAAGTGGATGGGAGGCAGCTTTAGCCCACTTAGGATGTAATGCAGCTAATGTGGTCGCATCAGCAGGACATTGAGATAATCAACAGTGCCTTACATTAGCTTAGGAACAACATTACTCCAACGAGGCCAGCTGGCTTCTAGACCAGACTTGATTCACATCTGGCTAGTCCAGAGAAGGGCAGGAGTGAGCCACAAATCTACACTCCTTTTCACAGTAAGTTTCAGAGTCCTTAATCATGTAAGCCACATAAAACCAAATGTTGTTCTTTTTTTCTCTGAACGTGTTTATGAGAACAAGTGTTCACCTCCATGAGTTTCAGAAGACACACGATATTACTTCTGTTTCTGGATTGGAGCACTGCTGTAACTCTGTATATTCAAGTATATAAACCCCTCAAAATACAGTTGCATCATTTCATGTTAATTTATGGGTCCTGTCTTTTCAGTGGCAAGATATCTCTGTCAGTTGCAAGAACCCTGTGACATTGCAGCAGTGATTTGCAGCTCTGTGTATACTGGGATGCAGTCTCATTCCTTCTTACAAGCATAGAGTAATGGCTGATCAGAAGCAAAACCAGCAAGCTAGATGGACTCTTAGTTAGCAGAGAAACTAAATTAATTATCTGTGTTGCTGCTCACTGCAGTGAACATCTGGAGGGTTCCTGTAACAGTTCAGTTCTTTGAAGAGGAAGAACACAAGAAATTGCAACAGAATTAATGCACAGAAAAGGAAAAAAACAATAACAAGGAGGGGGAAAAAATCACTAGAACCAGAAAATTTTCCTCTAAAAGATAAAAAAAATGCAACTATGAATTTGTTGAGCAACTTACCATGAGAATTTCAATCTGTCTTCCTGTCAGAACAGCAGAGATGAGAATGACCAGTGTTAAAAGTCCACAGAACATGGTTTCAATTCTAGAAAGATATGACAGGAGGGAGGTATGGGGTAGAACATAAGGACAGCCATTCTGGTGCAGAGAAAGCTACAAATATAGTACTGAGAAGGTTTACAGGGAATGACATGCCAATGCAAGCCAAAAGGCAAGTACCTTTCTTTACACAGTGCACAGTTAAAATGTAGGCCAGTTTAAACATGGCCAGGTACATTCTAGAGACATAAGACCAAAAAGAATAATTACATAAATTCATAGGAAGTGCGTTCATTATTTGTTGTTACACACTAGTCCATATACAACTGTCAGCTCAGGAAGACCAAATTGTTTTCCAGAAGCCTAACTAACTACAGTGGGTTAATGCTGGGAACAACAAACTGAGCTTTCAGTCTGACTAATACATTATTTGTGTTCTACTTGTGTTCCTGCCTCATGTTGGTAAGTGCCTTGCATTGCCATCTGCGCCACACATATGCAATGAAAGCTTGCTGACAGCATATAATATCTTATGATTCAAAATAAATCTGCTTTTTGTAAAACTTCATCTGGTATTTCTGGTAAAAGTATTACCAATATTTCTTTCCATTCTACGTCAAGATACATAATTAGCAAGTCCTGCTCTCCACAGATCTCGAAACACAAGAGAGCAAGCCATGTAATAAATCCACTCTGGTCAGCTCTCAATCAGATGACATTGCCTTTACTGTCTCTAAGCTGAGCCGCAATGTCATAAATAGAGCAAATAGTTTTAACATCAGCTAGAACTTTTTCCAGTGCAAGTTCAGAAATTAATAAACTTGAAAGAGAGTCTATATTAAACAGTTCATTGAATTCCCTCCTGATTCAATGAGACATACTGTTTCACTTTCAAAGGACTCAACTGCTTCACCTTTCCCTCATTTGCATGACTTCTGTGCTTAGATAGGAAGTTGAAACTTAAAATAAAAAAAAAAATATATCTTGACTCCACTTTTTTCTTCCTGAATAAAACCTCCCTTGTATAATCAGCCCATTTTTCAGAGATTTTTTTTATACAGAAGTTGTGTCTTTTTGTGTTTGTATCTCTTTGCATTATTTTTATTTTATACTATATCCAATGCACTTTGTAACTTCTTTCTTCAGAAAAAAAGCTTAAAAAAAATAATTATAAAGTAACCATCTCCCAAAACCTTTTGCTTCTTTCACATCCTATGCATGTGTAATAGCAAAAACATCCCTGCTAAGAATATTACATTTCAAATTGAAAACAGTGGCAAAAATCCTACTGGATGCCAGCGAACCACACTTTCACAAACCTGAAAGCTGCAGCAGGTATAAAAACAAGGGAAACAGAACAAAATTGCACTTTAATCATCAATAAAACATACTAGCATAAAAAGAAAAGTACAAAGCAAAAGGTTAATAACTGTGTTACAAGATTTGTAATGCAAATGACTGATAATAGACACTGAAGGAATCAGTCAAATAGCCAGTGGGGTCACAGACAGCAAGAACAAGCTCTTAAAAACAAATTCTGAAAAAAAGGACTTGTAAGAAAGACATATACTCAGTGCTTTATACAGGTAGTACAACCAAATATCAATTCATAAAAGGAAGACATGCTCTTAATTCTTTGTGCTATGTTTAAAACAGATAGATATAAGATAGAGATATAAAAGATATAGTCATCCTGCCTGACTGTGAACAAAACAGAATTGCATGACCTGTAATAAAAGAAGATGTAAGGCAGCATCTGGAAAAATTTAACAGTTTCAAATCAACAGGCCCAGATAATTAGCTGAGAAACTCTCTGAACTACTGACAATTTTTTACCAAACCTAAAAATCTAAGGAAATCCTCAAGTACAGAATGCTCCCAATGTTATTGCAGTGTTGCAAGCAGCAAAAGTAGTAGCTGGGGAACTGGAAACTTGTCAGCCTTATGCAAAGCCTGGAACAGTTAACTTATAACTACCAACACAGGTTCAAATATCATCAATGCCAGTCAACAGTCATAATAATTGATGTTTTCCTAGCAAGTTGGTCCTGTGAAAACAATCTGCTCTCTTTTTAGAAAGGTGCATAGAAGTTTAATAAAGACAGCTGGGTCAGTGCAGTCCTCTTGGGCTGCTCTGAGGTACTTGACTTAAAATGAAAAGCTTGGATGTGGAGGATTGAAAAGAAGCTATTTCATATATTTAAAACTTGCTTAAGAGATCTCCCAGTGTATAGGTAAGGGCAGACCACCAGTGTAGCTCACATCATTTCTTACTAGCATAAAACCCAACTGTAAATCCTATAGTGATTGAGCAGGTGGCCTGCCTTCTTTCTTCAGACAGCCTCTATTGAGGGACAAGTTTCCAGTCACTGCCAAAAATTCTACAGTGTTTTTAACAGAGATATAAGAAATGACGCTAAGCTTCCTATAGGACAGTGAGAAATGAAAATAATATTTCTTCAATTACTATAGTGATTTCCATGGCAAAAATGCTTTGTATGTCAACTCACCACTTTTCTAGTGAAGCAAAAATTACAATCCCCTGACTGAAAACTTTTTTCCTGTTGTTTTTTTCTTCTTCTTCTGTGGGTATAAATCTCAGTTAACAACAAATACAGTAGAATGTAATCTACTGTAATCCAATCTCTAACTTCAGCAGCCTGAGGCAAGGTCCTCAAATGCTCATCAGAAGATCTAAGGGAGTTGGGAATAATATTATTACAGCTGTTTTCATTCTTCTCATTCCTGGAGAAGCCCAGTTTGGCTTGTTCTTGCTCTAAGTGTAAATTAGAGCAATTCCAAGGCCGTTTCAGAGCTGCACTAGCTTCACATCATTCTTCGAATGGGTTTTGCCAACAAAACATAAGATGAATAAACTTCACAACATCTCCTCTTCCCATACCGTGGCAGGCACTCAAAACCAAAACAAAACCCAATATATCAGGAATGTAAAAGAAGGTCGCATAGAGCTGGCTGTACTAGCTATGCCCCTGCAACAGATTTCTGCCAAACCAAACTGGGGAGATTCTTTCTGCCTCTTTCCAGCAGTTATCCTGCTCTTTAGCACCACACAAGGGCTGGATCAAGAGTTGAGAATTTGTCCAAAATACTGTAAGTGAGATATATGTAAATAGCAAATAATCATCCAGAGGTCCATGCTCAGGTCAGCATGTTGACTGGCTTTAAAATCAAAAGAATGTGTTTTTTTCTGACTATATGGGCAATGTTATTTTTAAAAAAATACTACAGAACTGATTCTCATTCCTCAAAAGCCTTTGTCAGAAGATCGTACCACTACATCAAACACTAATGTCAAGCCCCAAACATTAATAGGTGGTCATTACAAGAGAAATCATCTTATAAAAAGTGTTTGGAAATACACCACAGAAAAATGCAGTAATGATAAAACACTAAAGGAAATTGCAGAAGCTGCCTACATACCCAGGAAAATGACTTCTTTTGCAGGAAAAATGTGTTGGTTTGCTATTTAATTTGATGTCCTCTCTCATTAACAAAGGCATCCCTGGATATCCATATTCATAGGAATACTCTGCATGCTGTTGAATATGAAACACAGATCATTTTGCCTTTCTAGCTAGACCTATCTTTGTAAACCTCAACTTTTGTCTATTTTATTGACCTGCTTGTGTTATTCAAACACCGAGAGTAAAGATAGTTTAATATCGCCACATAATTTGCAGTGTCAAATTGCAAAAACTATGTTACTGTTACAGAACAGTCCAGGAAATCAGCTATAATGGAAAAATAATAACCCACCAGGCTCAAGAAATAGACACATTCAGCAGATGTTTAGGAATATTATCAACTTCTAAAAGCCAGTATCTGAACATAAGCAGTAAAAGATCCATATACTCCTTTCAGTTACTCTAAATGTTATTTTAGATGCCTGTGATTTTTCTCCCCCCACATTTTCTTAGAGTCTTTTTGCACTCTTACATTATACATTAACATTTCAATAAAAATATGATAAAAACCCAGAAGGTCTGAACTTGATGGATGAGGATGCAAAGAAGGGTGAAAAAGTGAATGTAAATGTGCCTTTTTCTGCTAATCTGCTACTGAACTACCAATTTAAAGCGGTATAGTTCAGAATTGTGGAAAGAATTGAATTTTAATAGAACTAAGTATATGTCTCTGATACTTTAGAAAATATATTCTTTAACACAAATGGGAAAAATAGGTATTTCCTGTGTAATGTAACTGTCTAAAATATACCATTCATTAATCCCATTACAACATGATAATGGCAAGTCGATGAGATATTTATTCAAATAAGATTTGGACCACTTGTCTTTTTAAAAGTCAGTATGTGTTTTGTTACTCTTAGGAGCAAAATTTATTCCCAGACCACAAGCATGTTGGAAAAGATATTTCTTTCCAAAAATCTCTATCATTATTTTAACAGCTTTCAAATACACTGAATCCATCTCAGACTTGCAGCCCAAGTTCTATGGACTACTATTTTGAATACATTGAAATTGCAATGCTATAAATTTAATGCTAAATGAAAAAAATATGGTCACATTACGTTAATGTTACTAGCTTTAGCATTCAGACTTTTTGCATTTTTTTTTAATAACACACTTTCAGTATATAATTCAATGCGTTTAATTTTCTACTTATATCTGTGTAATTTCCATCAGCTCATTCCATCATACAAATAGTGTTGTATAAAAACTGATACACATATATTTAGTTTGAATAGGAAGTTATTTTATAACATCAATAAAACTGATATCCTCAGATTATTGAAGATTATTGTAACATATATACACAAAGAATAAAAGTAATTTAAACAGAATATCGTCATTTTCTTCTGATCACTCAAGAGATGTGCAATTAACCTGCACTGCATTTTTAAAGAAAAAAGACTACTTCTGGGCTGTAATCTGTTGGATAAGAGGGCATTTGGAGTCAAGCTGGAAGCTGTGCATTTGAAGCACCATGCACAGAACTGCTAGGCACCAGAAAGTGCAATGAAACGCCTGTAATTCTGCTGCAGCTGCTGTGGACACAAAGGTGATTTACAGGAAACTGTCAATAAATCTGAGAGATGACCATGCATTCCCAGATTAATGTTCATAGTATATATACTGTTAAAAGGAACATAAATATCTCTTGACTCCTAATATATTTTGCTATCCTCCGAATTTTTGTCTTTATACATGCCCACAATTTAAATCCTTCAAATGCCTTAAATGGGATTTATATTGATTAAAATCTATCAAACTGAACAAAGCAGACCATGCAGAATATTCTAAAAAGACAATACAAAGAGTTTTCATAAAGCTTGAGAAACTGAAGAAATCCAAGAATGATAAAATTAAGAGACAATGGTTGAACATGGACAGAATGAGATCTGAAACAGCATTACTAAGTTTATATCAGTTTACAATTCATTTTGTTAAATGCAAATAACTTTAGAACTAAAATGGTATTTTCTTCAAATTAGATTAGCTTTGTAGATTTCTTCAGGAGTCAGTACAAGTCTAAGTCTGAAGAAAATCAGTTTTCTAATTTTAAGTTAAAAACATTTAAAGCAGCAAACCCTGGGTCTGATTCATGTCAGAGTGGATAAATTCAAAGCTAGAGGCTCCAAATCTCTCAGCATGGCTTTAGCTTTGACTGATTCTAACAGTGTTACACGTATATTAATATGAAACGGATGTAGTCTGAAAACACAGGGTCATTTTTACTGTTTGGACAGCTAAGATTCAAAGTACAATATGTGCCAAAAAAACTAATCTTTAAGATAGATAGCTGTTACTTTTTAAAAATGTTTAAGTATTTAAAACTGGCAAGCAAGTCAAGTAAAAGGACAGACACACAACAGTACAACTAAATGGTCAAAAATAAATCACTGTCTCATACACCCATGGTATTATTTTACTTATTTAAAACTAAATTAAAACCAAGCTTTTTTTCTCAGCCCAAACAATATTAGTAGTCCTCAGCCTGCCTATTTTTGCAATAGTTTTTCCCAGAAGAAAATGGGGGGTATTTTTTTCCTAATAAGAAGTAATATATTCTTTCACCTCACATTAATTCAGAATTGATTGATGGGAAAATTAAACCTTGGACAGAAAGCAATTGTGGATTTTTTTTAGCCAATAGGGAAATGCTCTACAAAATTATGGTGTGCAGAGACAGCTGTTGCTATGGAAACTGTTTTGCAACCTTAAATGTGACAGCAAGTACCAGGTGTCTGCTGTAATGAGACTTTAAAGTAATTATGAAACGTAAATAAAGTTTTCTGCCAAAGTGATCCAGGTATCATCTCCAGGCCTGAAGGACAAACACCTCTCTCGATAACATGCTGGGGAGAAGGTGCAGTGCAGCAGTGGTCAACACACAGCTCACAAGCTACATGGGCCTCCAAAGGGGCCAAGCACTGCTGAACAGCCCCCTGCTCCCAGCCCCAGTGCCCAAGGGAAGGATCCAAGCTGGGCTGTATGGCAGCAGTTACAGAGCATGAGTGCATGTTCAGCAAAGAAAAACACATATCTGGGGGAAACAAGACACCAAAGGGCCACCAGACTTCACCTTTGGTCACTCACCTTCTGCAACACCCAGGAAAATACCTTTTGCTCTCTTCACCAGCTGCAGTTTAGGGATCCTGTGTACATTGCTGGTGATCAGAGACTGTGCCCCGGGGCACCAAGGTTCACAGGGAAGTGGGGTAGAGGCTGAGGACCTGCAATCTGTTTAGATGTGGTTCTGCAGTATTGCATAGCTTCGAGCTGGATGTGGTTGACACCAATTCTGGGAAGGCTGTACAGAGAATCCAAAAGCACTGGGTCCTTTGACAGCATTGTGAGTTAGGGGATTATCCTACAAGGGATTACCCTAAAGAGAGCACATCTCATATGTCAGAACATGGGAATGCAGAAGTTTGGGTAAGTAAGGAGCATGGTGATACTGTGGCAGAGAAAGAATGAAGACAGCAGTAGGGCCTGGCTTTATAAGGCATGGAGAGTTGTGTAAGACAACTTACATATGAATAGTGGGTTCTTGGTTAGGGAAGAAGTTCAAAGTGTAGTGGGGACATAAATGAATGAGTAGATTTCAGGTACATGAAGACTGAGCAATGAGAGACTGCAAAGCCCTCTGGCTGTGTTGAAGAAAGTGGTTCTCTGTCCCTGAGCTCAATCACTTAGCACAGAACTCACATCCCCTTTAGAAAGGGCATCTGTTTTCACAGCACAGGCAGTGTGTAGCTCACACAGCTAAGTCACTTCTGTCGTTTCCCACAGACACCCACAGGGCCACAGCCTTTCCAGTCCTGTGTGGCAGGTCTACAAGCTGCTAACCGGCACATCAGGCATATAGCATTCACAAGCTGGAGAAACCACAGATCTACACTGCAGCTAAAGGGGAAGTGACACACCACTATGTAGGGCCCCGCATTCAAAGGAACCCAGCTGCAAGGACCATTTCCTAGCTACAAGTATGTATTTCCTTTCAGTACTGACTCAACTTCCTTATGATGCTGAGAAACAGTAACAGTTTCTCCCTGTGCCCTGCCAGTATTACACATCAAAATTAACCTGCTGCTTTTCCAAGTTATTTTAGAAGACTATGATGCATTTATTCTTGCATTTAAGTGATGCGCTTCTATTTCCAAGGCTCCAATTCTTAAAAAACACTTCAGTAACTGGCACTATGGAAGTTACTCAATAATCATTGCTGAGTCAGAGCCCAAATCTGGCATTATTGAGAAGTTAGTTGAATCTTCTCTAAATCAGGTCATTTTGGTAGATAAATCTTTACAACCTTTTCCTTGAAGAACGCTCTAAAAAGTTCCTTTTCTGAAATTTAGCTGTGTTTCTATCAGACACTTTTGGGTTTCTTAGCTATTCAAACTAGCACTCAGAAATTCTGAACAGGTACATATTGACAGAGCCATCTCAGAGCCACCTCTGTCTCTCCAGGGGAGGAAAAGAGTTGCCTGTGACACTGACTTCATCTCTATCAAGGGCATCCCACTCCAGAAAATCAGCATAATGGAAAGCTCAGTCCCATCTGCCTTCACCCCCTGGCAGCACAAACTGACCACTGTAACCAGCCTGCACACTACATTAAAGGATGACTCCTCAGATACCAGCAGTTACAATCTTCTCCTGTTTTTGCTCAGACACTTCTAAGCCAATGGTCATAACATTAATGAACTGACATTGAAAGAGATCCTTTATAAAAAACAAACCCATTTAAAACTTGTGCAAGAAAAAATTATATTCTTCAATAAAAAGTTTCCCAGCATTCCCACTTGCTATAGAGAGCCTCTGGTTGCTGCCTGAAGAAATTTGTTTCTCATTACAATTACATGAACTCCAAACCACTCAAATGATTGCATTTATTGAAATGCGTGAGACTGCTTCCTGTCTGTTAATGCATGTTTCTAAGAGAAGCCCTAGAAATCATGCCTTATATTCCAAACATGACATCAAAGGAATTTGACTAGAGCTTTGCAACACAGTATCAGAAAGTCAAGTAATGGTAACCTTGACAAAGAGCCAACACTAAAAAAAGCAAAAGGACATTCATAGGTCCCTGTAGTGCTGGGGGAGGGGGAGGCAGGAGGAGGGGGAGAAGAGGTGCAATGGAGCATAGTCATTTATCTCAATTATTGTCTGCTTTTCCTAAATCAGCTTTGACAAGAACTACGTTTCATAATATCCATTATTCTCTCAGCCTTGTTGGGTTTAGTTCTCTCTCTCCATACCAAGAAGTTCATCAATGTCTCCCTAAACCACATCTCCTGCTACCACTGACAAAGAACAAACCCTGGGCTGGGTAGACCATCAACACCCACTTGTGGTGTTCTCACAAAAGAGCAACAAGTGATGCTTTTCCCACTGAGCACAGGAGTGCCCCGAAGGGAAGGTGTTTTTTCCTCAGGAAGTTCACAGGTGTGGTGAGCACTGGGTCCCATGCACAGCCAGGAGAGGAGGCCTTATCTGCAAATTCACATGATTTTAACAATGAATAAACATACAGCAATAGCAAAAGCAGGAATATGGCAGTGATCATGTCTGCCTAGGCAGTTTTCTTTAAAGAGAAAAAAATTGTTTTCAAATTGCTATTGTAAATTGTTAAAAATTTTATCTTACCTCAAATACATGGTGACCCTTTCTTGATATTGCCCTTTGCGGAGTTATGGGACTCATGAGCTATTGCATATTTGATTGCTTCCCTATACAAAGAAATAAAACATTTTATGTTTTCAATATCTATAAGTGACAGAACTCTGACCTAAAGAGAATTACTCATGAATTAGGCTATATTGCTAAATGAGGGAACATACCTTCTACTGTGATACTGTCAGGAACACAGCAATAGAGAAACTGATTTCACACTGGGAAAAAAAAAAAAGGCTTTAAAATTTTGTTGCAAAAAGATATTCCAGCACACTGTATATTATAGCACCACCTTGAAGATACCATTTGGTTTAATGCAGCTATTAGGTTTGTTCTCCTCTTTCTCTGTCTTTCAATTTCTCACCTTGTGAAGGTCCATCCTGAAGTAAAAATACTAACAGCAACAATCATTCCTCAAATTGCTTTGCCTTTAACATTACATTTTTCAACAGAGAAAAGCTATAGCTTTGTCTTAGCTTTTCTATGCCTTAAATATTCAAGCACTGCCATGATCAGAACATCTTCAATGACAATTTGTTTTGTTTATTTAAATTTAGCCCCTACAGGGAAGAGACTTTTTCCTGCCATTGTGTTTTATGTCCAGCTACTGGTAGGAACGTTGATTTCTGCTTTTAACCACATTAGTTATCATGTTCCAATAAATAAGAGTGAAACAACTTTTCACTTATTCAACAGTTTTCCACTTGTTTTGTTATCTAGATCTTGATAATCCAATAGATCTCCAATGATTTAGAAGAACAAGATCCGAAATATTGCCACTGAAGAAGAATGCATTATGGCCATACCTGCCTTTGTTTCAATGCTTTTCAGAGCCTGTTTAATATTTGATTTTCATAACCAGTGTCACCCAATCTCAAAATATACTCTGCTTTAAAGGAGTTTAGTTATCCAATTAACTCACTTCCAGCATTAAATGTTAAATGGCAGACAGAGACAAGAGTTTTATTCAACAATAGAGAGTGAGAAAAGATTCCTAAATGTTATTCAGTGCACCAAGAGTTTTATGACAGAATCATATTGTTCAAAATTATTTATATGGTACAATTCAGTTCAGCAAGTCATCAAGAATGCAAGTCATTATTGATGCATTAGCCCATCCTGAAAAGGAAAGCAAGAAATTGGATAATACAGAATAACCATAATAAACTATGAGGTATCCAACTGAGTGACCAAATCTGATAGCAAGTACTATATGGGAAGCACTAAAGTAACAAAAGATCACAGAGTTGAAATGCATGAGGAAGATTAAAACTGAATCTACAGAGGGAAGATTAGGAGCTATTTTTTTGCCCTCCACCACTGAAGTGGTAGGTATAAAACTACAACCGAAAAGTACCAGAATCTCTGAAAAGCACCTGGTACTGTTCTACCCAACAAATTAATTTATAAGGGCAGAGATCATCAGCCAGAAGAAGAAATTCAGAGGCGCACAAAGTATAACATAAGGACAGAAATTTTCACATAGCAGAAAACAAACAAAACAATGGAACTGGATATGTGTTGGGCATGGCTAACATGACACCAAAAACTTTTTCCTTTGTAAGTGGATAAACAATGATACCGTGTAGTTCTGCAAAAGAAAGAGCTTTGATATTTAGAAGGCATATCTTCTATGTAGTTCATAGGGCATATTTCAACATTTTCTTAGTGTGAATTAGATACTCAAAGTTATCAAGCACTAATAAATGGAGATGACAAATTTCTCAGTTGTTTACAGTCATGCTTTCCTGCATCCTCATTGCCTCTTATAAGCCTGTGCAAGATACTTTTGGAAAGATCACATAGTTCAATATCTGATCTTTCCCTTTGGGACATTTCTGCCACTTAGTTTTGAGACAATTCTCATATTTAATTAAATTCACCAGAAGACATTTAGATTTGTGCATATCAACCCATACGAATTAAAAATATAAATAGGAAGACATTGCAGCATTCTGGGTGTCCTCCAGCCTCTTACCCCTCTTGGTTGTCTTTCTGTAATTCAGTATTCTCTGCCAGTGTTAAAGGTTCCCACATGGACTGCAGTTTTCCTCCCAAATATTCCAGAATCACCTAATGTCCTAGACTCTCAATGGTTCATCAGATGGAGCTTCAATTAAAATTAATTTTAATAAAGTTTATGTTCCTTAAAACCACTTGCTCCATGGAAACTTTTATTCTATCATTTCCAACACAGAAAGAAAAGCCAGTTCAAGAAAAACTTGCAAAGTACAAAAAGTAAAATCTATTTGGAACGACAAAACTGCATTTTGTACACAATGTGACAACAAAAATCTAAAATCTAAATAAGAAACATAAATAGCATCTATTTCAGTAGTACTGCACCCTTGACAAGAAACTTTATACAAAGCAGCACGTTTCACAGCCTGCTCTTGTCATACTTCCTAAATCATTATGTTACACTACTTAGACTTTCTGAGTTTTATTATAGAAGAAAATGGTCCAAAAAACATGCATATGCATCATGAATTTCTTTCACGTGGACTATGGTGGTTCTTATTGTTATTCATGATTCCCAGACAGGAACTATTACAGCAACCAGATACCAAGATTCATGTAAAATCCGTGTCCATATTTGCCAATCACAGCAAAATAAAGAGAAAATATACTGACTTGGTTTTGATGAATCAACAATTTGGTAACATTTCATGCAGATGAAAATTCTGGTTCACTGGTTATTGGCACAAGATTCCTGAACCAGGGAGCTGGAAACACAACTAATGGTAATCTGGAAACTCCAGATAAACCAGACAAATACTTTCAATTATGTGTTTGATTTCTAGTTTGCTTACTGTCTCCAGAACCGGAAACTAATGCCAGTGGCATAGATGAAATAAAAAGTGCCTTGTATTAGCTGCTAATCTAACTCCATTGAAGACAATTAGTTAAACTAATCTGAATTTGCTCCAAGGCTTTATCACTTCAGCCTTGTCTTTTTTAATAAATCAAACATTGTTACAGATAGAATTCAATAAAGTTACAGTGGGGTTATTTGGGATATATTAAAAACAAATTCATGTGATACCAACAGATGACAGCTCACAAGTTTGTTCTTTCACTTAAAAAATGCATAACATCCTCCAAACAATGAAATAGAGCAAAAGAATATTCAAGGAAGATCATTTGAATTCATAGATTTGCTAAAATCTGTAACATAGATTTTATGCACACAGTATTACACAGACTGAAAAATCTTTGAATTTATTCACACACACAAAAAAATTATAAGGTTTTTATACTAAAAAACTTTAAAGTATAACTGAAAATATATTAGCAAAATTAATTTTTTTGTTCAGTTGATTAAAGACTGATCATGAAGATATAAACTAATCTATTCTTCCATAAATTAAAGAGGGGGGGGGAAATCCACCTGAAAAAAATCACCATGAAAAAGACACAAACATTCAAATAGGTAGAATCTGCTGCAATTACAGTAATTCCAAACTGATAGGTGCTGGGCAGAGAGAAGCCCCCCCTGCAATTACTTCATATGCTTGCCTCTAGCAAATTTGTGGTGATGGGGGAGTGTTCAAAGATTATTTTGCAGATTTTATGTATCAATAAAAAAAATCTCTTTAGATGCCATATCACCAATGATACAAACTGGTATTTCAGCCCAACAGTTTGGTTTATTGACTCTTCAAACCTCACATGCACAAAATGGATAACTAAAAACCAAATGTTTGTCTCTTCTCTGCTTCTCTTTCACGTCTCTGACAGTAATGTGATCATAGTCAGACAGCATGGACACAAACAGAAATCCTAACTAATGGCCATGAAAAGATTAAATGCCTTCAACTGTTACTTCTAAGTTTTAGTTAATTTTCCAGTTCAGCTCTTACTACTGTTCTTAAACTCTAAGACATCAATTGAAAAGAGAAAACTCAAACATGAGGTCTTGTCCCGAATTGCTTGCAGGTAATTAGGATATCGAAAGTCCACAATAATAGGTACAGTACCATTGCTTTCAAAGAGTACCTGACAATGAATGTTTGATGGTACTCACAGTTCTAACAGAAAAATTCATTGTGAGGACTCTAATTCTGCTTTTAAGACTGACATAGTTAGTACTATCATGGGGGCAGGCAGGGAGGGGAGAGCTTAAATAAGCTTTTCGTTGCAATGAATAGCAATGAGTTTGGTACCTTCTACAGACAGACAAGCTCATTAGTCAGAAGAGCTCAGCAAAACAGTGCTATTTTAAAGTTCATTGACTCTGAGCAATGGTCAAAACAACATGGAATCACCACAATAACAAAGAAAGATGACCTGACTCAAGCATGCCTCGATAACTTCTTGAAGTTCAGAACCTCTTCTAGCTGGCCCATCTGGATGAGGTAATTGCTCTGCCAGGTGGCACAGAGCTATCCAAGGGCAGCAGCCTTTCCCACAGAGGGGCTGTATCAGATCTCTGCATGTCTCAGCATCTTAGCCCAAGCTTTACTGATATTTGTAAATCAACTCTCTATTCTTCTGAGAAAAACTGGAAGTTGGATTTGCTTTGCTCGTTAATGTATAACTTCTCATAATGCCTTCAGTGAAGATCTTTCATTTATAATCATTGTAGGTTTCATGCCCTTAACCCTAAGCATAAAATTGAGATTTCTTCAGAGTAACTTTCACCTCTGTATTTTCATTAACAACCTCCATTGGGAGCATAGAGTTTTCACTAGTTCTGCTCTGCAAACAGGGTATGGACGTACAACACTTTCCTCCTACATATCCAAAACATTTTCATGCAGGAGCCAAAACTAATATTAGAAGTATAATAATGTCTTTATCTGAATACTTTCTATGTTTCTTACAGCTATTAGCTCCACATACAGAAATGGCTTTCCTACCCCACCAATTCCACAAAGATCTAGTTAATGCCATTCAGCAATGACTATCTCCCCGACCTTTCTTACCTGCATTAACTTCTCCTGGTTTAGTCTGCATTTTCATATGCTGATACCCCTAGGAGGTATGCAGTAGTGGCTATAAATAGCCATTTCCAATTCTTCTTTCTCTGACCTTTCTTTCTGTCTCTCATTCTTGCCAGTGTTCCCTCTCAGGGCAGCCAAATGACAATTTTGTCAGTAGTTTTGTGGATGTACTCTCTTCTCTCATTTATACTCTTCTTTTTTTGTCCTATGCAAAAAATCCCAGTAAAACTTTCCAATTAAATTATACATCTTCTTTTTGTTAATCAAGAACTAATGCTCCACATGCAGCTTCCAACTTATAGCTTATATATAAACCTTCTGTACACAGCCTCATACAGTTCCTCCACCTTTGCTCTTTTTCCACCCTGCTACACTCTTAATATCCTATCTTTCTGACCCTGTTTTGTATGGCTAGAAAGAAACTCAAGACTCTCCTGTAATATTTTAAAATTTTCTATTCATTCATGGCTATTAGTGTATGCTGATTTGTTTAAAATGTCCCCTACTTTGTTTTCTAAGAAAAAAATATTTTAGAGTTAAACATACAAGTGCATAGAATGTGAAGTGCATAGAGAAATTAGCGAAAATCACTATCCCTCTAGCAAAAGGATCTTGAGTGAGAAAAAGACCTGGAAGCCGTAGCTTGCAATTAGAATTGTACTACTATAAAAAATTCAATACATATAAAGCCTTGAAATAAACCAACATTTTCCACTGCAAGCACTGCCTGATCTGTTTTCTTCAGCACAATAAAAAGTAACAATGCAATATTCTTGAATAAGAGCTTAAAAAGAGAGGAGTAAAGTTATTTGCAAATGTTTATACACAGAGCTATAAAGCGTAACTCTTGCAAACTTAACCATCAAAACACATCCCTACTATAAAACTATACTACACGCAGTCATCTTTTTTAGTGGAAAGCTTATCTGACATTTGAAGCACGAAGGAGACATCAATTTCAAACCACTTAACATGTTTGGAACCGTGTATGGAAGCAGAAGTCAGAAATATGCACTGTAGTTGACTCTGGGTGAGAGAATTGATGTGAGGATGAAGCTTACAGGTTTAGCTTGAAAAAGTTGAGTGAGGATTTACTTACTGATTCCCTCCTTATTTTACAAATCTGCTAATGCTCCACACACACACACACAAACAGCTGTTAAACATTCACTTCCATCCAGCCAAGGATGGCATCTATCCAACAGAGGTTTGTGTAAACCTGAGGCTTTAATCTTGTAGTCTGTGGACTCCTTGCAGGGCCTTTGCAGTATTTATAAAAGGTCTGCAATATGTAACTAAGAGCAGAAAGCCCATTATTGGTAGGTTTAAACTTGCAATACAAGAAACCAAACTTCCACTTTAAAAACATAAGTGGTCCACAAGTGGAAAAAGGTTGGAAGTCACCAACACATCAGGCAAGACTCGCGATTTGGGTCACAATTCATCAAATACAACATTACACTTTTTCCATTAATATTATGACTGTAGTCTGTGAGGAGATGATAGATCAGAATTTACCTATAAAATTGTCCTGGTTCTTTGTCAATATGTACTGAGCGGTTCAAATGTCATCAACCACATTCTAACCTCTATTACTTTTATTTAAATGTATATGTGCTCTGCAGGGTGAATACATGATGTAGTTACCATACTTGCCATGCTTCTTGGGGAAAAAAAAAAGGTTACAGAAAGTAAGTAAGATCTGTAATATTTTCTTTTAAAGCTCTGGACAAAACTGTAGCTGACAGCTTAATCTTGACAGAAATTACTGCAAATGTTTGAGATGTTCTATAGTTTAATTTTACATCTCCAAATCCCTGACCTAAATAAAAATCTATACACTCCAAAATTCTTTAAAGATTGCTTCTAGCATTCTTCAGAGAGCAAGTTTTTCCCCCTAGGACCATATAGGCTGATGGATGATGACCTTTTTTACAGTAAGATTGCCCTTCAAGTCTATTGGTAGAAGATACAACAGGAAGTTCAGATTTGGCTTCTCTTCTCAGCTGATCAACAAATATAGCAGGATCACAGTTTGCAGATCCACATTCACTCTAGAGAACACCACAAGGATTTAAGCTTTATGGAAAACTGTTTTAAGGCTACTTTATAATTAAGGTAACTCCTATATTCCTTCAGTTTTGGAAGACTTTTAAATTCATATATGTTTCTTGTACAATTTTTTTAAATCTCTGATTTCAAGTCCTATAGTAGTGAAATAATCTGAATGAGAGACCTGCCACAAAACCAGAGGTGTTACATGGGTTTATGCTAGTGATTCATAGAAAAGGTTCCTTTTATTGGGAAAGCAAACAGCCTCACAAGACCTCAGGGAATACATACAAGAGCTGACATTCTGCCCAAGGAGTAAAGCCTGAGGCCTTGACATTTTCTCATCATTAAGATTTCATAGAGCCATTTGTAAAAGTCAGGGACACCAGTCCTTGCATGCTGGCCCAGCTCCAATTTTTGTAATTACTTCCCAACAGCTTAAATTCCCCTTTGACTTTGAAATATCTTCCTGTTCTTTGTACAAAATCCCTACCACTTTTTCTTTGCTTAGTATCTCTGCTTTTTGTGGAGGTTCAGGTTTGTACACCTTGATTGCTTTGTAACCCTCTTACTACTGGAAAGGCCGTAATGTCTGTTGATGCATAACCTGCTCTGGTTTCTCACTAAAGGATGGCCCATGCAGTCCTAGTGAAACTAAAAGGTGCTATCAGTCACACTCAAAGCAATGCGTTAAATTTAGTCCTAATAGTTCAGTCCAGGGAAGCAGGACTCTAAATTGCTGATTAAAGAAGCCATAAGGAAAACAAAGCCTCTGAAATCTTTGAAGCTTAATTCCCAGAGCAGGAAAGCATAGGAAGAAGGACTTGAGGAGTTGGGCTCCAAAGCAGAGGGAGAAAGGATTGAGCTTCAGTTCAGTCCCTGCCCATGATGCTTCCAATGGACTTGTAGGGAAGAAAATAATCTTTTAATAAATCTTAATAGGTGAACTCAAATTACTAATAACAGTTCAATAATGTAACCTAAGCAAGCTCATTATAGGCTGTGAACTGCAAATACAGAGATATTTTTTTCTTGTTTTTTCCTCAAGCCTTATGCCTTCCTATCACCATTTTGAGATTTGCATTTCCTCTGTCCATCCTTCCAGCCTCCTTCGTACAGTTGCTTTAAAAATGCATTAACAGAGACCGACGTCACTACTGGTACAGAGACCTTTGGAATCAAAACTCCAAACTATTCCAGACATAACTACAACAAAAATACACAGAAGTTTGAACATAATTGTATTTATCGCACTTGTGGTTTTGTTTGGTTTTAATACTAAATTTAATTACAATAATGTTTGCCACACAAAATCCTGCAAGCAGGAAGAGAATTACCATGAAGTTCTGCTTTGCCCTTTGGCCCCACCACAGACAGGACCTGGGTAATCCCCATGTACTGCTGGATTTCACTGTAAGATTTTAATTTGCAGGTAGTGAATTTGGAGTTGCTTAGATTTGATGCAAAACACTCTACTCCTGAAACACCTCAGCTGAGATCTGGAAGTCAGCTTCTTCACACAGCAGTTATCCACTTTGCTGTAACAACAGCCCTTACACTTATGAATATGAGATGTTTAGTTAATCTATAGTACCTCTGTGAAGGAAATAAATGTTTTGCAGACAAAAATAGGGTAAAAACATTAAAGATCACACTCTACTGCTTTGCACAGTATCTTGCAGTATGTAGATTCTCCTCTGTAGTCATCAGAAGTACCCCCAGCACAAGAAAGTGTAAGCTTGAGGAAGTCCTACATGGCTGGCCAAGGTCACACAGCACATCTGTGACCAAAACAGGCGAACAGTCCAAACCTCTTTCAACTCCTGCCTCCTCTGCCTTAATTTTCAAACTATGCCTCCTCTCACTATGACATTCAAAGTCTTCAGAGCTCTTTAAAATATTGATACAGTACATTAATTTCTAAAATATTTGGGATAATGTATGTTCTACAATGGTATGCATACAAAATATGAGTCATAAGAAGAAAGACAGAAAGGCCATTCATAGGGGGCACTGAAGTTAGAAGCAATTACACTGCTTAACAACAAGTAGCTCCGTGTCACAGTTATCTCAATCCCAGAGTGCTCTGGCAAGGCCCTTTGACCAAAGGAAGTGAACTCCAGCAGGACTGCACAGCATACAGCAGGGGTCCCTGCAGCCCTCCCAGAAGCCTGGGAAACACACACACATTCACAGACACAGTGTTTGCAATACACAACTCAGGAGTCTGTAGTCACACACTGTTTTTAAGGTGTCCTCATTTATTTACTGTTTTCTCAGATGTATATAGTTACAAAGAGTTATAAAGAAAATCCTTAAATAATTATTTTTTATGCTCCTTCTTGAATACACGCTTTGGGACTATCTAATGCTAGAGATATACTAACTTGTTCCCCTTGAAATGCCAGTCTGCATCTATTGCAGTCTGACTCTTTGGCTGGTGACCAGGACACCTCTGCCAGCCGCATCCACTGTTTGCATCTTAGCTTTTCACCTTTTAGCTTCAGTTCTTCCCCTGCACCAATAACCTCAAACAATGTTTTTCTATGATATCTGGTGCTGAAATAATCTTGGGATTTCTTGCAACTTCCTACCTGGGATAAATATGTCCCACAGCCCACCACCTTTGGTGCAACATCAAGTGAAGAACACTGCAGGCAGCATTGTAACAGTCCAGGTACCCACTTCTACCAACTGCAGGCAAGAGAAAAAGAGCTCACAAACAATGCGTAGCTGCTAAGCCAGAATTATTGTACAAAATTTTTATTCCCATCATTGAAAGATGAAGGATTCTGGACATTCTCTTTCAGAGAATATTAACAGCTAAAGAGCAACACTAAGAAACCTGTCAAAATAGCTGACTTAAACCATTTTTGCAGAGCAAGCCCCCCTTTTCACAGCTCCTTGTGTTGGTAGTGAGTGCAAAGAAGCTTTCACATTTTTGATATCTGAAGTTGCCACACAGTAAAACACAAGGAACATTACTCAACATTTCTCTGTGGGCTGTCACACGGAAAGGTGCACAGCTGTTATCTTTCACTTGATTTCTAGTATCTAGCTTCTTTAATAAGAGATTTGGGAGAGGTGAGGTCACCAAAAAGGAGCACCTGAGAGAATTAATTACCTGCTAGTAACCTCAGCTGTTCTGGTTGTGCTGCTCATGTGAGTTCATGTCCTATTCTCCCTGCCGACTCTACAAGCTGAACACAGTACTATCGGCCCCATTACCACATACCAGCACATAAGACTTTTTTGCATATTTTAAGGCAATCTCACTGAAGGACTATGTTACCAGAAGCTATTTTCTTCTGCTGCCTTACATAGGTGATGAGTTTCTTTCAAATGAAATACTATTAAAAGGTACAGTCTGCCTCAGTCATCAGTTTGTTTCTGTTTCCAACATTGCATTCTGCCATGCAAACCAGAATAAAAGACAGTATTTCCATGGCACTGACCAGCAGTATTGACAGAGTGATGGGTAACTAAAAGAACATTGGTGTAGTCTTGTTAATTTGACTTATAAACAGAACTGCAACTAATCAATTACATAGTGAATTAGATACCTCCACAACCAGTCTCAGTGAAGGCCTCTTAATTATCTTTGGCATCTGCAGCAAACAGCTCCTGCACTACATGTTCCTCATTCTCATCAGTGTAATTTTACATGCTTTTGGCTTTCATAAAACAAAAGTTATCATGTCAGCATCTCAGTGAAGCTGTGAACGACAAAGTGAGCAAGCAGCACCAGGAGTTAAAAGCAAATCTTCCTGGAGACAGTGTAAGCAGAGCTCACATCAGCCATGCAGCCAGCTCAACAGGATGTCTCCCTTGATTAGAGCTGTTTTATTTCAGAAAATTGTCAATGGAGATAACTCTACCTCACTTGTCAAAAGAAAGAGTACCTAAAAAAAAAAGCAAGCCATACACTTACCTAAGTATGAAACTAAAATAAACATACCTGCTTCAGCATTATTCAGAACACAAAAACAATCAAACGTTCATTAAATTAAAATTGAATCTGATTTCATTCTTTCATACAGAATAGCATGGGTTTTGGCTATGTTAAACACCATAATTCACTACCTTAATTATTAATTTAATAAATTCAGAATAACAGTCTCAGAGCAGATAAAGGTCAGTAACTTAGCAACTAAATTTGAGTGAAAATTAAGCAAAGTAATAAAATGCCATAGTTCAGGCTAAAAGTATAACTCTCTTGCACTGAAGTGAACTGTACTCCCCAGGCTGCACCAGATACTCTGCATTCTGAAAACTGCATTATATAACAATGCAGCTCACTCACCTGCCAGGCAAAAATTCACCAGAAGGAACCTTGGGGAAAATTCAGTCATGATGAATATACGCAATCACTAATTACATATTTTTTCTGTTGCATACTTCTAGACCTTTGGAACATGGCCACTGCTTTTGAATAGTCTGCAGTATGCCACAGCATATAAAAGCATTATAAGTTGAAGTAATTGTCCTCAGAAAATAAGGCTGTTTATATTACTTTCATTTTCTTTTTGAATATTTATAACTATGCTACTAGTGCACTGTAGTGTGGATGAATGATCTGTATTTCATATTGATCTTAGGCAACTCAGCAAAGGCTTTCCTTAATTTATAATTAAAAATGAAAACCTATAGGGGAGCTATTCATCTGACAGTTTTCTTCCTGCTGCCCTCTGCCAATAATTAAGTTCTGCTAGCACTTTCAATTTTTATAAGGATTTGGTTTATTATAATTTTCTTCAAACGTTTTGCCACAAAACACCAGAGGTTCATGTGACAATGACAACTTTCATTTTAAAAAACCCTGCACGGTAATACTGATAATGTATTTAAAGCTTTTGTTATTACCAAGCTGTAGTCTATGAAAATCTGTACTGCATATCCATCTGTCTTTACACTATACATATTATAGGTAAAAGCTACAGTTTACAGAAAGAAGAATGTAGATTTCACCATTCTGAATTCCATTCTGTTAGTTTAAAACTGCCTGCTTTTACCTAGTAAATTCAATCCACCTGACTGATAATAAGAAAGGATTGATACCACAGAACAACACCTAGTTATCACTTTGCAGTCAGAGACATGTGCTGATCAAGTCTCAATCTGTTTTGTGCAAGAGTATTGCTTGACTAATGCTGATCTTTGTATTAACCACAACACTTTCTACGCAAAGATCTCAGAGCACTTCTCTAGGGCTAAGCATAATTATCACCACTTCCCAGGTGGGCCAGGCACTCCCATCAGACTAGCCCAAGACCCAATTCTAAAGAAACAAATGTTTCTCTAGATTTTCACCAAACCTTTTCACATTAGACTAGTTAATATGCAGAAACACCATCAGCAAAACGCCTCAGTAATGTCAAACAAGCAGGGTATCAAACTCCCTTGCTGCCTAAAAAATATTTGACTTTCATCTCTGCTTGCCAAATCAGAAACCATTAGTTTACAATAGAGAAATCTGGCACTTGGCACTTTCCTTATTAGAATGGGAGCTCAGGAGTAAAACATGGTAAGAACAGCTCTGCTGCAGCACGCCCCTGTGATTAGGATAGTGGCATGCGGTGCTTGACACTGCAGGTCTTGCTAGAAGGAAAAACTACAAAGCAGCTACCAGCCTTCCCCAAACCTGTCATTAATTGTAACCATAGGACTTTAAAAATTAATAGTAAAGATAGGATCTGAATAACCTCCTGCTGTGTTACACAGTTTCTCCAAAAGGTTCACACTAGCAATCACTAGCCTGCAAAATGCTATAGGAGAGACAAAAATTATTTTAGATAAACAGCCAGGCAAACACAAAGGATCATAGCTAAAGCAAGCAAATCACTGTGCTGCTGCATTTCAGTGAGCATTTAGAATTTCAGCCCACACTAATTTTTTTTGTCAGTACAGATAAAGAAACATTAAATACTTTAGATTTTAGCCAGATTTAGAGTGTCAAACCCTGGAGCTAAAATGTTCGATGCCATCAACATTCTTCCCACTTTTATAACATTTATTCAAATGCAAAGCAAAGCTAAAGGCTCTAACAAGCACTCAAGCAAATTAAAGTATTTTGAAGGTACTTGAAGATATTTGAAGAAGTCATTGGCATGCCTTTTCATGCCATAACAAGAGGTTAAATATGTGTCCATGGGTAGCATAATTAGTCAAAACAATTCTGATATGAAGGAGATAAATTTATCTTTGGTCTTAACCAGAAGAACGTGGAAGTTAATGTGTATTATCCAGGAGGGAAGGTTGTAAGTTTAAAATGTGGGTGCATGGAGTTAAAATTGAAGTATCTAGTGAATCTGATGGCAGCATTACTCCCAACAGTTACTTTGCTTATCAGTTCCAATTTAAAACCACACAGCTGTGAAGATAACTATTTTGAAAGACATTTTCATTTCTTATGAAATGAAATGGAATGAGAACACGAACACAAAACAGCCAAGTAATCTCAGCACAAACCCAAATCCTGTGACATTGCCAATGCCCTGAGGGCCATAGCCTGAAAAAAAATCATATATTCTCCACAAAGACAGTGCTTCTCTGTTTCAATTCCTACCCTTGCATATTTATGAAGCCCAAGAAAGGAGCGAGGAATCTACTTTGTTGGAGGGTGTTACGGGTTTGTGTGGCACGGTTGGGTTTTTTTGGTAGCGGGGGAGGGGCCGCAGGGGCAGCTCCTGTGAGAAGCTGCTAGAAGCTTCCCCAGCTCTGAGTCAGGCCCACTGCTGGCCAAGGCCGAGCCCATCAGTGATGGTGGTAGCACCTCTGGGAAAACAGATTTCAGGAGGGGAATCGGTAGTGAGCAGGGGGATTGGGATGTGAGACGAACCCTCTGCAGATAGCGAGGTCAGTGAAGGAGGAGGGGGAGGAGGGGATGCCCCTGAGGAGGTTGGTGCCCCTGCAGCCCGTGGTGAGAGGGCAGGCTGTCCCCCCCAGACCATGGAGGGGAGCGGGGCAGCGGAGGCCCCCCAGGATGGCCGTGACTCCATGGGAAAGCCCCGCTGGAGCGGTGTGTGGCTGAAGATCGGCCCGCGGAAAGGACCCACGCCAGGGAAGTTTGTGAGGAACTGCAGCCCACAGAAAGGAGTCACATTGGAGAAGTTCGTGGAGGACTGTCTCCCGTGGGAGGGACCCCACAGCGGAGCAGGGGACAAGCGAGGAGTCCTCCCCCTGAGGAGGAAGGAGCGGCAGAGACAACGTGTGGGGAGCTGACCCCAACCCCCATTCCCTGTCCTCCTGCGCCGCTGGGGGAGGAGGTGGAGAGAACCGGGAGTGGTGTTGAGCCAGGAAGGTGTTCTAAGGTTTGGTTTTACTTCCGAATATCCTTGGGGTTTATTTGATTTGTAGTAAATTAAATTGATTTTGTTTCTTCCCCAAGTTGAGCCTGACTTTTGCCCGTGACCATAAGGGGTGAGTGATACCTCCCAGTCCTCATCTCGACCCACGAGCCTGCCTTTATATCTTCTCCTCATCCCACTGTGGCCGGGGGAGGGGGGAGAGCGAGTGAGCGGGTGCGTGGTGCTTTGTTACCAGCTGGGCTTAAACCACGACAGAGGGGAACGTGTAAACCGGATGCTGGGCCTGCTTATTTTACCTGGGATAGGAGGATTACAGGAAAACACTTCTGTAATCTGACAGTCTGTGTTCACTGACTATCCCAATTATAGTGTTTAAACTTATTTAACTTTCAGAAAAGAAAATTACATATTCCAAAGCTCTGTTTCTATGATTTTTCCCCTCTGAGATCTCTTGCATTGTGTTACTTCTTATTTTTCTGATCTGAAGCAAGACGACTGTCTTAGATTCTCCCACCAGCTTATGCAAGAAGAACAAAATTAGAAAGGTGTTAGATAATTTGGCTGTTTGAGTCTTTTTACCAGAGGCTGCTTTTCTTCTTTATGATTCTTTTTTTGAGCCAATTTCTAAATTGCTGGACGTACTAGGCTATATATTGTTCTCCTCTGATTGCCATATATTGCAAGACCTGAACTGGCCAGTAGCTCAGGGTGGAACTGCTTCACCACTTCAAAGCCAAAAGGCACCAAAGGCTTCCAATCTGCAAAGCCAGGTTTCATTAAAATGAAACATATGGAAAACTAGACCAAGGTAACCTTTTAAAGCAAGAAAACATAGACCTGCTGGGATGGACTGATTAAAATTAAATGACCTGAGAACAAACCTCTTTTTCCCTTCCTACCATGCCTTTGCACATTGCTTCTTTCCACTGCTCTTCACTTTCTAATACAGCAATTTTCAATTCTTCCTAATTTACAACAAACTCTTCAGGCCCATAAGTAGCCCATGTAAAGGTGTCCTCTCTCTCAGCCATACGACTGGCTTTGGGCTGCTCTCCTGCTGCAGGTTTCCAGTGGGCTGTGCCTCTCACCGGGGCCACTTGCCCAACTGCCCTACATAAACACAGCCTCCTCTCCCTCACAGCCCTGCTCACCCTTCAGCATCAGCACAGGGCCATGGCGGGGCTGACAGCTTGCCTTCCCCCCTCGGCTTGGCTCAAGCTACCTGAGCAGAACAAAGTACCACACTGTAAATGCAGCTCTGACATCCCTTGCACCTACAAAAAGATTATTTCTGGCTCTGTAGCCCTTTGTGAACCAGCATATTCCCAAGTCATCCAGTGAAGGAGCCCTCTCTCCCTCCTAACATGCTAGTAGAAATGCTAAACTTACTCTCTGCATCTCTCACAGCTGTAGCCCAGGGAAGAGACCAGCCCTGCATGGCCACATGAAAACATGCCACAGTCAAAAAGTAAGAGTGCAACACCCATTTCAGTACAGGCCACATGTTCACAGAGGAATTAACACAAGCTGTATAAAAGGCATTATTTCATGGAAAGCAATACAGGGCCCAGTCTCAATTACAAGCATTATTCTACTATGCCAATTAACTTTGCATTTACTCATGACATGCATGTTTCCATAACCAAAAATATTTTCATAGCACTGCAGCTAATGCTGCTTTATTTCACTATACCTGACCAAGCAGCTTTCATGGAGAAATTACACTGAAGCAGCAGAGAAGAGTGTGTGTGTTGACCTTGTGAATGGGAAGAACGTAAATCTCTGTGGTTTTTTCTTCTACAGAACTTCTACATTCTGCTGCTTCAATGTCTCTGCATGACTCAGTGATCCTTGATGCCAAAGGGACATAAAGTTTGGCAACTTTATTTTCTGTTGCTTCCTTGTTTTCTATTAGCTGTTAGTGTGAAGATATTGGATTTTTTCTTTGATCCGTCAGAAGAAAATCAATCTTTCTGAAGAAAAACAAGCAGAGAATTGTCTATTGACAATCACTGTTCATTTGGCTTTTTCCTACTATTTGGAAGGCAGCAAATGCCTCATTCTACTGTAACACTACTAGTATTAACACCAAGTATTCTCCAAGGTTTTCCCTTTTACTACTTAAGCTAGAAGATTTCCTTTTCTTTAGTTCAGACTCTGCAGCAGTCACACCATATGTGAAAGCAAATATTGCAGATTTTCTGACCAGTGATTAAGACATAACTAAGTTATAAATCAAACCTCAGATGGACTGGAGCAGAAAATCTTTATTAGAGAAAAGGTTTAAAAAAACTATAAACTTCAGAGTTGCACCTCATGTCCAAACTCAGCCATTTGCATATCCCCCAGAATGGAATCTGACCCAGGAACCTGCTGTGAATATGTGACACAGGTGATCTGTGCATGGGCAGTAAATCCAATGTTTCTGATACATACTGTGTTTGCTAGCTGGGCCCATATGGACAGGCAGGCCACTTTGGCATGGCAGTGGGTTGTACAGCCTGTTGTGGTGTTTGGAGCACAAATGGTTGAGAAATGAGCGGAGAAGACTCTCCTAACATCCTAGCCTTCTCCTGCTTTGTCCAAGGCAAGTTTTCAAATCTTATTTTTCTGCCTGTTAGTTTGCTATCAGTTAGCAAGCATTGCCAAATAAGTTAGAAAACATAGAAAAATATTTTCATCTGGTTAATAACCCAAATTTCAATTAGGAAACTTGGAAAATTATCTGAGGTAAAGTAAACCATCACACATAAAATAATTTGCACTGGAAAATTTGCAGAAACAAATATATTGTCAGTAAGTTTCCTCACGTGAATATACAAAGCTCATTAAATTAAGGAGGTAGAGACAAACTCAACAACAAAGTATATGAAGATTAGTTATATTCAATCATCATGGTATATATTGTTCTTTTTTACCCAGGAGGCAAACAGTAAAGTTCATTTAAAAATTCTGTTCATTCGCCTATATTAAAAGTAATCATCAAAAAAACTTGATCTTCCTCAAATACAATCCCCTTTGGTAGTCTCTCTGAAGAGCAGAAGGGAAGGCATTCTAAATGACATGTCAACAATACTGTAAATGGCTTTTCATACTTCAGAGGTGACAAGGATATAATTGAAATTCTGTGTTTAAAAGGCAAGGCAAAGGAAGCAAGACAGCTGCTATAACTAGATCTGCTAAAAATAAATAAATAAATTCATAAATAAATAGAAGCAACTTTTCTGAGAAATGGGATACAAGTGCCCCACAGGGCAAGAGGTGGCTTCATTAATGGCAGCAACAGTGTCACAGAGAGTAACAGTAGATACCATTCCTCTTGGGTTCTTGTAAAACAAAAAACAAGATGGGCATTTTTAGGGACCTTTCAATGTACACACTGCAGAAATCTTACAGGGTACTGTTAGATTGGAGTAATACTTTTTTTTAATTCCTTATTATCTGCTCACTTAATTCAGGCATTTTCAGAGTGAAATCAGAAAATACGAGCTCAACAAAATGGAAAAATAGACTAGTCTGTCTCTAGTCTAGTCTAGCTAAGAACTGAGTGAGAGTAGTTCTAGACTTTATAGTCAGGAAATGCTGTGACTACCCATTTCCTGGAGTGGACTCCCAGGGTCTCAGTAGAGGGTACCAGGTGTCCTTTGCTGAGGAGTCCATGTCAGAGACCACTGTGCTACCCCATTGAAGCAACCTGCCCTGTCCCTGCAACCCTACTCCAAGGAGCATGGAAAGCAAGGTGACAAATTCAGCCTGGCAGGGAAGGTGCTCTTTGTTCAAAAGCAGTACTGTTCTTCAACAGACATAGAAAAAAATTTTCCATCAGAAAAATGCCAATCCAGCAAAATTCTGCAAGGACAAGTCAGTTTAGTCAACTCTAATGACTGAAGCTTTCTGGCTTCCTGCCCACTCGCCTGCCTCCTTGCCATTCCATCTGTTCCAGCTCTTCATAGCATTTCCCCTGTTTCCTGCAATAAAACTGGCAGCCTGGAAGCACCACCCTGAGCTGAGATTCCCAGGGCATCATCCCTGCAAGGCTGCAAGGAGGGCAGGCATCAGGGGTCCCCATCTATTATTATTGTTGTTATTATTTTAATAGAAAGATACATTTGGAAGAATCAATGAAGAGGATGCTGAGTATCTGGGTGTCTTCAGTAATGCTTCTATCTCCAATTATGTTAAAGCCCAGAGCTCCAATATAAGCAGCCAAGGGAAGGGGTCCTCTCGAGAATATAATGCATTTCCTCACTACACACATGTTTACAATTAGAAGACATGTTTACAGCCTAATTAGCTACTGTCAGGGCTTCATTAACCACTGTCAAAAGCAACCAGAGAAAATCAGAAGTGCTGATGTTTTGTACAGCGATTTCTAAATATTTTCTTTCATGGAAAAGAGACACTTTTCCAGTAAGAAGAGAGGGAGAAACCCAACTGAGAGAAAAGAGGAAGGGGAAAGAGAGGGTTTAATTCAAAGAAAGAAATTAGAGCTTTTTCTCCCATAAGCAAACATGTTTTATTATTGTCACAAGACTTGGGGCATGTTCTACTGCACATACAATGTGTATATTAACTTCAGTCTACTTTAAGTAAGATTTTCCCTAGCTATAGGAAATTAAGAATCTCACTGTGCCTCCTGTAAGAGTAGGGAATCAGGATGCAATGCAACCAGAAGAGAGTGTTCAGGAAGGCTGTGGCAACTTATAGAACTCCTAAATCATTTTCAGGGGTGATTGGCTGATTAAAAGAAGAGTATTTTAAATGTGTAACAGAAAAGATTTCCAAATTAATTTACTATTAGATAAGGTGGTGGCTTGACAGTGAGTCCCTGTTTCACTGGTTTTTGTTGTTACTTCGTTCATCACAGGCACAGATACTTGCTTTCACCCACTTCTTCAGGCTCGGTATATGCCTTTCTGCACTGATGAGATACACTGACAGCTGATATTCTGGCTTCCTGTACATCTTGTAAAAAAATCAAAACTGAAGAATATTTGAATACCTCCCTGCAAAATGTAAGCCCTAATAATATTCAGTTCCTGTTAAATTCCACCAGGAAAAACTTCTGGGAATCTATGATTTTTTTGTTATAGAAAAACATATTTTGGAAGGAAGCTCTATAGGTCTAGTTCACTTTCTTGCTTAAAGCAGGGCTAACATTAATGGTTTGGGTTTTTTTCCTGATACACTAACTTACGTTAAATCACATAAGCACACATAACAAGGATAAAGTCCCAAAAAATGCCAGAAACGGGGGAGGGGGGAATCAAACAAAACATACTTAGAGATCAGCTGTTCCAGCATGAACATCCATACTTTCATGCAAATGAAATGATCCTAGTTTGCATAACTTGCCCTTTGAATACTAAATTTGTTCCCCACCCACACAGCTATGAGTTGTTGCTTTCCCAAGAAGGATTTTTCCAGGAAAGAAGGGTCTTGCATTGGTATTCCTCCTGAAAAAACCTTGCACCATTTTATTAACTGTTCTTCCTCCAGTAGGTGGGTAATTAGGGAGATTAAAGGATGCTTTTATACCCAACCTAATTAGATAACTACATTAACTTAGCCACTTACTATCTCATTTATTTCTGAAGCTGCTAATGTTTATAGCACTTCAGTGATTGCACAAAATATATAAAGAGGACCTAAGGATATTCTAGTGCAACTATTTATTTGCCTTGCTACAGACTTTCCATGACTTTGGGATATTGATTTATGTTGAAAGGACTATTTTCATTGTAAGAACTGCAAACCTTTTGAGAATAGCCAGGATGTTTGTTCTGTGAATGAGATGCTGACAGCCTCACCAACATCAGCACCAAGATTCTTCTAGGAGCGAGAGCAGAGCCTAAACGATTTAATCAAGAACAGTGCTATTATAATAGTGCAAGACAAACATTAATTTTAGTGATTTATAGAGCACCTATGCTGTCATCTTACCTCTCATGAAAGAGCCATCAATTACCCAATAGCAGTTTCATGAAAATAAGTCCTAGCTTAATTGCAAATACATGTTAAACTTTCTTTGAATCCAGCCACTTGAAGCTTTACGGCATAAATTTTCACTTAGATAGTTTTTCATCTGATGATGAGAAATCAGTTTACAAAGCTTAGTGTTTTCCCAATGCTTCTATAAGTTGGGTCTCATTATCATCTCAGAAACGTGCTACAAATTCATCAAAAACCTCAGAAGTAGCAACAGAAAGGACTGAGGTCTAACACAGATCACCTGATTAAACACCAGTTTATTTGCAAGCACTATTGCTTCAGCATAAAAGAAGGCTTTTCTATTTTATTATTAGGCTTCTTTTACTTGTAGTAATCAAATACAATTTAAATTCTGCCTTTTAATAGCTATTAAATTATAAAAAAATAACGAAAATAAAATTTACTGCATTTCTCTGTACTTTATATCTGAATCTGAATTTAAGCTCTTTATCTTCATGTTATCTAGACTGCAGAGATTTATTTTTCATCTTCTCTCAGACAAGAAACAACCAAGAATTTATAGTAAAAATAAATGGCTAAATATAAAATATTCAGCGCAAATATTTAATTCAATCCTCAGCAGAAATGGAGGAAATCTCCATAAACATTCCAACACTTTTTAAACTTTGTTCAGTCACAGTTCTTTGCAGTTACATAATTTCAGAAGTACAACAAAAAAGCTTCAGTAGAAGATTAAAAGCTACTGTATGCTGCACAGACAGGGACAACTAAAATTTGTACAACATAAAGCTTAGCTCAGCAGATAAGTATATACATATGTAAAACAAACAAACAAAAACAAGACTCAAAACAGGAAGTTCTGCAAGAGGTAGAGCCATGCAGTCCTCTCTGGATTTTTCCATCTGGATTTTATCTGTATCCTCTTAAAAAGTAAGAGGTTTTTTCTCCCCATCTGGAATTGCACCAGACTGCTCCATAACAGGCTTTTTGGACAAATGTGTCTCTCCTTGCCAAAACAAACTTAAAAAAAAAAAGAAAGAACAAGAAAAGAAAGTTAGGCAAGTTATTTGTTGTATTCCTGTGGTCTCAGTGCGATGAAGGAGCAGGGCCTGGTGGAGCACTCTGGAGGAAAGGGCAGACAGGACCGAGGGAGAAGCACAGTGATGTGTGAGGCAGGGGAAGGGGTCAGAGGCCCAAGCAGAAATACAGAAAGAAACAGGGAAGAGTGAGCCACTCAGGCTAGAACTTCCCAGGGAGTAATGGGAAGTGAGCAGAGTTTGCTGGTGCCAAAATTTGTTTAGTTAGACAACACAAAGCTTTAGTACAGACTTGCCTATGAGAACGGTGGGCTTGAGAACCAGGTATAAGCTCTAACTCCTGCTCCACATTCTGTGGGCTTTCTGGATTTTTTTCATTTGTTTGTTTTAAACCTTAAATCTTTTAGTTTAATTCAACAAAACATTTTAGAAGGGCATGGTTTAAAGCCTTTTGGGTTTTCTGGGCACCTCACTTAGCAGACTGTCTAGGCAGGTCCATTTCAAAGCTCTGTCTGCCTTGGAGCCCCATCACATCAAAAATTAAATCAAGAAATTATCTTTTTTATCATTTGAATGTACATCTGTAATAGATGTAAGCAAGGAATGTCAATTTTGTCAATATGTCAATTTTTAATTCTTATTTGTTCCTCACAAAGTCCTTTCTTCTTGACCCTCACTCTCCCAAAATATAGCCCTCTTAGTGTGGCAGTTAAAAACTGGTGAGAATAGTTTGCAGCCAGAAAACCAGTTAGATGGAAGATGACGGACAGACCAATAGGGTACGCATAAAGGAATTGGCCTTGCTGCTGTAAGGTGATATTGATGGAAGTCAGAAAGCAAGGAAAATTCCTGAAGGAGAACTCAGTGCTGCAGTAGGTCACAGAAAAGTATTGGATTTGTTTAAGTTACCTTGGCCCAGAGCCACTGTGCTAATTGTTACTTGCTGTGAGCACCCACCCTTTCTCTTATTAGTGCTGTTTGGGAGTAGATCACCAGGGCTGTGTGAACTGCAATCACAGCAGCTGCTCTGAGCATTCAGAAAATGACACTAAAATATTGACCAGGGATCTGTCACAAACACTGGCTTTTCCCTGACCAAGCTTTTCTATTAGCTTACAACTGCCAGCGCGGCATCTTTTTGTTTAGACAGGAATAATGTGAGATATTTAATATTTTAAAAAATTATGGCTTTCTGGAACCTTTCATTGAAAATCACACACACACCCCCGCCAAAGCTGAGTTTCATCTTCCTTAAAGCACAAATAATACCACAATACACAGCATTAATACACCCTGCATTATTTATAACTGTCACTAGCTACATTTTAGCCCTACTAGAGACAGTCATAAGCTTAAAAAATACTGTAGAATATTGTTTCAGAATTTAAATTTGAAGTGTTTGGGGTAAGGAAAAAAAGCTCTCTCTTGTCTGTCATTCAATTAATCCAAAACCAAAAGATATATCATCTTCTTTGATTCTATTCACTTTCATCTTCTGCTTCACCAGAAAAATAATTTTAAATTCCTAACTGGTTTTATTTGTTTGGGTTATGAAGTCCCACAAGATTGCTTAAAGTCAGATTATTTGTAACTGAAGTAATTTGGCAAAATTGCAAACTAATAGGTGCAATTTTTATTGTGACTGAGCATTAGGAACTCCCTGGAGTGCAAACTAAGTAAAGAGTATTTGTGATACAATACCTTTTGTAGAGTAGAAAATTTATTTTCATTGGAGCTCAGAACAGCTACAGAATAAAGGACACCTCACCAAAATAATCTCTAATTTTGAGGGAAATATAAAACTTCCTTGCCTTTGTAGTGTAAAGTTTCCTCTCTTTTGCAAAAGAGGGAAGGATAGAGAGGGAGAGGTCTAGGAAGAGCTCAAGGTTTAAGACTTCAGCATGTCACAACACACTGAAACTATGGAGAGACCAAAGGAAAAATTTTATAAACTGGTTTGAGTGTCTTTGTCTTCCCCCCCTTTAGTTATACTGCTGGACTGCCATAGCCATTTACGTAGGAACAGACTATAATACACTGTTACTAACGTAAAGTGAGTGCAAAATACTTCATCACTAAGGATCTTTATCTAACCAGACTGCTCTCACTTTCATGCATCCAATGCCCAGCTCGAGAAAAAGCACTTAAGAAAAATGAAGTATTAGTCAACACTTTGTTCCAATGCTCCATCAGAAAATACTGATTCACTGATTGCCTGCCTTCCAGGCAGTATAAAACATGTAGGTCTGCAGCTATTCAAAAGCTCAAGGAGATGTTATAACTACTGCACCTCTGGCCAAATCCCCATTTTTCACAGGCCAAATGAATTCCAGTGCCGGTTTGGGCTCTCTTCTGCCATGACTCATTACTTCAATCCATTACAGTACCAGTAGAATGAAGACATCTACTTGTAACCTTTGGTTACCTCTAAGTGGAGTATGGCATAAAATTGAGAGAAAAGTTCAGCTGAGCTGAACATTGTTCCTAAAGATTTTTACACAGAGAGCAATTGTAGTTTACTGGGAAGTGAACACAAAAGATTTATTTAGGTGTTTGGCATGCTGACTTTCTGTGCTTATATTATATTTTAAGTGGAATTTTTCTCAAATGCACACTTTGAACATAGTGAGAAAGAGCTTCCCAAGCACTGGGCTAGAGAGAAATGCCAGACTGTAGAGAATTGCTGGTGTCTACTGATTATAGTAGATTAGATCTAATTATAGATTAGATGGTGTTAGCTTCCCTATTCTGATTATAAACCGAACTAAAAAGCATATATTAGAAGAAGTATTGAAGTATTTTCTATGTATACAATTGATAAAATAGAAGTACACCTGAGAAAATGTTAGGAACTTCTAAGCATGTGTAGCACAGCCTCTGAACTTACTTTTAATATTATAACAGAAACACTGAAAAAAAAAATCTCAGAAGGTTACTTAGGCAGATCTCATTGTCAATAAAACTCTGGGGTTTAATATTTGCCCTAGTCACTCCCCATGATTTTTTATTTTTTAAATAAAATAGTGATACAAGCTTCGTTCTCTTCAGATCAGACCTATATGGTTTCAGAAAAGCTTTCCTCTGGAATCTGAAGCTCTGTTACGTTCTTTAATCTTTCCTGGAGGTGGAAAGATTACTGGAGATGCATTTGAATGTTGTCAGTTTTGAATCATTTCAGGCTTGGTGTGGAAACCCAATTGATGAATACACAGACCTCAGAAACACCTTGAAACTTTTAAAATGCAGCCACAGAAAGGAAGGGGAGAAGGAAGGTAAGCAAACAGCCTAACATTTTGTGTCATTTGGAAAAGTTTTTAAATGAATGAGTAGAAGTCTTTTCCTACACCTTACCAAGTCACAGTCTACAGTGAAAAGATTTCTTAACAGTATGAGCCAGCCTGGACCACACAGTAGCCAAAAAAGCTTTAGCTAATTTTCATTTGTTTAATGCACAACAGAAGTGCAAAAGCAAACTACAGCTCTGAATGCATTCCTTTATATTACAGTATAGAGCAAATTACTCATTAGCTAACTACTAATATAGCTGTAACGAATAAAGTGCCAGCCATTTTGTCTTCTCTAAAAAGCTGGCATCTCCCCAGCATAGGATTTGGGACAGCAGATATCAGTGAAGGAACCCATTCTCGGTAGTTCATTTTTTACTGTTGTTTCCATCCTCAAATACCTCTTTATAAGGCTACTCTTGATGCAGTTCCCACAATCACCATTGTAAATTGTTTTTTCAATGTGAATTTCAATGTAAGACAAAATTCTTTTCTGTCCAATGAAAAGACTTATAAACATCAGGAAATGTAATAATATTCATGATAAACTACACACAGACTCTATTTATCCTAATAGAAAATGTTTTGCCCAAGGCACAGTAAAAGCTAAGTTACATATGCCACCATGGATTAAATGATGTTAGGCAACTGAATATTTCAAAGACTCTGACACTGTCCAGCTGATCAGACTTACAATTCAATCTCCTTCAGAATAAAAGACATTGAACACTAGAGAACACTGAAGGAAACTTTAGTATAATAGCATTAAGATTGGTATGAGAAAAAACTTGGAACTTGTATTGAGAGGAGATAGAAAATTATATGCAAAAGTATCTGCTGCTTTTCACCTCCTAAGGATTAAAATATAAAAAAATAAAAAATAAAAATTAAACATATCACTGAAGCTTGAAGTCTCTAAGACAGATTTTCCTTTTCTACATTTTATGGATATAAAATCTTAAGGATGTCATACACTAGAAAATAGAATGTAGAGACTTCTTCTCCACAGTAAAACATGTCAGATGCACCAGTAACCAGTGCTGCCCAGATTGTCACTGCTTTGTAAATGCAGCAATAACAATCCATGCTGGGCATTTGGAAATAGAAGTCTGAGAAGAGATCAAGTTGGCCAGACCTTTCTGCTGGATCTGGTTAGATCTTCAAAAAAGCAAAGAAGAAAAATAAAACCCTAGAAGACCCTTACACTAACAGGTGGAACTCAACTTGAAAGAGAAGATACAGACAAGATTTGCAGACAAGACTGCTCCTGTCCCCTGTCCTGGCAAGTGGTCTTTGTTTCCAGGCTTGCCACTTCATCAGTTTCTGAGCTGCAGCAAACTGCCCAGTTCCCTTTGGTCCCCAGGCACTTCTGCCTGTCCTTGTCCTAGACCTGACAGGTTGCTCCCTGCTCCTCCTTGCAGGTTCTTTGGATAAGGTGCAGACACCCAGCTTCCTACCGTGCCTGCTTCACCTGCTCTGCAATCTCAAAAGCCACCTCTTCCCCAAGAGAAGGGCCAACAAGCCTCCACAGCCTCAAAGGTTATCTATGTCAGCTTCGATAGAAATAAACAGAGGTGAGCAAAAACAAATCAAAGACACAGACCATTACAACAGAACTGTTTAAATAGTCATTTTCTAATATTCTTTGTTGACACATGCAAATGACTAAGCCGTTTAAAACTAGAATATTTTCTTCCTTTAAGCCCTATTTACAACACATTGGTAATGTTTAAGTACTACTCCTTGAGGGTTTCATTTATATATATAGTTCAAGATATTTATGCATCATTGATCAGACTGTGTTGCAGTTTACAATGCAGCTGCAATGTAAATGGCTTAAAGTAGTTTTATTATTTCAGATGATTTGCAATCTTCAAACCAAGACACTTTCCTCAAAGAAATGGAGTAATTGAAATTTCAATTATTGCAGTTATAAGGAAATTTATTCAAGTGGCTTGATTTTAAGACATGACTAGAACAAAAATCTTAATAAAATGCTTGTTTTAAAACAGTGACTAAAACTTCTGGAAAATTAAGTTCTTCTTGGTTCTATTTTTCTAGTTGAAAATGAAGTGCCACTTCCTCCTAGTTCTGTCTTGATGGTCATACCAGCATCAGCCTACACACAGTGTTTTATAAAGCATATCCCAAATCACAGAGTCCATAGAAGGACTGAAAGGAAAGCTGTCATCATATCAACTTGAAACTATTCAGTAAAATAACTTGTGAATATTTTTGCTGAATCAGTCTTAACTGAACTATATGAAAATATTGGATAAATACAGTTTCTTTCTATACTCTCCAGATATGATTATCAGTCAAAGCATTTTGAGTAACAGAACAAGCAAACACACAAGGAGGGACTCAGAAGTGTGCATTTAAAGATAGAGATTTCTAATTTGTAATTATGGGCTCAAACAAGACTAAATGAGCCAAACCTCAGGGAGATAAAATATTTAAAGCAACACTGTAACAAGCTCAATATTTTTCCTATTCCTAGAAGAAAATGGGATCCCTGGTTACACACTCAGCTGGCTTAAGGGCAACCTGAGGAAGATGCAAACAGAACACAGAAAACTAGTGTTAAAGAATTTGGTTGCTTTGCATTTCTTTGTATGTCAGCTAGCTGAAAAGTAGTTGACAGACTACCGCATACACCTCTAATTTGGTACTATGCTATTGGTATTCCCAGCAGGTTTCTATACAGTTTGCTATTTCAAAGAGTCACATTATATTGTCACTAGGTGAAATTTACTATATTAAAAGCCTTTTCAGTGAAATAATGACTGTTTGCTGAGACATTCTCCTACATGAATCAGCACAGAAGAGACAAACATGTTCACCTTCCTCTAATCTGCTTCAAATTGCCATGTAGTCAGCCACATAAATCAATTCACCCAGACAGACAATAACTGTTTTTTACTTTAACATATACATAACAATGGATGCACAGTAGCCCTGTTCCTACTTCTTAGGAGCACTATTTGCAGTACTACAGTTATGAATATGTCAGCTAGTTCAGTATTATAGCTACGCAACAGAAATTGTCTTCAGGCCACAACATAGCATAAAAAGTTTCAGATGTGGTATTTAGGGGCTTTAAAAAAAAGAGGAAGAGGAAACTAATCTTGCTTCATAATTCTCATATCAGATGCCAAACAGAAACAGCATGGGAACAGCTCAGAGTATTCTGACTTTATGGACTTTGGTGTCTCAGACAAGACCAGCAATCCAGAGTAGTCATGATCATTACAGATTCTGTGGCATGTTTTATTATGGTTAAGAGGTGTTCATGATGGTGACATGCCCTAGTTCTGATCAAAGAGATTATATCCTGCTCAGACAATCTTTCTGGACAGTTTCATTTGGACAGAGAGCTCATCCTTGCTGTAATCCAATCTATAGCATTGTGGACTTTATTAATAAGCCACTGTGGTGCACTCTAGAGACAGCTGCTCATTAGCAAGTTAAACTATTGTTATATGTGATTATTTTTAGAAAGACCTATGGCAAATGGCTCTGTCCTTTCCTGTTTCTACATTCAGATAAGCACACTGCGCACAGAGACTGTCCTTACCACATGGCAGCTGACTGCCATTCACCTGGAGTAAGACCTCAGAGAAGAGGTGGGCAGGGAGACTTGTGCTAAGGTTTACAGGAGTCCTCAAGTGCTGCTACATCTGGGGCACTGGCATAGGCTACCTATAACCCTGTTTATTTGGTGTAGGAAAGTTTAATTAGAAAGTTTGCAAGAGCAGTTTTAGAAGAAATGCAAGTACTTCCTTTTCAAGTGAGTCTGATGATGCTGTTAAAACTTGCCTGTGTCTCTCCTCTTTAACCCCAGTGTGTATCCAGAATTCCCAGTTCAAGGGGAAGAATGCTCAAAAATAGGAGCACACCTGAACCTTGACTTTAGAGGGCCAAGGGCAGTACAGAGTGTCCAGTTAATTTAATCTTTAATATCTGTGCTGTCTTTGTCTGCCAGGATAGCAAACCACAGCAACTGATAAGATTTTTTTTTTTCAACTCCCCACTCACCCTCGTATCAGGGTGACATGCTCTCCAGATTTTGCACAAGGCAAAACCAAATACACATTATTGCCATTCAGCTCTTAGAGAATAATTACTTTCAGGCAATAGTCAGTAGGGGCTTTCAAGCAAGACCTATTGAAAGCCCTGGGTCATCTTCTGAGTGATCTGAACAAATCTATCTTCTCCAAGTGCTGTAGTATTGCCTTGCCTTCTACAGGATGTGAATTAAATGTGCTCTTTTGTAGGGGAAATATAAAGCTGTGCAGAGTTCTTAGTCACCATTCTGCAAAGCTACTAATACCTTTCCCTCTCACAATACCTAGCAGGAACTTGGAGACGTAAGACAAGCATCAAGGAGACAGGCTCCACAGGCAGAAACAAACAAATACAGGATATTTTGCATTTTCTCTGCGGTCATACCTGCTACTTGTACAATGCCAAAAGGACCTTTGAGTACTGCCAGGACTTTTAGCCTTTTCCATGCCTTTACAGCTCACACTACTCTAACTTAATTCTACAGATCAAGACAAACATATAGATAACATCATTTTGCATGACAGGCAAAAATTGATTTTTCAGTTTTTCAGCTCTGATTTTTGTGACAATTACCCCCTGTTCTGAGAGATCTAGCCATGCGATATGAAGGAATCCACTAAAGTCCCAATACAGGTCCCAGTGGGCATGGAAGCAGAGAACTAAACTACAGTCTTGGTTTCCATTCTCCTTGTTGTTCAGTAAAAGCATTCAGATATAGGTGGCTCCCATATCTCTGCCATACAATGATTAACATGTTTTCTAATACAATTTTCAAGTGCCAACTTGCAGGTCCAAACTCCCTTTCACAAGGAAGTGCCAGCCCAATGAATCTTAGAAGACTTGAGCAGCAGCTATCCTCTGCCAAATAAATTTCCCTGACAGCTGAATAATTCTACTTTATCAAGGAACAGGAAGCCATTCACCTGTCTTGAGTCACCTTGATGGAAATGCATAAGGACAGTAGTGGTTTTTAAATGCTGAGTTGCAGGAAGCTCTCATCACATGGTAAGTATCAGTTTTTCTCCTCCATACTAGGAGGAGTTGTCAGATTGGGGCTAAAAAGCAAAGGATGAAAGTTTGGCCACAAGCCTGAAAGGTGAAGATCATTTGTAACCCCTTCTAAAGCAAGATCTGAATCAAGATTACTTAGATCTTCTCAGTCTACATGGTAGGTTGGGGGTTTTTTCTGTGGGGCACTACCTTTGCCTGATTTTACAAGTAGAAAAACTGCTAAGCTGCAGTGGAAATACTAGGTGGCCAGATACAGAGCCTCTGGAATACCTATGTCGCGTTATCACACAATATCCCCCAATTACAGAACTAGAAGATAGGTGGTTCAAAATACAAAAAACTAGAAGACCCAAGATAAAAATCAAGGCAGATTATCATCTGTAGTTTTTTAGCTGAGCATGTCACAAGCTGTGGAAGTCTTTGTCACTGTTCACTGTTATCTATAAAGCATCACTCTGTAATGAGGGCTGATCTTGAGGTCTGTTTTGTACTTCAGCTCAAAACAAAAAAGAAATAAATTTAAAGCAACAAGCCCTTTTGTAAATGGTGTATGTGAAGGGACTAAAACCAGTTTGAGCATGAAATAATACCTAAAAGACATGACTGGATTTCAAACACAAATCTAAACACTAGTGAAAATGAAACTAGAAGACAAATTCTATTATAATTATCTGCAGAAGAAAAACAAGGCAGACTGTTGCAATGCTGGGGCACCAGCTGGCTCACAGAGAAACCCTTAATCTAAACAAAGCTGTCAAGAAGACTTGAAAAGATACGCAGTAACTTGTGGTCTGCATTTTTAAATCGCTAAAACTTAACTTAAATCCACTTTGCAAGTACACTGTGGGACACAACATTTTGATCACTTTTCTATAACCATGAAAAATGCTTTGTCTATATAAATGGATTTGAGCAATTTTTAATCTCTGGAAGACCACAATCAACAGAAATTTCTATTCATGAATCACTTTTTACAGAAGAGCTGCATTGTACTAGCCTCCTGATGGGGAGGGCGAGCTCATATCTGAAATCTGAGCCCTACTTTAGATGGATGGAAGTGAATTTTGCACACTTTGTATTGTTGTTTTTCAGATCTCCTGTTCTGATGCATGGCAGTTTCAGGATTTACTCTATGAAGTTACAACAGTAATTTCCCAAACACTTGCACAGCTGTAATGTTCAGGCAATCATCGGTGAAGAAAGGAAGGTGAAGGCAAGAATTTTGTTGAATACATGGCATCATATTTCTGGTGTATACCCTTTCGTCTCAAAGATATAAGAAACAGAGATTGTCATCCTTATGTCTACTCTGTAACTCCATTTATCACTACATATATGAAAAAAAAAAAAAATCTGATTGTAATTTTACCAAAACGCAGAAACCTAGAAAATCCTACAGCCTCATTGAGTCCGAAGTCTTTCAAATTCATCTAAGACAATACAGTGCCCTCTGCAGGTTTTCCTCTTATATTACAACTCCAGGAAGTCGACGTCTCAGAGTATCTTCACAATGGAAAAATAAACTGAATTTTTATCATAAAATTCTGTCTGCTAATCTTTGAAATAACACTGTAAGTACTGTAAGCTGAAAGGAAGACATAAACTAAATACAAATAGTCTCTTTTAAAAGTAATAATAATGCTGTTAACTTATCTAAAAAACCTGGAATTATAATAGATGATAATATGCAGTTTTAAATGGTTCACTACTTGGTGATGGAATTGAATGAAAGCATAGAAAATACGTAACTTCTACCTAAGCATGTATTCTCAAGAAAATTCCAAGAAAATTACAAGAAAATTACAAGAATTCCACTTGGTTTAATTGTTATTACTTTTAGCAGGAACAAGTACCATTACAAACTCAATTAACACTTACAAAGTCAGAAAGAAGATTAAATCCCATCATACCAATTTGTACAAAGCTTTTCCTTCCCTAGCACCTGGATGGATACAAGCTAACCACTTTGGCCATAACACTTAAACACACAGCCATAAACTCAGAGGTGGTAACACATGAAGCAGTTCAGATTTAGCATTACAAAACTTGTAGGCTCTGGGGAGACCTTATAGCAGCCTTCCAGTACTTAAAGGGGCCTACAGGAAAGATGGGGAGGGACTCTTTAACTGGGAGTGTAGCGATAGGACGAAGGGTAACAGTTTTAAAATGAAAGAGGGTAGGTTTAGATTAGGTATTAGGAAAAAATTCTTCACTGTGAGGGTGGTGAGGCACTGGAACAGGTAGCCCAGAGAGGTTGTGGATGCCTCATCTCTGGAAGTGTTCAAGGCCAGATTGGGTGGGGCTTTGAGCAACCTGGTCTAGTGGAAGGTGTCCCTGCCCGTGGCAGTGGGGGTTGGAACTAGATGATCTTTAAGGTCCCTTCCAACCCAAACCATTCTATGATCTGCTAGCTCATCAGATGTAACCACAAACAAAATAAGGACACTCTGACAAGCCACAGAGCAGAATGGAGTTATTAACCCAAGTGGCAGTGCTCCAAAAGCAAACCTGGTAAAGCTGTTTATAACCTCCCAAGAATACCAGCAGACTCTGGCTTTGCAGACAAGATTAAAGGAAATACTGTCCTTATTAATATGCAGCCTTTCAACAGTTTCAACACTAACAGGAGCAACATTCCATTAATATTTTAGCCATCTAGATTTTTTTTTCCTAATATGCAATAGCATTTTCTCCTAAGACAAAACTTCTGATTTTTCTACCTTTTCACAACAAAATGCTTAATGCCCCCAGCAATCCTGGGTCTCTAGCAATCAACAGTTTCTCTCCCTTGCCTTTGCTAACATGATGGGAAGAACAAGCAAGAAATCTTAAAGGCAAGAGACTTGTTTTCCCAGCAGATGTCATCACCAGCTGGGTGCTGCAAACTGCTCTGAGCATAAAAGTCTAGAACTTGTCAATGTCCCAAGACTCTGAGATACACCAGAAGGTTATCACTGATTACTAGTAGGGAACCTGCAACCTGACTATTCGTTGTCTTTTGAGAGGACAGACAACCATGCAAGAGTGGGTTATGAGAATTGTAACACTTTTCTGACAGCTGTCCTCACATAGCCAGTGTCAGCATAAGAAGGGTAAGTCATGTCCATGATTGCCATCTCCCTTAAGACTAAATCAGAGGGGCAATAGCACTCTGCTGCACAAAGCCAGAAAAAAAATATTTGTTGAGGAAAAGCAGAATCAGCCTCATTGTCCCACTGGATAAAATTATGTCAGGAAGCAAGGAATGAGAAGCAAATCACTAGCTCATGTGAGAGGATACACTGCAGCACAGACTGGCTCCTTGACTGCAGCTCTAAGAAAATTCAGCTCCAGCAGCAAAATAAACACAGGTTACACAGAGTGACATGTCTGCAATGCTGCTGATGAGGAGCAGGTTTACACGCTGCATTCTGGTAGAAAAGTGAGTGATGTTTCACCCAAAACGTACTGTTATAAAATAGCATGTTTTGATTTCAAATATTCATTAAGCAGGAAGTTAGCCATTGCATAAATGAAACACTGACACAGTTCAGCCTTCCGTCTGTGTTGCCATTACTGCTTCCTGGCAATGGGAGCCTTCTCCAGGTTATTTCAGTGTAGTAGCTGTCTTCTGTGATTACAGTTTACTGCAGGGGTGATATCCTCCAGGGACTCTTGCCCTGTGACAAAGAGTAAGATTCAAGATTTAAACAACTGCTCTGATGCTCAGGTTGATGTTTATAGGGAAGGCAGATTTTCCTGCTTTACTTCAAAGCAGGCTTTCATTATTTTGTTAGCACAGCATGTATTAAGCCATGTGGCCTCAGGTCCCTGGCTTTCACTTCATAATTTAATATTAAAGAAAACCCAATATCTTACCCTCTAGCTTTCAAAATCTGGACACAGCAATCCAGACATACCTCAGGGAATTGTACGATTATGTTCCCACAAGTGTGTGTCTATAATTAGGAGCAGAGCCTGTAATTTACCAAGTGAAGCGCTCAAAGTCAATTTCTTCAGTGAAGCCAACTAATATTCCCAACCAAGTCCCTGGTCACAGGAGAAATTCCGAAATGGGTGATCAGGCAACAGCCAAAAAATTACAATTAGTTGGGTTCCAAGCAGAGAAGTTCATCAGAAATTATCCATGTGTTAGAAAACAGACCCAAATCCATTTGGAAATGAAATGCATACTTCCATTCCTGATCATCAGTGAAATATCCAGTATTCTGGTGGAACTGCAGGTTTAGATATTTTTTTAATACACATCTTTGATGACATCTGCATTGTTACTCGAGCACAGAGATGCACAACCTCAGTGCAGCTGCTACAGATATGACAGAGATGTTACTGTTTCCTGTGGCCCACGCTCTGTACACAGACCCTAGGTGAAGCCAGGTGAGCTGCAGAGCACCTTGGCCCATTTGTCACAGCACTGATTTTGAGGGCCTCTCCCAGTGTTGCCCTTCTCCCTTTTCCTCTTGTCCTGGTTTCAGCCGGGATGGAGTTAACTGTCTTCCTAGTAGCTGGTACAGTGCTATGTTTTGAGTTCAGTATGTGAAGAATGTTGATAACACTGATGTTTTCAGTTGTTGCTCAGTAGTGTTTAGACTATGGTCAGGGATTTTTCAGCTTCTCATGCCCAGCCAGGGTACCTGACCCAAACTGGCCAACGGTGTATTCCATACCATGTGACGTCCCATCTAGTTTAGGAACTGGGAAGGGGGGGGGCAGTTTTTTTGGCCGCTCGGGGACTGGCTGGGTGTCGGTCGGCGGGTGGTGAGCAATTGCCCTGTGCATCATTTGTACATTTCAATCCTTTTATTACTTACTGTTGTCATTTTATTAGTGTTATCATTATCATTATTAGTTTCTTCTTTTCTGTTCTATTAAACCGTTCTTATCTCAACCCAGGAGTTTTACTTCTTTTCCTGATTTTCTCCCCCATCCCACTGGATGGGCGGGGAGTGAGTGAGCGGCTGCGTGGTGCTTAGTTGCTGGCTGGGGTTAAACCACGACACTCTTCACAACAGAAAAGAGCTGAGCACTTTCTCAAAACAAGCAGGACCTGACAGAGGAACACAACAGCCAGCATTCACACACAAATGTCACACATTTAACAGAAACTCTTTTATCACAGTAAGGCCAGTTTTCACTGAGGCATCCTGACATACAAAAAAATCCACTTTTATCTCCTTGAGAGCAAGATGAGTATTACCATTCCCATTTTACCAACAGGGAAAGAGAAGATGACTTTCCACCAGCACTGAGCACCCAGAGCATGGCAGCATGCCAGGAAGAGATCCCAAGACTGCTCTACAGTTGCTGAAAACCTCATGGGCATGGTGACAAATGGTCCTGTCAATAATTTGGTCTGGGCATCACACACAACACCACAATTCTGTTCAAAGCCTCCATAGGGCTCTATTTGTTTCTTTGGTTTGTTTTGGTTTTAAGTTTTCTCCGTTCTACTTGCCTTCCCACATCCCCCCGACTCTTAGCCAAATTGACACCAAATTTAAGCACACAGATTACATTATTTTCCTTCAGAATTTAGGATGAAAAAAAGTGTTCATTAGAAAAGCTATATGGCCTGTTGACATCACTTCTGCAGTACCCACCAGCATTAAGTATATGATAAGTCATGCTAAGAATATGGTCATAAATTTAAGCCCAGCTTTCAAAGAGAATATGAGCTGATCCATCGTTGTGTATAGATACACCTCATGAAACATAATTTTTAAAAAATCAAAATAATGGAGACAAATTAAAAAAGGCTTCAGTTACAGCTGCTTGTATTCTCCTTACTGACTTTATAACTTAACCCAATTACATACCAGCCAGTTGCTAGAAGTGTTTTGTTTAGGGCACCATTCTTTGACTTTACAGGGATACAGACAGAATACAGCTGGACATCATGAAAAACTTGTTGTTACCATGTACTAGACAGAGTTCCATTAACGTGTTATATAGGATTTGAGAAGCCAACCATTTAGTCTCAATACTAACGAGACCCACATATCTAACTCCCATATCCAAGGTTTTTTTTACTCCAGTGTTGCTGTAACTCAAGAAGCATCTGAAAGAATGAAAGGAAAAAATATTTCTCCTAGTTTTCACCTTGAAGCTTTGTGCAATCACAAATATTTTCTATAAAGCCCATTTTATGTTTTACATGGCATATTAGATCCTTTCCCCCACCACAACAACTTTTTAAATAAAAAAAGTATATTGTGAATATGAAAGTGTCGCAAAACCAGAAAATATGCAAAGTACCTGGAAATAAAAGGCAATACTACACAGAATTTTGTAACTGATTTGAAACTATCTATTTCCTGATCCATTAGCTGTCCTCTGAATACACATGAGGTCTTAGTGTAGAGCTCAGATGTTTGCCCAAGTGGACCTCGCAAGAATAAGCCACCAGGCTTTAATCCTCACATAATCATAACAGCAAGGCTGCTTCAGTGGGTAGTCTGCAGCCTTCACAGCTACAAGCATATTTTTACTTGGGCAAAAAGCCAATTTCAAACTGTTTTTTTAATATATACATGGTACAGAGATACAGAAAATGCAACTGACATAATTACAAATCAGAGTTTATCTAAGAGATGATTCTTGTCTAAGCAGTATTCATGTTATGACAATCCCACCTACTTAAGGGCCCTGACTTTCCTCTGTTGTCCACAGCCCTCTCCAAATTGTCCAACTAAATACACCAGCATAGTTTACAGTAAAAATAGAGGAAAGAAGAGGACTCTTGTAGTAAGCCGGCTAATAAGTGAAATTGGTATAAAGCTGGAAGGGAGCAAATATAGCAAGGTTGACTAGGTAGAGTGAGAGCGATGCCTAGAATGGGAAGGGCAGAGGTAGCTATTACAAGGACATGAAATCAAGAAGAGCAAAGGAAATTATGGTATCAGAGGAAAGGGGACCATGGAGATTTTGATCTGGAGATTGTAGAAATGTAGGTAGGGAGAGCTAGAAGCTTCTTGCAATTTGCTTGAGCACAGTGAGCAGCCTCTCCACGGACTACAGTAGGTACACACAAAGTACACCACAGCTATTAAAATCCAGCAAACTAATGACCACAAAGCAATACAGCAGCAAAGGATGTCAGTTGCATCTTATTCACTAATGAATATGGACATTATTAAATATTAGTTAAGCTCAATATTTACAGAAATAATGATCCTAAAATCTACACTACTCTAAGGCAGAGCTGGATCTCACTTCTACAATCTCCCGAGTAAAGGAAAATCCAGGCTGAAGTCTAGAACCTTTGAAATTTTTTTGTGTATATGGAGATATGCTGCCTCACATGTGCCTGCTAAATCTGGATGTGGATAGGACAACCATAAAAAGCTGCTCTCTGAAGTTACTCTTTTGGTAACTTGAATCACAGTTTCTTCTCTGGGTCAGAAAGCAACAGGCAGTCAGACAGCAGCTGACATGCAAATACAAAAAGCAAATCACAGTAACTCAGAAAAGCGAGATGAAATAAAAGAGAGCTTGCTTATGTCTACAGCTCTAAGGAGACAGAAAATAGATAACTCACTCCCAGAATCCTGTCCTGCCATTTTGGGCTCTCATGTGCCACAATTATTTGTAACACTTCTGTGCCTCGAGGAGCCAAGAGCTGAATGTCTCCAGGCACTCAGTACTTGAAATAAAGGAATCCCACAAATGCCAGCATAAAGCAATTGCTGCAGTTTACAACTAAAACCAGTGGACTCTTCTTCAGAGTCTACGTTTATGCTTTCCTCTGGGTACACTAAATACCGGATTTTGAAGCCTGACTTGGCAGTTGGATGCTGACAGCATCTACGGACAGGAAAGCAAATACAAGTGCCCTCTTGAGATGCACCATTTTTTGTAGTTACTGATGAAAATCTGTTTTTCCCTGGCACAAAGCAGTATTTTGCATGTACTGTTCACCAGTAACCATCTCTGAGCCTAAATATGACTGATTATTCAGGCTAGTGGCTTGTCCACAAAATGAGTCACACTATTCTGAAGTAAGTGTCATTAATTTTAAACTAAGTTAATTATTTCAATATAGCAGGTTAAAAAGAGTTGAGTTTAATTCTGATGCAATTTGATTTTAGAAGTCAGTTAGGAATATGCTGATACTAAACTGAAAATGAGAGTATCAAACAAAGGAGTTTTAACCAAATGAAATAAATCAAAGCAAGTTTATCTATAGGTAGGCCTATAACGGTGATACGTAGGGTGATAATTTACTCCTATTATTTTAGCAAATGCAGCAATTTCACACTAACTATAGCTTTAGAGATGCTTTAGGGGATCATGAATGGTTTATATTCAAGAGTTATTTATGCTATCCAAGGCCTGAAGGTCCATAAAGTGACTTATGAGAAGCCTATTTAAGTATCTTTATTATATTTTCTCACATACAAAACTTCATCTAATCTAAAAAAAATCAGATTTCCTTCCACAGCTTTAATTACAAATTAAACCCAAGTTGTAAGCAAAGGTAAATCTATTTTTAAGGCTAAGATCACTAGCACACAGAAGAGCCACTAGCTTGTCTTCCCCAGTTGGTTTAACACAATCTATACTCTGCTTGTGAAAAGTTGTTTCATAAACCCTTGATTTTCAGTGTAATGTGTAACAATTAACATAGTCTCCTGACCTAATGAGAACAGCATTTAGTTTAAATAAATCACTCTTTAGGGTGTTATCGTGGACAAAAGTCTGCTGCAACACCAAAAAGAAAAAAGCAACAAAAACAGACCTCAGCCAGTATGCAGGCTCCTAGCTCTTTGAATGAGAAGACAGCCACAAAATCCAGATTTTAATACTTCTCAGATGAAAATACCTAGATCTACATCAAGATTTACATCTAACTAAAAACATTTATTTTAATTTTTTTTCATTTAATTTTAAATGCCACAGCTAATCCTCAAGGTTTTTCAACAGATTAAAAAGTAGGTATCTCACCAGCCAATGAAAAAGGGCTAATGAAAATCGCACATTCCCCTCCGACTACCAAAAAAAAAAAAAGAAGATATTTTAATCAGGCAAATAATTCCCTCTGCAGATTTCTGGTGTACTAACTAGCAAGAAGGGATAGACATATATTAATTGCTAATGGCTTCCATACAACAGTAACAACTTCAATATTTACATTTCACAAAATAGGAGAGCTTAAATCTTGAAGAGCTTAAGACTTCCATCATAATGTTGTCTCTTGTCATGACAACAGTCAGCATCTAATGGGACTCTTGCATGCTTTATTCAGCTTGTAGTAGAAAATGGCTTTAGTTCCTGTGTTATTCCGGACACTTCAGTAGTTCCATTTGCAGTCATTTTCACAAGATATTAAAACTTACCAGAAATCAAAGGAAGCTTTAATTTTTGAATACCAGGTTAAAGCTTGATCTCTGGTATCCACTGAGCATTTAATAAACATCAGCAAGAAATTTGTAGGAGGAAAATAAACTGTTGATTTGACAAGGAAACAAGTGAGAAAATTAAAGTTTTCAAGATAGAGACTTCATCGAATGACTAAAACCAGGAGTGACACAAGTGAGAAGAGTTAGGTGCTAGTACCATGGCAATGGTCTGCATGATTCTATTGTTTGATCACGAGAAATTAAAGATTTTCCCATAGACAACTTACACAGTATCTTTTTTTCTACCCCTAATTCCAAGAATGTCACCAGCAGGCTGCTATAAAAGCAATCACAGCAAAATGTCTTCTCTCCTTGCCTGAGCAATTTTAGCTGCTGTGGCAACAGCATTTTAATGTTGCCTCTTTATTAAGAATGGTCATGACAGTGACACATTCCCAGGGGTCATAGGAGTACAGGCACCCCTTGACTGGAGAAGGCTTTAGCCAGTCATGGTTTGCAGCATAACCAAACACCATCCAAAGATGAACTTTTTCTCAGCTGTCTGTGTTATGGTACTGCTCAGCTGTTCAGCCAGATCACCTGTATTTTCCAATACATTCTGCACAATCATCAGATAATTCAGATGATTTGAATAACTGACCTTCATGCAGACTCACAAAGCATCATAAGTGCAGAACAGAAAATTGGAAGTGTTTCTATATGTTTTTAATTATATTCTAATTTAAAAGTTCATCTTTAAGAAGGTGTTTAATTATTCTCCCTGGATTTTTTTCTATATTCACTACATCACAAAGAAAAATCATTACTCTAATGGTACAAATTGTTGTTTCATGGTTACTTGTTGCTACCTTCTCTCTCTACTATTACATTTATCCAGTCTGAGCTCACAAAAATGACCCTGAATAGTTTGCGAATGAAATGCACAGGACTAAGGTGCTTCCTGATATGAACTCCAACACTTGCTACCATGCCCACTTCAGAGAATCCTTTCTTAAACCAGAAGAGTTGCCCTTGAATTGCCCTTTTGCTTCTGCTATAGATACATTGTCCAAGAGTTTTATTCTTCTGAGAGTTAGGAACTTTACTTCCAATCCAAATTTATTCACTGCCAGTTTATGCCCATTACTTGTGCCAACATTTATCTTGCAAAACTCCTTCCCTGGCGTTTGTTCTTTAGGCATATTTATATAGTAACACATCCATTTTCAGGCTTTGCTTTCCTGAGCCAACCAAAGCTTCCTCACAATATATATTCTTTGTTCCCTGATGAGCCTTCCAGTTCCTTCTGCACCTGCTCCAGCCTGCACCAAAAGGGCTGTACATACTTCCACTGTTAAGGGTTTACCAGGGCCTTGAGCTATGGCTCTCAGTGTCACTTGCCCTCAACCAGGGTGAGGGGAGAAGCAGCAACAGCAGTGTAATGCCAGCCTGTGGGATGCTTGGGCAGCACAAGAGAAGCAGGTAAGTGTCCCACACCTTGGGCCCCACTAGCTCTGCAGACCTACCATGGCACAGCCCCAGCATTCACATCAGCAGGGCCCTGCTGGCACTCCGTGCTGCTAGAGCATCCCACCAATACTAATGCATCCATCCAGCACTGGCTGGGCGCTGAGCCATCCAGCAGGGCTGACACTGGGCATAAAACTAAATCACTCATATCTGACCAGTTCACATAGCTCACACCTGCCACAGGAGCTGTACAGCCAAATCCCAGCAATGCAGGGCCACAGCTGACAGATCTCGCCAGAGCCAAGCTGGATCCACACAGTGCTAAGCCAGGTATCTCTGACAGTGTGACCCCATCCACCTGCAGCTGAGGTTACTCACCCATGAATAACAGAGGGTCAGCTGTATGTCCCTCCAGAAACATCTCTGTATACGTTTATGACTCCATCACACTGATGTCTCGTACTCACCCTGGGCTGCTACAGTGCAGAAATCACAACCAGTTGTATTCTGTATTTCCTGTGGGACTTGGCCATTTGTTCAGTTCTTTGTCAGTTTATCAACCGGAAAAAAATTGGTGTGGATTACGATCATAAATTCCTTTCTAATCAAGTATTGATTTTTCAAGATGGCTGTTTCTGGACAGTAGCCAGCCCCATAGGGCAGCAGCCAGAAATGTTTGAGGTAGGTGCCAGCAGGCACATCTTCCATGTCCCCCCAACACTGGAAATGCAAGAGCAACACAGCCCATTGTCTGCCATTTACACTTCCACAAATACAGACGATACATTATACAAGCTGCAGTCTGCATGCCAGATTTTTAAATCCTTTAGCAGCTGCTTCAATTGACAATAATGCCATAATGCATCAGGGTGTTGAAACAGTGGTGTGTACCTATACGTCCCTCTGGCAACACCCATCTGGTATGACATTTGCCTGCTTCATCTTTCAGTCTGGGAGAAAAGTCATCCTCTCAGTCACACTGTGTTCAGTAAAAAGCTATGCTACAGGAACTAAACCATCAGAGGCAAAGGGAGAGACAGAAAGGAAGATGCTGAGACTAGCTACATGCCACATGTAGTTCTTGGCCTTAACAAAAGCCACAAATAGTCTGCCACTCTGTAGGGACAGATCAGTAGAAGGTATCCTGGATAAAGGAAGGAGATAGCACTCTAGGGATGGAGGAGAGAAGAGAATAAATAGGGGAAGAATGCAGAAAGGGAACAGGAGAACTGGGACTCGTACAAATAACAATGGGGGAAAAAATGAGGGGAAGAAAGCAATAGAAGAGTAGCAAAGGGAAGAACATGGAAGACAAGGATGGGGACTTGAACAGAAAGGAAAGTGACTTTATAAACAAAGAGGATGAGTCAGAAAAGATTCCTGATTTCATTTGCAAACATATCATTTGCAGATTAATTGCTTACAAAGCTGGACTGGTTTTGGCAGCTGCATAGCTTGAGATCGCAGGCCTTACAGGTGGCAAAGGGAACAGGAAACTTTGCATGCTATTGAAACAAGCTGAGGGAGAATTGCAAAAGAAGAGCTGAGACTCCTTCATTCCACAGAGTTACACACACACTAATTTCCCTTGTTCCTGTGTGTAGTGGGGAAGAGATCCTTTGCAATGGCTGGAAAACAAGGCAATTTTTTTGCAGGAAGAAAGTTGTATTTTAAGAGGTCTCAAAATTCAGAAAACAAAAAGTTTGTTCTGCAAAGACTAAGAGATTGGTTATCATTTTAAAAGGAACAAAAGGGAAGGTCCTATTGCTGCGTAGGTGCTGTGCATGATTACATTTCTTTCAGTGGCAGCTCTAGCGTAAGCAGCTCCTACCATCACTTCCATTCTGGCTGCTGCTCAGCCCTATCCCAGGCTGCCTCTCCTAGTCTTTTGGGACAGCAGTTAAGGGGAGCCCTGTTGTGAAACAGGCCCAGAGAACAACCCTGCCCTCAAAATCATCACTGCTGTCAAAAGAAATGGACACATACCTCTGAATTCAGTTCAAACCCCAAAATCATTCAAGAAATTTTTAAAAAATGTTACTATGAAAATAAAAAATTTGTTCCTTGATGCTGCGAGCAAATGGCTAAAACACAACTCAGTTCTGAGTTCTTCCAATGAATCCCCTGTGACCTTGTCATTCTCCTCTGTGCCTCAGATCGTCATGTGCACGTACAAGCTTTGCAAGAACCCATTCAAGATTGTTTGAGACATTCTTAATCTAATCATGACAGTCAGAGACAAGTACACCAAGTTTTCAAACAGAAAAAGGAAAAATTCTAGGAATGAAAAAATCCAACTGCCAAGCACACAGACCACGGAAGCTTTTCATTTTGTTGGAGCAGGAAACCAAGAGTGTGACGAGGAAAAGGAGGAAAGAGAAGAAATAAGGCTGTATACATCAGAAGTGCTGAGTGTTCAACCATGGCAAGAGCCACCCTACAGAGGAGTAAGAGCTGCACACTCTGCAAAAGCAGTACACACATTTAGGAGCAAGTTTTTCCAGATCAGGACCCACAGCTCTCTTACTGCAGTGTCAGCTGAGATAACAGACATGCAGGTGAAACAGCTAGTTGGATTAAGATACAATAATAAGGTGCAATAACAGAAAGGTTGCCAGTGTGGTAGATAATATAGGAAACACCAAAAGTCACTTTCAAAACAGAGGCTTCTATTTTCACTCACAAGAAAAACAAGCAATTTTTTCTCCAATTTGCCAGCTGCTAATAGCATATAATATGAGCCAATTAACAGAAATAAAGTATTCTGTAAAACACAGTTTACATCAGCTGGGGAACTACAATAAAATCATTACAAGTCTAGAGATAATGGGACATACCCTTTCTGGTGTTGATTAGTACAGTTTCCTATGCTTCAAATCCAGTTTACACCAGTTAACTCTTGCACGTGACACCACCAAACATGTTGTGCTAACAATAACACCAGACATGATCCATCAAAGGCCCAATGACAGGCACACTAATCAATGAGAGCGACTTGTTCTAATAACTGCTGAGAACCTGAAAAACAGGGAAACAGGGGGAACATTCATCTTGTAGAATTCTACATGAGAAATGTGGAACGGTACAAGTCTATAGGCATAGTCTGGAGACCGTGGAATTAAGTCTAGTGCATTTTTTCACTTCTGTTGAGGTGTCTGTGCAGGGCTAGAGTGCAAATCCTCGGGGGGATATCCAGGTACTGATCTATGAAGTGCGAAGTAGGTGCCTCACTGGAGATACCACCTGCCTGACTTTTTCTGTCACAAATGAGTTGGGTGCAGACAAGAGGCTGTCTCTTGGCATCAAGGCCAATCTTCCCATTTTTCCTTACTGCTGACATTTATCCTCTTGCTCTAATGAGATTTGCAAATCAGTAAAGGAATTCTACTATAAAGTATCTCAACTTTAACCCAGGGAAAAGCAAAACAAAAGCATGTGATGAAGTATGTATTTGCTTCAACAGAGCTACATCACTGCACAAAAGATGCAAACAACTTCCTAAATATATCACAATACTAAGTTCTGCTCTGCAACCAAACTCACTGTAAAACTGTGTTTCAGCTATACATTAAAGTAAGGCAGCTTGTACGTGAAATTGCCCACAGAACTGCAGTTTCCATCACTTTCAAACCTTTCTCCATGAAAATGCTCATTCCTCTCTTTATATTCTTCTGGTTGTGCTTTTAATTTTACTTTTCCTTCAACGAAATTATTGGCACCTTTTTGTAAGGCAAGATAAATGAGAAGGACTGCTCTGTCCTAGAGAAGGTCCACCAGCAATTACACTATCTTTTTAATCAAAATCACCAGTCAACCAATGTGTGTTTCTAATGAAATTGCACATTTCTTTGATAAACATCTTTCTATTATTTTTATCAAGGTTTTCCCCGCAGCTGATTTTGGCTGATAGGCTTGTAATTGACAACTTGACACAAGTCAGTACCTTTTCTGAATATTAATCACACAGTCTACTCCCTAGTCCTTAGAAATGTAATGCTAAAAGCTAAACATATTATTTTTCACCTCTCAAAACTCAGAGACATAGTGACAAGATTTTTAGGCCTGATTTGCAGCTGCAGCAATATTGAAGCTAAAGGAGTTTTGTTAGGCCTCACCTTTAGATAAGCAAATCACCCACTAATACAGTCATGAGGGAGTAACACTGGCTAGTTTTGGCCAGCAGGATCAAGCTCCCAAAGATTACTCACTCACGTTTTCCATATTTTCCATCAATACTTTCTCTCAAGTTACATCAATATTTTCTATCAAGACACAGGAAAAATTGCTTTTTTCTCTCTAGCTACTTGCCTCCTTGGTAGGTGAGATCACTCCTTATGCGAGCAAAATTCCCAGGGTCAATGGAAGGTTTACAGAGCGTATGAAACCAAGCATCACTAAAGACAAAATATCAGTATGAGTGGTATTTCTTTATTGCACATTCCCAGTTCCCATTTATCAGAGGATGGTTATCTCTTCTCATGCCCTAGCTGCAATGCACTTTCAGCAGTGTATTGCAAACAATCAGCCAGGGCTTTTTTTGGCTGTGTAATTAGAAGCCATTGCTTCTCTGTCTATTTTCTCCTTCTGTAAGTTAGCTCCCAGTCATTACCAGATGGTTATTGTTACTCACATTACTGACCCTGCTGTCTAGATACCTGCTTACACTTATTATCCATTCTTTTTTTTCCAAATAAGGACCTTAATGAGGACAAGCATAGTCTCATTATCTCTACAATAGTGTATTAAATATTTCAACTTTAAAATTCAGATTGTAAGCAGTAAGAGAGCATATGTTCAGAATTTTTTTTAAAAGACCTCCTTTATTACACTGTCAAATGATTCAATACTAATGATATTTTTGCAGTCACTAGAATGCTGATGGTTTATAACCTCTACCTTATTTATTGTACAAGGTTTATTTCCTTGAATTCGCTCCAAAATAGCTTTTGGCTGTTCAACAAATTAAAAAGATTGTTGTTAAAAATAAAAAAAAAAAAAAAAAATCCTAGTTTAGCTCTAGAAATGTGTTCACATCTTAAGCTTTTTTCTTAAAGGTTGTTATTCCCCTTGACTAATTATAATTAAAATTCTACACAAACTGTATTTTTCCTCTCCTACAAGCTCTTAATTATAAAGATTTCCTGATCTTCTTTCTGTCACTGTCATGGGGATGTAGAGGATCCCAAACAAAAAAATCACCTCATTACTTTCAGTGTCCATGACTTCCATCCAAGTCATCCCTGCTGTGTCAGCCAGAAGAAATGCATCATTTCTCCCCATCCACCAGCACCATCCATCAATGCCCTTTCTGCCACACTTGCTTTGTCTGCCTATCCCTTTGGTAAACTTTGCACTTCAGCATTTTAACACCTGAAAGCAGCTCTGAAGAGCTTGGTACTGGGCAAACCTACCAGGCACCATGGCAGGAGGACAGGTAAAAGCAAACCCCGCAGCATGCACGCATGCATGCGCACACACATACACACAATGAACAGAGGCACCTGATCTTCCAGGAAAAAAACATTTTATGTAAGTGGATGATCTGCTTTTGTAGCAAATTACTAGTAGTTGTGATTTAACAATGTGCCAACATGAGCTGTAATTCTGGGTGTATTCTTGAAGCTTGGGATAAAAAACTCAAGATTACATAGCAAGAATCAGTGAGGTTCACAAGAAGCATACTCACAAACATAGGCAAGTTTTAGTGATATATAAAAGCATATCATTAGTATGTTCATAGCTTGGATGAGTATGCTGTGCCAGTAGTATTAACACTGGATATAGCTAGAGAGGGGATTGAATATTTTTCTTCAATTTTTAAATCAGATAATCCTGGCAAAAAACATTCACCATATGCTGGCCTTTAAGATACAGGGGAACATAACAGTAATCCATTAAAATAACCAAGTTACATTTGTTACAGCTTTTAGTCAGCAAATACTAACGAGCACCATTTTCTGCTTTGCACACAGCCTTCCCTCAGTATTGGCCTGGGGAACTTAAGAGATAATTGAATTTATTGTCCAGCAGAGCCCACACTGAGAAGGTCATGAAGACACAAATGTCTAAGCCCTAGTATCATCTTGTACAGGCCACTGTACAAAAGTGAAATCTCTTGAAGACAGCTCATTTGAAACATATTCACATTAGCAACACAGATGAAAGTACAGGGAAGACTATCAGTGACACCTGGCATATTATCCCATTAAATTTATACTTCCCCACTTCTAGAAGTGCACCACTGATTTTGGCTACAAGTCACAATTCATCAGAACTACAAACAATTTGTACCGTTCATTCTCCTTCTTAACCTGGATGGCTCTTTGCTGACTCAGAAGCTTGCATTTGCAATGCCTTTGCAACAGGTACCATGCTGAAAATATATCTGTCCTGCATCAAAACCCAAAAAAAGCCCCAAAACAATCAACCCCTCCCAATTTTATTGAAATTTCTCCAAGAAGCTACCCTTGGATCAGCCAAGAATAGTGCTTTCACTGACAATTAACAAGTAAATTCCTATCTCAGTAACATTGCAAAGATGTGATCAGCTACACACTAAACAATTCAGTAATGATCTGGGAATTTTAAGCATATGAAGCCTGGGGCTCTGACAACAGGGCTGTAATCAAGCAAGATTCAAGATCTGATGACTCAGCAAATTAATTTTTCATACAGTTTTTATTTCATTGACTGTATTTACATCAACAGAAGAGAAAAATCTCAGAAGTCATAACATGGATTAGTGTAGTCTAATGAAGTGCACAGCAGAGGGGAAATCAAGTCAATAACATACCTTCTATTTCCCTTATTTTAACCAGTCATTTGATCAATCAGCGAGTCTATAGCATTCTTGGTAAAAACCTCCAGGATGAAGTATACTGCATTGGGTGCACACGCAGACACTGCCATTGAGCAGGAAGCCCCACAACACAGAAGCCAATATGTGGGCAGCATACAAGCCCTTTACAGGTTGCACCGACAAATGCAGGGCATTGATCATGCTTTGGGACCGGGTCCTACCCCCACAACTCCAGCAGCTGTCTCAGTGTGTGAGAAACCAGGCTTCTCCCTCCTCTTTGGGGGAGGCCCAGGGCAGGCAGCACCCACCAGGCATGCAGAGAACACCTGCAGCTATCCCACAGCCCAGGCAGCAAAGTTAATTTACAGCTTCATTCAGTACCAGAGGTGGCAGAAAGGCAGAACTGAGATGAAAGGGAAACACAAACTCAGACATTCTTGCCATTTTCTAAATTTCTTCCATGATGTTAGGGTACAAGTGCAAGTTCTTTAGAAGATGACACCCCTGACTAAAAACACTCCAGTTAGGGGAGACACGGCTGAAGTGAAAAACACTAGCCAGGACAGTTTAGGACTTATGAAAGGCTCCAGCCCATAAATCTAATCTCTTGCTGTAATGTCAGCCCCAACTGAGTAATAGTCATGCTTCAAAAGCCAGAAGTAGAGCAATCCCTCTTCCCCCGCCCCAGTGTATGGTGGTGGGGTTGCATCACCTTCCTGCAATTTAAGGCCCCTGGTCCTGTCCCAGTCCTAGGGTCCTGAAAACACGCAGCATTAGCAGCGCTCTCAGAGGACCCAGACCCAGCATGACTGCTTGCAAGCAGCCTTGTTGCCTAGAGATGGCATTCCCTCCTCCTTATATCCTAAATAAACTCATTCTAAGCCCAGTTTGCCACAATCATTCTAAGGGAACAACAAGTCCCCCACAGTCCACCTCCAGACTAGCCTTTAATTATGCAGTCACAACCCCCGCAAACAGGCCGTGCTCTTTGATCTTCAGTTTAGTGCTGCCATAGGTGTTCTTAATCCCTTTTTCTTTCCAAGTACACTCATAAAGCCACAGAAAGGAGAATAAAGCAGAACAAGTTCCTATTAAAGCTCAGGGGATTTTTGTCCCAACCAAATAGCAGACCTGCTTTGAGCTGCTGGGGCCTCTTCCCTCCTGTCTCCTTTGATGAAATGCAGATCTGCATGTGGAGACTGGCTGAGTGAGCACTCAGCAACTTGTTGGTGCAAAATGGTCTGAAGATTGTATGCATCCAACAGGCAGGGGTTACATACACCTAATCTCTTCATTTTCAGTTCCAGAGTGGCCTATCCTGAATACTAATAAATGGAAAATAGAGGAAGCAATTATTTATATGGGCCTTCTCATTTATCAAAGCAAGAAGCTATAAGTTCAGCAAGCATTAGGTCAGAAGGCAGACTACAGAGAGTTTTCAGCTCCTTCCAGCTACCAAACTTGTAATTCAATTAATTCTGTGCCCACTTTTCCACACAGCTGGGCACCCATCAATCACAGCCCCCCTGCCAGCAAGTCCACTTCCTTCAGCTTATCTCCAAGGAGCAGTTACGCATGTACAACATTAGCCACTTCTGGTAGACAGCATGCTGTTAGCAGGCTGTTTGAGAGAGACAACCACTGCCCGAGCAATAATCACTCACTGTTCAGTACCCCACCACTCCCATCCCGTCTGCATAATTAAAAATCTGTTACCTTCTCTGACTTGGCTAGCAATTGGCAGCTCTCTCACAATAGTGCTCAGCAGACATAGGGCTTTAACAGATGGCAAGACAATGACGCAGTTCAAAATCTAAATGTGATGCCACAAGAACAGACTGGTGTAGATTTGGTAAAAAGATGAAAAGCATGACAACTCTGGGATCAATAAGACATAAATGAAAAAATTAAACGCATCTCCTATAGTAGGAAGTGGGTGTAATTTGTTGAAGATAAAAATAACAAGCTTGCTTCTCTGGTATGTTGCAGTACCTGTAGAACCTCTGTATGTTTCCCATTTCCCTATTAATGATGCTGCAAAGCAATATTAACCAATAACATAGCTCTTCATACTAAACACCCAGGCACTGAGAATTAAAAGATGTAGTACATAGATTTCATTCAAGTAGTTATGCTGTACATACCATCAGCTGTTTCTTATAGAAGTAATGTACCACAACTAAAACTGAGGACTGAAACTGTCTTAAACGTGCTCTGATTTTGCACCTTGCTGCTTTGCTAAAAGTGAAAGCATGTATAAAAAGACTAAGTAATTGGATCTTCTGCTTTCATCTGTCACTATCAATGTTCAGAGAAGACAGGCTGAAACAGAGACTATGGAACATCTGAGATAAAATCAGGATAATTCAAAAGAAATGCTCAAAAATGGGTGTGAAAAACAATGTCAAGAATTTCTTCTCTTATGTATGAGTTTGTTAACTTTTAGTCAAAAGCATTTAAAATACCAGCATCTCACAAACACTGTGCTTCCTTCATAACAACCTACATGAAATTACGCCTTTGGTTCTTGAACTTTTTGATAAACAACCAGGATACCACATGATGGACAAGTACCTAAACACTATGTGAAAGATTCCCATAAGAACACTAAAAATGCTTTACATATTTCTGCACTTAAACCATGCATGCATCAGGTCTCCCGTTTGTCTGGAATTAGAGGCAAAAAGCACCACAGCAATTATTTCATATCTAGCTCTTGGGGCCTAATGCTTTCTGCTGCTGTCTGTCACCATCTGAGAGTGGCATTAAATCACCCAGATCATGCAACACAGTAAGAGAGTTATCATGTAGGATTTATTACCTATGCCCCCATAAAGACTTCTGGGCTGCTGATATGCGAGGTAACTGACTAAGACAGCAAACACAGAGATACAGACAAGTAGAACACTGTGTCCTTGCCCCAAGGAAAAGCCAGATCATGCCATTTTAGGTCATTTTAGTTCAATCAGGAACTTAATACGCTTCCTTGGCACAAAAAATTCAGGTCAGGAATCATGGACTTGGGTTTCACTTGAACACTTTTTATATGGAGCTTTCAAAATGCAGCTGAAGTATTGATCATGTGTTACTATTTCCCACGATTTGTTTATCATAACAGCACCTATGGACTAAGAAAGGATCAGACACTACCATGTAAGGAGACAGAGGACAAGTATGGAGGGAGCTGCAGGGGAAGCTGTGAAGGACAATGGTGATTGGCTGGAGCAAACAGCTGCAGGGCAGCAAGATAGTAGAAGAGAAACTTCTTATTTATTGAAAGCTGTTGGTCTAGCTGTTACATAGCCTGCACAAAAGCTGCTGTAGAGTCAGCCTCCCTTGAATAAGGGGTGCCCTCAGATCCAGTTCCCTTCTTTCTAGCACAACGCACAACACATCCAAGACAGACTGGATGTTGTACTTGCAGAATATTTAGCTTTAATTTTACAGATAGAAAAGTAACAGCAGCAAGTAACCCCCATTGCACAGAAACCCTGCAGCTCTAGTGCTCAAGGTATCAAACAGTGCTTCCCCTCTCTATGGCTCAGCCTCCACACAACCCCGCTGATTCCACCTAGATTATGACTGATCTTCACGATATTGAAATTAGTTTCTGAAAACTGATGGCGCCCCTGAGGTACTGGGATTAACCAGGCCACTCTGGCCACTCTGAAGGATTTGGGTAAATTACATTTTATCTTCCCTGATCTCCCTGCCCACACATACACTGTGTTCCCAGGGCACTCAGACACCCGGATTCCCTCCATTCCCTTCCCAGGATAGCCAACCTTCTACAAAGAATCCTTCTAGAGTACTGTAAACTCAGTTAAACTGCAGCAAAACAAGTAATTGAAACAGATTCGGCACAGCATTCAAAAATCAATCCTTAATTACAAATTGGCAACCTCAAAAAGGTCAAAGACTGAGGTAGGTGAAACAGCCTCAGTGAAAAGCCATAAAAATGGATTTCAAAATATTAGAGGAGGTTAAAAAAAAAAAAAAATGTTTAGGTCTGTTTTGACAGAACTTCTACTTCCCCACTGCACAAAATCCAGGACAGTTGATGCTATAACTGTCTCAAGTTCATCAGATATTGATTTTTACTTTTTGGAGCTCTTCATCCCTACATCCACCCACACTATCTCCAGACTTAAAATTTGTTCTGTAAACTCTAAATCCATAGAACAAAAGCTTTTTCAGGGCATTATCCCCAGTATATCATAAATGTGTTTTGTATCCTCTGCCCAGCAGAAGCTTTAGAATATTATAGAGGAAAAACTATAGCAAAAGATAAATGTGCATCTGACAAAAAAAGGAGTAGAGTTCTTTGTTAACTCCCAAATTCAACAAAGGACCTAAATACGTGCCTAACTTCAGGGAGAATGAGGGACTTGAGTAGTGATTCCAAGTCTTTGCTGAACTGAGGTCATATACACACAAATTTCTTCCTTTTCCCTTTCAGAACTTTAAGTAATTTTTCTGAAGTTACATGACCATCTTTAAATAAGTGTTCAGCAGAAAAGATTTGGATCACAAGACAAGCTGAAATAGCATCAGTAAGTTCAAGCTTTTGATAATGTTTACCTCTATTTCATTTTCAAAGTAAACAGAATGCCAAATCCTGCTTGCTTTTCATGTGCAGTTAATCCCACCAAAATCCTTTGGGACTATTTTTTGAAAGTAAAACAAGCAGGATTTAGTTTATAATCCAACACCAACAGGAACGGAAAATATGATACAGTGTTCTACCCCCTAGCAAAGAACCCTGGCACTAAATCCTCACGAGTGAGTAAAGCGTCAGTGCATATTCTGCAGCTAATTTGGCAAAGGGGCAATTCCCTGTTTGTAATTTATATTTTTGCCCAAATGACTGTATAGAGACAGATGGTCACACCAAAGGAGAACAGTTCTGGAAAGAAATCTCCTTCCCTCAGGAATACTTCACAAGATCAGTCTGGGGACTGCCAAAGCACAATCTTTTGCCAGGCAGCTGAATCACAATACACTGAACGCCTCCTTCAGGTTCTGGCTTCTGTATAAAATTCTTACCATCTAATAAATATAACACTAAGGAAAGAAGAGCAAAAAGACATTTCTGTCACTGGATAGGGTTTTGAATGCTAATGACTGGATGTTGAGACTCATTTCAAGTTTTTACCGTCCAAGAAAGGAAAGCTTTTCTGACTGCTTTTTCTGCATCCTTAGGAGTATGCCTTAGGTTACTGATTATCTGGGATCCCATCATCAAGTTTTCAAGAAAGATACTTGTTTCCTTCAGGCTGCAATGGCTCAAGTGGTTCAAGTTTCTAAAAGACAGACCATACAAATCTGATTTCAGCCAAGGGCTTTATTCTCTTTCATAATTTTCCACTGTTTTCTGACACCAATTAACAGGGCCGCCTTTGTTTTGTTTTAAAGAGAAAATGAGGAATTTTAAGAATTATCTATGAGAATACATTATATAGTTAGTATAGCAACACATATATTCTTTATTTGAATGCTGAATTTGCCTTTCTCCAAATTTTCAATATGCCAGAAAGATTTTGATCATCAACAACAACTTCAGCTTAAAAACCTTCAGGGCTGTCAGGTAGTAAGAGTGATTTTTGGACAGCGAGATGAAATCAAATGCTGCTTTGGTCAACAAGCTGAGGAGTTGCCAGTTTTGATATTGACTAACCCAAGCTTCAGAATTAAAACTGGATTCAGAATAGTGAAAACCTGTCTCACCTTTTATCTATCCATTTTGCTTGTCTGCAGACTGAATAAGGCATCAATTCTTTACTGCATTCATACTTGGCTGAGATACTTTCTTCACAAGCTTGAGGGCTAAGGAAAAAAAGTTTTAAATTACATTTTTAAATACTGGATTGTATTTCATGCTATAAATTATAAAATCTGCAACCCTGGAATCACAAAATACATGTGGTTATATCCTCAGTGAATAGTTTAGAAATATTTCAGCTCTTTTGTCCTGTCTCCCTAGTAATAATAAATATAGAGATTTCAGTGTTAAATTTGGTTGCTTACTAGACTTACACTGGTCTCAGGATTTCAAATTACAGAAGCAGAGAGTTTCTGAAACATGGCTTAAGGGAAAAATCATACAGAATGCAAAGTGTTCCTAGATAGAACTACTAGAATTGCCAATTATTTCACTGCAGCAGAAGAAGCAGAAATAAGTAAGATGTCCCACACCCTAGGCATTCACCTAGTAAAACAGTCAACTTCTTGTTTGCATGGGAGCTTCTTTATTCCCAGTCAGGTGTTTGGAGTCCAACCAACAGAGTCATTAATGAATGGCACCATGTCTGATTTGTATTATACTGATTTCTATCAGGCACACACATTAACAGTCCCATCTGACTTCCACAGCAACCAGTAAAACTGTCTCATGACTGAACCTCGCCTTAGAGGCTCCAGTCGGTGACACAAACCTATCAAAAAAAAGATGGAAAGGATGAATGAAAGGAACTCTGTTTCAGAGCTGGGAAAGTAAGGTTCAAATGACATTAAAAATGTCCTGTAGGCTTCTAAGATAAAATTAATTGCTAGGGTAAGTCCCACTTCAGTCCCTTACAATGCATGGAAAAGTTGGAAGAGGAGGAATGTACTCCTTGGGATCAGGTAGACCATTTTAGACAGAATTCAGAAAAGCTGAGCAACTTGAGTAAAATTACTGAGGAAAGCAGAGCCAGGCATAAAATTCAGGTCTGCTGTCTTGTAGCTGTCTACTCACCACTCAGCTATTGCATGTAATGTGTGGGAAGGGAAATAGCATACTGTCTTTAGGATGTCAGAATTTACTTCTAAAAAGGTAAATGATTCATAAAACTCCGTAACAGTGAACACTTCCCTGCATCTGGGATCAACTATGCTCAAGCATTTAAGACAACAGCACCACTCACTTCCAAGTCACAGTTCTCATGAACTAAGAGCATTCAAGGTGATATTCTTGGCTTGTTAAGAGCACCAGATGCCCATCTGTTGAGATCTGTTTTGACAGAATTTAATCCCTTCACAGTTCTTTTTGTGTGTCTGTTTATTTTTTTTATAATGTTGTCTATCTCACTTCTCTTAAAAGCAAAATCCTAACCATGATGTCTGATGCATTCAGGTAGCCATGGACTTGTGTGTTCACTAAAGATTTAGAAAGAGAAAACATAGTGGATGACCCAGCAAATTCTAAATCAAAAGAAATGTGAACAGTGAAAGTTATTTTCTTCTGCAAAACATGAAGGAAAAAGCTAGGGATATCTGTTGAAAAGACAGTTAGTTACAAAAGAAACAAAGAACAAGGGGGAAACAGTGTAGACATCCAGGGCACATCCATATCTTGAATATTGCAAGAATTTCTCATCATTGCATCTCACAAACCAGACAAGAAGAGTAGATGTAGGAAAGAGCAACAGAGATGCTCAGAGGAGTACGCCTTCCTACAGAACAGGAGACACGATTAGGAGCCTTTGGTTTGGAAAATAGGTAACTGGAAGTCCACAACGCTGCAAACTGCAGAGAGTGTGATGAGAATAATTATTCAACTGCTTCAGAACTACAGAAAACCCAATGGTATCAAATCCAAATCAAGTTCTTCCTCACAGGAGTATTCATCACCACATTACATCTGAGAAATGAAAGTATAGAGGGCTTCAAAATTAGGTTAGATAGTCATAGAAGACTGGTTCACCACCAATTTCCAAAGAAATCCCTAAATTACTGATTGTTTGAATTTGGGAAGATAAACCATGGAAAAGGTCACTCAAATGCATGCTTTGTTATACTTCTCTGAAAGGATTCGTCATACTGGCCACCATTGGTTAAATGGACTTTACATATGAACCAGCACAAAAGTTCCTCTATTTTCAGTCTAAAGGCTTTAAAGGGTTCCAAAACTGGACTCAACAAAATTGTCATGAAAAGTGAAAAACTATTAACAAATTTTGGACAAACAGATGAAACTCATGTAATTAAGGCAGATTTTAATGACTGCCAAAAACACTACACAGTTTGGGAAAAGTAGTTCAGCAAAAGTTGACATGTCCTTTGAAAATAGGGAGAATACAGTTTAGATGTTCCTCATATGACCAGGTTCTTGCAGATCATTACACGATACAATAAGAAAATAAATTTAACTGAGTGAAGTGCAGACTATGGTGATCACTGGAAAAGCTTGCAATATTGCTGCCTGCAGACACTGTTTTCCTGTCAACAGAGGAAGTAGATAAATTTGTTTTAGAAGCCTACAGGTTTTACCCTGCTCAGGCACCTTTAGTTTGACCTAAGAATGCCTCCTGTGTTCACAGCCATGTTTTTAAGCAGAACCTAAATTCTATGTATCTACTGTAGAAAGCCTTCAACAGTGAGCAAAAGCAATTTTCAGACTGCCATCTCCTTCCCTTTTGAAACAAATGCATCTACATTAGCTGTGAAAAGTGAAGAATGCTTCCTGTCACCTTTGTATCACAGCTTTTTGACAGCACCAGTGACAAAATCGAGCACACAATCTCCTCCCAGGTCAACACCAGACATGGAGGTAGACATCTATGGAGAAAAAGGGTAAGTTCTTTAAAAAGCAGCATCACAGTATTCCCCAGATATCCTGGGGATCCTCTGTATGAGGCATCCCAAGCAGTAGCAAGGCCATGCCCTAAAGAAATCTAGATTAGATCATGCTTTGTGCATAGATCACTCTAAATTTATTCCTAGCTCAAGGATAAATACTATTTTTTTCTAAATATCACACGTGAATTAGGATCCCATTATGACATCTGTATTTTGCATTTCAAAAGAAAGATTTTCCCCAGAGAATACTCGCAAGCTGGGTAGAGCTAATCAAATTAACCTTGAATGACTTTCCATCTGTACCCAGGCACAACTAACCAGAGAAGGCAGAAGCAGCCCAGGGGGCCAGCCTGGCTGGTTCTGACTTCCAAACCCACCATCATTCTGTTAAACTTGTTAGAAGAAAAAGCTGTCTTCACAGCTGAGTCTGAAGACTGCTGGGTTCAGGTCTGCCACCTTTATGAATCAAGCTAAACCTGTATGGCCTGTACTACTCTGTCCCCGAGTTTTGTGTCAAGGAGTACGTAAAGCCTGAATACATGGGGATTTGAAGCGCAATCTGAACTTGCTCAGTGGTCGGACTGGCAGGCAATGGTCATTGTATGAGAGAAAACCATTTGGTCTTTCCACCACTCACCTTACCCAGTACTGCTTTTTAGAGTCAATTTCTGCAGTGAAGCTAAAAGAATGAAAACATTACCTTTGGCAACATCTTGCATAAACAGATATACTGTAACCAATGCTAGCTTCAACAGAAGAGAGAATTTCTGACAGCTTTTTATTTTGTCAAGTACTAAGAAATCTCTCAAATTCTCCTCTCAGGAATCACTTCAGTCAAAGTGGATTACCAAAGCAATTCCTTAATCAGCAAGTTTAGTGCACAGTGGAGCCTTACAGAAAACAGCTTATATAATTGAAAAGAAATTCTTGTTTACAGTTATGCAGAGACCCCACCTCGATTCCAGGTGGTAAGTTGTGGATGCACAATATTATTGCTTTATAAATAACACATCTATTTCCATTCAGGAGTCAGTTCCCTGTACCGAAAGAATGTCACTAATAAATCACACTGCTTGTAGAGCTAGAGCCAATACTGCCTTTTACTCAGTACATACCTTTACTGCCATATATCTATCTCTATATATGTGTAAGATAAAATGTTCTCTGAGTACTTTTTAAAGGTGAAGCAACTGCAGTTTAAGAAATAAGAGTGACTTATACCAAACCAAATATAATATGAAAAACCTAAGTGGGGAAAAACAACAAAACCAAACCAAAACCAGCAAAGAATATCTACCTCCACAAATGCTTGTTTCTCCCTCTGTTCCTACCCTCAAGTAATGCTGCTTGTTCAAAACACTATGGCTATAATCAGGTCAATTAGGTCACAATTAGGAAAAAAAAAAACCTTCCTTGTATTTAGCAAACACCACCAAAGACTAATTATTAATGGTACCAGTTAAAAAAAAAAAAAATAAAAATAAAAATAAATCATAGGCATTTCTCTGCATAAGGCCTTTTTAAACTGAGATCTAAAAATAGATAGACAACAAGCAGACTTAAACAATATTATCAGTGGTTGATTTATTTCAGCTTTCTGCTCTCCCTGGTCGCAGTTCAGTGCAACCCATAAATAAGTTAGGCTGGTGAAGGAGATTGAATTTTTGAGGCCAGAACAGTAATTGAGGAATTGAACAGCCTGGAGGTTGAAATATCGTCTCTTGGGACATAAGCCTTTGGACCTATTAGCAGCTGTCTATATTGCTTTTTCAGCCATTGACACATATGACCATGTCAACACATTGAACCAATTTATGTTTCTTTGTGTTGCAAAAGGACAGATCTTGTACCTGTTCTGGGCTCCATCATGCTGTTACTCTAAAAGAGTAAGAATGTCTCAAGAACATCTCTGACTAAAAAGTCAGATCTTTCAAAACTATGGGAAGGCCCAATTTCCGGTGAAGAAAATCTGCACCAGTTCAGCACAATTTGATTATACAGAAAGCAGTAATTTTCACTTTTTCTACACTGTATTAGTCAGCAATTGCAAAGGAAAGACTGAAAAGGAAGCCTGAGAAGGTTTTTGCTTGCTTTCTTAAAAACAAAACAAACAAGCAAAGCAAAATACCCTACCATCGCCCACCACTTCATTTTTTCCAGTCATTCTCTCAGGATCAAAATTTGACAAAAAAACCCTGAAGACTCCACAGACAACCGAAGCAACAGGCGATGGATTGCAAAACCAACTCTTGAGCAAAGGCAAAAAGAAGTTATCTCCAGGTCTTACTCTCTATGAAAACACAGAAATTACCTCAGCAAAACTGCAGGCCCACGGAGGACACCTGAGCTCTCTGTGGGGCACAGCAGCTGTTTCGGGCCAGCCTGAGGGGATTTTTACCTCAGGGACGCGCCCTGCCCTCCACAGCTCACTCAGTGCTGCCTCCGAATCGCTGTTCCTCCACCTTTGGCGACAATTTGATTCACCGCTCAATACGTGGAAATAAATACTTCTTTCCCTCCCTTGCTAACTTAGTGTCCCACAAAACCCAAAGCAAACGTTATTTCTAAGATGGCGTCACTCGGCACAGGCCACGGGCTTCCCAAGCATGGCAGGAATGGTTCCCCACACACCTCCCCCACGCAGTGGGGTTTTGGGTGGTTATGATGACAATCACATACCAAAAAAGAGTGAAACTCAACAAAAGATCTAAAAGGCATCTCTGGGGACTGAGGGCAGTGCTGTAACCTCACAGGGCTGCAGGCCTGCTCAGGGCTCTGCAGCAGGAGGAAGTGAGGCAGGAGCCAAAACACGTTAGCATGAGGTTAACCTTCTCCTGAAAACAAAGCCAGCGTTTAACTTGAAATCATTGAAGTGATGGATTATAAAGGAAAAAGGGAAATATGAGAAAAAGTCACTTCATAAGTCACTACTAAAATCCATGTTTCCACCTTTTGCAGTCTGTAAAAAAAAAAAAAAGAAAAACATACACTTGTTTTCGTTTTGTAAGAAGATAATGGCAACTGAAACTAATAACCATGTCTTAAAAATAGAGTATCACATTTGTTCAGATCAAGCCCATCATAATTTGTTTTGAAGAAAGGCTCCCCATGGCATCAAGTACAAAAACAAAACAGCAAGTTTGTTGGATCTAGTACATACCAAGCAAGACTGACTGTATACTGGAATTAAGCACTACCAGTTATTCAGAAATAATTTTTCTGATTAAATATTGACTCAAAGGGAAACATCATTTGTCTTGTAACAGACCATACTCGCAGCACCTTGTGCTCTGCTGCTACTACATCTCAACCCAGACAGAATCAGTGATTTGGACGTATGACACTAAAACAGAGGTCTCTAATGAATAATGATGTGCTGCTCATAAAATACCATCTCTCCGATTTGCTATTGGGGGAACTGATGGCAGGTCCTGCCTGCCCAAAGGATTGGGCACTGCTCAGCCCCACAGGCAGGAGGCAGACAAGGGCTCCCCGTTTGCACATCACCACACTCCTCCACAAGCCAGCATCCGAGCTAGAGCTGTTCCAAGTGGAAAGAGGAATGCATTTACTTCCTGATATTTGGCTGTATTTCTCCATGACCACCAGAATACTACTCAGTTGGACATTTTCTCTCTAAGTCTTGTAAACAAACCTAAATCTAAAGGAATTTTCAGTCAGCTTTGTCTTAGTTGAAAATTTTCATCCTAAGCAAGCAAAGAAAATAACAGCTCTTCACCAAAATGTCTCTGAATAAGAACAATTCCTATCAGAAATGCGGTTTTACAGCCAGCCTCCTAGAAGAAAGAAAAAGAAAAACCACCATTCCTTCGCAGCTCAGCAGCTCCTTGGGAACATCTCTGCATGCAGTGGGTTATGCAGAGATGTGCAGGATGGAGGATCACCAGCCCCATGTTGTTCTTCAGCTGCAGCTGTTCGCCCCTCACCATGTGCTGTCTCAGCAGCATCCTAATCCAGCTGACAGAGACAAGAGAACAGGACACCATAGCAATTAAATTAAAAAAAAAAAAAAATCATCACAAGGGCACCTTCAGAACAGCTGCTGTAAAAACATGTTACTCATGACAAATTTCTAAACTCAACTACCTCCTACATACTCACAAGGTATACACCGCAGGCTACAAATGTCTGCTGCTCAGGGAAATAGCATACCCACACAATGATGGACAACTTCAGTATTAACTTTCAAAGCCCTTGCTTGCAATTATACTATTACACAGGCTGTAATGAGATACACAGGTTAAGCAACTCATACATCTGGCAGGATGTTTAGGATTTATGGTTGGAGTGTACTCCCCAAACGGCTCTTCTCAGCTGCTGCACAATAACTACTTCTCTTCCAGACCTCCACAGGAAAGGGTTAACAATCCCAGAGACACTTTTATAGAGCACACAAACAAGTACTGCAGTTCATTTAAAGATATGTGGACAGAAAAACTACAGATATTATGTAATACATTTAATGCTAAAAAACCTCATAGGAAGTAAAAGACTGTACGTAAATACTATGTAACATCCAATGGGATTCATCACCTTTCTCTGCTTCGCACAGATTTACTTTACTATTTTTGGAGAAAATTAAAACTTGGCACTTACTGAACATCTTATCTTTAAAACTCAGTTTAAAAAAAAATCTGTAATAACATTTTTAGATAAAGTATCCCACTTCAAGGATTAAGGACATCAAATACTATGGTAAAACAGGCTATGCAAAAAATGCATTTCCTGAGCTGAAATATTGAGTTAACTTCTATCATCACACATAAACCTACTAATGAACATTCTGTGAAGGTCTCCCTTCACTATGTCCAAGGATTATACTATAGCATCTTGGTGATTTCACCCCATTGACATATGTTTTCTGGCCAACTTACCATATGCTTTTGAGATGTTATATATATTACATTTTACAGGGGAAATACTAATATTGTACATCTAAAATACTTACCAGCTATCACCTTATCAGCAAATTTTAAATTATAGCAAAGTTTTAATTTCATGAAAATATGAAGGAATTATGTATTTTTATTACTAGAATTCAGTCATTTTTATCTCACTAAAATACATCAAAAGTTTTATAAATATCTAAATGTCATTCATAAATCAAGAGATGAAAAACTGAGTACAATGCCTGTTTATTTCACAAACTCCTCATTGCTCCTTTTCATATGTTCAAATATGACTCTTTTCTGAACTACACAATACACATATAGGTGGTAGGCATGAGGAAGTTTTCCACTGCTTGATAGAGCACATATTCAAGTTTGGAATAGAACTACAAATTACTATTTTTCAGCATAACTAGCACTGACAAGAAAGTAAATATTATTTTAAATGCCTTTGAAAGGCTTCTCTGATGACACTGTTGTAGATAAACCGCTGACAGTTTATAAAAGCAGAGCATTTATCTCAGGACTGATGACACTGAATAAATACCACCATCATATGCAAAATAGCTATACTTTAACATGATCTTCTTTTCCATCAAAATATCCCAAGCGTTAGGTAAAAACAGTCAAAAGCGTGATTTACCGAGCATCTCAATCAGCCTGATTACATGTCAGATTTGAATTTCGGTAGGTCAGGAGGATGGTAGGTCCAACTTCAGACTGGATGTTATCATCATTACTATTTTCCAAGCAGCAGTAAGTCCTGCATCAATGTTAGCTTTGCCAGGCTTAGGTGTCAACTGCAATGTAATCCTGGGGAAGCTGACTTTAAAAGGTGTCGTGGTTTAACCCCAGCCAGCAACTAAGCACCAGGCAGCTGCTCACTCACTGCCCCCCAGCCCCCACCCCGCGGGATGGGGGAGAAAATTGGGAAAAGTAGTGAAACTCATGGGTTGAGATAAGAACAGTTTAATAGAACAGAGAAGAAACTAATAATGATAATGATAACACTAATAAAATGACAACAGTAATAATAGAAGGATTGGAATGTACAAATGATGCACAGTGCAATTGCTCACCACCCGCCGACTGACACCCAGCTAGTCCCCAAGCGTCCATCCCCCCACCCCCACTCCCCCCAGTTTCTATACTAGATATGAGATCACACGGTATGGAATGCCCCTTTGGCCACTTTGGGTCAGCTGCCCTGGCTGTGTCCCATCCCAACTTCTTGTGCCCCTCCAGCTTTCTCGCTAGCTGGGCACAAGAAGCTGAAAAATCCTTGACTATAGTCTAAACACTACTTAGCAACAACTGAAAACATCAGTGTGTTATCAACATTCTTCTCATACTGAACTCAAAACATAGCACTGTACCAGCTACTAGGAAGACAATTAACTCTATCCCAGCTGAAACCAGGACAAAAGGAGATAAAACAAACCCTATATGCATTCATAACAAACTGAAAAACTTTCCCATGAGAGTGAAAATAAGTCTGGACTGCACTGGACTGATGAAATACATACTGCCTCACCTTGTAACCATTAAGATAAGATTTTTATTTGCTTTTATCACTATGAAAGAACAACAGACAGAATCAGAGAAGCTCAGGGCCAACATCTTTTATTCCTTTAATTATCAGGGAAAAGTTATCCAGAAAGAAAGTGTAACTTTCCAAGGAGCACATAGGATCTCAAACAATGTGTCTTATTCTCCATCCTGCTGACAAGGTTTTCTCAAATTACATAATTGTAAGTACTGCCCAAACCAGTATCCATCTTATTATTTTTTATAAAACCAAAAATCATTCGAATTGTAAATGATCGCTATTCATTAAAATGTATTTTTCTTCAACTGTAAGCACAGTTCTGAATGATGTCCAGTGAGGCAGTAACTAAATGTTAACTGCTGAAGAGATATAAATAGAAAATAAAAGCATTTTAAGAGTCTTCTTCCATAGACACATCCTCTTGAAGCTTCTGCACCATTTTGTCCTCCAGCTGTTTTGGTGTGCCTTCAAAGCAAAGAAAAAATTAAATTCAAGATGTCTCTCTAAACCCAAATAACTCTTCTTTGAACAATATATGTGTCTATTCTAGGAGAAACAGCCTAAACATACTGCTTAAGGAGTTGTTTAGGAGTAAACCTATCAAGCTTACAAATATTTATTACTAACCTCCATCACCACCTAAAACTACTGAAGAATCGTTTTAACAGAAAAGCTGATTTATTTACTTTTTTATGCAAAATCTAAAATGCAGTGAAACATATGTTTTCATCTAGTATGATCAACTTTGATATACCTGGCAATACCTAGCAGAATCTTGCAAAGGACTACAAAAATGCATTACTTTTAACTGATCAATAGCCTTCCCACATTAGTTTCTATATAAACATTTAAGCCTTCCTGAATGCTGTGTTGGATGGCAATAGTGTTAACTCTCAATAATACTACCAAAAAGAAAAAAAATTAAATATCCAGGATTGACATTTGATTCTGCTCTCTCTAAGGCCCAGCAGGAACTGCAAAACACTGAAAAGGTAGCTGTTGTTTGACAGAAATACTACATGCTATTGTGCATCATTCATTTAACATAAGCAAAGCCAAACAACGGAAATAAACACTCAGGTTTATTCTTTTGAATTCAGCCCTTTTTTGTTTTTCTCCCCTCAAAAAACAAGGGACAGATTAAACCAATGTTTAAATATATCCTGACAAAACCTTGTTTCACATATATACAATCTTAGACAGTTAATACAAACTGGAAGAAAAAACGTAGAACAGACTTCTAGTTAACATCTAATAATATGTCACACCTACATCCACAGAGACAAAATCACTGGGAATTTGTAAAATTACCATATTTTTTAAAATTTTAGGTTTACACTGAAGAAACAGTATTTTCATGTAAGTTTCATTATACGCAGTGAACTACAAAAAAACCCTACTCTCACAATTAGCTAACAAATTAAAAAAGCAGAGTTTAACTACTGTGTTCTATATCAATCAGTAGTATAGTCTGTTGAGTTCAAATAATCAATTCAAAGGGAAGACTTAGATAAATGTATCAGTTAACAAACACACAGTTCATAGAGTTATCGGGTATTGAGTGCAGTTTAAAATACTCAAATAAGGAAAAGAAAGGATGAGTGCAGGACTAGATAAATAAAAAGGTATGTTTGATTCAGAACAAATATACTGCTTACATTTAGCGGCAAGAGCTATTCTCCATACTCAACAGACAAATTAATTGTAAGAAAAATGCACAACATTATTGATCTGTAGAATTAATCATACCAAAAAAATCAACATTCATCATAAAACTGTACACGCAAGTTAACCTAAGTGAACCAAGTAAAACAAGTTCTTACCTGCATGCGGAGCACGAAGAAGGTGGATATTCTGTTTGACTTCTTTGATGTCTTCTGCCTTCTGCAACTCTTTGCTCTTTTTTAATCTGGGGAGGGGGAAAATTAAATTTAATGACCTTCAAAGAAGAGATACATGTTTTCCTTTTAATGCATAACATATCTTTAGCTAAAGGTATGTAAACTGTAAATAATTATGATTATGAGGAAATAAAGATAAAAAGTATTTGAAAACCAATCCAAGCATATACTGGATACAAAACAAAAACCAACAAAAAAAAACCAACAAAAAAACACCCAAGAGTCAGCACTGTATCAACTCTTATCAGACATTTGTTTAAACCTAAGACTCCATATTACAAACAAGGAAATATAACTATTATCATTTGAGTGTCCAAAAGCTGCACTTCATTGGACAGGCAATGAAGTGTAGTAGTTTGGTAGCATAGTTGAGCCCACTCAAACTGTTTCACCCCATTGCTTGGATGACTGTGTATGTGCAAAGCAAATCACCATTTAGAACTTTTGATCACCATTTCTCTGGTAAGACTGATTGTCCAATACACACTTTCAAGGACACCCATTACACAAATACTTCTCCTCACCTGTTCATAATAAATCTAGCTTGGCGTTTTTGCTTTATTTCCTCCACTCTCTTCATTGCATCAACTGAAATAAAACAGAAGTTGTTTTAAACGTGCTTACATACCTACAGTTGAAAATACATGCTATTTTGCAGAGCAACACTACCAGTATTCCACAATACCTCTATATCAGAGGTAACTCTTATGCTATATAGAACAAGTTATTCCTTCTTCAAAGAGCACAGTAGGTGAATGTTCTGCATACCAACTATGATTAATTGTATTTTGAAACTTATTTATGCTTCCACTTTTGTGCCTACACATATTTTCTACAATTAACCATCACTACAAAAGGTTCTTACTCTACTTGAAATCAGATGCAAGTTATCACCTTCTCCTTTGTGGCATGCATTCATTCACGACATTAGTAACTTTCATTTTATAGCAATTAATTTATTAAGCAAACTGAAGTGGAACAAGCGGGAACAAAGAAACAATTGCATCACTGTAAAAAGCTTCCACCGGGAGCCTCTTAAAAAGCTGGAGAAACACTGAGGCTTTCTGAAGATAACAACTCAAAATAGAGGAATGCTGCACCTCATTTTCTAACCAGTTTCCAAAAAAAAAATAAGATCAGGTGAAACTCCGCACTTGTTCACAACTGAAAGCTCCTCTAAACATAAGAATTTAGTTATGATTCCAGTAATTTCAAAACACAATCACTACAAAGCATCGATACTCTAAGAAGCCTTCTGAAAACATGTTCATGTAGAGTAATAGTTCATTCCCCACAGTTCATCTTTTGTTTTTTCTAAAATGACTCACCCGTCTTGTTCCACAACTCTCTCTGGTATTTCACTGGTTCATTTCTACGTTTTTCAAACTCAAATGAATTATCCTTTATTAAGAAAAAGTAAATATAGATTATACACAGAAGTATATTTAGATCAATACATACTACCGCACTCACTCATATAACTTTGTATTTTACGGGTTTTTTTTCCCCCCTTTCAGAATCTCAGTTCCTACACTTTAACAATCTTTAGAGATTACTAAACCAGAAAGAAATAGAGTGGAGCATTTGACCTCAAAGTGTCAGAAGCTACAGATTTGTCTGAAGAGAACTATTTACCAAAACATCTCCTTCAGCTATTTTCTTTTTAGCAAGACAAAAGGAACAGAGAAGACAAACGTGGAGTAGGAAATACAGAGTAGACTAGACAGGTGGAAGGCAAAACTAGAAACGTGTAGAGTCAAAAAAAAGCATTTAATGCAGGTCAAATAAGTTCTACTCAACTGCCTGTAACCCCTACACTATTTCATTTTAAAAATATTGAAACAATATAAAATCATTTTAAATTGTGGAATATTTCAATTGATGACATTGTGGTGTCTGGGCCAGCTAGGGGTTTTTCTTTTTGTTGTGGGGTTGGTTTTTTTTTCTCCCCAAGAGTTTAAGAGAGAAAAACAGTTTCCCAATTTTTTTTTGCTAGGCATACTTAGCTTTACACCAACTTTATCCGAGGACTTTTCCCTGCCCAAAGGTTCTTTTTTGAAGTGCTAAAGCAGAGGTATTAGACCAGCTGCTAATCTTCACTTTAGCTAAAGACAGCTCCAATGACAGAAACTACACAGAACAGCAAGAAATGGCATGTACACACTTACAAGCTGTGCTCCATTGAGAGACGAATGTTAATTTTCACCATGGGATAGTATCAAGCAAAATATCCAAAACACAAGCTGTAGAGCACATCACATGCTAACATCTACATACCACTCTTATTCTTAAAAAAAATATTTTCAAAAATTACCTTAAATTCAATTTTAGCCAAGCGCAACACAGCACCAAATTGATTCACTGCAGTTTTTCCTGTGTCAGCTTTTACATATTTGTAACATTATGATATGTTGAGTTATTAAAAATCATGTCAGCATTATTTTGTAACATGAGAACATACCACAAACAGTGAAAAGAAATCTCGTACGAGTACAGATGTTCAAAAATGCCATGGTCTTCTAACCTACATGCAGAGATAAACTACAGCTGCCTCATACTGGCCAATGGATCTTTCCAATTCCAAACGTGAGGGGACAGAATGACCAACTCCTCAGTCATTCTGAGTGAAAGAATAAGACAGTCCTTCAGAAATAACTTGTGAACAACCATGTGGCAAGATTATGTCCTTCTTAATTTTTTTGTTGTTTAATAAAAACTTGAAACCCAGGAAAAAAAGTAAATATATTTAACCCCTATCCAATGTACCTGTTTAAAGCAGCAAGAACTGTCACCTTCTGGCAAACTACAGTATTTCCTATTGTCACAAGCCTACTTAGACACTCTCCCCAAAGCTGGCTTATGAAAGAATGAATACCTACCAAACTACAACAAAGCATTATGTTTATATATTGTTTTAATTCTTAGCATATATAGACATATCTCAAAATTGGAGCATATTGTCACCTATTTAGACATGTATAAAAGAATTTTAAATTAAGTTTTTGTCAAAAAGGTAATTCAACATCACCAGAAAGAACTTGAAAGCACAAAATGCAATTACAGAAGATGCTAATTAATTATGGCTTCTCAGAGTCACATTAAAAAATAAAATAAAATCACATTCTTCCCCTTGGAAGATCCACAGAAGGCAGCAAATCACTGTGTCAAAATACTTACCAAACTGTTAGTATTCTGGAAAAAAACAGGTAACTAAGTCACAGGAATTCTTAAATTATTTAAGACTGTTCCCCCAAATACAAGCGTTTACTGTTTTTATCACTGAAGTACGCTTGTCTTGAAATTGTTTTTAAGATCTCATAAGCTGTTTTTGAAATATTCCTATCTAGGCAAGGACTTTTTCTATACGTTATATGCTTTAGGGAGACTTCAAAAGGTAACTATCCTATGTGTCTACACAGAGAGACTCCTGGGGTACCTGGTACCCCAGATTATCTGATTGTGCAGAAATACAACTACCAAATTTATATGTACAGAGAGTAGAAGATTTACAGATGGAAAAAAAATGCCTTAAGAACCACCATATATTACCAACATAGACACCTGATACACTGGCTTCCACACTGAAGCTGAAACAGGAAGTTCCAACTTATAGTCAAGCTAAATGAAAGCTGACTCAAGAAAACTCTCACATCCTCTTCCACTATCCCTCTTTTTTACACTTACCGCATCACTTGTGCTCATCTAATCAAATGATAACGCGTTAAGCTAGCTAACCTAACCTCTTTGCAACTGGAAGAGGCTAGATTCCTGCCACTTTAGTGAGCCCATGTAAACTAGTGTGAACCAGTTCAACTTCTTACCACTGTCAATTCTTTGCCAGCTGCTTTCCGGAATGCTTTGGTCCATCTCATCTTTCTGGGATTTCGCTTCTTTTTAAAGTTTCTGTGGCATTTTGATTTGCAGAATCTAAATATCTTAAAGAAGAAAGGGGGGAAAGCTTACAGTCAAATCATGTTATTCCTGCCCCATTGCAAGCATGATACCAAACACTAAAGTTTCTCTAACAATACTGCTCATAGAAAACAACATTCATCTTTCAAATTTCATTATTTTTAGTTCAAATGTAGCTAATAACAAAAAGAATTTCAAGCACTATTCTTGTTTTTCCATTATAAAGTCATTTTCACAGCTGTTAGGGACATGCACAAATACTTACAATTAAGCTGATTATAAATAAAATATACCGGAGTTGTGAGAATTTTCATCTGCAAAAACAACTATAAAACCAAACCTGTACTATGAATAAACAATTTTCTATACCTGTCAGCACTTTTTAGATACAGTGCCATCCTGACAACAACAAGAAAATCCTCACACCTCTCATACATCATTTTTGAATGCAATACACATGCACATGCACACACACACACACACGCACACACAAAAAGTCTATCTTCTGGAATGTAGCTTTAAGCCTTAAAGATTACCCTGCAGCAGGAGTCCTAAGGACCTTAGTTAAGTCCTGGACTGAATTTACTGAAAGCTATTAAAGCATATGCCAAAACATTCTAACTGACCTTTTTTTTTGACCCCTTCCATTTTCCTACATATTCTACAGAACGCTAGACTCATTTTAGGCACCTGCCACTGCTAGCCTTGGAAGCACCTTATGCATAAAAGAAAATTCACTATCCAGACTTGAAATTTCCTTTTCATTAGTATTGAAATTATGTAACTAAGAGCCAAGCTAAGGAACAACCCTCTATGCCAAACTGTCCCAAATCCAACAGACATTTTCCAGTCAAAAAGAGCATGCAGCAAGATGGGGGCGGGATGGGACATCATCATATCCCTATTTAAAGTCTTTAATCTTCCCTAAATTTATGCATCACTTCGAACTACCCTGAGCTGTCTCGTATCCAGAGCAGAGCTGAACCTTTAATTAAGAACACTCAAAATTACATTTGTTATTACTTTTTGAAAACCCTATTTTTTGTCAGCCATGCCCTCCTTCCCATCTAATAGTCACTTCTAAAGAATATTAATAGAAAATATGAAACCTCTAGTAAAGATAATCATCTTCAAATAATAATTTTCTCACATTAACTCCGATAAATCTGCCATTACATTTTGCTCTTTTCATAGATTATCTGTTCACAACTAACCTGCCATTGTGCTACTTTTTAAAAAAAAAAAAAAAACTACAAACCAACAACATACACCTTGTGGCTATTTTCTAGTAAATGGAATTGTGTCAATCTACATCTACCTCTAAATTCCCAAAAGCTATGACTCAGATGAGCAATACAGTTGAGCCAGTATTTGTTTTGACGCCCGAGCACAGGAAGGAAGCTATTTGCGTAAGCTTCATTTCACACTGGGGTCTCCAATGCCCCGTAGGAGTGATAAGGAGTACAGAGGAGGCTGGGAAACCATACACAACATCTTACGTACAAAATTGTCACCGCAGCATAAGGCCCGAAGTGCTATGCACATCCTGTTATGACAGCCTCAATCGGGTAAGTCACATCAGATATCTGAGTTGCAACTTTTAGTAGAATACCACGAGAGAGACAAAACCCATTAGCTTTAGCAGACACTGTCTATAATCTAGACTGCTCAAGGCTTCAGAATCGCCTGCCATTAATCTGAAGCCTCCACTTCTCCAAATCGGATGAAGATTTTGCATTGCTCCGTGAAGCAGACGATTCCTCAGTAAAAACTGAACACGAATAATTCAAGAGCCCGCACTCTCCCCGACAGCCGCAACAGCTGCCCGAGTGCTGTATCGCTCCACGCAGCGAGTAAACCCACCCGCGCGGTGGATGGCGCCACCAGCCCCACCTGGGGAACGGCAGCGCGGCCGGTGCGACGGCTCCGAACCGCCGCGGGCGGCGGGGAACGCCGCCTGCCGCCCCCCAAGTGCCGAACGGGGCTCGGCAAGCGCCTAAGCCACCGCACCCCGGCACCGGACGGGACTCGACGGGACGGGGGCAGCGCACAAGGGGGAGCTCCCCCCCCCCCCCATCCGGCACAGGAGAGGCCGAGCGCGCCCGGCCGCTGGGCCAGGCCCAGCCGGGCAGGCGGCGTGTGCCCGGGCCCCGGAGCGCCGCCGCTGACAGGCGCCAGCCGCACCCCCCCCCCCCCGACCCGAGCGGTACCTTGCAGTCGTTACGCACGAACATGACGCCGTGACCCGGGTAGATGGGCCCCGAGCAGAAGTAGCACTTCTCGATCCGCATGGCCGGGCCCTCCGCGCCGTAGGCCCCGCCGGAAGGGTGCGCTCAGCTGACCGGAGGCGGCAGGGCGCCCCCTGCCGGCCCTGGGGCGCCAAAGCGCGGCGGGAGCAGGCGCAGGCGCGGGAGCCGGCGCCGGCGTGGCAGGCCTGGCGAGGGCGGCACGGCGCTTTGTTTGCGGTGTCGTACTGCGGTCGGGAAGCGCAGCCGCTGCTGATCTGGAGCTCTTAAGAGCCCCGACGCGGGCACCGGGCTGGAAACAAGCGAGCGCTCGCTCTGGGTTTGCGGCCGAGCCAGCCCGGCAGGAGCGACAGCCAGCCGTGAGGCAGGCGGTGACGGCCGTGAACCGCTTCCCCGGCCTGGCACCGCGCAACCCGCCACGGAGCCGCCAGGTCGTTTCACCTCGTATCGCTATTGAGCCAGCACCATACTGGGCGTTATATCCATCTCTACTCACTCCGGGTATTTGGTGATGCGGCCAGCCCAGCCGCAGGGCCGCAAACAGCTCGCCTTGCGCCAAGAGGTACAACGCGCCAGTGCCGTATCTCTTCACAAGCTGCTCACTGGAAAACGGCACTTTCGGTCCCATCGGGAGCCATGGAAGTCTCTCCTCGCACCCACAGTGAACAGCTTTGCAAGGCAAGAGCTGCAGTGCTCCTCTGTCGTCTGAGTGACCTACCCTGTGAAGGGGCCAGCAACCCAAAATAAAGTGATACCCCCCCAGGAGTCCTGTAAATTGGATCCCATAAAGCCTACCTCAAAAACAAAGAGCTCCTTTTGCTGAGCAGGGCTGAGGAGACCAGACATAGCTACTGTTCGTGATGTGGTCTCTGCCAGACTGAACGGGAAACAGGAAGGACCGCTCTGTTGGGACATAAACCCCTTTACAGCACAACACAGGACTGACCCTTCACCTCACCAAAACAAACATGTTCCCTCCCAAGGATTCTAGAAGAATGCGTCATTTTTTAATTCGGGGATTTTGGTTTGGTTTTAACTCTACTAGAGTAGCACAAGCTTCTCAAATTAGTCTTCTTCAGCAGGCTTTAGCTGTCATGAAATACAAGGAGGACCATGAGACTTACTATATGCCTTAGCAAGATCTCTTAATAAAAATAAAACAGATCAGTCATATATAAAATGTGGAAGAGATTATTGTTCCAAAAATGAGAAACTGGGCCACAAGGCCACCACATGAACAATGCTGAGACTATAGTTTGTGTGGAAGTTCCCATTGCTGTGCTTTCTTTGAAGCTATAAGAAAGCTCCATTTATTGGCTGATTGGAGCCATAATTTCTAAATCATTACACAAACAGGTTACTGGGGGGAAAAGGGTGATAAGACTATCTACAAAAGCAGTAATAAGCTAATAACAACAAACACGCTACATTCACTCACTGGATATACACATCAGCCACATGCATGCTAACTGTAATCCATTATATGAAGAGCACGGTCCATCCCTTGACTTCACCAGAGAGAATCCTGTTGATAGCCGAGAGATACTTGTGCTCACGGAAGTATTAAAAAAACCCAACCAAACAAAACCCCAACCTATACACAGCAATGAAGTTGGGATGAACTATTAGACAATACTGCATCTTCAAAAGTAAGCTTGACTTTCCGCTTTTCCAAATGACTCTCTACTTCCCTGAAACATACATTCATATCTTGGTATGGAAATCAAATACAAATTAAAAGATTTTGCTATCAGCTTGTGTTTGATCCCCTCTCATTACAGATGCAAAATTTTGTTCCAAGTGTGAAAAATGAATGAAGCTGAAGTCACTCAGTATTAACATAAGGATAGAGAGAGTAACCCAAGGAAAGGAAAGGGAGTCAGACATAGATTTTTAAATCTACAGCTGATTTACTCTAGAATTCAGGCAAATCACTTTCTGCTCCATTTCTGTATTTGTAAGATCCAGGTCTTCTACAGGGGAATTAATTTTTAAAGCAAAATTTGAAGTACTGTCTAAAAACAATGGCTCTGCATGCATTATTCTAAGGAACCCATTACTCCTTCTGTTCCCCCTCCTACAGAGTTACCTGTTTATTGGGAAAGGACCTAAATGCTAGGTCCTGTACCTTCCTAAATTGTTTGGAATTGGAGAGGGTCTTCTCTATGTTCTTCAATCTTAGGATGCCGTCCCAGCTCAAGAGTCTGAAATCTTCCTCACCACGTAAGGCTTTACCACCACAATTCCTGCTTCTCCATTTAAAAGAAATTAACTATCTATTTGGTGAAGAATCCATGTTGTTGAATTGCACGTGCCTTTAGGGCAGTTTTTGCTTTCTGTTTTCTAGAACAACAAAAAAGGCAGTCAGCTTGGGGCTGTATTAAGAAAGATGGAAGGAAGAAAAAACATTGCTTTAGCACAGTAGAGTCACTAACCTTTTATCAGCACAGAACTTGTCTCCAATCTTTTTAGAAACCAGACCTCAGCCACATCCTATTGCAGGAGACACAGGCTAGAGCATATGACTGGTGACTAGTACTCACCCCCAGCCCTAAGGAACAACAGCTCTGAACTGACTCAGAGACAGAGAACAAGATAGGACTGTACAGGATATTAGTTATTCTCATGCTGCATGCCGGAGGGAAGGCTCTGTGGCTGTGACAGAAGATGGCAACCCAGACGATAAGAGGAAATAGTAGAGACACATACACAAAGCAATTTTATGAGGGAAGCTATGAAGACACCAAGTTTACAGCTAGAGGCAAAACCAAATAGTAAACAAGGTTGCTTAGGTCTAGGGCTACTGTGCTTTGGCATATGCAATTGCAATCCTCCTTTTTCAGTTTGGTTACTTGGAGTTTCCTGCCCACCTGACTTATTCCCCATGGGCTGTATTTCACTCAAGACAGCTTTTTCCTGGCAGAGTACTGTATTGTGAAGTCTTTGGTGGCTTCTACAATTTAAACACTGTGGATTACAGACCGTCACCAATGCCTCCAGCAGACAGATGGGATGTGAGAGCACAGTGATACTACAAGGACTTACAATCGGATTTCCCCCGTCCCTCCTTTTTTCATATCAAGGCGCTAATCTCATCTTCAACTACAAGCCATTATGTTGTGGATTTTGAAGTGCTTATTCCTGATCTAAAAGGCAAGATAGATTGAAGGTTGCTGGAGCCAGAATCCAGACTAATTATGAAAAAAGAATATGGACTTCTACTCCATTAACAGTTATTCACAGACAGAATTAGGTATCCAGCTGAAAAACAGCCTCGCTGGAAGAAGAGGTTTTACAGCAAACTGAGTGGCTCATTTGACTGGGTTTTGACACAGATTACCACAGCAAGAATTGTTTCACCAAACATCTCAACTCAATACCTTAAGCTCATAGCAAAGCTTTGGTCTGCAAATATTTACATACTTGTACAACTTTCCTAATAGAAGTAAAAGAACTGTCATATACAGTCATATAAAAGAACTGACAATTGTCAGGCATGTGCACTTGGAGGATCAGGTTCACTGAGCATATAATCATGTCAGGTAGAAGACACTTCTTGAGGTCATCTAGACCCAACTCCTGCTCAAAGCAGGACAAATTAACACCAGATGGCTCAGGGCCTTATAGAGTTGAGTTTTTAGTGTCTTCAAGGATGGAGGTTCCATAACCTTCCTCAGCTCCTGTTCCAATTTCTGACCACTTGTATGATGACATTTTTTTCCTAATGTCTAATCAGAATTTCCTAAACACCAACTTCTCCCTGTTGCCTCTTTCCTATTGCTGTGCTCTCTGAGATGGGTCTGGTTCCATCTTCTGTATAACCTCCCATTAGATAGTTCAAGACAGCAGAAAGGCCTCCCTTAGCTTTCTCTTCTTAAAGCTAAGCAAACACAGTTCTCTCTCCTCCTACCCCTTGTGCTCCAGCCCTCTGATCTTAGTGGCGTCTGCTAGACTCACTCCAGTGTGTCAATGTCTTTCTTCTCCTGGGGTATCCAAAACAGGACACAGAACTCCAGATGTGGTCTTATAATTACTGAATATAAAGGAAGACTTACTTTCTCAGCCTGTTGGCTTCATTTTACTAATGCAGCCCCAGATGCAGTTGGCCGCCTTTCCTTCAAGGGCACACTTCTGGCTCCTGGTCAACGTGCTTTTGAAGAGGATGCCTATCCCCTTTTCTGCAAAATGTTTTTTCAGCCAGTACTACTGCATGGGGTTATTCCAACCCAGATGGAATACCCAGTCACACTTGACCTTGGTGAACTTAATAAGGTTTAGTTCAGCTCACTTCTCTTGCCTGTCAAGGAACATCTGAATAGCAGCTGTGTCCTCCAGCATATCATAACCTACCTGATAATCTACACTGCTCTTGATGGAAGCAGCTATTCTGAAAAAACAAGCTCCTTACCTTTGTAGAAGCAATAGATTTTACAAAATGTATTGCTTGATTCCCTTTGCTGTGAACATGCTACATGCTCACGTTAGCAGCTTTCTGAATGTCTTACGAATACAGAAGTGTTGCCTCTATTTTCTTCTATGGGTTTGAGCTCCTTCTGGCATCGCCCAGGATGCATCAAGCCCCATTCCGACTGGTTCGGTCAGTGCAAGACAGGAACATCAAGAGGTACATAGGCCACAGAAGAGAACTTAAGACGCATTTGAACTAAAAAAACCACAATGCATAGGGGCAGTGCAGAAAGGCACAGACTGGTGTTGAAATGAGACAACAGGAAATGTTACAATTCAGTTCAACAAATGCTGACAAGGTTCAGATCAGGAATGTTTAACTATATTAATAAGAAATCCTGGGATGAAGCATCATAATGGAAATCCTTTCCAAAACTTTGTTCCGTTACAGATCAACATTTTCGTCTGACACTGGATGGAAACAACTTTTCTTGAAATAACAGTTTCTCATCACATGAGAATAATTCTTTGGTTGGTTGGTTTTTAAAACCAGTGCTAGACTAATAAGAATAGTGTAATTCATTGTCAAGAAACATTTACCATGATTTCTCATGAGAGTTAAAAAGGGATCAAAAGTTTTGTCACAGAATAATTCAAACAGATAAATCTTACGGCAGATTTCAAAGGCTGATATCAAAGCAATTTTATGTAGACTCTCTTTATACAGTAAATAGTTACATATAATATGCATGACAAAAATATGACAGTTTCAGTATTTAATATCCAATCTAAACATAAGTATTTAAAAGGAAATATTTTTACAGCATTTCAGTAGTCACTTAGCTCAGTAGTTAGCTGCAGTAATCCTTAACATTTTCAGGAACTGGATGGAGCTATAAGCACAAAAACTCCCATTAAAGTTAATACATGACAAAGTTCCACTGCAACCCTCTGAAAAGCAAAGAGTTACATTAAAAGAAATTCAGACACTGAAGTACATTGAAATGTATTGTGTCCTACAGTACAGTTTGATACTCTACTGGTCAGAAACATGATGGTAACTTCAAAAGGCACTCTGAGTTAAACTACAGTAACTCCGGTCCACAAGCATTTTAGAATCTTGGTATTGTATAGTAGGAAAAAAACCCTATATTTATTCAATGTAAATTGCTTTAATCTCCGTCCTAGCCCCAGAGCAGTGAAATTATATTGCACTTTAAAAATATTCTGTGTAGGCTGTGATAAAAATCTAATATTTACATGTTGTGTTTGTTAAAGAACAATGCATTACTTTGTAAAATATTTTAAGAATCAAGTTTTAACACTTATTCTTGTATTATTAATATAACCAGAGGCTACATCAAATATATATGTTGGGGTTTTTTTATTAGCTCCTATTCTAGAAACATTTTTGGTCCTTCAAAAAATTTGTTATGCTGCAATTCACATTCACAACCGGTATCAATGCTTGCCTGAAATTGCAGTAGTTAGAATATTTACATAAATAAATACATAATTTCTAAAGAAGTAATAGCTTTGGAGTTTTGTAAACAAACTGCTGTGGGAAGTCTGTAACAAGACTCAATTTGGCATGTTATGACTTTAATTGGCAATACTTTACAGTTATACAACCTCTGCCAGGGTAGAAAACAGTTTGGTAGGCACATCTTATAAATCAGTCTGGAAAAAAGACCCAAAAAATACTGATTGTTCCTTAGGTTGTATGAATAAATAAAAATGATCAAAGAGTAACATGATCCACTGAAACAAAAATTGACATTTATGTGATCCGTAGAGGGGGAAAAAAAAAGCAACTCTATTCTTTTTTAAATACAACCTAAAGGAAGTGAACAAGCCATAAATGAATATATGATAATCAAGATGTACAGGACACAAAGGTTGGCAGAATAAAATGAGCATTATAAATTTATAGAAATACTGATCTAGACAGAACTGGTGTCTTAGCTGTATCTCACCAGAAGACAATCATCATTCATTTTTCAATCCAAATTTAAAGAAACATTCCAAATCTGTGTTTGATAAAACAAATTCAGTGTGAAGCACTAGCTCCGATGAAATTTTGCTCACATCTAGGTTGCCCTATGTTCCTGTTAAAACGAGTGGTAACGTAAAAGAAACATAACAACAGATGTACAGTTATGCCATTTAAATATAAATACACGTAAATTCACGTTCTAGACATTCAAATTATGTCAGGAGGTCTCATAGCCTGTGTTGGATATATTTTATATAGTACAGTTGTAGTTTACACATTCAATTTCATGACATACCCAAAGTGCTCTACGTATGCACCCCTGTGCTTCTCTGTAGTTTTTTATTCTATATACAATAGCTTTCTTTCGGTTTTCATCACTAAAAACCAATGGTTTGAGAGAGCAAGGAAAAGCTACTTGCAGGCTTTTGTGGAAAACACAGAATTTGCTCTTTAAGAGTGTTATTGATTGATGAAATGATTAAATGTTTCTGTTGAAAACCAAGAACCACGTTGGTAAGCTTGCTGTTAGTAGAGACTAAAAGCTGTCACAATATCTAATCTAAATGCCTAGTCTGTGTAGTTAATGGAGCCTTCAAAGGGCAATTGAAAATCCTTCAGTTCAGAAGCCTACCCTTTCTCATTGCCCACACAGAGAGATGTTTCTAAATTTGGTAATGAAAATTCCTCTCCTTCCCTCCAAAGTAGAGAATTAGAGGAATATCCAGTGCTACACCAAATTAATCTTCTGTCCCACCACTAATAAACTGCATACCTTGCAAGCAAAGGTCAATGTTGTTTGAGAGGAAAAAACCAAAAATTAGTATAAAGAATTAATATAGCTCATTAAATAACTAAACTGTTTAACTTATGGACAAATCACACTGAAGCTGCAACTTTATCATACTTTCTCATGTATGTTAAACATAATTGTAATTGAGTTAACAGCCACATTTGCCTTTTTCTTGCTCCTCGTTCAGTTGTTCTGTAGAGCTGTGCCCATTGGAGCGCACTACCCCTTCTGGGATCCAGGATTTATCCACACACCGTTCCATGCGCTTCATAATGAGGTCAAGCAGAGTTTCAATGGCTTTGCTTACATTATTCCCATTAGCTGCACTAGTTTCAAAATACGGTATTCTGCAGGAGACAAAAAAACACAAACTCACATCACGGTTTATATTCATAGGACAAAAAACAATACATGATTAATGCCATATACTTAGAAATCACACAAATGCTGTTAATGCGACTCCATAGCAGAAAGACACTAAGTCGTCAGTGAACTGAAATGTAAAAGAAATTCATGAAATGGCTGACTCTGTAGGTATGGCAGAAGGATAAGCTTTAATTTACATAATGGAGTCCACAATTTACAGAGGCACTGGTCAGTACGAGTTCCCAAAGTTATGCTCCTGACGTCTGTTTTTTTCAGCTCTGTTCCCCACAAGAGATGCAATTACTTTATATGGCCTTGTGTGCGTAAGTGTTCTCCTTACTGATTTCTATCTACATCAGCTAGGGAGTCATTGCAAGAGAGGGAGCGCAAGTATGGACTGCAGACAAGGCAGTAAAGACTCCTAATGTGGTACTCTTATCACTACAAAAGGTGACTGTTTCTTCTGTTGACACTTCAACTATAAACTCTTTTACATTAAAAAATAAAAAATCTCAGTCCTCAGACCACCTATGTCTTTGTTAACAAAAGTTTCTGGGCACCTTGGTATTGAAAATACATCACTAGTTTTCATTATTGTTGTGGATCAGGGTGTTTCCATGGCAGGTCTGTAGGCTTCGACCTTCTGCGCTCAGCACTTCCCACAGGGTGGTGCCAGAGCGGCTACATTAGTGTTACTCCCCAAGTGACTGATATAATCACTTCATAATTTTAAGTATTTCTTACTTAATTTGCAAGATTCAATGAGTGGTCAAAAATACTATCTTACTGTCTCAGTGTGTAGGTCTCCTACAATCATCTTCAAAATACATCACTTACCAGTACAAGGCCTTTCCACAGAAAGAGGATATTCACTATCTCACACTTTTGTTAGCAGAAGACTGTTCACTGCAGCAGGATTTATCTTGCTTCCCCTCAGGGGTAAGTGACTCGTAGCAGCTATCCTGTCTCATCTCTACAGGGCAGAGAACTTTGTAACTGCCTACAGATTGGACGTGACCTGTAACTTTGACTTTTAGCTCCCTATTCCTAAATTAAGTGGCATTTTCAGCCACAAAGATAAGCATTTCATAAATTATTTTAGGAAGTCACATGCAAAGAGATCTCTTTCAAATCTTTAAGAAATGGCCACATGCCATATGCTGCTGTTTGAAAGTTTTTGCTCCTCCACAAGCAGCTTGTTAAAGTACCATATGTACTTGCTGGTGTGTGTGTGACACGGACTTCAAACAAGCATTTTCAAAGGAGAAGGAAAAAGTAGGAAGGTAATATTGCACTAAATCCATTTGTCTCTAATAGACAGATTGCTTCTGATTTGCCTCCAATGATTCTTCAAGGTCAAGGAAAGCTAATTTGTGACTGCGTGATAGGAAACAGCATGGCACAACAAGACTAGACCTGCAGAACAAGGCAGTTAGCACTGAGGACTGAGTGTTCACACTATGCATGTTTTGCAGGCTTTACTTTGGACCAGCTCTAATGTATTCCTCTGGACTGAACACAGATTACTGGTTGGAGCATATCGTCTAGTTTAGTTTTCAATTGAGAAGGAATCCTGTTCACACGCTAGAAAGCTGCTCCACTCACAATAAATGGATCAGAAGGTTTGCTTCAAAAGTGCACTTCTGATCCACACTGAAATGCAAATGTACTCCAGAGATGAGACCCATGGAAGAGTTAATGGGATATAAGAGTACTATGGGATTAATTAGTATCTGATAGGAACAAAGATTTCACATAGCTCCTTTAGGGACACGTGATCTGTGCCTGTAGAGAAGGGGAAGGGCAAGGCTACCCTGTCTTCCTGCTGGTCTGACTCCATTTTCAGACTCGCTGGATGTCTGTGAGAGTGCAGATGCCTGCAAGAAAACATGACTGACGCCTCTGAGGCGAAGTCACTAAGAATTCACCTAAGGTACAGTCCTAACAAAATTGCTTGAACAGTTGAGGGAAGACTGAATGGGGAGAGAGCAGAGACTGCGGAACTGTGGTCTGGACCAGAACTCTTCTGTGGAAAGCCAGCACTCTGTAAGCAGACTCTCTGAACGCTTGTGAATGGGTCCTGAGGCTTTCAAAGAAACTGAGGCCACATGTTTCCATGGCAATGCCAGAGACAACAGCTACCCTACAACAAACTTTTGTAAAACAACTCAGCTTGTAAATTAGAATATCATTGCATGGTGTTATTTCTGTTTTCCCTGAAATCTGATGTGACGCTCATCACCTCACCAAATGCTCTTTTGGATTTCACTTTGTAAGAGACCTGGGTTTTCTGTGCCCCATAGAGAGCCTCAGCACAGGCAAGAGCAAACAATTAGACCCCCATCATTCACCTGCCTCTCCAGCTATATTATATGTCTTTTCCAGAATGTTTGTGAAAATTTACTTAGTTTACTGGCAAGGAAAGAAGATTAACCAATTTCCAGTGCAAGATTAGTGCAATACTAAGTATGAATTTTTAGGCAGTGCACAAAACATTATAATCTCTGACAGAAAAAAAGATTATCATACACCGGCCAGTTAAGCATTCTAAATGCTTATTCTCACAATAACCTTTCAGTATACAGAAAAGGCATTACAGAAAATATTTCACTCTGCTTTAAACACAGCAATAACTGGAAGGAAGTTACTTACCCGTATTTTTCTGCAAGTTCCTTAGCCTCTTCTTCTTTCACCATTCTTTGGTCTTCCAGATCACTCTTGTTTCCACATAATACAATGTCAGGGTTTTCACAATATGCATGCATTTGTAGCTGACCTAACAGCAGCAACAACATGAATAGAGGCCGCAACTTACTGTCACACATAAAGCTCACTAAGAACACTACCATATTTCAGGAGACACAAAGTCCTTCAGGAAAATGACTCTTTGAAACAAAGAAAACAAGTATGTTCTCTGTTATCTCACAGGACTTCTGCTATTGCACTGAGGAGCCAGATAACAGGTGAACATCCACTATCATGTACGCAGTGAGAAAGCCAGGGAACAAGCCAGGGGAGCAGAAGCCTGATAAAGTTTGCACAGAAGCTGTGTATTTGTAGCTTAAGGAGTTATGCTCACTAAGCATCTTCAGTGAGCTGCCAGGAAAGGATATACTTCCCTCTCCTCATGGATGATGCAGTTTGGGAACTCCTTCGGCTAGATACACCAGCCTAGTAACATTTGCCTTCCATTAAGTTTTGCTGACAAAGCTTCAGGTGAGTCAAACTAGAGTTTTGCATAGGCTTTCCGCACACTTAAATTACTGAATATCACCAGAGCCAGGGATATGATGTTCTCTCAGCTTGCTTTTATATATATATAGGTTAAGATTCAAGTTCCACAGGCAAAGCTGAATTTCAGGTAAGCACTAGAAGCCACCACTAGCAGCTATTACAATTTTGAATGCAATATTTACTTTCTTTTACTGAGAAAACTATAAAAAACAGTATTTTCAGTTCTATTTCTCAGTGAGACTCCATCTTTACAAACATAGCCCATACAAAGAAAGAAAGAAAAAAGAAAAAAGAAAGAAATGCCATACTTATCCAGTTCCTGACATTCAGAAAGCTTTGCTCATTTGTCAGATCAAAGAGTAAAAGAAACCCCATGGCATCTCTGAAGAAAGCCGTTGTCAAGCTACGAAACCTAGACCAGCAAAATGAAATTAGTTGGCTCATCTGAGAAGTTACTCTGAAAATATAATTGCATACAGTCATAAAACTGAGGTAACTTAAGACTGAATTAAACAGAATGAAATAATCATCATAATTGTTTTGCTGATGTAGGGACTGCATAACAAGAATTGCTAACATTACTATTGTCTAATCAAGGCCTAAGGAAGTCTAGGAGACACTTCACTAGAGCGTGAGAGCTTTACACAAAGTCTTCTACTATAAAGCATGACTCGATCAAGATTCAGAAATTAAAATAAGAAATGAAATTCAAACTTTGAACAGAAATTTGTCCCCTATACACATCGGTTCTTGATTTTAAGACTATCAATCACTAGGATGCTAGTCTTTTGACAGACAAATAGAAAGGAATCCTTGAGGTGATTTCACCTGTCTGACTTTGCCAAGACCTCAACATATTTACAAAAATTTACGGAAAACTGAAAAAAGAAAAGCTGTAAAAGCATCTATATGCATTGGCCATGAAAAAATAAACTGGAAGTTTCCAAAAGACAAAAAGCAACAATTACAGTTTTAATGTTCTACAGTTGTAAATTACAGTTGTAATTTAATGCATATTCATAGGAAACTTTCCATTGCTGTTAAAATTAAAATAAGTGCACTTTCCCATCTTGAGTCATACAATTAAAATGCATCAATCAATAAAGAGACTTCATGTACTCGGTTCCATTTGCATCTAGCTTGATGACAACTGCCTTACTTGCTAGGTGGAGGGTGGAACATACCTTTCCTGCCCTGCAGTATCCCAGAGCTGAAGATGTATCCTCTGTCCTCTGCCACCAACGCCATCTGGCCCATTGGGTCTATACACCTGTAAAAGGTAAATTTGCAAGACTGAGTGTTAGCAGTCCAGCTTCTATAGAACACAAAATAACTGATATTTAAGATTATTAAATGCACCAAAAGTAGCATTGCCAATGCAAAGATCCCAACTACAACTCAATCCCTCTGCTTTACAAGACAAAAGTAATTTAAGTTTGCATCCAATTGAATATTTAAAAATAAGGGTAAAAGTGAAACTGGAAAACCAGTATCCAATAGACTATGGACTCCAAACAGATATTTAGAGCAGCCATTAGGTTTCAATAGACAAGCTTAATTTTTAGTATTTTGGTTTTCTGTTTTTCTGCTATTATCTTGTATTGTGTTCAAATTGAAATATAATTATAAGAAAGCAACAACCAGATCATGCCATCTGGCAATATATTTGTACCACTAACAGAACCTCATTAGCAAACAGAATATACTCATAAAGATACGGACAACTCTTCTCTGCCAAAACATTGCTGAAAAAGAGCTTAGGGTACATCTTACATCATAGCTTAAAAAGCAGAAATTGGATGATAGTAATAAAAGCTGAACAGTTCACTCAGCATGAAAACATAAATAACGGCATCTGTTAACTTTGGAAGGATCAGATAAAAATAGATTAATTTCTTGTTTAGAACACTTCATGTTAGGTCATCTTCTTTACCTTCAACTATTGTTGTACCTAAGATTAACAGAATTACAAACGTATCTTTAGAGACACATAAACTTGCTGAATTTGTGGATTATATGATTCAAGTTGTGAAACCTAAATCTTATCCTGAGTTATCAAATATGCTGATCGAGTAAACCCATCATGTTTACTCTCTCACAAAAGGAATACTAACTTATTCAAGAGACCAGTTTCACACTTCACTGAGATATTTACTCCTTGCACTACTGAGGTGCATGACATCCATCAAAAGCCAGTCTGCACAATGCCCATTACACCATGCAGATTTCTGGACACTTGGGAAATCATCAGACTACACTGAAAGGCATTTAATACTTCTACATAAGAATGAAAAAAAACTTGTGCCAACTCAATTTCTCAGTGCAGTAAGGACCAGCATCCAATTGGTTAGCATAATGCAGTGCTCAGCTTCATATCAAAAGTACGTTTGCCTAGTTTAATAACAATTCAGGGGTTAAAAAAAAAAAACAAACCTACCTTATTTTTCACAATTCTTCTCTGATAGTGGTAACTGCTTAGGAAGCCAGATCAGCTCCATGTATCATGCTACCCCATTTCATTCACATGTTTTAAAACAGTTTTAAAATCAACATTGCAGTCTCTGTTCACTAGCACTTCAGTTCACAAACAGCAAAAACATTTTTACTACAGCCCAATCCTTCCTTGCGAAGAGAGTTCAGCAATAAAAGTGCTACTCCAGGTACTATGTGCAGAACTCGGGGAGTAGATAACACTCATCACTTGCTGAGCAGTAAGAAGTGGTTGCTTAGAATCAGCTCTTCTTTAACTTTGAGGTAAATGGAGGGGACAACACACAACAATGACCAAAATAACGAGGTAAAATGAGATCATTTCCTTGTCACAAGATTAAGTACACAGTAACTCCTGATTGCATGCCTACACATAAGGATCGGCAGGTCTGATTTTTAAAAAATAGATTCTAGCCATCACGAAGACAGATACCATTTTAAAGTAGCACACTGTGAAAACTCACCACTCTCTTTTCCCGAAAGTCAATGCCCACCGTTGTGATAAATTTGGAATTAAATTTGCCATCTGTATATTGGTAAAGAAGGCTGGTCTTTCCTACGCCAGAATCACCAAGTGCTAGAAATTTTATGAGGTAATCATAGTCCCCATCAGACATAGTGAGAATTCAGGAGACACCTTAAAAAGCAAAGCAAAAAGGATTAGTTAGTCAACAACTCTGCCAAGGCTTCTTCTGACAAATATTTAAATCACTACTTGAACTACAAAGCATCCAGCAGTGGGACCAGTTTTGTACTCTTTTATACTGCTTTCACTTTAAACTCTCAGTTATGCCAATTACCAATATCAAATTCATCTGTGACTGAAAAAGTGCATAGTTAATTTTATTACATTCCTCTTATTATAAAGAGAAGGCAACACAATTTTAACTTCTTCAGGAACAACTGAAAATCAAAGTCAAAGTATTTAAGACATCTGGAACATGAACTGCAGAACCTGCATGGAAACATACCAGCAATGCAATTCTGACCTTATATTCACTGTGACATTATGAACATATGCAAAAAAAAATAATCTTTTTCCAGACTGCCCACTATATTTAAATACAAATTACAATCATGTTCTATTAATAGCTATTTTTCAGTCCTGAAAAAGCTTTTTCATACAAGGAGGAAAAATAAACAAGCAACATTTTGTTGTTGTTGGCTTTGCTGGTGTTTGGGGTTTTTTTGTTTAGAGGGCCAACTTTCAAAGTTTTTAAAGTTTTTATCATTATGCTAGTTAATAATTTAAACTAAATCTTGATCCTGAATTGCCATTAAACAATGCACACATTTTCCCATGGCCCATACACATTTAAGAAATTTCTCTCTATCCTTTTTGTGCCTTTGAAAAAATAACCATATTAGATATAGTCTGATCGAAGTGCAGTAACAGCTAGAATGTATAACAAAAATCACTGGCAAATTTCATGTATACTAGAAAGAGTGATGCAAGTGCACTAGTACTTTCCTGCTGAGTAGCTACTGAGCCTCTCTTCCCCCCAAAAAAACAGTAGAGAGCTGCCTTATGTTGTGTTCAAAGACATGAACATGAAAAGATAAGCTTAAAATAACTATTCTAAAAGCAACATAAAACTGGCATTAAATTGCCTCTTATGAAGGAGGGAATAGATACCAAAATACAAAAAATAAGATAGATGATGAAATAAAATACAAAAAAAAAAAAAAAAAAGGAGTAAAATATCCTCTTTCAACTGTAAGTATTTTTGGAACTATTTGTAGCTTGAACAAGATAAAATTATTCATTTCAAGTCAAATGCTGCAGTAGTTTGCATCAATGGCAAAACACCAATTCATTTCTTGAATATCAACTCACAGCTTAAGGTTTGGAACAAACTCCCTATCTCAAGTATGTGGGCATCAATCACCATCATTAAGCTAAAACCATAACTGTCTTTAAAGCTTCAACTTTATATTAGTACTGCTCTTGGTTACAAGGCAGACGTGTAGTCAACTTAGCCATGACTGGACTTACCATGATCAAACACAGCCAATGGTCAGATTTACACCCAGATACTCTCCAACTGAAAAGTCAGTGGAAAGCATCTGACACTTTTTTGCCGTTTCCACTTTTGAAGTCAACCAAGGTGTATTTTACATTATGCCATCAACGACAGTAAAACCTTGCAGTTTTAGATGACAGAGTTGACACTCACTGCCACGCCACAGCCAGCTAATTCACCTTCCACTGTTGTGTTTTAATACAGAGTTTTGCAATAGAGTAAAAGATTGAAACAAAAAAACCCCACAGTAATAGTTACCAGTGAGCTTTTTACATAAATACACCACAACTGCAGGGCTGCATCTACCACGCAAGTCTGAAGGAGCAGCATATAAGTAAGCAAGTTGAACAAGCAGCCACACACTGACATAAGGACATTTTTAGAAGAAATTAAAAGCCCTGATCCATTAGACACACTCACACATACCAGCAAAAGGGGTTTGGTTTTGTTTTGTATTTAAATCCTCCCCGCTGTTGGGGAAGGTAAAAAAAAAAAAAAGTAAAATCAGATCGCCTACCTTGTAGCTCTACAAAGTCTTTTCATTGAAATGCACTGGAAGAAAGGGAAAAATACTTTAAAAAGCAAGCAAGGAGGTTTTTGCTAAAGACTGGATTGGATTTAGACTTCATCTCTTATATGGTGTTTCTTTTGCCTTCATATGTTCTCCAAGGACAAAAGACTGTATAAGCTCCCCCTCTACTCAAGTACATGTTCTTTCAGCATCAATACCCCTAAATTAATTGTTGCATAAAAAGGCTTAAATGCAAATCTTAGGGCCAGTATATTATACAAAGACAAGCTAGCTTCATGTCTTTTACTATGCTATCCCACCTGTGCAGAAGTATTTGCCTTGTCTTGTTGGTATTTTGTTAGCTAGTTATATAGAACGTACTTTCAGTAACAGATACAAATGATAGTGCCTTCTAATCACTGCTAATTTATGTTGTAAGAAAGCTAATTTATCACGCGCCCTGTGCAAGACCTTACAGAGGAAGAAAGGGCGCTACAGCTCTTACTTGGAGCTGTAAGAAACTGTTATGGTTCAGCTGCACCCTTCCATTGGACAGAGCTGGATGAAAGCCCTCGTTAAAACAGAACAGTCAAGGTTAGAACTTGGGGAAGTAAACCTAAAGGTATTCCTAGTGTCATATATGATTTGTAGAGTACCTGTTTGGACAAACATGCCACATCATTTGGACCACTTAAACCTCAATTCTCCATATGGCTGGTAACAAATATAATTTGCAAATGACTGATGGAGGACTAGAGGCCCTTCACAGAAGGGCACAAAAATGCCTTCTAAAGGATTTGCTTGAGAAGGAAATTTTCTCCTTAGGCTTTTGAAATGCACACACCTTTCACTGCACCCCATAATGTCAATCTATTATTCAGATATCTCTAGGGAGTGGTTCTTGTGAAACCCTGCACAGTTAACCTATCCTTGCAGACATGCAAAGAGCTATTTTCATAGCAGTTTCAAGCCTTGTCCTCCTCCCTGTACAAATATTTAAAAAGTGATCTCCACCCTCTACTTCAAGACCTGCAGTCCTAGTGCCCAGACACATCCAGCTCCACATAACAGAAATAAGAATAAATTCAAAGCACAGTATATTCATAGCGAAAACTGCTGTGGAGTTTCTAAGTCATGGCCCTGCTACTAAAAACCCATCCCATTTTTTCCTTCCAATTTTGCTTTTTTTAAAATTAGGCTTTATAGCTTCCCACGTTCCAGTCTTTCCTTCCACATTTCTGTACCTTGTATATCAGGAGAGTAGGAGGTAGAAAAGGAAGACTCAGAGAAAAACTGATGATACAATTAGAATTCATCAGGTTACCAGAAGAAAAAAAATCTGAATTCATTTTAGAATGATCATTCCCAAATCTTGTTTTTTAGAGTAGGAACTCCTTGGCTGAAAAAATTCACTGATGAACACAGTTTTAGGCTCTACATCAAGCCCACCAGGGTTTGCCTTTTGAAAACCCCTCCTTAAATCCCATTCAACTCTGGCTTTGCCCTTCACCTAGCGTACAGATGGACAGGGGCTACGAGCAAGTGCTGGGAAAACTCCACTGGCCTTTTCCATAGCTGACAGGACCCCCACAGCCATCACTTAAGCTGTGCCTGTACAGCTGTGGCTCTGGAGCCTCCACAAACACACACATCCAGATTGTGGCTTGTCAAGAAGGGATGCTCTGCAAAGCAAGTGCTGCTTTTGTTCAGTGTATTTCCTAGTCCAAGGTACTTTCACATTAACAGGCATCAACATTAACAGGCTCGTATTTTTGCCTCCAATGATAAAACATTCAAGACTATGGCAGTGTTGCTCCTGCATAAATTAAGGAAATTGGCTTGGCATGCAGGATTTCCCCTGTGCAGTATGGGGACAGGGAACATGCTTTCTGAACCAGCCTTGCCACAAAACATGCAACTCCTGTGCTGCTACAGACCTGATGGAGGGGAGCAGGAAAAAAGAAGGCAGCACAAAGAGATGAATAAATGAAAACACAAGCCAAAGAAAAAAAAAAAAAAGCATTGAGCTGCAAATAAAAATGTGTACACACACAGTGTAAAAGTCAGGAAATCTGAACATGCTCTTAATCAGACAGTCCTCAAGCACATCAGTTTAAAGTAAAGTATACCACTTACCCCAAACTCTGCTAAAGGAATAGTTAGGGCGCACTGGAGATAGTACTTCCAGTAGGAGTATTTTTCTAGCACCACCTCTTTAGCACACAGCCAAGAGGCTTGCGTGTCACCTGTTTGCATTCATGTTGATAGGTGGTCAGAGATAAAGAGGTGTGCCTCATGTCTCCATGTCTAAGGAGGGTGCTGCCTGACAGCATGGCTGGGAAGCAATTACACAGTTCATATGGCCCATTTATTCCTAGAGGCAAACAGCATTTCAGAAAAGATTTGTGCATCACCTACCTAGGAGCAGATCTAAAGCATCTGCTAAATCACCCACGCGCCTTAATACAATTACATTGTTCCTAATGTGTTTTCATATAAAAATGTAATACTGATGGAGTATATGGATCACAGCTGTTTGGTTCCATTCATAGCTTTACATCCTTTTCTCTCAGGTGCAAGGAGGATATAGCAATCTCTAATGCAAACTGCTGTTTTCTTTCTTTCTCTCTACAGACTTGAGAACACTGCGCTCCCCCACGGGTACCATGGTGAAAGCCATCTTTACCATAGATTTCTAAAGAAGAGAAAAATCATTCTTTGGCAAAGACTGAAATATAAGGTATTACATCTGACATGACTTCAGACCACACCTGCAACACCAACCCATTTCACAGAGAAGCAATACATATTTAACAGAGCAAGCTTTCGGGGCAGAGGGGAGGGGGTGTCCTCCCCCCACTACACCACCTAACCAGCCCTCCTAAGAGCAAAAAAGCCACTATTCTGTATGAAACTACTCAAATAAAACCATTTCTTTGACTCAACCCACTCTCCCTCCTCATACCAGGTGAAATGACTCTCTGTACAACTCGGACATCACCCCAGCATTCTGGATCTGCAGCGTAGCCAGCCATAAAGCCAGTGACTAACATGGTAGGATATACCACACAACTATAAAGAGACATACAATTCAAATTTGTCAAAACACAGATATCAGACCAATAATTAATTCATATTTTAAGATACCACAGAATTTCATCACATTGTCCTTTTGCAGATGGACAGTAGACACCCAAGGGTTACAGTTAACTTTTAACAATGTCCAACTTCTACAAGCGTCACTGAGCTTTCAGGTAGATCTTATGAAAAAGAGTTGTGTCTTGGCCCTGCCTTCTCTGCTTGGGAAAACCAGATCCCACTGGAATATTGGGACATTTACTAGGCTGTGTCCTAGGGGTAGAAACCAAACTGTAGTGAAGTCTGCATACTCCCCCTGCAATGGAGATCCAACCCTCAATGGATGAAGGGGTCGCAGTGAAGGGGTTACATCCCTTGGCATCTATCACAGCACGAGCACTGTGCAATAGGCTAAAAAGTTGGAGTCTGCTTAAGAAGGTTCCACTGTATTCACATCTAATCGAGCCATATTTGTAACTATACCATGAAAAAGTCAACGCTATTTAGAGCTCAAAAATGCTTTGCAAATGAAGGTTTCCCCAAATATGGCTTTATTCTTAAAAAGCAGTTGAGGCTGCATGCTTATGATTAAAGAGTTGACATGGGCATTGGGGGAAGAGGAGTCCAAATCCTACACAGACAGAAAAGGAAGATACTGCAGGTTTCTTGATGGACAATGTGTAGATACAAGTACATGGTAATAAGGCATTTTTACAGGTTTGATCATTCTGCAAGTGCGAGTAAATTCATACTAAAAAAGCTTCTCACCCAGGCACTACACAGACTTAAACAACTTCAAAAGCTGTTTTATAGGTCACCTGATCTGTTACAGAAGAAGCACTGAGAAAGTGATCTGGACCTCAGAGGAGTCAGTTCACTAATCCTGTCATACAGCACTCCCATCACACTACAGCAAAGCCATAACAACATTCTTGCCTAGCGTGGGTGAAGCGTAGCGAACGGCCTCACCCTGCTCTGAGGCTTCAGCAGCACCTTAATGTTTGCAGAACAGGTCACCATCAGACACTTGCCAGCTCTGTCAAAACAAGGCACAGAAAGTTAATGTTCCTGCTTAGCCAACACTTTATTAGAAGCACCTTTGGCTAAAAGCTGCCAGATACGTACAAATGTAATATGAACAAATTATGACAATAATTTTTTATAAATTCAAGTAACTGCTATGCTGGGGGGAAAGAGTTAATAAATAAGCATTTTACTGAAATATTCTGAGCTGTGCTATTTTTTTCTTAGGAAATATTTGACCTGGCTTGCTTTAATTTTGGCCAAAATGACACTTCCTGCAATTTCTGGGACTTTCTGTAGCATAAATAACAAGAAAGAAAATACCTCTTCCTCTCACAAATGAGAGGAAGAGATTCAGTTGCTCTGAGCATTTATCTTTTGGTTACTCTCAGTCGTTTTACTTGACATTTTACTGTTATGACCTTTTTAGTTTCAACTATAGAGGAATTCTAAGGAACTGTAAGATCAATGTCTAAGGATTGCCTTTTTCCTGGAAGGATCTAAGTCATTTTAAGGGTGCTCAGGACACATATAGGAGTCTGCAAAAATACATGCAAAAAAAACAGGCTGTGAGGTTTTAGCTTCCAAATGCTAATGTCACTTCTATCTCAGCCGAAGTTGCTCTAGGACACTTTGTCAGCTGTCAGCATTGCTAGAACTGCAGAATTTTGCAGGGCAAGAACTGACAGGCACACAAAGCACTCTGAGAATGAGTTATAATGGGAGATGCCAGGCATAAAGTCATGATCCAACCCAAAAAGGGGGCACAAAAGGGATAAGTGAAGCAACAGGTCTGCAGATGTGGTGAGAACCTTACACAACAGGGCGGGCAAGGAAACAGCAGATTCTGGATTTCGTTTCCAGAAAACCAGGGGAAACTGGGAATGGAGAAGCCAAGAAAGGAAACAACAGTTAGTTTTGCAACTACATCTGCATTTCAGCATAACCAAACCAACGAAAAGGAGGCTAAATTTCAAAGAATGGCTCAGTTACATAAAAGAATGAAAGGCAGCATGAACTGCAAAAAAATGGAAAATAAAACCAGGTATGTTGCAGGTGATGCTCCAACATCATCCACCCAGAAGTATCTCTGCGCAGTTTCAACTTCTCTGCAAAAAGCACAGCACTATCTCTATTCCCTCAGTAGTTTCTAACATTTTCATGCTTCATGGTAAGAAAATACTGTAGATAAATAAAGGTTTGCAATGGTATCCGAGCAAAACAGTTGAACTCTCTCAGAGGACCTGTCCCCCTCCTGGGAACGAGACCTTTTGCCTCCCAAGTTACCTCTTTGAACTCTCATCAGAAGTTGCTTTCAAGTTGTAGCAGTGAAACAAACATCTGTACCATGTGAATAAAGTCCAGACTAGGCTGGGAAAAATAAAGCTTTTTTTTTCTTTTCTTCTTTTTTTTTTTTTTTAAAAAAATGGCTCCATACTACTTACTCCTTCCTCAACCATTCAACTGTTCCTCAAATAAATACATTAAGCCACAATGCCTTAGCAGTTAATGTGCCATGCTTTTTCACTAACTTATAAACAGGAAATTCAGAGCAATGCCCACCATCCTTCTTTGATGTGACAATTCTGACCACTTTGGGACCCAGCTCATAGCTTACCCATAGCCTAACCTTACCATTTGTAACACATCACTACACTGTACCTGCTCCTGACAGTATCAAGGAATTATGAATTACAGTCTTACATAGATTTACACAGTTTCCAACTCCTTCAGTCAACACAGGAGCCACCAGGATTTCACCCACAAAACTGGTCGTATTCACAGAAGGAGGGAAATATCCAGAAGTTTTCCCACCCACTCATTCAGCAACACTTCCAACTCCAGAAGGCTAAGGAAAAAGAGCACACTTCTATTTCTGCCCTCAGAAACAGCCACTGAGAGATAAAGGAGGAGATAATAAGAAACACACAGGATCATAAGAATTGAGTATTTCTTTAAGGTACAGTTTGGTTTTCCTGGAGATAACAAAAATCTCCAGCAGACAGCTAGAATAAGCAGACAGGTGAAAAATCAGAATAAAAGGAATAAGAAAAGGTAAGAAACCTAAAAACTGAAAAAGGAAGCAATTTCGTATGTGCAGTTAGAATATGAATGAACAGACATCTCTGGGAAAACATGTGCATGTACTCATGCTAAAGACAGTATTACATTTTATGCCTTGCCCATGTGGGTGATTCAGTAGGCTGCAATACACATTAGTCAGCCCAGATTCTTTGTTTAAGCCCATTAAAGCACACACTGTAAACAGCCAGAGGAAAATATTTGCAACTTCTTTAAAAATATATTATTTTTTTTCTCCTCCAGGGCAGGAAGGTTCTCAGCTGCCTTTCACCTTGTTCTATAGGACAGATACCTGGAATACAGATGATGATTCTCCAAAAGGTCACACCACCAAGCTTATGAAGGATACAAGATACGTGCTGCATTAGAAGGAAATAATCTGGCAAAAATAAATCATCATGATTAGGTCAATTAAAAGTCTATGGAGGTGGTCAGGCAACAGACAACCTGAAGATACCTCCTAGTCACTGTTAGATAACAGTGAAACCCACACAAATATGATACAAATGGGACTATAAAACTGCATCATTCATCTAACATGATGTGGGCAGGTGTACAAAGGGGTGAGGCAGGAAAGAATTTCAGTGCAGAATTTAATTTATCTTTTCATCCTTTGGATTGCGAAATATCTGCTTCACTTGTTTTTCATAGGAGGGAGGTAGACTCTGTTCCTTGCTAACTCTGGTTTTTGATTGGAAGATGCAATAAAAGTTACTCTTTTTTGCAGCTGCTACCATTCTTTAGCTTTATTGCTTTTCTCTAACATTGCGATCTGTCCTTATTTTTGGTGCATGTTACTTGATTTAGTTCAACAATAACAGGAGTGACACAGTATACAGCATTTCCTACATTTTGTTCTGGCTGTTTATTCCTCAGGAAATTAAAAGTTTTCTCATTACTTAGATGACATTAAAGTATCCAAAGATTTTTAAGTCCATCAGAAGTTAGTCTATCTACACTTGCCAAATGAAAACAGCTAACCACAAGGCATCGTGGCCTTTTGGAGCAGGACTGATGTGTCAGATCACACTTCCAGCCACAGTGAAAACATCCTGTTCCTCAGAAAACTTACTGGTTATCAAAGTTATTGACTGAAGAACTAATCAATATCCATTTCTAATGAGCTGGAAAATCTCTATTATCTATGAATTCTGGGCATGACATTAGGAATAATTTATTTGTGGAAATATTTAATCAGAAGGGTTTCTTAAATCAATCTAGCAAAAAGGGGAAAATAAATTTGTAGTCATCTATGGGAAAGCACGGGAAACTGTCAGTTGAGAAAAACCCTGTCCAGTAACTAGAAAAGGTTATTCTTTCTACTCCTTAATCTCAAATCCAATGTGATTGGACTTGAAATGCAAGGGACAGTCAGAGATGCTAAGCAGGGAAGTGGTACACATGGACGGAGACAGAAGGATGTATCTAGATTGATAAAACTGGCTCACAGCTAGCATTGACTTCTCCCAAGCTTTTAAAAATCATAACATCTTGACAGAAGCATCCTTGCAGGCGCCGAGCTCACTGGGCCTACTCCAGATCATGCTGGCAACCACTGCCATGTGGAGACAGTCAGAGCACTGCAGGCTGGCAGCATGACACTTCAAAGAAATTGAGAGATGGGTCAGTCATGAATAATCTGCTCTTAAGAGGTCTCAAAAAGGAACTGAGCCTTTAATTTCATCGTCTGTAATGGCTACAGCCTGAGAGAGAGATTTTCAGCAAGTACTCAGCAGGATTTTTTAGTAAACATGTCTGGAAATAGTAAGCATCATATACAATGCTTCCATGTTTCATAAATGCTATGAAAAGGTTAGAAATAACTTGCTGAGAATACTCTGGGCATAATTTAACTTGTCCATTGCATAATAAAACACCACTTCTGCCTGAAATAGAGCACGGCAGTATTCAATAGGCCACAACCTGTTCTCTTCAGGAAGTTACTAACATGCGACAGCAAAGCAGAAATCTTGATCTATGACAGAAAGACACAGCCATTTTGGAGCACACTTACGGCTCAAGAGTATCGCTCTTAAACTATTCTAACAAACCAAAGCTGAAACAACAGGTTTGGGGTTTTTTTTCCCTGCAAGAATTGAAAAATAAGACCATACTTTCAACAAGTCACTGAATCTTCCACTTGAACAGCCCCAGAACTGTAGCATGTATTAACACTGTCCAAGCTTTCTATTGAGGCTCTGCAGTCTGCCAAAATATTCAGACAGTGCTTTGGCAAAATGTTTGCTTCAATTTGTATCCTAGCACAGCTTGTTTTCTAGAGCCTCAGGGAAGGGGTAATTCAAAAGAAGCACCGATTAAGCGGGCTGAACTGCACAACACAAAGCTTCCATTCAAAAAGCCTGCTGTTTTTCAACCTGAGTTACCAACACTATTTATCTTGCTACTCTGATCAGAATCCCATAATATAGCATGAATTATAGTTAAATCTTGATGTACAGCAAAGACTGCTCAGATAAAGAGCACAGCAAACTAGAATTTCTTACACTAATTCTTGTCATGGAGGTATGCGTAAGCCCTGCAAGGAAAGCAAAAAGAATCACAAGTCTAATGTCACAGTTTGCCCTTACTATTCATTTTAGCTATTCCCGGATTGAGGGAGGGCCCCAAGATAGCTGTAGAGTAACACCCCTGGCTGAAACCTGGCAGCTGTTGCCAGCTTTTCATGTTGTAGATGCCTTCCTGCAAAATTCTTTCATAACATTTCATGTAGACACACAGTGTCCTTAAGTTTTGCTTTAACTGACCTACAATAACAGGCAATTTCCTACCTCTCCCCCCAGAAGTCTTAATTAAAATTATTATTCAGATTGTTTCTGCTATAGCTAAGAAATGGCTTAGCAGCAGCAAGCTTTTAGAACAACCACCTCTATAACCCAAGTTCCAGTAAAAATATACAAAGATAGGCTAAGAAAATAAATTGCCAGTCAGACTGCTCTAATTGATCCAAGCAGTGCAAGTTCCCCATAGAAAACTGCGTCAAGGAATGCATATGTAGTTTTCATACCACAGTGGATTCAGAATGCATTCTTGACTTGACACCAAGTATAAAACTTTGCATACTTATGAAGACTCTCAAAATGTCACGCAAACTGACGAACTAATTTCATGTAATGATTTGCAATTTTTTACATTCTACATTATGAGTGAGAAAGGCATCAAACCTCTGAAATGAAAAATGGGATATAAAGGGTGAATAGATATGAAATAATCTATTCAGCTACACACTTCTGTGCACAAGTCACAAGAAACTGGTAGTATGCAATGGTACTGTCCAACAAGAGTTTCTATTTGAAAAGACTCATTCAAGTAGGCACTGCTGTTTCGTCTTCTATTAAAATACTGACTTTGGCTTGCAGTGTTTGGTTTGATTTTAAACCAGTGCATATGAATTCCTACAGAAGGAAATAAAAATCCAGTAATGACATTTCAGTAAAAACAAATTCAGTATATGAAAAAAGAAAATCTCAGTTAGCACTAATCAGTACAGCTGCAGTGCCTATAGTGGAGCTACGCTAACATACACCAACCCACCCCCTCCCAGAGAATTCCTACCTCACCAAGATGCCTGTTCTGCTTCTGTTTATACCAACAGTTGCACCATAATGCATCAATACTGAATTTTTGTAAAGAAACTTTATCCCTATGACACACTGTTTAAACAAAATTCAGAAGTAGGAGCTATATTATTTCCTAGTTATGAAGCCAAACATTTTAGAACAAAGAAAAGTTACTCTAACTTCTCCTCCTTAAAAAGTTATTTCTAATTCTGTTTAACTAGAGCTTATTTCCCTCATTCCACTAGGAAATGTTCCAAGTCTTTTTCCATTAACAGTTTTTAAGATTTTTTGAGTTCACTCTTTAAATTTTGTATAGTTTCAGAATTTTTGTTGGTTGTCATTTTTTCAATATTTTTTTGGAAGGAAAAAAAAAACCAAACAATTTCTCTTCGATGCCACTCCTAGTGGCATGTTTAAAGAATTCCATCTGAATTAGATTTGTAGTTTGCCTTTACCAGGCTTAATTACTAGCGGTGTTTTGTTTAAGATAGTGTTGTAAACGAAAGACATGCTGAAAAAGAGCAAATATACTGAAACCCACTAGGAGTATGGTGAGGGAAAGGGGGCAGCACCACATGCTAGAATATTGTTTTGCTCTATACAACAGAATCCCAACATTATAAAAATTTAATCCTCAAATAACTTAGGCTCTTAGAAATCACTACCCTAAAACGTGCTGGAGTTTGTTTCTGTAACACACATTCAAAATGCATATGTAATGCAATAATTGAGAAGCATTATGTAACAGTAAATTACTATGAGGCAACTAGAGCAACAAATCCATCCATCACAGCACAGAAAAAAACACTAAGTCAAGCATCAATGTTTACAAAAATCCTTCTTCCCAGTTATTTTTTATAAGCTTTTTCCTATACTGAGGATGTCTATAAGGAAACAGCAAGAAAACATATTTATTTAACTACATTTATGAATTTGTCACTTCTTTCTCATAAACACAAGTCAACGGGTGATGATCAGGACTAGAAAAATCATCTTAAGGTACTCACTGCAAGACATCAGTTAAAACCCTGGGAAAGATTTGTGACCTTCCCACAGAAGTGGAGGAGAACACTGTTTTCTGTTCTCTGAACAACTTCTCCTTGGCTATTTACAGTCTACAAAAACTGGAGTTTTGGTCCATGATTAGAAAAATGCTGGCAAACACATGGGCTAGAAAGGATGCCCGACTACAAATCCATGCTTGGGGAAGCAAGGAATGACCTAGTCAGATGGGCATATACATTTTGAGTTTCTTCCAGAGGAGGTACAAAACACATCCCACCCCCATATTGCCTTTACTATAATTAATTTTAAGATTGAAACCATTACTATATGATTGAACGAGGAATGTCAACTAGATGAGCTCTCATGCTTCCTGCAGTCCAATTTCTTTTGCTAATTAAAAACAAAAGGCTGTGCAACACACCATTTTTATTCCTTTTATCATCAATACATTTAGTATACCTGAGAACAAACACGTTGGCGCACAATCCAGTTAAAAAAAACACCATTCTAAAGGACTGTTTTATTAAGTATAATTTATCTTTATATGTTAGTAAGAACACAGGAATAAATAGAGGGGGAAAAAGTTCAAGCAGTACAACGTTTAGAAATACTGAGTTACTTTGTTCTGCATTATGAAATGTTATTTGCGCAGTACACTTCACTATCAAAGGTCTAATTCCACCTCCTAACTGTAGAATGAGTTTGATTTAACACAAAAGGAAATGTAGGCTGATGACTTGGGACCAGAAAGGGCATGTTATGGTTACTAAATCCAGTCACTGGTCACTGCAGTCGTTTATTTTAATCTTGTTGATAAACTTACCCAGGTTTGTCTTTAAATCTGACCTATTTCTTTGTGAAAAGCAACGACCAAAGACGTACCAAAGAGCTGCAGTTTTGCAATTTAAACCCAAAGCCTATGTTTTACATAAGCCAGTATACTTCCCAGTTTTATGTTTACTTCCCCCCCTAGAACATGAGGATGCAGCAATGCTGAACTCAAAATATTTCAGGCAGTTTGTCAAAAATACAGCAACATTGTTTCAAAGCTCTTAACAGAGGAACAACTGGCATACAACTATCAGCTCAAGGAAAACAATGTAATCAATCTTATGAAAATAAATAAAAAAGAGAAAGTGTTTACATACCTCTGCTTAGCAGCTGCAAAAGGATCTGTAGTTTTCCAAGAGTACTTCAGTGACAAGTTTCCTGACACAGTTCAGATCTCTTGAATACCATAGTCATGCAAAAAGAGCCGTTTCTCACCTACAGGTAGTATCAGCAGAGAAAGA